>NC_046156.1:99848243-100448243 GCF_011064425.1 Rattus rattus
CATCTCATTAAAACAACCATATCCCTATTTGTTTGTAGAATAGATGTGGTTGGGGAAGGTCAACCCTGGTTGGGATAAAACTTAGTCTGATCTTCATGTTGATATACCTCGGGGCTCATGTGAAGTTATTTGAATTATCCCGCACTGAACTAAGATAAGTCTAAGACTCAGTAGCGAACCAGGCTGCAGGTCTCTTTAAGAAAACCCTTAAAGACATCAAACTCTGTTTCGCTGACACCGCTCATAGCACCAGCAGAAACTTACATCTCCCCCACCCCGAGCAGGAAGGCTGAGGCTGTGATCCAAAACTGCCCTGTGCAAAAGGGCCCAGAAGAGTTCAGAGTCTGTTGATCAAGGGCCAGACCTTAGTCTTAGAATACCAACTTGGCTGGGACTTAACAGAGGGATCAACTTTTTAAACCTTTCAGTGGTTTTTCTGTCTGTAGGAAAATAACAGAGTTTGGGCCAGGAGAGGGGGCTCCATGGCTAGAGCCCTGACTGCTCTTACAGGAGAACTGGGGCTCGTTTCCCAGCACCCACATAGTTACTCATAATGATCTGTAGCACCAGTCCTAGGGCATCTATCCCCCTCTTCTGGCCTCCACAGGTACTGCCTGCACCTGGTGCACAGACATGCATGCAGGCTAATGGTTATACACATAAAACAAAGAAAAATAATTTAAAGAATGTGTAAAAAGGAAGCAGTTTGACTTCCTTCATAATAGTAACTAATTTATATGAGACATATTTCCAAGGATGCTACATGTTGTTAAGATTTTTTTCCTTTCTTTTTTTTCCCTCCATCTTTATTAAATTGGGTATTTCTTATTTACATTTCAATTGTTATTACCTTTCCTGGTTTCCAGGCAAACATCCCCTTAACCTCTCCCCCTTCCCTTCTATATGAGTGTTCCCCTCTCCATCCTCCTCCCATTACCGCCCTCCCCTAACAATCCCATTCACTGGGGGTTCAGTCTTGGCAGGACCAAGGGCTTCCCCTTCCACTGGTGCTCTTACTAGGATATTCATTGCTACCTATGAGGTTGGAGCCCAGGTTCAGTCCATGTATAGTCTTTGGGTAGTGGCTTAGTCCCTGGAAGCTCTGGTTGGTTGGCATTGTTGTTCATATGGGGTCTCGAGTCCCTTCAAGCTCTTTCAGTCCTTTCTCTGATTCCTTCAACAGGGGTCCCATTCTCAGTTCAGTGGTTTGCTGCTGGCATTCACCTATGTATTTGCCGTATTCTGGCTGTGTCTCTCAGGAGAGATCTACATCCGGTTCCTGTCAGCCTGCACTTTTTTGCTTCATCCATCTTATCTAGTTTGGTGGCTGAATATGTATGGGCCACATGTGGGGCAGGCTCTGAATGGGTGTTCCTTCTGCCTCTGTTCTAAACTTTGCCTCCCTATTCCCTCCCAAGGGTATTCTTGTTCCCCTTTTAAAGAAGGAGTGAAGCATTCTCATTTTGGTCATCCTTCTTGAGTTTCATGTGTTCTGTGCATCTAGGGTAATTCAAGCATTTAGGCTAATATCCACTTATCAATGAGTGCATACCATGTGTGTTTTTCTGTGACTGGGTTACCTCACTCAGGATGATATTTTCCAGTTCCATCCATTTGCCTATGAATTTCATAAAGTCATTGTTTTTGATAGCTGAGTAATATTCCATTGTGTAGATGTACCACATTTTCTGTATCCATTCCTCTGTTGAAGGGCATCTGGGTTCTTTCCAGCTTCTGGCTATTATAAATAAGGCTGCTATGAACATAGTGGAGCATGTGTCTTTGTTATATGTTGGGGCATCTTTTGGGTATATGCCCAAGAGAGGTATAGCTGGGTCCTCAGGTAGTGCAATGTCCAATTTTCTGATGAACCTCCAGACTGATTTCCAGAATGGTTGTACCAGTCTGCAATCCCACCAACATGGAGGAGTGTTCCTCTTTCTCCACATCCTTGCCAGCATCTGCTGTCACCGGAGTTTTTGATTTTAGCCATTCTGACTGGTGTGAGGTGGAATCTCAGGGTTGTTTTGATTTGCATTTCCCTTATGACTAAAGATGTTGAACATTTCTTTAGGTGCTTCTTAGCCATTCGATATTCCTCAGCTGTGAATTCTTTGTTTAGCTCTGAACTCCATTTTTAATAGGGTTATTTGTCTCCCTGCTGTCTAACTTCTTGAGTTCTATGTATATTTTGGATATGAGCCCTCTATCAGTTGTAGGATTGGTAAAGATTTTTTCCCAATCTGTTGGTTGTCGTTTTGTCCTAACCACAGTGTCCTTTGCCTTACAGAAGCTTTGTAGTTTTATGAGATCCCATTTAATTCTTGATCTTAAGTATAAGCCATTCATTGGTGTTTTTCTCAGGAAGTTTTCCCCAGTGCCCAGGTGTTCGAGACTCTTCCCCACTTTATCTTCTATTAGTTTGAGTGTATCTGGTTTGATGTGGAGGTCCTTGATCCACTTGGACTTAAGCTTTGTGATAAGGGTGATAAGAATGGATCGACCTGCATTCATCTACATGCTGACCTCCAGTTAAACCAGCACCTTTTGCTGAAAAGGTTGTTTTTTTTCCATTGGATGGTTTTGGCTCCTTTGTCAAAAATCAAATGACCATAGGTGTGTGAATTCATTTCTGGGTTTTCACTCCTATTCCCTGTCTGTCTGTGTACCAATACCATACAGAGCAAGGCAGTGGATTTAACGCCAGTACCATCAACAGCAGGGCAGGCAGTCAGACAATCAGAAGACTACTGCATGGTTAGGAGCAGAGTAAAGTGGCGAGGGAGAGGAGTGCAGCCTGCTTGGGAGTTGTGGTCAGATAGCATGCAGAGGTCACTGGAGTCCTTGGGAGGATTTTTTATTGTTGTTGTCGTTATTGGTTTTCTTTTTCTTTTTTTCACATGTGAAATGCCTAGAGAGTTTGAAGCTAATCTGAGGAGTGTGTACTCATTATTTAAACATTCCATCCGTCTTCCTTGCCTGTTCTTACCCTCACTGGCTAAAGACAGGAGGAGGCAGGAAAGAAGGAGCCAGGAGGTGAGTTGGGAAGCCAGTCAGTCCTTTCCCAAACTGCTCTGCCAACATAAGCACAAAAGAGCCAGGCCATTACCCAACTTTCCAAGAAATAGTTTGGTCTTGGTGGTTCCTACCTTGGATTGAGCAGCTCACACCTCGGTGGTACAGTCAAGTGGCTGTGAAGTTATTTAATATGCAAAGTGACAAGAATGTCACATTGGTGTCTAGTGAGTTTTCAAACAGGGGGGGGTGGGTGGGTGGGGGGGAGGAAGGACAATTCTTTTTTTTTTTTTTGATTCATGCATTTTGTTATATGTAGACTGTTTTTTTTTTTTTTTTTTTATTAACTTGAGTATTTCTTATTTACATTTCGAGTTTTTTTTCCTTTCCCGGTTTCCAGGCAAACATCCCCTAATCCCCCCTCCCTTCCTTATGGTGTTCCCTCCATCCCTCCCCCCATTGCCGCCCTCCCCCCAACAGTCTAGTTCACTGGGGGGTTCAGTCTTAGCAGGACCCAGGGCTTCCCCTTCCACTGGTGCTCTTACTAGGATATTCATTGCTACCTATGAGGTCAGAGTCCAGGGTCAGTCCATGTATAGTCTTTAGGTAGTGGCTTAGTCCCTGGAAGCTCTGGTTGCTTGGCATTGTTGTACATATGGGGTCTCAAGCCCCTTCAAGCTCTTCCAGTTCTTTCTCTGATTCCTTCAACGGGGGTCCCGTTCTCAGTTCAGTGGTTTGCTGCTGGCATTCGCCTCTGTATTTGCTGTATTCTGGCTGTGTCTCTCAGGAGCGATCTACATCCGGCTCCTGTCAGCCTGCACTTCTTTGCTTCATCCATCTGGGACAGGACAATTCTTATCCCACTGAAATGGAAAACCCAAATGGCCGTGTTTCCACCCCGCCTCCAACTTTTCTTCTTCATTGTGATATGATCATTGTCACATGTCTCTCGGTAAAGTTATCGATATTTTCTTTCCTAATTTGGGAAAAGAATGAGGAAAGAGAGTGTGTGGAGCTGATAGCATTTGGTGGAGAAGAAAAATGCTATTTTCTGTCCAGTGCATGTCCGTCAGCAGAAACCTAGTGGGTGAAGTGTTGTCCCGAGAGGCCGGCCTCCCAGAGTCTTCTCATCCTACCTCTTGCCTTAGAATGTGCTGTGTTCCAGACAGGAGTGATCCCCACAGGGTTATGCTTTCCTGGGAGTCATGAAAAAATCAGAAGGTGGAGCATACCTGCAGGAAGTAGGTCATGGGGGGGTGGGGTGTACATGCAGAGAGTAGGTCATAGGGGGTGGGACATACCTGCAGGAAGTAGGTCATAGGGGTGGGACATACCTGCAGGAAGTAGTCATAGGGGCATGCCCCTGTAGGTACATCCTGTAAGCTGTAGCTCCTGCCTGTAGCCCCACCCTTAATGTCTACATCCAGGGGACAAAGCTCCATTTTGATATGTTCCCTCTGCTGGTATCTTCTGTTCAAACCCAAGATGGAGCAAAGCGGCCATTGATTGAGCTCCCAGAAACTGTGAATCAGAGCAAATCCTCTCCTCTAAGATGAAGATGATGTTTGTGTCCGGTATTTATGCCACAGTTACTCGAAGGTGGCTGAAAGAATTTGCATCTTCTATTTTTCTCTCTCTGTCTAGGCTACAGTCAGACTCCAAGGTCAGGTTTGGAGGCTAGTTTCAACAATGATTTCAAAATTAACATGAGCATCTAGGCAGGGAGCATGCTGGATAATCACATTTTCCTCTTGAAACTGCAATTTAGTTTAATTTGTAGACTAAACTAAAACTGCACTAGCAAAAAATATCTGTGGATAAAGCAGTTGTGTGGAGCTGGTGGGAGGGGTGAGCACATACTGCCCTGGGGTTGCCAGCAGCCCCATCGTGGGTTAGCCCAACACAGAAGCGTATACTGTCTTGATCCCAGCTTATGGTAACTTGTAGCCTTTATCTCTCAGGCTTTGAACTATGACCTGGGCAAAGCCAGAGAGTCATCAGTTGGAACATTGATATTTAACATCAGAATGACAACTGAATGTTCAGTCACTGGGAGAAAAGAATCCTTCCATGGGTGGGGAGCACGCACAGATGTTAGCACTCAGTCCAGCAGCCCGGCCAACAAGACCCAGAGGCCATACACAGAAACTTAGCAAATAGCATGGAGAGGGAAGGGAAGTTGATGGTGGGGTCCTATGGTCCAGCACAGCTTCAGTGGGGTGGCAGCTCCATTGAAGGGATCACAACTACTAATGCCAGAAAAAAGAGGAGTCTTAAATTCTAAAAAGAAAAAAAAAACTAATTGAGGGACTGGAAAGATTGCAGAGTCTAAGAGCACATTCTGTTCCCGTAAAGGACCCTAATTTGATTTCCAGAACCCTCACTGAGAGTCTCCCAAACACCTGTGACTTCAGTTTCAGGGGATCCAACACCTTCTTCTGGCCTCCTCAGGCACTGCACAGGGGAGCACACACCCACATGTAAAGACGTGCACATAACATAAATAATAAGTAAAATGAATCTTTAAGAATAGCATTTCGTAGATACAAAAGTATTTGTACTAATACAGTTACACCAATGATCTCTCCTGAAATAGACATTGTTTTTATAATTTTTTAGGGAATATTTTTTCTTTTGTTATTTGATATATATTAGATTCATTTGTTTCTGGCTGTAAATTCTTACTTAAAAAGGGGAAAATGAGAAGAAAAACTTTGAGCTAAAGATTGGGAATGTCCCTTCCTGCCTTTACATTTTACACAAATCTTTGATGCTTAAGAGATTTCTTACAGAAGTATAGAGAGGGGATCCATAAAAGACTCTGTCCTTCACTGCCCACTAGCTTTAGTTTTGTGTTTTCCCAAATCACTTGGTCATATTTATCGGATCCTTTCAAAGGGTCACATTAAATCTCAAGTCCTGTTAGCCGTCAGGGTGCTGGCTCTGCACACCGTCAGAGGAAGAAGGTAAGCAGGAACCCAGTTGCAAACCCTCTTTTCTGCAGCGGTGGCCTGCCTGGATGATATGTTGGCCCAGTAGTGGTACGGCCATGGTAGGAATAACAAACCACTATCTGATTGGATTTAAGGTCCATTCCATGAGCTAGAACTCATGCTTGACACTGCATGGGTAGCAAGTCCAAGAATCTGAGGCTAGAGATCCCAGGATCCTAGGGAAGAACCAGATACTGTTGTTCTGCTAAGGGAACATAGCAATATGATGATTCCTGGTAACACTTCTATACTCAAAGGTCAGTGTTTTGTTTTGCTCAGCCATCATAAAACCTTCTCCCCTGCACTAGATTGAAACGAATACATAGACCCACAGCTGGACAATATGCAGAGAGTAAGTAACAGACCTTGGAACACTCAGTGCTAGATGGGGTGCCTTCATCAGGTCCCTCCTCTTGGGGCTCAGGGAATTGTTGCAGAAGAGGACGCAGAGAGATTGTAATAGCCAACAGAGATGGTGGACACCAAAGAAACAGTGTCTTCCAGACACAACAGGAAGGATCCACACAAGAACTGACAGGCTGTGGCTTCACGCAGAGGGACCACGCGAAACCAAACCAGACAGGGTTCCAGCACTGAGATGGAAAATTGGACACTGCCTTGCACCCCTAACCAAGAAGCTACCTCCAACTGGTAACTGCTCCTAAACAAAACAATTGGTTTTTACCCAATGAGTAAACCACATTTAGGGGACTGCCCCACCCTATGCCCAGCTGTAGATGCTCAACACAAAAGGAACTCAAAAGTTTTTGTTGTTTTTTATGTGACTGGTCTTCTGTTTATATGTTATGGTTTCTGACTTTGTACCTTTATGGGTTTTGTTGATTATATGTGTGTCACCACATGTGTATACATTATTTCTTCTTCCTTTCCTTCCTTCTTTGTGTCTTTCTTTTGTCGTAACATCCTAACAGATGTAAAATGCCAAGGCTTTTAATTTCCAGCGGTTGCAAATTCCTTTAATAAAGTAACATGGGCACAAGAGACTACAACAAAGAGGAATCAAGACTCCCGAGTGGCAGCCGATTTCTTTGCTACATTTATGTTCCATTTTCTTTGACTCCTATTTACACCGACTTTAGAGTTCTCAGAGGAAGAAGTACAAACAAAACCTAAAGAAGAGAGCCTCAGCAGAACTTTCCTGTTACATTGTGGATTGGTCTCTGTCTGGTACCCTAGTCTCTCACAGAAATGCCAAGTACTTCTGAGCCCTGCCCCTCCACCCCTCCCTTTTTCCAACCCCCTTTGCTTTTCCTCAGCGTTCATGGCTCTTATAGTCTTGGATTTGCCTCCTCACCTGCCTCCCCTCTCAGATCTTCAGTCCAGGACTGGGATTTATAACCCAGGCTCCCTGTGTTCTTAGATCTTTGGCCTGGGCTGGCTTTCTTCAGGCTCTGGCTTGCAGGTACAAGATCAAAAGGGCTCTCTGATGTTCTAACTGTGTGAGCCAAGCCCTCAGAGCAAAGCCCTCTCTCACCATCTTAGCATATCTATCTTATCAGCTCTGCTTCTCTCGAGAGCCCTGACTGACACTCCTAGTGATTTCAAGGTTGTAGGACAGTGATTTAGGAGTATTCCTATCTTGGTGGCCATGTGATTTGCAGGGATAGTCTACAGGAGGAGGTATAATTTCTGAGACTTGAAGAGTTAATTTCCATCAAAATTAGATGCCTGCACACGTGGTAAATTGTGTTAAATACAACACCCGTTTCAAATTGCTGTGACAGTCACAGTTGGTGACCAGCGGTAATACTGACCCCTTTAAAGAAACAAATTAGTATATGCCACACCCACAATCTCTGTGTGACTTTGTGCCCATGTTGGCTCTGCCCTGTTCCTCATACTCTTCACTCTCTGCCTACACCACCAATTCTATCAGGCATGGTCACCAAACTTGCAAGGCATCTTCTATTTGTAGAGCCTCTGAGGGCCAAGACATGACCTGTGGTAAATATCTGGCTAATTACATTTGCCTATTGAGAGCCTTGAGTTCTGACTTGCAGAGGGAATGTCTGCAGATGTACAGGAAGTAGAAGTAGCCTCCTCTCTTGTATGCTAAATTAAACTGCAGTGATTGGAGAAAGAGTTGGAATCTAAAGAGATCCAAGCTCAGTCCCCAAAGCCTTTGACATACCACAGAGCAGAAGTCAAGGGACATCATCCCAAGAGCCAGGCTAATGGTACCAAGAGGGGAAAAATAACCAAAACTGGATGCAGTGACAAGGTTCAGTGCCAGAGTTTTTAGCTCAGGCTAGGAAGCACTGCTGTCTGCCCTCTTTGTAGTCATCCTTCCTGTGGACACGAAGATGGGATTACCTCAGGCAAAGTAGTGCTCTCTCTGTGACAGCGACTCTAACAGCAGACATGCCACTGACTGCTCTTGGGTGGTTGCCTGCCTCCAAAGCCTGTACATTATTTCTGAACTGCATTGTGTAGAAATATTTCAGAGAACAATTCTAACAGGAGAAGGAAGAAGAGCTTAGAATTAGTCCCTCACTCAACAGGCAAGACAGGTTTTTGGGCTTCCTTCCTTCCTCCTTCCTCTTTTCCTTCCTCCCTTCCTTCCTTCCTCCCTTCCTCCCTCCCTCCCTCCCTCCCTCCCTCCCTTCCTTCCTTCCTTCCTCTTTCTTTCTTTCTTTCTTTCTTTCTTTCTTTCTTTCTTTCTTTCTTTCTTTCTTTCTTTCTTTCCTTCTTTCTTCCTTCCTTCCTTCTTTCTTTCTTTCTTTCTTTCTTTCTTTCTTCCTTTCTTTCTTTCTTTCTTTCTTTCTTTCTTTCTTTCTTTCTTTCTTTCTTTCCTTCTTTCTTTCTTTCTTCCTTTTTTGGACCTATGGGGTCATGGAATGTTCTGAAACACCAGCGATGGTTCTCAACTTTGACCTAGAAACTGGGTTGCATAAGGAGTGGCTTCTATATAATAGATGTGCTGCTGCATTCCTTATGCACGTTAACTAACCACATTCTTGGTGCAGATTCTCTGAAGTCCCTACCAACTCCTATGTCAATTGTACAGGTTCAAAGGCAGATACCCAGGCATTAGGCAACTTGATGACTGGGGTGAGCATCCAGCCGTACCTCCGTCTAGAGACTAGCCCCTAAAAGTTAGCTCTGTTTCCTCTCTGGCACAGTGGTGTAGGATCCATACTACCTCCCTCAGACTGATTTGGCTTTTAAAATGAGGGGGCATGGGAAGTTCTCTCCATCATCGTTTGAGATATTTAGGGGCTCCTCGGTGGCTTGCTGAAGCACTGACTGCATGATGTGCTGTCTTCGTCCTCGAACATCACTATCATGAATTGGCAGAGGCAATCTACTTGAAAGGAGAGAAGGTTAATTTTGAAGCATTAAGAACCACAATTAAAGTAGGTTTTGAAAAATCTAAGCCCAATCGGTCCATGTTAAATTTCCCATGCACATATCCCATTCTTTTGTTCTTATAATGTTGACCTTATTAACTGATATGGAAGGCCCGCAAGCCCAGCTCCCATTTGAAATTCTTCCTCACACCAAAACACCAAAGTTCCAACTGTACAGAAGCACCACTCCCTAGAAACACATCCTCTAATTCTTTCCTTCTCCCTGGACCTAATGGCGGAGGCTCTGGTTCTTTAGATGGGGAGGTAACCTTCTTCCTTAGCCAAAGCAGCATGAACCAGTTTGATAGCTCTGCCAGCTAGTTTTATGTCAACCTGACACAGCTATCGTCATCTCAGGAGAGAGCCTCAATTAAGAAGATGCCTCCATAAGATTGGACGGGTAGGCAAGCCTGTAGAGTCTTTTTAAATTAGTGATTAATGAGGGAGGGCCCAGCCCATTGTGGGTGGTGCTGCCCCTGTGCTGGTGGTCCTGGGCCCTATAAAAAACCAGTCTGAACAAGCCATGGGAAGCCAGCCAGTTGGCAGCACTCCTCCATGGCCTCTGCATCAGTTCCTGCCTTCAGGTTTCTGCCCTGTTTGAGTTCCTGACCCGATTTCTTCCCACGATGAATAACGATGTGGAAGTGTAAGCCAAATAAACCTTTTCCTTCCTGAGGAATCGTGGTCGTGATGTTTCATCACGGCAGTAATAACCCTAACAATAGTCTTTAAAAAGGCAGTTAGTATCTTATTGCAGTTGGGTGGCTGAAAGTTAGAGGCATTTTAAAATCCATCATGTCTCTCAGTGGGACAATAGACTTGTTCACTTCCTTTTTATGACTGAGAAGAAGGGTGAATTCTGAGTGTAAAAATGTCTAGCCACCGTTGCAGCATGGCCCATTACTAATACCAGAGCTCTGCACACTAAGTGTGTTTGCTCAGAGATCCTTCATCCGCAGTGACGTTAACCCCTACACCGCCTTCTGCCCTAACTGCTACTCTAAATTTGACCTTTGGCTAAGATTTATTGAGACCATAAATTCTAAAAGTCAATACATTTATAGAGACCACCCCTTAAAATACCCTATGAAACTGACTCCCTCTCCCTCCTCCTTCCCTCCCTCCCTCCCTCCCTCTCTCCACCCCTCCCCATCTTAACAAGCTTTGCTCTCACTATGTCTAAACCAATCTTTCTGCCACAGCCTGCTTCCTCTTGTTCACATTTCAGAACAAATAAATCAATGGTTGAAGGGAACCATCTGGTTGCAATTTCTTTGAAGTTTTTTTTTAATCAGAAAATTCCCTAGTTTATTTTACTTGGCTGCTTTTTAGTGTGTGATTGTTTCAGTTGAACATCTAAATATCTTTCTCAAAGCTTCCACTAAAGTTTGAAATCCAAAGGGGATGAATCTACAAACCAGAAATGCTCATAGAGGAAAGGTAGACCCTAAGAACAATAAATTAACCATGGGTCTGGATCCAGCCTTTCTGTAGTAGATGTGTCCCTGGGGTCCTTGGCCTTTCTGGTACATTTTCTCATCGTTTTCTGGGTAGGGAGAAGAAAGTACATGGTGGTTACTACTGCTTCAGAGAAGCATTGTTTCTAGAGTGGTTCCTGTTCATAATTGAGATTTTGTTTATGCCGTTCCTCCTTGGTGTACAGCTTGGTCTTACTTTAAATGTTTCTCTTCTTTACAGTTTAATTCATGCACAGTCTCATTGTCTCTGCTTTAGATACAGTGAGATAAAAAAGTGGTTGACAAAGTCCTTTGAGAGCAAGAGCCCTTCTTTGGATTTATCAAGCCAGGGGGCGGTGAGTGTGTTTAAGACCTGGCTCTTGGCAGCTGGTAAAGTTTTCACAGATGGGAACCCAGAGGGCAAAGAGCAGGAAGAACAGTTATGGAGGGACAATGAATGTTAGATTCTATGTTCTGGGGCCAGTGGTAAAGTGCATCTCCAGAGCTGGCTGGATTCGGCCTAGCAGAATTGGCAGCCTTCTGGTAGAAGGAGCAGCAGAGGTGTGGAGGATTTGAGAGGGCTCAGGCACCCTTGGACTTGCTTGGCATTGAGATTTGTGTTTGAACCATTTGGGAAGGTGGTGTAGTAGAAGGAAATCAGGGAGATGTGCCAGAAGACCAGGGTACCTTCCGGGAACAATCAGAGCGCTCTTAGCCTAAAGGCTCCTTGTATCTTCAGGACACCTTGTGCTGCTTCTTAGAGAATTACAGTTACAGCACAAAGAGAAGCCAGTGTTCTACAATTCAGACTTTGCATTGGTTTTGTTCCATAGATTATCTGCATGAGGGGTTGGAAAGGCCTGCAGGCAGTGGTTATCATTGGACTCCCCAGGGCAATGCACTATCAAAGGAAATTTTCCCTAACTTTGGTACATTTCCAAGGCCTGTGCTTAAGGCAGGATGTATGCACGCTGACTTAAAGGGAAACAGGCCAGCTTACTTAACAGTTATTTACATAGTCCATGCTTTCTTCTCTCCCAGCTTCTCCCAGATCCTAGCCAACCAACTTTATGCTCACTCACTCCCTTTTAAAAGCAACTCAAATCCCCCCCAAACAAGAAATAAAACCAAACAAAGGGTTTCTCTTTTTCTCTCCCTCCTTCCCCCTCCCTCCAAAACAACTATAATAACAATACAAATTAAGCAATAAGTTAAAAAGCTCCACACCAGAGCAAAATGAAACAAAAAAGTCAACAAAATACCACTTAGTTCCTTTTGTATTGACAACTCTTGACATGGGGCTTGCCCTGCAGTGTGGTTGATATGCCCAGTGAGACTCCCTTGGAGAAAACAGATTTTTCCCTTTGCCAGCAGTAATCAAAGGCAGATGTCTTCTCACTTAAGGGTGGGAGCTGGTGCCCACTTACCCCTCCCAGTGCTGGGACCCTATCTGGTTTGAACCTGTACATACTTTGGACTTCTGCCACACTCTGAGTTCATATGCACACCAGTCCTGCTGTGTCTGGAAGATGCCGTTTCCTTGGTTTCCTTCGCCCTCTCTGGCTCTCACAGTCTTTCCACATAGATCCCTGAGCCTTGATGGGTATGGGTCAATGGAGACATCACACACAGAGTCGATGATCCCAACAGCTCTTTCTCCACACAGTGTCCAGTTGTTGGTCTTTGTGTTTGATCTTTCAATCTGAGAACCCATTATCAGGAAGTTCATGAACACCAGACACTTAGGCCTTATCTCTGAATCCACAGTAATAAAAAGTATCTTGTTTTCTTTCTCCTCTTACCCTGCAATCGTTTCTGAAGTTGGAGGAAGAAAGGGTAATTCGCTTATTAACTTTTAAAAACACCGGGTACAGTTAGCTCAACGTTTTGCTGACTAGCTAGCCCTGTTTCTGTAGAGCAATGCTTTAAACTGTCCCCCCTGCCACTCAATGATTTCCATACATTTCCTTAAAATGTCCATAGTCCAGGTCTAGCTGTCATCTACAGTTCTCAGGTGTACAGAATCATTACCTATGCAGGCCCTTCTTGCTGCTGGCCTTGTACTTGTAGGAGTGCTAGTCCAACCCAAGATAAACATCCCTGCAGAATCTATTTTTAATAGGTTCATCTTTATTAATTTTTTTTTTTTTTCGGAGCTGGGGACCGAACCCAGGGCCTTGCGCTTCCTAGGCAAGTGCTCTACCACTGAGCTAAATCCCCAACCCCATCTTTATTAATTTTAATTATGGGTATATATTTGTGTTTGTGTGTAGAGCATGTATGTATGAGTACGGGTGCCTGAGAAGCCAGAAGAGAACACTGGACCTCCTGGGGCTAAAGCCACAGAGAGTTGTGAGCTACCAAGGGTACAGGGAAAGAGTGAGAAGAGCTCTTACTAACTCAACCATCTTTCTGGGCCCTGCTTCTATATTTTTGATATTATTTCTTTGCCATGTTTTTCTAAACATTCTTGGCTTTTTATTTTTTGTAGAAGGCAGTCATATATGTCAACTATCTAAAGCCTGGAAAACACACGTATATATGTGTGCTTTCCCATGTGCATATGTGTGCTTTCCCATGTGCATATGTGTGCTTTTACATGTGTCTATGTGTGCTTTTCACAACTACAAGGACACATAGTTCTCCAGCGCTTTGACCATCGACTTTTAAATACCTTCGAGTGCATCCTTGCTTAGTCAGGAAGCGTGGCACTTCAATAAAGAAGGCATCATGGAAGAATAATGTTGATTTCATGAAGAAGCACTTGGTTAACGAGCCACAAACATGCTCTTGCTCTCCAAGTCGATGCAGGTGTTTGGAGGTGACTCAAGGCTCAGAGTCTGTGGTGACCCAAAGAGAAACCAAGGTTTGAGAGTGCCTCTTCTTCTCCTCTTTGGCTAACTTCTTTTAAGCCATGAGAGTCATCTCCTGTGAGTCTGAGAGCTTGTTTTAAGATGTGCGTGTGTGTGGGGGGGAGGGTGAGAGATGGAAAAAGCAAAGGGAGATAGCAGGGCCCAAATATCTAAAAATGAGTTTCTGATACATGAGTTTCTCTTGGCCATGAAAAAAAAAATGAAAATCATTAATTAGCCCTACCTTGGTTACAGAAAAAGAATTCCCAAATAAACAGAAAATCACCACAGAAAAAAATCTATGTCTAAAATACAAGTGCATTTTCCAAGAGACTTTACAATGTCAGCTAGAATTATTTTTTACATTGATTACATATTTTTACAATGAGAATATTTTGGCCACTAAAAGTGCTGGAAATGTAAAAATGAAACACTGTGACTAAAGCAACTCAGGGGAAAGGGTTCATTTACTTTACATATCCTGAATCATGTCAATCGAGGGAAGACAAGGCAGCAACCTGGAGGAAAGAACTGAAGCGAAGGCATAAAGGGATGCTTCTTCCTGGCTTGCTCCTCATGGCTTGCTCAGCTGGCCTTCCACAGGACCACCAGTCCAGGGTGGCACTGTCCGCAGTAGGATGGGCCCTCTCCATCCATCACTAATTAAGAAAGTGCCCGACAGGTTTGTCTATAGGCCAGTCATATGGAGGCATTTTCTTTCAATTGAGAGTTCCTCTTCCCAGATGACTCTAACTTGTGTTAAATTGACATAAAAGGAAAATGTGGGGAGGGGACTGAGGAATAGCATGAGCAGTCCATGGAGATAGATGTCTGAATATCTCTAAGAATGTAAAAAGAGAAAAGCAGTTATTTCTCAGATACAGGGCCAAGATAAGCTGAATTATAATAGAAGTATACAAACACACAATTAGATTTGTTATAGGTAGATAGCACCTACAACGGAGTGAGGATTAAAGTCACCGTGTTAGTTACTTTTCTTTGGTGTCTTAAAGTAACAAAAGCAATTTAAAGAAAACTGTTTCACCTGTGGTTTCAGAGGGCTAGAAGCCATAATGATAGGAAAGGTATGGTATCCCAGCAGGAGTAGGAACCCAACAGATTACATTTCATCTGCACACAGGAAGCAGAGAGGAAGAATAGGAAGTGGTGCGTTCTGGATACGCTATAGATTATAGACCCTGAAAGCCCACCCTAGTGATACACTTCCTCCAGCAAGGCTGATGCCTAGAAGTTCCATAACCTCCCCAAACAGCGCCATCTACTGGGGACCAAGCATTAAGTATCTGAGCTTATATGGGACGTTTCTCATTCAGATTATTACAGACACATAGGAGCAAGATATTGTATTGATACACAATTATTGCAAGAGGATATACACATAAGCTGCCTATCGTACGTATATGAGTTATTTTAAAGTAGCATAGTAGTCACTGGCAAAAACATAGACAGCTTCTGAACACTAAGGAAGCAAGTCTTTTTGAGTGAATTAAGATAATGCTACTAAGAGTCATTTGTTCATTATTTACTGTGAAATGTTTTAAAGTTAGATGTACTAACTCATTTTTATATTATTATATATGATCATGTTATTGATAATCATATAAAGTAGAAACTATATATTATCATTCAGGTGGGGTTTATTTTTTGTTTTTTTTTTTTGGGTTTTTTGTTTGTTTTTGTTTTGTTTTGTTTTGCTTGCTTGTTTTTTGAGCTAGGCTGGTCAAGAACTTCCATTGTCACTGAGATGACCCTGAACAGCCAGTTCTCTGCCTCCGCTCTCTGAGTGCTAGGTTACTGAAGTGTGCCACCACACACTTTCAGTGAGTGCTGAGCACCGAACTCAGGGCTTTGTAGATGCGAGGCAATCCTTCTCCCAGCTGAGCTGCATCTCCAGGAGGCTATGGAGACCAGTAGCTTCAAATATCACATTGCTTAATAAGCTTATAAAGATTGCTAAGTGACACTTACTAACACATAAGTCCAAAGAAGGAAGGAAGGAAGGAAGGAAGGAAGGAAGGAAGGAAGGAAGGAAAAGTACCAGAGATCAACTTTCCTTCCTTCCTTCCTTCCTTTTCTCCCTTTTATTTTTTCATACATTCAGAGCAGATGGAATGTCAAAAATCTTTGACCTGGGGACTAGAGGCTTAGATTCTGGTTCTGGCTTCAGTTCCTGTATTTCCCAGGTCGGACCGGAACTCATGTGTCTTAGAACTCGGAGGAGATTTAGACAGAATGACACGGGCTACAGATGGCCACACACATTTTTGAGAGATTGTTATGAAAGGAAAAAGACTTGAACATTCACACCATTGAGCTTTCTAAGTTGAACAACATAGTTTGTTGTGATCTTAAAGTTTAAGACAATTGAAGGCTTAAACAATTGCTACCAAGGTAATGGGAACAAGGAGGTCCGAGTTCTACTCCAGCCAATGAACTGGCCCAGGATGTCAGGTGCGAGGAGGGTGCTTTTTGAATATTTACCGAGGCAACTGTGAGAAATAGAACCACAAAATAGAGTGATGTGAGGTCCCAAGCAAACCAAAGGATGGGTGGGAAAGGGGCATCTTTGTTACGATGACATTTGACACGGCTGTATGCTTCTCCTCTCTTGCTTTTCCATGATATGGTGTAGACTGGACACACTTTTAGTTAAGTGAACAGTAGCATGGTAGTTGGAAAAAATGTACTGCCGATTATAGGAATTTTCTTTTGGTCAGTACATATACACATGCATTTGAACACCAGGGATTAATAGTTGTTATTGCTCATAGAAATACCAGTGCATGAGATACAATCAATAAATATATGCATCTGTATATTACTTTGAAATCTAAATAACTTTTAAAGTTACTATTATCATGGGTAGGGGTTTTGACATCTTCCGTTGGTTGGTGAAGTCTGTCATAATGTGCATAATGGGTAAATTTCCACTTTTTAAGACACTGTCTTGCCTTGTACTTGCTGTGTCCATGCATGGTTACCGCCTTCACCTGCACTTCCTGTGTGGATGTGTGTTCATTATCTCAATTGCACTCTCTCTCTCTCTCTCTCTCTCTCTCTCTCTCTCTCTCTCTCTCTCTCTCTCTGTGTGTGTGTGTGTGTGTGTGTGTGTGTGTGTGTGTGTCTGTGTGTCTGTGTGTTGCATGCTCACCACCTCCGGTTGCAAACATCCTAGATAAATACTTCTTGCTTCGAGAAATCAAGGGCCGTGAACTCACGACCCTCAGTTACTCATGTCCAGTGAAGCGGTGTCAAAGCTGTGACAAGCTGAGGTTTAGGTGCGATGGGCCAGGCCTTTCTCTTTGAAAAGTTGCTGACTGGAGGCAGCTTACAGGGCTCTGTCCATTGCAACTTTTAGAGATTTTTAAAACAAATACACAAATTTTGATTTAATGATCATATAAATGCACCCTCAAAGGTTGCAGACAAAGAGTTACTTGCCAATCTGTGAGAGAGATAGAAATGCTATTTCTACAGCCAGCTCACAGCTGAGTAACAAGAAGGTTGAAGGCAGATGGTGGCATCTGGTAGGAGACGTGTGAACTGAGCAGATGTTTCCCTTTTTAATTGTTTTTCATTTGCTTCTGAGATAAGAACGCAGGTTTTCTAACCTTGCTTAAAAGGAAAAGCACTTAGGCACATGGGTTGTGAACACCACAGGTATTTCCAAAAACCACGCAAGCATCTCCAGCATCAGCATCTTGGAGGAACTTAGAGTTCTCTTCTGGCTAGGCTGGAACTGTTCTGCGCGTCCCGCCATGCCCGCCTCACCTGACTGAGGTACATCCTCTGTACAGTATGTGCTGGCGTCTCCTTGCTAACCAGAGACAGTGTGTGAGCCAGCCCCAGGGAACCGACTATGGTGCAGTGCTGAATAGAGTTTTCCACTCCGTGTTTGGCTTGGCCTGATCCCTGTGGTGTCTTGCCAAGCCTGCAACCTCCTGTCAGGAGTCATTCAGCCCTGGATGGGAAATATTCCTCATTCTGTTGTCGGAAAGCTGATCTTTCATGGTAAGCCTGGCAGACTATTTGGCCAGACCAAGCAGGGAGAAGCCAGGTTTTCCTCTGTAGAAAACGCGTCTATAGCGGATGGTACTTGTACTAGCAAAAATATTTAGGTTTGTGGTGTTGGCCAGGATGCTCCACTTAAAAGAAGGAGAAACTTGTAAATGTAGAACTGAAAGGCTCCTCACTTAAAACTGAGGAAGCCAAGGACTGTTTTAGTTTGGTAGCCAAAGTAAAGCAAAGAATCATATACGATGTTATCTTAAAAGTTTGTGCTTGGGTCTGTCACCTCAGAGAGCCGTAAAGTCTCCATAAAGTGAGAGAGGCAAGTGGGCAACTGCAGAAGTGCCAGAGGACTAGTGGTCCCAGCTCAGGGTCTGCAGGGTTCTGTGGCAAATGCCTGGGACTGAATCTCCCGTTCCGATGCACGGTAAGTGAAGTAGGAGATGAGACCTTGGGATACTGATAAATGCTCTATTCCATGACATGTGTAGAGGAGTGTAAGGGTGTTTGCTAATGATTGCCTGTTGAACTGAACATACATTAATTCAAGAGATAAGTGGTAGGTTTTGTTTGTAACTGTACTGGGTATATAGATTATCTAAAAATTTTATAATTATATTAAAATTTTGTATGTACGCATGCCTGGTTGTATGTATATGCGTTACTACATGCAGGTGCCCATGGGGACCAGAACTGGAGTCATAGGATGGTTGTGAGCCACCAGGTGGGGACTGGGAACTGAACCCAGGTTCTCTATGGCAGCCAGCTTAGCTGGTCTCCAGCCACATAGCTCTATGATTATTTTAAGTACACAGAGGGTAGACACCCAGTTCAGCAGATGGTCATGAACGAACACCCTCACACTCCTCCACACGTGTTAGAGGTAGAGCGTTTGTCAGTGTCCCGAGGTCTCATCTTATGCTCCTCATGGTCACTGTCTTCTCTCTCTCCTCCCACCTCCTCCCCTGGAACCATATAGTATGTGTTAGCATTCCTGCTAGGCCCTGTCCCACAGTCACCTGGCAACAGCCAGGTAATGCCTGGCTTACTATAAAAGGGGCTGTTTTCCCCCTCCTCACTCTCTTACTCTCTGCCCCTTCTCTTCCTGACCCCTTTCTCCCTCTCTCCCCATCCCTCTCCCCACTCTCTCTCTCCACATGTTCCTGGCTGCTGCTGCTGCTGCTCTTCTTCTTCTTCTTCTTCTTCTTCTTCTTCTTCTTCTTCTTCTTCTTCTTCTTCTTCTTCTTCTTCTCTTCTTCTTCTCTCTCCTCCTCCTCCTCCTCCTCCTCCTCCTCCTCCCCCTCTTTCTCTCTCTCTCTCTCTCTCTCTCTCTCTCTCTCTCTCTCTCTCTCTCTCTCTCTCTCTCTCTCTCTCTCTCTCTCTTTCTCTGCCTTTCTCTGCCTCTATTTCCCTCATAACTCCCCTTCCCATGCCTGAATAAACTCTATTCTATACTATATCTGTTGTATGGTTGGTACTTCAGAGGGAAGGGATACCTCAACATGGCCCTGCAAAGGCATCCCCTTCCACCTCACCATAATGTGCTTCTACCAAACATATCCTGGTTCTTTCTTTTTTATAAAACATGACAGTATGCACTCCAGCTGACATTTGATCCAAAATTACGTTTCTAAGACATACCATTTAAATCTAAGGATCATCACTCAGTCATACAGGTGACATCTTTCATCTGTTCTACCACAAATGGATATTTGGGAGGTGTTCAGCTTTGAGCTCTAAAGCTCCCTGCTTCTGCAGTTGTGTGTATGTACACACATGCATGCTTACATGTGTGAGTGCGTGAGTGTGCTTATGTGTGTGCATGTGTGAGAGGTCAAGTCTGCCCTAGTTTGCTCACTCTTGTGATAAACTCCATGAAAACTCAGGGAGGAGAGGGCTTATTTTAACTTACAAGATACAGTCCATCTTTGGGAGAAGCCAAGGCATGAGAATAAACCAGAGCCTATGGAGGAAGGCAGACTAAGTGCTGCCTTGCTCCTGCACTCATGTTCAGTCCAGTTACCTTTCTTATACAGTCTAGGACCATTTGCATATTCCAAATTTGTGGATAAGTTTTTCTATATCCCCTAATGGAACATTTCTCCTCTAACCTTTACATTCTAATCCATAGTCCACCTAGAACAGTATTCTGAGTGTGTGATAAGATCAATGTTAAAATTTTACCATTTCATCAGATCCTACAACAAAAGCCTATATTCAACAAAACTGGAAAATCTGGAGGAAATGGACAATTTTCTAGACAGATACCAGGTACCAAAGTTAAATCAGGAACAAATAAACCATCTAAACAACCCCATAACTCCTAAAGAAATAGAAGCAGTTATTAAAGGTCTCCCAACCAAAAAGAGCCCAGGTCCAGACGGGTTCAGTGCAGAATTCTATCAGACCTTCATAGAAGACCTCATACCAATACTGTCCAAACTATTCCACAAAATTGAAACAGATGGAGCACTACCGAATTCCTTCTATGAAGCCACAATTACTCTTATACCAAAACCACACAAAGACCCAACAAAGAAAGAGAACTTCAGACCAATTTCCCTTATGAATATTGATGCAAAAATACTCAATGAAATTCTTGCAAACTGAATCCAAGAACACATCAAAACAATCATCCATCATGATCAAGTAGACTTCATCCCAGGGTTGCAGGGATGGTTTAATATATGAAAATCCATCAATATAATCCACTATATAAACAAACTCAAAGATAAAAGCCACATGATCATTTCATTAGATGCTGAGAAAGCATTTGACAAAATTCAACACCCCTTCATGGTAAAAGTCCTGGAAAGATCAGGAATTCAAGGCCCATATCTAACCATAGTAAGAGCCATAAACAGCAAACCAGTAGCTAACATTAAACTAAATGGAGAGAAACTTGAAGCAATCCCACTAAAATCAGGGACCAGACAAGGCTGCCCACTCTCTCCCTACTTATTCAATATAGCACTTAAGTCCTAGCCAGAATCAATTGGACAGAAAAAGGAGGTCAAAGGGATACAAACAGGAAGGGAAGAAATCAAAATATCACTATTTGCAGATGATATGATAGTGTACTTAAGTGACTTCAAAAATTCTACCAGAGAACTACATAACCTGATAAACAACTTCAGAGAAGTGTCAGGGTATAAAATTAACTCAAACAAATCAGTATCCTTCCTCTACTCAAAGGGTACAGGCTGAAAAAGAAGTTAAGGAAATGACACCCTTCACAATAGTCCCAAATAATGTAAAATACCTTGGTGTGACTTTAACCAAGCAAGTGAAAGATCTGTATGACAAGAACTTCAAATCTCTGAAGAAAGAAATTGAGGAAGATCTCAGAAGATGGAAAGATCTTCCATGCTCATGGATTGGCAGGATTAATATAGTAAAGATGGCCAATTTGCCAAAAGCAATCTACAGATTCAATGCAATTCTCATCAAAATTCCTACTCAATTCTTTATAGAGACAGAAAGAGCAATTTGCTAATTCATTTGGAATAACAAAAAACCCAGGATAGTGAAAACTATCCTCAACAACAAAGGAACTTCTGGGTGAATCACCATCCCTGACTTCAAGCAGTATTACAGAGCAATAGTCATAAGACCTGTATGGTATTGGTACAGAGACAGGCAGATAGATCAGTGGAACAGAATTGAAGACCCAGAAATGAACCCATATACTTATGGTCACTTGATCTTTGACAAAGGAGCTAAAACCATCCAATGGAAGAAAGATAGCATTTTCAACAAAAGGTGCTGGTTCAATTGGAGGTCAGCATGTAGAAGAATGCAAATCAATTCAATCTTATCACCCTGTACAAAGCTTAAGTCCAAGTGGATCAAGGACCTCCACATCAAACCAGATACACTCAAACTAATAGAAGAAAAAGTGGGGAAGAATACCAAACACATGGACACTGGGGAAAATTCCCTGAACAAAACACCAATGGCTCTTGTTCTAAGATCTAGAAATGACAAATGGGACCTCATAAAACCACAAAACTTCTGTAAGGCAAAAGACATTGTCATTAGGACCAAATGGCAACCATCAGATTGGGAAAGGATCTTTACCAATCCTACATCTGATAAAGGGCTAATATCCAAAGTGTACAAAGAACTCAAGAAGTTAGACTCCAGAGAGCCAAATAACCCTATTAAAAATGCTGTACAGAGCTAAACAAAACGTTCTCAGCTGAGGATTATCAAATGTCCATAAAGCACCTAAATAAATGTTCAACATCCTTAGTCATCAGGGAAATGCAAATCAAAACAACCCTGAGATTCTACCTCACACCAGTCAGAATGGCTAAGAAAAAAAATTCAGGTGACAGCAGATGCTGGCGAGGATGTGGAGAAAGAGGAACACTCCTCCACTGTTGGTGGGATTGCAGACTGGTACAACGACTCTGGAAATCTGTCTGGAGGTTCCTCAGAAAATTGAACATTGCACTATCTGAGGACCCAGCTATACCTCTCCTGAGCATATACCCAAAAGATGCTCCAACATACAACAAAGACACGTGATCCACTATGTTCATAGCAGCCTTATTTATAATAGCCAGAAACTGGAAAGAACCCAGATGCCCTTCAACAGAGGAATGGATTAAAAAAATGTGGTACATTTACACAATGGAGTACTACTCAGCTATCAAAAACAATGAAATTCATATGCAAATGGAATGAACTAGAAAATATCATCCTGAGTGAGGTTACTCAATCACAGAAAAACACACTTGGTATGCACTCATTGATAAGTGGATATTAGCCAAAAAGCTTGAATTACCCAAGATTCAATCCACAGACCACAGGAAACTCAAGAAGAAGGATGACCAAAATGGGGATGCTCCCACTCTATCTTAAAAGGGGAAAAATATCCATAGGAGTGAATATGGAAGCCATGTTTGGAGCAGCGACTCAAAGAATGGCCATTCAGAGCCTGCCCTACATGTGGCATATATATATATCCACCAAAACTAGATAAGATTGATGAAGCTAAAAAATCCATGCCGAAAGGGACCGGATACAGATCTCTCCTGAGAGACACATCCAGAGCATGTCCAATACAGAGGATAATGCTAGCAGCAAACCACTGAACTGAGAACAGGACCCCGTTTAGGGGAATTAGAGGAAGAATTGGAAGCTGAAGGGGCTTGCAACCCCATAAAAACAACAATGCCCACCAACCAGAGCTTCCAGGGACTAAACCACTACTGAAAGACTATAGCAGGGCTACAACTGCATATGTAGCAGAGAAGAGCCTTGTTGGGTCACCAGTGGAAGGGGAAACCCTTGGTCCTGCCAAGGTTGGACCCCCAGTGCAGGGGAATATGGGGGGCAATAAGGGGGAGTGGATGGGGGGAATACTAAAATGGGGGAGTTAGAGAGGATGGGGGCTTATGGACAGGAAACTGGGAAGGAGAATAACCTTTGAAATATAAGTAAAGAAATATATAATAAAAATTAAAAAAAATTCACCATTTTATGTACGGAAGCCTGTTGATGCCAAACCTGTTGATATGACCATTCCTTCTGCTGTTGCTCTTCATGAATCAACTGTCCACACGTGTGTTTCTGAGCTCTGTACGGTTTGTGTCTCTATTTCCATTATGTCTCCCAGGTTTCTTGGCTTTATAGTTTATGATTTCCTGTATCTTGTGCTGCATGTATAGGAGGGGATGTGTTTGTCCTTCTGATTTTCTACATAACTGCCATAATCAGTGTTATGAACGCATTTTATTTACAGGTCAATTTGGGGAAGTAAACATATTCACAATTTATGTTCAATCCATGACCAGGAGACATCCTCCCACTTCTTTGACTAAACTTTTGTGTTTATTTTGTGTGAACTTGTCTACCACTTGCTAGATTTACTGCCAGAGGCTTTGGTGGATTTTAATGATCCCCACAGACAAGTCCCTCAGAAACAGGTGGGAGTTACTTTGGTGACCAGGCAAGCTTTGGTGATGTGTAAGGATTCACTGTCTGTGGAAGGGAGGGATGAGTGGAAGCAGAACCAGGCAAAGGAAGGAAGATAATGGCAGTACATGTATGCTTAGGCAGCCCACTGAGGGGGTCTGAGCCAACATCATCTGCCAGAGACCTAGGTTGGATTGAACTGGTTGAATCTGTTGTTGGCTGTGGACTGCCTCAGAAAGATGTATTCTTCTGGGGAGGGGGCTCTTTGCAGATGGTGCCCTAACAACCCTGACAGTTAGGGGTTGGGACTTTGTTTTGGGAACCTGGTGTATCTGTAGGTGCATGGGAGTCCAGCAGAGGTGGTGGAGCAGTCACAGATGACTTTTTATGCTGCTCAAACCCTCTTCTTCATTCCCATCCAAGCACCAGCTACTCTGGGACCATGACGGACTGGTCTGGCTGGAGAAACCCAGAGCTCAGTAGATAGAATCATGGTCCTATCTGCGCTGATGGTGTCAGGTTAAGACAGTCCTGCCTTCTTCTAGCACATAATTCCAGATCTTTCCAAACCCCAGCTTACCTGAGAGGTCTTTGCTCCTGGTCTTCATGGTCTGTTGAGACCATGCTAGAGATGCCCAACATTCTTTCTGTTCATTCATATCCATCTAAAGATCAAGGCTAACTGTTCCCGTAGAGATGACAACTCTCCTTCTTGCCTGCTAGCCCCATCCCTGGGTGTAGTTTGGAGTTGAAAGGGTCTCTCTTTCAATTCTATGATAAAGTATGATTTTTTGGGATGTGGATTTCTTGTGCTGTGGAGATAAAGTCACAGAGGAGGTCATGAGGGGTGATGGCGGTGGGGGTGTTGTTACTTCATTGGTCCTGAGCCCCTTGGATTTTACAAATCAAATGTAACCAACCATTGAGTGTTTGAGGCTGGTTTACTGAGGATGACTTCCTTACCTCGGAGACTGAACTGCTGCTGTCTTAGCTGTGACATTTAGCAATACAGGGGGCTTCAAGCATCGAGTCTTGTGATCCTGCTGGTTGCTTCTGCTGTCATGAGTCTACTCTTATGAGTCTGTTTATTTCTGAGATGATATTACATGGAGTAAACATTTCTTAAGAACTCAGAAAATGCTGTTTATTCGAGACATCATGGACAGGGAAAACACATAAAAGATTCCAGCTAAACTAAGCTGGATTTCAGGTTAGCTGAAATGAAGTCACTCCCTGTTTTAAGGATGTGAGAATCCTGTGCAGAGCAAATAGAGAGTCTCAATATTACAAATTAAAAAGTCTGGAAATTATGAAATATCTTGAAGTGAGTAATTAAAGCTCAAGACAGAGCCCAAGAGACAAATTAATAATTATAACTATATACACAGGACAAGAACAAAAACTCAAACCAACAGCCTGACCTATTCATTCCAATAAAGTTACAACAAATTAAAGTGCAGGAAAAGAAGCATTCTGCACCTGTCCTAGCAGCATCTTTGCCACACCAGGGTTATCCTAAAATAGTGATTTGGTTCTTTTCCAGACTGTTAGAGCCACAGATTTGTGTACTCCTTTGTGATATATAGTGAAGCCCCAATCAGTTAAGAGTATTTTGTTTGAAAAATACTTAAATGTGTCTACATTTTATCCTTTCCGTCATTGATCATTTTCCCTCAGTTCTCAGGCTTTCATGTAATATTTTTCCTTTGGCCTGGAGACCTCTCTTTGGCATTTATTTTAGAGCAGTTCTTACAAGACACAGTGGTTTTTGTTGTTTTGTTTTTTGTTTTTCTGAGTTTGATATTTATCTTGTATTCTTTTTGCAAACACACTTTTTCTCACTGGCACTCTGAAGGCTTGAAGTTCCTTCATGGGCTGCTGTTGTTTTGGTCAGAAGTTGCCGTTTTCCTCTGAAGCTACTGAATGTTTTATTCCCCTGGCTTTTTAAACCATTTTCTTTTTGGCTACAGTGTGGATCTGCAGTGTTTCCCCCAAATGCAGAAGGATCATTCCTGATTTGAGCTACTGAGAGATTCTGGAACCTTCAAGATGGATTATCTAGTAGGAAGTCTTGTAATATTGAGATACAACCTCAATGGGATTGTAGAGCACTATTTGCCTGTCTCTGTCCACCTCTCTGTCTCTGTCTCTCATTCTCTCATTCTCTCTCTGTCTCTTTATCTCTCTCTGTCTCTGTCTCTCTGTCTCTGTCTCTCTCTCCCTCCCTCCCTCTTCCTCTCCAGTATAGGCTACTGTAACAGAAAGCTGACCAACACAGCTTTGATTTCCTTTTCCATTTCTTTACATGCAAACCAGACATATTGTTGCTTTTGTATCTCACCGAGTAGGGGTTAGAAAGTGAACTGTTTAAATGTGTGGAGTGATATCTTTGATGTTCTAGAATATTCTCAGGCATTATCACACAAGGCTCTTGTTTTCCCGCCAATTCCCTTCCTTTCTCTTCAGTAACTTGACTATACTATTTTTCCATGTACTTGTTCATCTTTTATTTTCTAACTTTTTTTCTGTTCTTTAATCCGGATGTTTTCAATTGACCTAGTTTTTAGTTTAATCAATTTGATACATATATAAATTTTAGGAATTGCTTTTTTTCAGTTCAATTAGTTACACTTTTCTCTATGTAATTAAAAGAAGTTTTAGATTTTAAATATTTTTGTGTGAAAATCTCGAAGTTCACCATACCCAGAATATGCTTCTAGTTTTTTCTTTTTTCTTTTTTTTGAGCATTTAATTATCTCTCTTGGCCTGATGTATGTTTTAAAGTTAAATTCCAGGTACGTTTAAAGAATTATTGAAGTAATGGCGATGCTGTGCCTGTGTCTGTCTTCCTCAGGAGGGGATTAGGGTTAATCAGCCTGAGAGAGCCCCATCACCTGGTCCAGGACCAAGTGTATCCAGCCCTGGTTTTCTCTCTTTAATCCTAAGGCTTGACCCTTTAATGTCTTCTGATGTCTGGCATTTTATCTGGACCTGCTTGCTGTGAGGGTCTCTGAGCTCCAGTTTGTGTGTTCTCAGTCTTCTTAGGCTGTTGGAATTCTAACTCAGATTTCCAGGGCTCTGATCAGTGTTTTCTGCTTCACATCTTTGATCTTCTGTTACAGTCCTGACTTTGGGTGGGAGCGGGGGGTTACTGTTGTATCGAATGGCCCTTCCCTTCAGTATCCCAATGCTCAAGTTATTCTTCTTCAAATAATTATATGCTGTGCGTCCTCTGAGATCCACCAGGTGGGAAGGTTATCTGAAGGTTTCTAACAGTTCAGTAGTAGGAAACCCTAATTCTTCCTGAAGAAAAATGTATTAGATTTAAAATTACGTTCCTAGTGCCTTCTACAACTCTTGACATACGAAGATGCTCAAATTCTCTTAACAAATAAAGAAGTGCAAAGTAAGAATGAAACAACACTCACACCAGAGTCAGACTTCTTCTCCACCTCCAGACTCTTCCTCCTCCTCCTCCTCCTCCTCCTCCTCCGCCTTCCTTTGCAGTGTTAAGGACCAAATCCAGGGTCTTATGCATGCTAGACAAATGCACTACTGCTAAGCCACATTTCAAGCCCCCCACATTGGTTTTTGATCAAATGACTTAGTCAGGACTTTGTCAAGGACTGCCTAACACTCAGTTTAATTCCAAGGTATTTTATAGAATGTCTCTCCCCAACTCGAATTCTCTTTTATCTTTACCTCCTAAAATGTCTGGATCATTTCATAGAGTCTACCCTTTGATCTCAAGTCACATTGACAACACATATGGCAATAGAAGATGGAAATGTACTTGAGATATTTACACCAGGTGAGCGCTCATAGCCTGGCTCTGGTGTATTTGCTGAACCCTTCAAGGAATCACAAACTGTGCTAAACACACCAGTGGTACAAATCTCTCTTGAATCATTGTGCTCAGTGTTGAAATTCTGATCTCATAAACTTGAAACATACATTTAAAGTGTGTGTGTGTGTGTGTGTGTGTGTGTGTGTGTGTGTGTGTGTGTGTGTGTGTGTGTGTAGGTGCTCCCTGGAAGCCAGAAACATTGGATAACTCTGGAGCTAGCGTTATGAATAGTCTTGAGCTACATGACAAGGTTGATAGGAATGGAGCCTTGGTCCTTGAAAGAGCAATGTGTGCTCCTAACCACTGAGCCATCTATCTGCCCCGTCCCAGTACTCACATTTTAATTAAAATACTTTGTTTGATTTGAAAAGTTGGTGTGGGTTGTAGGTATGCAGAATTATTTCATCCAGATGCTGTGTTTGTGTCACTCACAGCTGTCCCCGTGGGTGGGAGACGGATGAGAAGTCCAAAGCAGGGTTCCTTGAATTCTGAGTAGGTGTCAACTGCAGTGGTGTTTATTATATTTATTATTAGATTATTTCACTTAATTTTAACAACCTGGGTGCTGTTGTTACTTCAGTTTTCAGATGAGGGAACTGAGGCAGGGGAGGTCAAGCCACCACCCGAAAGCTGGGGCTGTAGCAGGTGGTGCGATGTGGGGTTAATTAAAGCGCCGCTGTGCTGCTGCATTCCTTACTTCCAATTCCCCTGCCGACGAAGACAAGTAGAGTTGTCTGATCCACTGCTCTGGCTGGCGTTATCGCAGCACAAAGGAGGGCAGTGCCTAGCTGAAGGTTTTCTTTCACCCCAGGCCTCTATAATTAGCCTCCGGACAAGTCTTCCCTAATAAGCATCAGCTGATCAACCATCTGGCCCCTTCATATCACAGTTTCTTTTCGTCTTCACTTTTCCACTGGAAAGTTCCATCAAACTCAAGAAACCTATAACCCAGCACCGAACAGGATTAGGGCGGGGTAGGGAGGGATTAGGCTTTCCTCCTTAGGAGGTATAAATGTCCTCAGATGACAAAACAGCCTAACAGTCACTGTTTTGAAGGAACAGAGATCAGGATATAGAGAATAACTATGTAATAAGCATATCAGTGATACTTAAACTGTTTGGGGGAGACGTATAGGCCATTCTTCTTTTTTCAGGAAGAGGCGAGTCAGTCAGCCAAATAGGAGAGATACAGAGCTCTGTTTCTTCAGATGTGCAAAGCTTTTAAACAACTAAGACTGTGGTAGGATATGAGAGGAGAAAGGAGAATGAGGGGTGATCGGCTATGACAGCCCCAGTCAGGGCGCTGCCTACTTCTGCTTAAACTGGTTAATCAGCCCAAGGCCCCTGAGACCTGGTGAAAATCTGGTGATCATGGACAGTATGGGGGGTGGAATGGAGGGAGGGAGGGGAGAAGGGAGAGCGGGAGGGAGAATATAAACTACCCCAGTGAGTTATTCTTGTTTGTTTTAGACAGTGTTGTGCTGCACAGCCAGGCTGTCCTAGAATTCATAGGCTCGGCCTCTTGAATACTGTGATTAGATACGTAAACCACTGCCCACCACCCAGGGCTACCCATGTTGCCAACGCTTGCCCCATTGTGCATCTGGAAGACACTCATGCAAATGCAGAATCTGATTCTATGCCAAGAGGAAATTTTGGAATTACCCAACAGATACACATCTCTATTCCACATTACCTTCACAGTTTCCCCCAAATGCTGTATGACCCAGATTTAGGCATTTTTAACGCAGTGGAGGGGGCAACAGAACAAAATCTTAATTTAGGCTTTCAGTTGTCATAGTCACTTACCATAAAGCTAAGCATTTGAAAACTTTTAAGTCTTTAGACTTCCGCCAACTATCGAGTATGGTCTGCTACTCACTGTAACCATTCAATTTTCTTTTATTTGTTAATATTTCCAATTAAACTCATTTTTCTCTATGCTTAATAATCCCCCAGACTTTGGCATTGATTGTTTTGGTATATAAGCTATATCCTTTCACAGCTTGAATACTTCAAATATTTTATGATTGTCTTAGTCGGGGTTTCTATTCCTGCACAAAACATCATGACCAAGAAGCAAGTCAGGGAGGAAAGGGTTTATTCACTTTACACATTCGCATTGCTATTCATCACCAAAGGAAGTCAGGACAGGAACTCACATGGGGCAGGAAGCAGGAGATGATGCAGAGGCCATGGAAAGATGTTACTCACTGGCTTGCTTCCCCTGACTTAAGCCTGCTTTCTTATAGAACCCAAGACCACCTGCCCAGGGATGGCATGACCCACGATAGGCTGGGCCCTCCCCACTTGATCACTAGTTGACAGAATGTCTTACAACTGGGTCTCATGGAGGCATTTCCTCAACTGAGGCTCCTTTCTGTATGGTAGTTTCAGCTTGTGTCAAGTTGGCACATAAAGCCAGCCGGTACAGTGATCCATGCTACAGAAGATTTAAATGTAAAGACTCATGTGAGTTGGCCTCCTCCAGGGGCATGGATAGCAGAGGCTTGTGGGATACCCATGAAGAGGAGAGGAGACATTGCAGACCCCATGTTCTTTGGGTTCCTCTGTTCTTCCTCATGGTGCTCAGAGCACTCTCACTTTCTGCCTAGCAGGCTCTATGCTCTCACTTATGGTCATAGCAGGGAATAAGTAGGGAGTGTGTTTTAGACTCAACATGAGGATTCATGAGAGATGCGTGGCATCATTTCCCCAGGGTTTCTCTGCCTTCTCCTTTGTGATGGGCGCCCATGCTGTTCTGTTTCTTTCTCTTTCAAGAGGATCCATTTGAAGTCTCTCTCCTGGACATTCACCGTGTTATTTGGGCCAATTCTGTACTGGTCCTCTTCTCAAAGATTTATTTTATTTTCATTTGAATGGGTATTTTGCCTGCATATGTCTAGGACCACATTTGTACCTGGTGCCCTAGGAGGCTGGGAGATGGAATCAAATCCTCTGGAACTGGAGTTCCAGATGGTTATGAGCAACAATATGAGTGTTGAACTGAAGCTGGGTTCTCTGTGAAAGCATCCAGGGCACTTAGCTGATTCACCATCTCTCTTGCCCATCAGTTATGCCCCAGTTCCTCTCCAAAGCCCCACTGACAGTATCTGGTCTGCTTTTTTACTCATTCTTGCAGTTTATCAAAAGGAGAGGTAAGAGTGTGTCTGAGTGGAAGCTTAGCTTGTGTGTGGGCGAATGCCACAAAGATTACTGAGCCCAGGGCTTGGGGTATCAGTGCATTTATATTCAGTTCGGAGGCTTAGGAAGCTGGGCATGTGTGTTCACTTGGTGTTGTTTGCTTTTCTGTAGATGCCTATTTAACTCTTATTTTCTCTTCTACCTTCTCCTGCTCTTAAGTATCAACCACCCATGGCTGTGTTCCTGCTCAGCCCATGGAATCTGTTAACAAGCTTAGCCAACAGAAAGCCCTGGCTTAATGGTGATGCTAGAGTGAAGTTACTTAAAGCCCAGACTCCTGCGGATTTACTTGATGTAAATTGAGAGATAAGTTGATTTACAGTGACCTTGACAGACTGGCACATACCGTCTTCTAAATACTTCCACACCGTTCATTTCCCCCAACAGCTTTGCACATTGAATTAGAATGACGTTTGTCTGATCGTGACAATTATCAACCACAAAACCTCTGCTAAGACAATTAGCAGAATAAAATTTCAACTTTGTTAAAAGAAGTCACTTTAAATTGTTACATTCAGCGTGTGTGAATCTTTATTTTTATAGTTGTCCAATTTTGTGGTAGGAACTTATTCATCCAAGCACCTACAAGGTTGAGGTAGGAGGACCATGAGTTCAAGGGTAGTTTTGGTTAGACAGTAAGTCTGAGGCCAGACTGTGATATATAATGAGAATCTGCCCAAGAAACCCCAAAAAGTAACAATGATGGGCGTTGTTAGAATAACAATGCTTTGCTTATTTGGTTCTTCATGGTTTTCTTTATTTTCAAGATTACCTCATGTCCCTTAATGGATACTTGTTTCTACTCTAGCTATTTAGTTTCATAGTTCAGCTAGGAGAAGTTTGTGTGTCAGCTGAATTGTAAGGAGAGTTTTCACTCTGCCTTAAGGGACCTTTGACAGCGTTCCATTCTGTGGTGTGCAGAATCAGGCTATTCGCAAAGGGATGCTCCTTAAATGACCATGTACAACCAGGTCTTCCATCACTGTGGGAAGCACACATTTGCAGGGTCGCTCCAAGCACAGAGGCTCTAGGTGTGACTGTCTTCTGGTTGACACTTCATTTGAGTGTTAGTCTTCGTTTCTCTTCCTTCTTTATGGAGCAGGAACTCTGGGATGGAAAGAATGGGGATGCTGGCTGGCTTCACTTTCAGCCTGACTGAGACAGCTGCTAACTGTTGTAGAATCTCCACCTTCACCACGTTATGATATAAGCCTGTGGTCTGTGGCCCTGAGGAATGCTCAGTGGTCAAGAGCATTGACTGCTCTTGCAGAGGACCCAGGATCAGATCAGTTCCCTTTGTTCTCAGAGAGGCTCACAGCTGTCTGTGAGTCCAGCTCTGGGTGATCTTGTGCTCTCTTCTGCCCTCTGGAGGTACTGCAAGCACACACACACACACACACACACACACACACAGACACAGACACACACACAGACATGCATACAGACACACACAGACACACACACGCACACACACAGACACACACACAGACATACACACACATACATACATACACACAGACATACACACACATACACACACACAGACACACAGACATACACACACACACAGACATACATACAGACACATACACACACAGAGACATACATACAGACACACAGACACACACACACAGACATACATACAGACACACACAGACACACACACACAGACACACACACAGACATACATACAGACACACACAGACACACACTCACACACACACACACAGACACATACACACAGACACACACACAGATACACACACACAGACACACACACACACACACACAGACACACACACACACACACACACACACACACACACACACACACACACACACACACACACACACACACACACACAAACACACACACACACACACACACACACACACACACACAAAAACACACACACAAACACACACACAAACACACACATACACACAGACACATACAGACACACACACACACAGTAAAACACTCACACACACACAGTAAAACACTCACATACACACACACAGTAAAACACTCACATACACACACACACAGTAAAACACTCACATACACACACACACACAGTAAAACACTCACATACACACACAGTAAAACACACTCTCTCACACACACAGACACACACACACAGACACACACACACACACAGAGTAAAACACTCACACTTATAAAACAAAACAAAACTAAGTAGATTTAAGGTAAAAAGTCACTCTCTGTCACTGTGTCTCCCTTGCTTTGTAAAATTAAGAGAGAATGTAGAGAATGGTTTTAGAATTACTTATTATACTGCAGTCACGGTATTAAGTATTTTATATCAACTTAGACTTTTAATTCTCCCAATAGTCTGAGAAGTACATAGTATTCTGCCATGTTAAGGTTGTTCATATTGGGAATCAGAGATTTAAGTAATTTACTCTCAAAGCTTAAAATACAGTGCCAAGGTTGGGGTGAAAACTTAACTCAGCTTGTGCTTTTAGCCTACGTATAATTGATGTTAGCACTCTGCACTTTCTCCTAAAATTAACTTTGATTAAACAGAAAACAATTAGAGTTTTCTGAGGCAGAAGGAGTTGAGGGGACAGAGGGAGTGGAGGACACCAGGAGAACAAGGCCCTATAAATTAACTGAGCAAAAATAAAATGAACAAAAATATGAGCTTGGGGCTGGGGATTTAGCTCAGTGGTAGAGCGTTTGCCTAGGAAGCGCAAGGCCCTGGGTTCGGTCCCCAGCTCCGAAAAAAAGAAAAAAGAAAAAAAAAATATGAGCTCAAGGCTGAAGCAGCAAGCACAGGGACGCAGTCTGCACCAGGTCCTCTGTGTACATATTATAGCGTCAGGTCCACTGTGTACATATTATAGCACCAGGTCCTCTGTGTACATATCATAGCGTCCAGTCTGGTATTATGGGACATATGAGTGTGTGAATGAGAAGATCCCTGATTCCTTGTCCTGGGCTTTTTTTTTTTTTTTTTTTTTTTTTTCCGAGCTGGGGACCCGAACCCAGGGCCTTTGCGCTTGCTAGGCAAGCACTCTACCACTGAGCTAAATCCCCAACCCCTGTCCTGGGCTTTTTTACTTTCCTGTTGCCTTGTCTCATCCAACTTTGATATGATGGCTTTTGCTTTATTTAACTATATTTTATTTTGTTAAATGGAGATAAATACATTTTTAATCTGTAATATTCCACTACTTTGGGGGGTAGATCTATGAAACACAGCACAGAAAAATATCCTGCAATTCCAGCAGAAATAAGTTTCATGGAAATAGACCTAGTTAAAAAAAATTAATGGACAGCATAAAGCCACCATAGACCCTGAATGACGAGTGGGTTAGAAAATGAACAGTGCTTGCATGAGTGGAGTCTGACTGCTTATTATGCCAAACTCTCTCCCCTCTGGTCACATTACATGATGTAACTGGATGAGTCACAAATTGGATCTACATGGGGAGATGTGGATGACCACAGCTAGTTCTTGCTTCTGCAGACATTCCAAAAGCCCTGAAATCATTTTGGGAAACAACAAAAGCTCAAAATTTCTCAGTGACATTTGTTAAAATGCTTACACATAGAGCAGGGGTTGGATGTGATGTTCCAGAAGGTTCTCCTCCAGGTCTCCACTAACAATTCTAAATGAGAGCCCTTCGTAGTGTCCAGCTCAGCTCACTGCCTTCACCCTAAGACTGATGAGATGTAGCCTCACTGGTGCTGCTGCAGTGTTTTTTCTCATGGTAAACTCCTGGTTGTGTCTAAGAACTAGTCTTCATCCATGTTGCTTGTCATCTGGACGCTTGTGTTTATGAAGTTGAACTGAGTGGCGAGAGCTCCTCTTGAATAAGAACTGAGACTGTACTGCCCACTCCTCCTAGGACGCACGTGTCTTAGTTACTGTTCTATTGTTGTAAGAGATACCATGAGCAAAGCAACTTACAGGAGAGAGCGTTCAGTTGGGGGTTTGCTCCGGAGGGTTAGCCCATTATCACTGGGGGAGGAGCACGGTGTTGGAAAAGTGGCTGAGAGCTCTGAGCTCTGTTCTGATCTGTAGGCAGCAGTGGTGGTGGGGGGGGAGAGAGAGAGAGAGAGAGAGAGAGAGAAGCTGGCCCTGGTGTGGGCGTTTGAAACCCGAGACCCCTCCCAGTGATTACACACCTCCTCCTACAAGGTCACTCTTAGACAGTCCAGATAATGGGTGAGTAAGCACTCGAATACATGAGCCTATGGGGGCCCGTTTGCCTTCAAACCACCGCATAATGGTAGTTCTTCGAATCTGGATTTGATTAGATAAAGTTATGACTTATTCTGGAATTCCTCCATCAGACTGACCCACGGTGATAAAAGAAAGCTCAGAAACTGTCCAAGCTACGGAATCAGGAAGTCTGTGAATGACACTCAGGAGTCAGCCTCTGCACACGATTTTTGGATGCCTTGATGCCCACTGAAGGTCATCAAATTACTAATTCTCAAGCTTCTGCATTTGAGGACGATGGTGGTCTACAGATGCTTGGCCCAGAGAATGACACTATCAGGAGGTGTGGCCTTGTTGAAGGAAGTGTGTCACTGTGGGGGGTGGCCTTTGAGAACTTCTACCTAGCTTTCTGGAAGTCAGTCTTCCCCTGTTTGCTTTTAGAATGAGTTGTAGAACTCTCAGCTCCTCCCAAGTCACGCCAGCCTGGATGCTGCTATGCTTGAAAATAATGGACTGAACCTTTGAACCTGTGAGCCAGCCATAAGTAAATGTTGTCCTATATAAGAGTTGCCTTGGTCATGGTGCCTGTTCACAGCAGTAAGATCCCAACTAGGACAAGGACTAAACACCCATGACAAGGTATTTGAAACTCTTTCTCCTTTTGAATTTATTCCTCTTCCTCACTTTATTTCCCATCCCCCTTTTCATCAAGTGTGCAGAGATCTGGGGACAAATCTGTGATCTATGAAGAGTTTTAAGTTTTAGTCTTCAGGCATCTTTTGGACATTCTGTATACATGGGTTCTGGGGCTGATCCCATTCATATGTTCTGAGGTTCTAAATGTTTTGAGACTAAGGACACTGCCAAGTTTCTCCTGTTCCAAATAATCTCTTTCAGCTTTCTCTGACATCACATTACCGTTTCCTTCTTCTCAGATAGATATTAATTGATAAATGTCATGTCTTTGGGTGATCTTTAGATTTGTCCAGTTGTAAGGTACATGGTGATCATAAGGGTCTAAAAATGTTTGATGTCCCCAAAAATATAGCAAACAAAATAAATGATTATTTATGTGAAATGTCATCTGCCTTGGTAAAAACGTTGTAGATTGAAACATTTTAGTAATAGAATCTCTCATCTACATTTCTGTAATTTGAGACTCCACTGTGCAAAAGTAGGAGAAAACAGAAAAGATCAGTAGATTTTTGTTCTGAAGTGAAATAGATACTCTTGTCGTTGCTGAAACCTGATGTGAAGCAGCCTAAGGGAGGAGGTTTGTCTTGGCTTACAGTTTGATGGGGCTCAGTTCATCTTGGTGGGGGAAGGCATGGAGACAAGAGTGAGGCAGTAGGTCATATTGTGTCCACAGTCAGTAAGCTGAGAGTTCTACATCGTTATCCAAAGAAAGACAGGAGCAGATTGTATTCCAGGGATCTAGGAGGAGGGTCTCAAAGCCCACTCCCATAGTGAGACACTTTCTACAACAAGGCCACGCCTACTCCAACAAAGCCACGTCTCCTAAGAGTGCCACTCCATAGCCAGTGTGTGTGTGTGTGTGTGTGTGTGTGTGTGTGTGTGTGTGTGTGTGTGTGTGTTGGGGGAGTCAGAGGACAACTTGTAGTAGTCATTTTTTTCATTCTAGCATGTGTGTCTCTAGGATTGAATTTATGTTTTCAAGCTTGATGGCCAGTGCTTTTACCTATAGAGCCATCTTGCTGGCCTCTTCTGTATCTGTTTTTACAGGAAAAGGTGATCACATAACTCAGTGCAATCTCCTCGTCTCCTGTCTTGGTGTTGAGACACAGCCTTGCACACACAGCATCTTCTGCTATGCTTTCCTGGGGCATTTACAAGTCACTAACAACTCCTTCTTGCACTCATTTGAGTTTTGCCTGTCACTTCCTGTTGTTTTAAGCCCTCGTCTCTATTAAAACCTTTCACTTACACTTCATGTGTAGTGGCTTTTCTCGTGTGCTGTTGCCGATTTCTCGTGCTTTTCTTTGTTCCCCAAACTGCATTCTGTGAAAGCAGCAACCCTGCTTCCTTTTCACCTCTACATTGCTAGTGGCTGTTGCAGTATTTCATGTTTATGTTCCAAAATAGAAAATGCTGGCATTTTTCTTTAGTTTCCCATTCCACTCTAGCTGCTGTTTTCTGCCATCATAAACATAAATATTCTCATATTCTTATTCCCCTTTGAGGGCTGTCATTTATAAGGCTAACACTCAGTCAGCATATTAGATTTTCAGTCCAAAAGCACACTTTGAGGTTATCTAAAATGCTGTAGAGGGAGAGCTTGAAAAAAGTTAGAATTTACCAGCAAATAGCCACCCATGCCAATTCTGGAAAACTACTTGGAAATGGGAATTAATCCAGGAGCAAATGGAAGTAGAAAATTTAAGAACTGAGCCATGAGTGCACTGTTGAGGATGTCAACAGTGAGGAGAAAGCCTCCATGTTCATGATGTTTGGGGCTGACAGAATAAATAGTGAGATACCAGTGGTAGTTACTGTTGCCTACTGAGTGAGCATCCTTAGTTCACGGGGCAAGCACCAGGCAGGTAGTTAGGGGTATCCTGAGGAAGGCAGTCAGTGTCCTTGTCCTGCAGTGCAAAGGCATTGGCTTACACTAGTTACGGGGCATTGTTCCTTCTAGCTAGTAATGGTGTGTTGATGACCATTCCTATTGTGAGGTGGGAGGAGGGATTCTGTCTGCTGTCTTTCTCTTTTGTCCCCTTTCTCACTCACTCTCAGTTCTCCCTCCCTCCCTCTTTTCTTCTTCTGCTTCCCCCTCCACTTTTCTCTCTGTGATATCCTAAATCAATCCCAGGACCTGGTACATGCTGCATCCGAGGCAAACACTGTACTGGTGAGCTCTACTCTTAGCTCTCGGGATGTTTCTTATGCTGTGTGTATACTCCCATACTTAGCAAAGAAGGAATTCTCCAATCTCCTGCAACACACCATAGATTTCCAGATGAAAATAAAACATTGGGAAAAACAAAACCAGACCCAGAAAAACATTAGAATAAGAACTATCAAACAAGGGGTTTCTTTCAAACTCAGAAACTGTTTGCTGGTGAAAATTGACTGCAGCCCGAGGAAGTAATGGTGGATTGCACTAATGGTTAATTATAGCAGAAACTTCATCTTTCAAGTTAAGGCCAGTCTAAGAGAGTTCATCAACCTAAAGGCTAGTAAAAGCTACCAGACAATGCTGGATGCTGTAACATCAGACACAGAGAGGGGGTATAGCCAAGGTTCATTACAGATAAGGAGGATCTGTAGGGACCGTGTGCCTGTATGTCTTCAATATAACTTACAGCGTAGGTGACTGGTCCTCTGACACGAATATCATGTTTGATTACTCTGTGGTAGTTTAGGTGATAAATGTTCCCATAGTTTGGAACATCTGAATACTTTGTTTCCAGTTGGTAGAACTGTTTGGGTATACTTAGAGGGTGTGGCCTTGATGGAGGAGGTGTGTCACCGGGCGTGGGCATTGAGGTTTCAAAGCCTGGTGCTTTGCTCTCTCTGCTTCTTGTTTGCAGTCAATGGTGTGAGCTCTCAGCTCTCTTCTCCAGCCACTAACTCTCTACTCTGCCATCATAGCGTCTTAAACCATTTGAACCATGAGTCCCAGTAAACTTCTTTCTGAACATTGTCTTAGTCATGGTATTTTATTACAGCAATAGAAAAATCATTAATACATTTTCCCAAGTTATCTTCTTTCTAGGATCTTAGATCATTGGACTGACAATGTATAGTCAGTCTAGTGTTTCTCAAATAACTTTAAAACGGTAAGTCCCTTGGTTGATAAAATCGACTTCTTAATGCCTAAGTTGTCGTGAGCTTCTTTTTAAGAGTCTGATTTCCTTTAAGGGTATTTGCTGCCTGGCCTTACGTGGTCACCTTGAAGAGATGCTGCTAGCCTTGTGCTAAGTCTCACTAACTCAGCTGTCTTGGAGAATTCCCAAGGAAGTATGAGGTTTTGGACATACCTGCAGGAAAGCAAACCCAATCGTCTGTACAAGACTTACCTTCCAAACAAGAGTATTTTCTGATTAAATGACTCTCTTGCTGCGCTCTTCTCTGGGGCTCTTTGTAGCCCTTCCGGGTCTTCTCCACTGATCTCTGGTGGAGGACAAGTCGTGGGGCCATGCTCAGGTTCGTGGCTGCTGGCTTTTTGAAGGACTCAGAACAACACTAGCTGCCTCTCAGCATAACTTAAATCCTAAACCCATAGGGGTGGATTTTCTCCAGTTTCTCCACTAGGAACATTAGGAGTTTTTAACGAGGTTTGGAATGCAACGTCGAGCCTTTTATTCCACACACAGGTGTCTTTGTAGATGTAAGGAAATCACGGAGGAGTCCGTAGGACTCATTAAAACAGGCTTTCTGGAGAGAAATCCACATGGCTTAATCTTCTTCATAAAACACCAACACACAATTGCCAGGAATCTGCGTGTCGATTGGATCCAAACTTGTTGGTGACTCACTGTCGGAAGGCTTGTCAGGGTTTTGCTGTATTTTTTTGGATGGCGTCTTCAGCATCACCGAATGTTCCAAGGGAAACAATACATCTTGTTTTATGTTTCTTCCCTCAGTGGAAAAAAGAATCAAACAAATATTTATATGATTTCACCTAAATCTGGTTTCTCACTAGTGAATCAGGGCTATAATTTATCTCCAGTTAGTGGAATTTTACTTCTCTGTTCTGTTCCAATAACTTTTTCGTCTTTAGAGTTTCTTACATATCCAAGCATGCCTTTCTTATTCATAATAAGGTTTGAAAGTGGCTGCGTTAGTGGAGATCTGCGTTGTGTGCTGCAGCCTTTTAAGGGATTGTATTCTCTTTTCTCTACTGCCCTGTACAGGATGCTGCTGCCCCCACCCTGAAGGCAAAGAATTGGGCGGTGGACACAGGTCTTTCTTGAAGTCTGAGTGTTCTCTAGGTGCATCAAAGGATGGATAGACAGACTCCCTCCAGATTCTAAGCCCCGATGTCCTTTTAATTTCCTTGCCTGTTGGAATGTAAATCGTTCAAAAAGCTTGCAAGTTACACAACACAAAGGGGTCTTTTTTTCTCTCAAGAAACCAGGGGTCATTTTTCCTTAAATTTTTTTCATCAGTACAGATGGATTCCTGTCTCCTAGGCTCTCTATCAGAGTAAATTCCTTTAATGGGTTTATTTACATTAAAAATAAGAGAATCAAAAAACGTAGATAAAGGTTTCATTGGAACACGGACAGGTATAGAAGTGTAAGGACCTTAAAGATAGTTATGTGTGTATGCGAACATATGTGTACATGTGTCTTGTATGTGTGTTACTGTGTGCTTGTGTGTGTATGTGTGTATAATTTTTTTTGTTTTTGCTGTGTGTACTTGTTGTATGTATGTGTGTAGACCTTCTGTGTGTGAACCAAAGACAAAGCCCTCAAGTGCTTTTAGGTTTAGTTGCTTGTAATCACTTTGTATTATGGACATGGACCAAGTTGGCCTGTAGAGATGAGGAGACATTTTCTGCATCCTTGAAGATGATTAAAACCTCACTTAAAGAGACCAAGCTCACAGGCCAGGAATGGAACTGAACTGAGGAAAATTAAATGTGGCATGTGGTCATGCCCACGTTCCATATCTTACCACTGTGACCGGTGGATCTGCTGAGCTTAGCTTCTCTTTGGTCTTGAAACATATAGGATTGTATTTACATTTTCTTATAAATAAGATATTTGCAACTTTTCATTTTATTTTATATGTATGTCTGTGCACCACATGCATGCCTTGTGCCCTCAGAGTCTAAAGGAGGGAACTGGAGTTACAGATAGTTGTAAGCCACCAAGTGGGTTCTGGGAAGTGGACTCGAGTCTTTGCAGGAGCACCCAGTGCTTATCTCTGAGGCTCTCTTCTGCCTCCGAGCTCGTGCCTTACACTAAGGGATGGAAAACCCCAATGTTTTATCAGTGGACTCATCTTGTATTCATTGTTTTTAAAACTATATTTTTATAAATGTAGCATGAGCTGAAGTTTTAAAATAAACTTGTTATGTTTACATTGACCTTGGTATTTAAAATCTACGAACTAACATCCCTTAAATGGTTGCAACTTTATTGAAGACTCTCCATGCTGATTGACCGACCAGAACATCTTAAAATTCTCTACTTTATTTTAAAATCCAGAACCCATCTATAGAGAAAATACTAGTTTGGTGTTACACAAGAAGCAATCTCTCTTTTTATACCGTACAAAAAGGTTCAGACATTATTGTATATTTCTTTGCATTTTATGATGTCACTGTCTCATATTAGACTTTGTGTGTTCACCCCCAGCTTCCCAGATACTAATATGGTAGAGTAAATGAAGGAAAGCTTCATTTTCACATATTTCTTCTTCTTCTTCTTCTTCTTCTTCTTTCTTCTTCTTCCTCTTCTTCTTCTTCTTCTTCTTCTTCTTCTTCTTCCTCTTATTATTATTTTCCTTCTTCTTCTTCTTCCTCTTCTCCTCTTCTTCTTCTTCTCCTCCTCCTCCTCTCCCCTCCTGCTCCTCCTCTCCTCTTCCTCCTGCTCCTCTTCCCCCTGCTCCTTTTGCTCCTGCTTCTGCTTCTTCATCATCATTCTTATTACTATTACTATTGTTGTGTTCTGTTTGATATATCGCTCAGTCCCCCGCACCTGTTGGAGACTCCATGCTTTGTGCTAGTGGGCTGAGTGCTCTTCAGGCCTTTGTTTTGGACAAGTTTGACATCAACCTTGGACTTTTCTTTATAATCCAATATGTCGAACTTCACATTTTTTAGACTTCCTTTTTCCCTCTCTTTTGTTTTGTGGATTTTAAACTAGTTAGGCTAACTATGTAGTTGTATATTCTCAGAGAAAGAGAGGCCATCAACTTGAGAAGCTGGGGCAGGTGGCAGATCTGGAGATAGGAAGGGGAAAAGTGATATAATTCTATTTAGATTTAAAAGTATCTCCCTCCTTGCTCCTCTTCCCCCTAGGGGCATCCTTCTGGATTTGCCTGCTAAGTCTGCTTTATTTTTATCATCATTTTATTTACTTATTATTTATTTATTGTGTTTTTTTTGATATTTCTTATATACATTCCCCCACATTCCTGTTTCGGAGACTCCATGCTTTGTGCTAGTGGGCTGAGTGCTCTTCAGGCCTTTGTTTTGGACAAGTTTGACATCAACCTTGGACTTTTCTCTACAATCCAATTGTCAAACTACACATTTTTTAGACTTCCTTTTTCCCTCTCTTTTGTTTTGTGGATTTTAAACTAGTCAGTCTAACTATGTAGTTGTATATTCTCAGAGAAAGAGAGGCCATCAACTTGAGAAGCCGGGGCAGGTGGCAGATCTGGAGATAGGAAGGGGAAAAGTGATACAATTCTATTTAGATTTAAAAGCATTTTTAACCAGCTCACTGGAAGCTCCGTAGATAGGGGCATCGGTCAGTGGGTTTGCCTGTAGAGATAAGTAGATGCTTTATTTTTAAAATTGAAGATCTCAGTATGTCCACTTATGGTTCTTGTTCTAAGGATGGGCAGTGTCTTTAGACTCCTCCAATTCCCATGCTTTGGTATATATGACCCTCTGAGGCCGATGCCACTATTATCCAGGGTGTGATTGTCTTTTGTACATTAGTTTAGCATTTCTTCTTTGATTTTAGCTCAAGCTATTGTTTCTTAGCATGAAGTTATTGCAGATGACACCCCAGGCTAAATCTCACGTTTCCACTGAGAGTATCAGGGACACAGCTGTCTATTATGCAGGACAGTTAGAGTGTTTAAGGATCAGCATGACTCTTAAAGCCATCTTGTTTCTACCATTGCCAACGTGTACCTCAGAATGCCTGCTATCTCCAGAGTTTGCCAAAGCATGTACCAGCATGCTATTTCTTCAGGCTTCCTCTGGATACTAAATGAGAAAGCAGTTACCCACTGAACCCTTCAACTTCAAATTGTTTCCATTGTTTCTTTTCTTCACCCATTCTGCTGTTTCTTTGCTTCTAAATTTCCTGTCAAGGGTATGCATTTGTCAGGTTTCCACAGAAAAACAGAGCAGTAGGACATACATGCATACACTGTACATATATACACGTTATACATACATACATACATACATACATACATACATACATATGTCACACATACATATACACACAACAGAACAGTAAGACATATACCCATCCATTGTACATATACACACATCATACATACATACACGTACACACACACACACACACACACACACACACACACACACATAAGCACATACATAGTTATGAGAGGGAATTTTAGATTGGCCTATGTAATGATCAGAGGCTAGATAACTTCTCAATAGTTATGGCAATCTGGAGAAGCAGGGACACTTACAGAACCTAGACGAGAGAGAGCCAATCGAGTGAGCACTGTAAGAGCCCTCGCTGGAGACAAAGGTCTGATCTCCTGGAGAGCTAGTGAAAGTTCATGTTCAAGGCTGCGCCATCTAGAGACTGATGCCCATGGTCAACAGAAGCAGCTGAAAATACGCCCACTCAAGAGAGGCATGCTACACGCAAGCCGCTCCTCCCTTCTTTCCCATTCTATCTGGGCTTCCAGCCTATGGGATGGTGCCACCCTGCTCAGGACAGGCATTCCCCACTCAGATCTGCTGACCCCCACACCGATGTTCTTTGGGAACACCCTCACAGATACTCTCAGAAGTCTGCTTCAGTTCAGTCAAATTGACAACTAACGTTATCTGTCACAATGTGACCCTTAGCAAGCAGAGAGGAACATAGCAGGGGACTTCCATGTTTTCCTGATTCCATTAGCCCTTTCTTTGGCATGCATTTCACATTTTAGTTAGGTTCTTTTCGCTACATTGCTTGGAACCTTGTATGGTTCCTCTTTAATAAACTGGAAATATGGCTGTGCACTTTAAACGATTGACTATGACTCACCTGCTATGCACGGTTGCTCCTGGGGGGATGGTGGATTTCACACTGGGAGAACCAAACACCTTTTTGAACTTCTAATATATTTTATTCTTCAGAATGACCTTGGGTGGTGTTGATGGTGGTGTGTTTGGAGACAAGACTCAGGCTAGCCTAAACTCATGATCCTTCTCAGTACTTGAGTGCAGGGGTTGCAAATTGTATTTCTGCCAGACTTCCCTTTGTTTTATTGCATACATTAATTGTCAATGTGTGTTTGTAAGCCTTTAACTTTATTCACACTGGAGAAGGCTTCGTTTTTACCTACACCGATAACGCAAATGTTTTTGACACTACAGAAGTTTGATCCCTCAATAAGTGGACGAGGTAATGCCCAGTTCTCGGAGGGAACTCAATGGATAATTGTCATTTATAAAATTAACTATGAACTTGGTTAAAGAAAAAAAGAGGTATAAATCTGTCTCTGGACCCATCTTTGTGAGTTTAACAAAACATACGATTGGAAACCTTAGCGGTTGTCAGCAAGGGAAATCAATGAGCTCTGTTACACATTCCACTGTGCATTCATTTGACAAAGATCAATTTGGCACGTCCCGCTGTTGACGTAGCATGGAAGAATGATTCCTGATTCTGGCATCACTTACTTGCCTTGCTCATTTCTTCATATGTCTGTTGAAACTCAAAGAGCATTAGAGCAGAAAACAATCAACACACCCATCTACTCCAGTAACTTACACATGAGTAGGGTCATATTTTTACCATATTTAAAAATCTTCCCTGGTTCGACCGTGCCTTAACTTTGTATCTCTAAATCTGTTTTCTTCAATACCCCCTTAGCAAGCTACCCATGATAGGAGACGTTTCCTTTTTAATTAATAAGGTCGAATAAAAAAAAAGGTGCATTTGTATTCCTGACTTAATTTGATCAAAAGATTAAAAAAAAAGGTAGGGAAAATAGAAATATTTATTCTCTGAATGGAAACAAAAATTCAGACTACGTGTTCTGTGAGAGAGGCACATTCTCCATGTTTTTATGTTTGCGTCTGGGTAGGCATTTTCACTGTACTGAACAGGCTGCAGTGCTCAGAAGTAAAACATTGCATTCCGGGGCTTTGGGAGATTAACTTTGTGGATTTTGAACTCGTCAGTCTAAGTACGTAAATGTGTAACCTCAGATTACCAAAGATTTACCCCTCCACCCGCAGGCTTGATTGTGACACAGAATTTTTATTTAAAAAGGAGCAAAGGAGGCCTCTAAAATATCAAAATTGTGTTCATAAAAATTCTAATACTAAAGGTCACATTATTTATTCCAGAGGGGAGACCCTTTCCTTCCCTTTCTCCTTCCCTCCTTCCCTCCCTCACTTTCTCCCTCCATTTTTCCCTTTGTCCCTCCTTCCCTCCCTCACTTTCTCCCTCTGCTTTTCCCTTTGTCCCTCCCTCCCACCTTCTCTCCCTCTCCTCCCTCTCCTTTTCTTCTTCCCTCCCTCTCTCTTTTCCCCTCCCTCTCTCCCTTCTTCCCTCCCTCCTTTCCTTCCTTCTTCCCTCCCTCCCCCTCCCTTCCTCCTCCCTTGCCTACCTCCTCCTTTCTTTCTGGCCCTTGAAATGAGACCAGGCATGCACTCCATTATTGGTACAACTCCAGCTTACCAGGGTCAGGACTTATATAAATGAATGCACTTGTTATTGTTCTAAAGCCCTCACATGGAGATTCAATTATTAAACTAATTGTGATGTGACCATGTTTTAAGTGGTATTTCCGTCTCCTGTTGATTAATGGCACAAAGATGGTGTGAGGTCTAAGGATGGACGAGAAGACTGGCCAGCTGAAGGAGGATGATGCAGCTCTGTGAAGAGAACTAAAAGGTATTGGAATCCAGGGCCACCAAGGGGAAGACTGAGCGTATATATCTACTTAAACCTTTGGTGTACAGCTTTTTAAATGAGACATTGCTGTGAACTACAGTGTTTGGGGCAAAGGGAATGATGTTATTTCTCTCCTGCCATTGTCTTCCCTCCAACAAGGATTTGAGTATTTTAAAACTGTATTTACTAGTGAAGTTCACTAAGATCCCAGTATTTTAATTTTTCATTTTATTTCATTTTATTTTGTTTACGTGAGTGTTTTGCTTCCAAGTATGTTATGTATATGCAGTACTCATAGAGGCCAGAAGAGGGCATCAGACCCCCTGGGAATGGCATTAATGGACCGGTATCAGCTGCCCAGTGGTGCTTAGAATAGGGCCTGGGTCCTGTGCAAAACATGTAAGTACTCTAAACCACTGGGCCCTCTCTCCAGCCCTAAGATCCCTGTATTCTATGTGATTTGCTAATCTGCTAATGTTTGTTTTCATAAAGCCAGTCTTGAGTCCCCTTTGACTCATGCATTTGTTGCCCTCTTTTACGGTCAGCGCACAGCTGAGGCCAAACCCTCCCTGTCTAGCTCATTCCTGTGGCTGTGTGTGCGTGTTCCATGCACATACGTGTTGCTTAGCCAACAGTGCCAGCACATCCAATCTAAACATTCCCTGAAACTTGGAAATATGTGTTAAGTAATCAATAATCCTGGATCTCTGGATGTAGGTGGAAAATTTCCCTAGTTTTGCAGAGTGTTCCATTCAAGAACGTGACTAACTCTTAATGAAGTCTTCCAATATGCTGCTGATGTATCCCGTGAATGAAAGGGGACTAAAAATGGGAAAATAACAGATGTTCTTTTATGTCTAGGGAGAAGAACACTTCCGAGTCTCAGAAAAACATGCAGTGGGAACACCTTAACATCCCTAGCAAACCAGAGAAATAAAATTTAAATTAAAAAGTATTACATTATTCTATGTATGTGGGTGTTTCACGGGCATGCACATCTTTGCACCACATGTGTGAAGTACTCAGGAAGGCCAGAAGAGGGCGCTAGATCCTCTAGAACTGAAGTTAGAAGTGGTTGTGAGGCACCTTGGGGGCTGCAGAGAATCGAACTCGAGTTTTCTGGAAAAGCAGCCAGTGTTTCTAACAGATGAGCCATCTCTCCAGCCCTGCACTGTACAGCTTGCAAACAGCCTACTACGGATAAGAACCCGCATCACTAGATTCTTAACAGTTTCGTCCCTAGAGCATCTGCCCAGTGCAGAGTGGGTTGGTAAGGCGCGTGGAAAGAGTGGAGCTATGAAAACAGTTAGCCTAAGTCTCTGAGCCCTCCCTGAGGCTTCTGCAGGGGAAGGATAGGGCAGCAACACAGTGTGGACCACAGTATCCGGCAGACGAAAGTTCTTAGCTAGGAGAGATTTCTTGAATTCATGTCTGCCAGGCAAACACTACCACTGAGCTTTCTCTCTATTCCTCTTCCTTGACTGTTTTGCTTTGAGGAAAGATTTGGAACCCTCTATCCAAAGCTCAGGTAGTCTTTGAATCCGTGATCCTTTCGTGCCAGCTATCAAAGATTCTTGGATTATAAGGTCAGGCTCATCTTAGTACAGTTAATTGTTATAAACATTTTAAATGCACTATACAAATTATTTTATTATTACTATCACTACTACTACTATTATTATTATTTTGTTGTTATTGTTGTTGTTTGTGGGTAATTTGCCAAAGCGGGATAGAAGTAATTTTCAGGGAAGGATACAGGTTGAGAATTTTAACCTACTTGATGGGATACATCCTTGTATTCAACTCACGATTTCTACACACTTTGTGTAATTCTATAAAGGACAAAGACTACAGGATGTGTGGGAGCTATGGCTGCCTGCAACTGGGACAGCCTCGGATATTAGTCCTGCCAAAGTTTTGCGCCTGGGAGCTAATAAGATGCCATCAGTAATGTGGTTGATTCAGGCCCCCCTCCCGGCTCCCAGCAGCTAACACATACTTTCCACAAAGCAAATTAAATCCATTCATGATTCTTTCAGGCGGAAAAACACCTGCTGATTAAACGTGGAGATACAGACGCTAATTTGGAATGAATCATTCTCCTGTCAGCTTATACAAGGTAGATCTGATGCACATGGATCTGTCATGTGAAGGGCTGTGAACTGGAAAAAAAAATCCGAGGAGAGGCAGCTTTTCCTCTCGTGTTTCTCTCCACCTGTGATGTGCAGTGAGCAACTTTGTTTTGATTAATGGAGCTAGTTGCTAGTTCGTAAAGATCATTTGCTTTGTGCTTCTTAAAAAACTGTCAGTGGAAGCTGAGTCCCATGTGATTTTTTAAAAGTATTTTTAAATTTCGTCTCTTTGTGTGTCTGTGTGAGCATGGGCAGAGAAGTGCGGCTGAAAGCTGGGCTTTTCATTATGTGCAACTCCGTGTGCAGCATTGTGTGCAAGTGTGGAGGGCAGACGTGTGCAACTTGGGTCTTCTGCAAAGGCAGTGTATGCTCTAACTTCTGAGCTATCTCACCAGCTCCAACATATAATCAAAAAAAATTTCCATGGTTAAATATTTGGGGACAGTTATCTCTGTTTTAGAGATTGGTAATTTAGCCATGAAAGAACCATTAATTTTATTAATGATTGATGAGTTTTTTTTTCTTCTCAGACTATGGCATTTCTAAATTGGAAGGAAGTTTGAGTGAAGATCAACTGGCATTTATTAAATCTGTGCAGTTCTCCAGATTAAAATTGGCCTTTAAATTCTACGAGAAATTTGCCACCGGGAATGTGGAATTTAGCATCATCTTCTCACAAGAAAATTTCAGCATAGTAGAAAGAAAATTAGGCTGTTGGCTGGGTGGCAGCCCTGGCTGTTCCCTGTCTAGTTGATGGTCTCAGCACCTTGGTCCTGTATGATTTGATATGTTCCTGTGGTTCCCCACATCTTCATCCTCTCTTCCTTCCCTCCCTATTCCTCCTCTTTTCTTCTTGGGTGGTGGGGGGAGTGTGTTGCCTGCATGTATGTGTGTGCCTGGTACCCACGAGGCCAGAAGGACCTTGGATCACCTGGAAGTGCAGTTACAGATGTGGATGTGGGAGCCCAACCGAGATCCTCTGCAAGAGCAGCAAGTACCCTTGACTGATGAGCAGTCTTTTCAGTCCCTGCCTCTGCTAGTTTAGCATCTTAAGACTATGCATTATATAGATTGAGCAAACCTGTGCTTCCATGTGCATTCTGAGTGAGTCTGCTGAGATTGCTATGGGTGCACTGAGAGGAATCACTCCCCTCCCTTTAATGCCGCTGGTGAATCCTCATAGAACGGACGTTGTTTAGCAGTAGAGAATCTTTTAAGTTTTATTTTATTGGGAGTCTGATTCCCCTAGCACATGCTTCATTTTTGTTGTGGAGGGGTCTTTTGGACTTTCCTGGGAGGCATCTTGGATCCTGTGTGGAAAGACAAGCCAGGGCTAGCAGAGTTAGCATGAGGGATGTGGGATAGTGCCTTTCCGACTGCTGGGGCCTATGCCATTCTCAGCAAAACCCAGTGCAGCTCTAGCTTCTGGGCACTGGGGTCCAGAGCCTTCTCCGCAAGAACCATTAAGCCTAAATGGCTAAAGATCTGCTGTGCTCTTAGCTGATGCCTCGTCTGGCATCGTTTTTTAATAATCGATTTTAAGCTAATGGTCTGTGTTGGAAAATGCTGAGGAAAACTTGTATGCTTTTCTTGTTTAATGTGCCTCTTATTTAAGCTGGAAGGCTGTTCAGGAAAAAGTGAAATAATACTTCAGAAATATTTGTAGCCCTTGATATATGATCCAGAAATGAGAAAAGCATCAGTTTATTCCATGTATAAAAACTCATTTTGGTATTGCATGACAAACCCAATTCTTTGATGTAGGATATTAGGAGTCACATTGAATGATTTTTCTCTTGGGATAGATAAGATAATTGTAGGTTCTGGGCTGTAGATCTAAAACTATTATGAGTATAACTGTGCTCTTTTTTTGTTCTGAATTGTTAGAGAATTAATTCCAGATCTGATCTTTATCCATTTTAGACATTAGAACTTCTGGTGTTACATATACACCCAGAGCCATGAGAACCATTTAGAGAAGAAGGTGGTAGAGTTCTGTTGGAGGACTATACAGTTTAATCTGGGAGCAGGAGTACAAATGAATCAAAGGGCACAGACCACAAAACAGTGTTCAGCTGTAGACGTTAAGGCATCCTAGAAATGACATTTTGTGTCTCTATTAATATCCTTTTGAATTTTCTTTATTAGAACATGAGATATGTCCAGAAAAATTCAATCCAAAGAAACTTACCACTTTGATATTTTAAAGATCTAGTCTTTTTCACTTTATGTGTACAAATAATTGCTACATTCCTGTATGTGTACCACTGTGTGTGCACTGCTCATGGAGGTTAGAGAAGGGCATTCAATCTCCGGGGACTGGAGTTACAGATGGTTGTAAGTTTCTGTTTGGGTGATGAGAATTGAACCTGGGTCCTCTTGTTGTCAGTGATTGCAACCACAGAACCATCTCTCCAGCTTCCCCTCCTTGATATTTTAAAAATATTTCAATGACATGTTAGGATTGCATTCTTTGAACAGGAGTCCATTTAGAGATGATTTAGTCTAATGTTTTCACTAGATAATTGTTGAAACTGAATCTAGTGTATTCTCAAAGGAAGAGTAATGACTAGAACCTAAGCCCTGTTCTTTGATGTGGTTTATTAAGAAACAATGTGCCATGATATTCTCATCTGCTGGATGTAGGGTATTGTATCAGTATAGAAAATTATTATAGATCGGCATTATTTATAACTTTTCTTTGTCCTATTTTTATTACATTTTTCTTAGTTGTTGGCTTGACATCAGATACTTTCTGGGATTGTCAATATGGCTGCGTTTGCCTAGGAAATATATTTAAACTGTTTTAAAAGTAGTTTAAAAGTACCATAGACTAAAGAAGATTTTGTTTAAAAAAATGGGATCTCATAAACCCGGACTGGTCTCACACTTACTATGCCGTCAAGGATGCCTTAGCCTTCAGATTTTCCCACCCCTCCCTCATGAGTGTGGAGATTATAAATGTTGCCACTACGAGGGATTCGTGCAGTGCTGAGAATTGTGTGTAGAGTTTCATACACGCTAGCATATTGGAGGACCTGTATTTTTTTCTTATAAACTCCAAATGCATAAAGTTCTGCATTACCTTGTTTTAGAATTCAGTGGCGCATTTCAGAACTTCTACTTGTATATTTTAAAATGCACACATGATTGCAAACAACAAAAATATGATTTCTGTTCTTCAATTTACTTACTAATATCTAGTATATCGCTCCCCCAGATTCACTTGAGATGAAATTAAGATCTGCAATATGGCGTCTGAAAGGACCATGTTAATGAAATATTGGTTCATATTAAGCAACACATGTGTTGGCTTTGAAGAGAAGATTGGAGATATAAATCTTTGTTCCCCCTCTTTCCCTTTCCTTTCTGTCTTTTGTTCTCAGACAAGGTTCTGTGCATCCTAGCCTAGACTCAAAGTCACTGTGTAGCCAGAGGTGACTTTGAACTCCTGACCTTCCTCCAGAGTGCTGGGCTACCTGACGTAGGCCACCACATCTGTCAGGCCTGTCTTTGAGGTTGCCATTATTTTCTAGTATGTTGGAGATTTAAAACCACAGCCCAGGTTATTGGGAGGATTGAAAACAGGCAGAAGGCTGTAAATGAGGCTTAGTTAATTAAGTTGTCAGCAGACGTCATGGCTTCACATACTTTGTGTTTATGATACTGTCACGGCAAAGATGATAGTGTCCATGATGTCATGGAGTCTGTACTGTCCTGTGGTGTACAAAAATGTGAACACAATTGATTTGAAACAGTCATGATGCTCGGGACAAATTGTCTACAGCAAGAGGACAGGCTGGAGAAGTTTCTTTTGCTGCAGTGTTGGAGGAAGGTTTGCCCTGAACTCTATTCCAGTTGAGACACCGTATTAATGGTGAGCTAATATTCCTGTGGCCTGGGGTGTGTTTCTCAGAGTCAAAGGACCCTCATTAGGAGCTCAGGGGAAAAAGGGAATTTGTAACTTTAAAGTGAATAGTGAAAGTAAGCGTTTATGACTATTTACATCTATGATCAGGTGGAGGACAACAAGGTATTTTATCAGCTTATTCTAATACAGGGAATAGTGAAGACTAAAACATCAGTGCCAATAGCACTGTATTGGCACTGAACAGTTAAAATAATTTTTTATTTTATATGCATGTAGGCTTTGCTCATATGGGTAGATGTGTGTCATGTATATGCAGGGGTGGAAGACGGCACCTGCAACCTCCTAGTGTCCACGATGGAAACCTACCATGCAGGTCATAATTTCAGACCTTGACACTGTGAGAGCAAATTTCAGCTATTTATCCTTGTCATCCAGTCCACGGCAGTTTGTTACACAAGATAGCTGAACTTTATTAACTCATCCGCACATTAAACATTTCACAATTATTTACTTTAAAAATAGGTTTATCTCCTAAAAAGAATAGCCATAAATATGAAAAAGACGTGTGGACACTTCACATTCCAACAACATAGAGAGTCAATGAATTAGGACAGAAAGACGCTGTTTTGAGGAAGACTGAGATTGGATACAATGCTTGAGAATGGTGGTAAAATTGTCGTGGCATCTAGGAACAGGGGAAAGAGAATGACAAGGGATGGACGGAAGGGTTTTCTAGCCATTTTGAAGTGCTAGTTGAGAATAGAGGCTGTGGCATTGAAGGTGGCTTCCTTGGAGAAATCCTTGCTGTCTGCTGGAAGCCAGTGTTGGCAAGATCCCCATGAGAATGGCTTGAGGGGTGGGCCCCTTGAGAGAACACAAAGGAACACCATAGATGCCAAGTGACACAAGAAAGAGGTGAGGCTAAGAAGAGCTGAGTGATTAGGAGATTGCCTGCCAGACTGAGACATTCTGAGCTTAAAAAAGTTATCCATTTGCTTAAAAATAAATCTTTAAAGAACTTGCCAATTTAAGTGGAATTAACAGCCTTCTTCTTAAACCACACCCAACATCATTTTTAGAATATCTTTTATTTTAATGTAATTTTTTAAACCAAAGCAGATTTTTTTTTACTTATAGTTAAGCTGTAAGGGACAATGGATGACTCAAGCCAGTCTCTGAGGCTCAAAAAACCACCAGGCAAAGATAGTCTTTATGTACAGCCACAGATAGCAAGAACAAGATGTCCTAGATTCAACAGGAAGTCAACGGAGAGCAAACGACTTCTCAAATTCAGGACAGAGTTCAGGTTCACCAAACCCTCTAACGATTCTTAGTCAATCAGTGAGTTTATTGGAGTTACTTGCAGGACTACAGGGATGAAGGGTTGCAGAGCTGCTCAGAGGCTGTGGAATCATAGGATAAAGCTATCTCCCCAAAGCCCTGGAGCTCCCCGGACAATCTGTTGTCAGCTGGGAAAATGAAGTGCCTCTGATGTCTATAGACTAGAGGGTCTATTTCTGCCCCCTTCCTCTCCTCTTCCTCTTTGCAGTACTGGGACTGAACTCTGTCTTTTCGTGCTAAAAGTATACTCTCCCTCTGAGGTCTTGAACGTTGTTTTCCTTTTATTTCCCCCTCCCCTCTCTTTTCTTCTCTTTAGCTTTCATCTGCAAACTAAGGATTAAATCCAGGGTCTGTGCATTCTAAATACAAGTTTTCTAAATATTGCCATCAACCTATAAACTATACACTAAGTTCTTAGATTTTCTTGAGTTTATTCTGTTTATGTACATGAAAAAGTGTTGATTTTTTTAAAAGGAGGATTCTGACTGGCAGGGACTGAACACTATGATGCTATCATTTGTGATCGACATGGAACAAGCATAAATATAATTATCTATCTATTTTATGAGATGAAAATAAAATTTCTGTTGACACTTCAGTTTTAAGGTGTCTGAAAATTTGGACTAGAAGGTGTACAATATAGGAGAAGAACTTTTTGAAGCAACATAAAGTGTTTGACGTCCAGTGAAACAGCACATTAGAGGCTGCTTCTGTGGGAGCTGATGAGAAAGAGAACCAGAATGTGAGAACGTAGCTTTTATCCTAGAGACAGAAATGGAGGAGGAATGTTGGAAACCTAGGCAGAAAGTAATAAAACACAGGAATACTCAGGAAGACATGCGAGCAGACACGGGAGTTATGCAGTTCAGGGAGGAGGGATGGGGAGGGCAGAAGCTTCAAGATGGTTTGATGTTGATGCTGCTACAGCCATTCAACTTGCTTTCTTCTTCCTCGGTATTCTGGGGATTGAGTCTTAAGGAAGAATAGGTGGCTTAGTTCTAAGATTGTCCATAAGCTGGAAGACACACCCAAGCCAGTTGCTACACAACTGTGCCGCGAAGCATGAAGATAAACACAGTTCTCTAAAGCCCAAAGCTCGGTACTGCTGAGCTCGAAGACACTGAAATAGGTAACACGCCAGATGAAGAATCCAACGATATTCTGGAAACGTGATCAGTGATTTCAAAAAGGACACAAGCAAGCAGACGAATCGGTTCAAGGCTGGGAGAACAAAGTCAATAATGCAGAGTGAAAATGAGCAAACTGGGTGAGAAAATTAACAGTTGATGAAAATAACAGCAACACAGAAGCAAGACTCAGCAAGGAAATTGAAAAATTAAAAAAAAAGAAAGAAAGGAAAAACAGCATGAGAATGAAAAAATTTTACTGACCCAAGTACAGAACATAGTGTAAAGTGTAAGCTGAAGACAGGGATGGGGCAATGAAATATTATATTCAAGCATCATTGAGAATGAGGCAAGTATGATCAGAGTACTCAAGAATTCTGGGATACTGTTGTTGGGTATCCACAAGAGAAGACAACTCAGACATTGGTTTAAGCCAAGTTATATTACAGAGCATTAGTGATAAAACCTGCACGGTATTGGTACAGAGACAGGCAGGTAAAACAATGGAATAGAATTGAAGATGCAGAAATGAACCCACATAGCTATGGTCACTTGATATTTAACAAAGGAGCTAAAAACATCCAGTGGAAAAAAGACAGTATTTTCAACAAATGGTGCTGGTTCAACTGGAGGTCAGCATGCAGAATAATGCAAATCGATCCATTCTTATCACCATGTACAAAGCTCAAGTCCAAGTGGATTAAGGACCTCCACATCAAATCAGATACACTGAATCTAATAGAAGAGAAAGTGGGGAAGAACCTTGAACACATGGGCGCAGGGGAGAATTTCCTGAACAGAACACCAATGGCTCTAAGATCAAGAATCAACAAATGGAACCTCATAAATTACAAAGCTTCTGTAACGCAAAGGACACTGTCAATAGGGCAAAACAGCAACCAACAGAATAGGAAAAGATCTTTACCAATCCTACATCTGAAGAGGGCTAAAATCTAATACAAAGAACTCAAGATTTAGATTCCAGAGAACCAAATAATTCTATTAAAAATGGGATACAGAGCTAAACAAAGAATTCTCTACTGAGGAATATTGAATGGCTGGGAAGCACCTAAAGAAATGTTCAACACCATTAGTCAGAAAGGAAATGCAAATCAAAACAACCCTGAGATTCCACCTCACATCAGTCAGAATGATCAAAAACTCCAGTGTCGGCAGATGCTGGTGAGGATGTGGAGAAAAAACACTACTCCATTGTTGGTGGGATTGCAAGCTGGTACAACCACTCTGGAAATTAGTCTGGAGATTACTCAGAAAATTGGACATAGTTCTGCCTGAGGACCCAGTTATACCAATCCTGGGCATATACCCAAAAGATGCTCCAACATATAACAAGGACACATGCTCCACTATGTTCATAGCAGCCTTGTTTATAATATCCAGAAGCTGGAAACAACCCAGATGTCCCTCAACAGAGGAGTGGATACAGAAAATGTGATACATTTACACAATGGAATACTATTCAGCTATTAAAAACAGTGACTTTATGAAATTCTTAGGCAAATGGATAGAACTAGAAAACATCGCCCTGAGTGAGATAACCCAATTACAAAAGAATACACACACATGATATGCACTCACTAATAAATGGATATTAGTCCCAAAGCTCGGAATAGCCAAGATACAATCCACAGACCACATGAAGCTTAAGAAGAAGGAAGAACAAAGTGTGGATGCTTTAGTCCTTAGAAGTGGGGACAAAATACTCATGAAAGGACATACAGAGACAGAGACTGAAGGAAAGACTATCCAGAGACTGCCCCACCTGAGGATCTATCCTATATGCAGCCAGAAAATCCTGTCACTATTGCTGATGCCAAGAAGTGGTTGCTGACAGGAACCTGATATGAATGTCTCAATGATGGAGAAGTGTTCCTCTTTCTTCACATCCTCACCAGTATCTGCTGTCACCTGAGTTTTTGATCTTGGCCATTCTGACTGGCGTGAGGTAGAATCTCAGGGTTGTTTTGATTTGCATTTCCCTGATGACTAAGGATGTTGAACATTTCTTTAAGATATCTGAGAGGGTGTTCCAGAGCCTTATTAATACAGATGAGGATGCTTGCAGCTAACTATCCGACTGAGCAGGGGGACCTCAATGGAGGAGTTAGAGAAAGGACTGAAGGAGCTGACATGCTTTGCAACCGCATAGGAAGAACAACAATATCAGCCAACCAGATCTCCCAGAGCTCTCGAGGACTAAACCACCAACCAAAGAGTACACATGGAGGGACTCATGGCTCCAGCCACATATGTAGCAGAGGATTGTCTGGCATCAATAGGAGGTGAAGCCCTTGGTCCTGTCATGTCTTGTTTCCCCAGTATAGGGGAATCCCAGGGTGTTGAGGTGGGAGTGGGTAGGTGGGAGTGGGAACATCTTCATAGAAGCAGGGGGAGGGGAGATGAGTTATGGGAGAGGGGGGAAAGGGATAACATTTGAAATGTAAATACATAAAATATCCAATAAAATAAATAAATAAGAAATATAATAAAAAATTAAATATCATTTTTATTTCAATACTTCATTATCTTTCTGCTTACATATGCTTTGGAACGAACAAAAAAAGAAAGTATTATTAAACAATCAGCAAACACACTGGGTGTTTGGGATCCCAGTGTAGCCCCAAACCTTTCTCAGGGTGAGTTTTAAGCGCACAAAACACACACACACACACACACACACACACACACACACACACCTCAAAAAATATCTTGGGTTGACATATTCAGTTAACAAGAACAGTTAGCTAGAAGCAGAACTACAGAAACCAAAAAGCAAGGTTAGTACACGTAGAGACTTTCCTAGAACTGTGAACTTTGATGGCTTAGGTATTCATGGGTTTTATGGCCTAAATGACACTTTTATAATAGAGTTGTTCTGGGGGCCTGTTAAAATATAATCAAGAAAACAACTAAAGGATACACAGGATAAAAGAAGTAGCCAAGATAAACATTAAAAGTCTATAGTATTCAGTTTATTCAGTGATTCAATGATTACGTCATAAAGTTAACTAAACATAGAGAAGGAAAAAGCATTAAAAACATAAAGAAGGGTTGGGGATTTAGCTCAGCGGTAGAACGCTTGCCTAGCAAGCGTAAGGCCCTGGGTTCGGTCCCCAGGACCAAAAAAAAAAAAAAAAAAGAAAGAAAAAAAAACATAAAGAAAAAAATTAAATATATATATTAGTGTTTTCAGACAGATAAGGCAGATTTCGGATACCTGTGCTAAGCTCTCTACAGTATAGCTTAAAAAGTCAATTATAAGAATATGATATAATAAAATTATGTAAATGTAGTCTCTCTGAACATTCTTAAGCTCTGGGAGGTCTGGTTGGTTGATATTGTTGGAGTTCACAAGTAACATTTTTCTCAGCATGCATATCTAGAAAAAATAGTCCATACATAGTTCAATGCAGTCTGAGCTGGTAAGTACCTACTAGAAATTTCGGTGATGTTTTCTGCTGAAGAGATGGCTCTCACACAGAGTAAAAGAAAGAGCTTGTGGAAAATGAAAGGTTATAGCAAGAATAAAAAAATAGTTCGTGAAGTTTGGAGTACACTGATGAATTGTCTCAGTATCTAAACCAAGAAGATAAGTACATACAACCTGAGGAAAACAATAAAGCAAGCAGATGATCAATCTTGCAACTTGAAATTCTACCAACATCTAACCAATCATATTTTCAAAAGAGGTTGTAGTTATAGAGAAAAGAAAAACATGGACACACACTAGATGACTTCATGTTGTACCCCATGAGTTTTAGATAGAGAGACTTACAAAGAACCCAGCACAGTAAAGGAGCCTGATCATTATAAATAAACAATTAGAAAAAAATCAAATAAACAAAAACCAACACACACACACACACACACACACACACACACACACACACACACACACACACACAAAAAACCAAGAGAAAGAGATTTTAAATCCTTGCAGGGAGACTACAAACAACAAACATGTAGCAAAAGGACAGGAGTCAAGATGGCTCACACTGCAGAACCAAAGTAATATAAGCTATGGGAAAAGGATCTAAGTTGACTATAGAAAGCAGCCTTGTAACCTGAAATTCTATACCCAGCTAAACTATGCATCACATACACAACTATACTAGCTTCTCTGAGACATGGTGTTCTAAAAGTTCAATGTGTCCCCCAAATGTTCTTCATGAGACTGTGTGGTAGTTGATCATTGGATAGTTTTATTTATGGGGCCATCAATGAAAGAGCAGATATGGAATATCTCTAAAGCCAGCTTCAGCTTTGACATGTTCCATGTGGTCTTGCTTGTTGGAGCATGACTATGCCAAGGAGGTTCCACTCTGGATGTCCTACCAATTTGTTCCCTTTTCTGTGCCTCTGCTTCTCTTATCGTATTTTCAGAGTTGGTATGAAAAATTTCACCCCAAATTCACATCCACATAGTGCTGATGCTGTTTTTGCAAAAATAGCTATGCAAGGATGAGTACTGACTTTGGATCTCCATCACTGAGAGAAAATCTGGGGGAGGATTGCAGCATATTTATAATCCCAGTGCTTGGGAGATAGAGATAGGGGATCCCTGGGGCAAGCTGGCTAGATAGGCTAACCAAATTAGCCAGCTATATGTTTAGTAGAAGAAAGTGCTACAACCATAAACTTTCACATGCATGCAGACACATGTATGCCTGCAGACATATGAGCACACATATGTGAACCACCACACACAAACACATATCACATTTATATGGCTTTACTCTTCCAGGTATGAAAAGCAGATTATTCTTTTCAAAGATTTATGAGCAGAACAGGTCTAATTTCTTTGGGTAGTTTCCAAGTTAGTCTCTTGTCAATTTGATATTAGCTAGAGTTGTCTGAGAAGAGGAAAATGAATTGAGAAAATACCTCCATTAGATTGCTTATAGGCAAATATGTGAGGCATCTTGTTGATCAATGGATCATTGATTAATGGATTCTTGTTAGAGGAGGACCCAGTCCACTGTGGGTGGTGCCATGCTAGGCTTGTAGTCCTGGTGTGTACAAGAAAGCAGGCTGAGCAAGCTATGAGGAGCACACAGTGTTCCTCCATGGCCTCTGCTTCAGTTCTCGCCTCCAGGTTCCTGCCTTGAGTGCCTTTTTTGGCTTCCCTCAGTGATAAAGTGTTATCTGGAAATAAAAAATGAAATAGATTCTTTCCTTTTGGTCATGGTGTTCTATCACAGTAATAGAAACCTAAGCCAGGGAGTTATTCTATATGAAACAGAAGAAGAAAGGAACACAGCAGACTTGTCTCTTTGCAGCACCCTAGTATCAATTTGAATGGCCCATTGAGCATCATGATGAAGTGTTATTGATAAGGAACACAGTGTCTTCATTTTGGACCTGAAAAGGATTCCCTCCCGAGTTACAGATACAGGCACCATCATTTGGATTGTCAAATTTCTGTCTTTTGCTGCCTATTGAGCTTCTCAAATAAGGCAAAAGGTCAGCAGAAGAAAAGTTGGAACAACATGTCCCCAGTGAGTAGTTTTTGTGCTACACACAGAAAATTAAAAATCGAGTGAATCTCCAAGTGAAGAAATAGCACGCTGGGTCAAATTAATACAATGTGCTTAGTATGTATGATTCATGCTATTGAGCTTCATCATGACCTACAGGGAATAAAGAGGCAGTTGCTAAAGTTGACAGCAAATAAAGGACATAATCAAATGTTCCAGAGGCAAGGCCCTTCTTATTAAGTAATTGATAATCAGGTTGTAACCATTTGTTGCTGGTTTTGAGGCAAGATTTCACTGTTAGGGTCAAAGACTGGACCCTGGCAGACCTATGAATCTAGGCCCAACAATCTGTCTGAAATAGATCAATTAAAGATAAAAGTTTGGCTAGAGGGACGGCTGGGTCAGTAACATGCTTGTCTTGCAGGCCCTGAGATCAACTCTGAGAATGCATATAAAAATATGGGACTGGTGGTGTGTTTGTAATTCCAATACTGGGGAAGAACAGGTGAGATTATCCTTGAAGTTGCCAGGACAGTCTGTCTGGCTTAGTTGGTAAGCTCCAGGCCAATGAGGGACACTATCTCAAAGGAGGTAGACAGTTTTCTTTCTGATGACACCTGAGGTTGTCCTCTTGCTTATCCATACATGCACACATGCACAATACACATGTGTGTGCACACACACACACACACACACACACACACACAGAGAGAGAGAGAGAGAGAGAGAGAGAGAGAGAGAGAGAGAGAGAGAGAGAGAAGATTCAGATAATGGTATAGTTTATTACTACTTACTCAATTTGTAAACTCAACACTCTCCACCACTCAGGGTCTATTGGATTGAGTATGTTTTAGTCTGGGATTGAGTTTTACACATGAATGTACTATTAGGAAGTAGAATGTGTGTTTTTCTGCAAAACCATGTGGTCCCCCTGCCTAAACTCCAGAAAATCTTGATTGACAATTATTTTATTTGAAATAATCAATACAAGGAACAATGTATTCAGGGCTATAAAAACAGAATTTATAATAGTCTTGGCTATCTATTTATAAGTTTTTTTAAGCCACAATTAACTTTGATTAATGGGCAGTATAGATGGAATTAGATTTCTCTTTCTGTGTGTAAGCATGCACATGCATATGTGTAAGTAAATTAAGGAACAGCTTTCGAATGGTGGCTGTCTCTGGTTGTATATTCTTTCTTTTCTTAAAAGTAGAATTCTTGCTCATTAAAAGGAAGTTACACTTTTACTTTCAGTCTGAAAACTACTTTTCTTCCATGGGTTGATTGATCACCATTCATTCATTCATTCATTCATTCATTCACGTGGTCTCTGCTGACAGAGAAACTTTGTGTCAAGTTGGTGATGCCTCTTCATTGAGAAATGAAAGTAAAATAATCACTTTCTGTCTCATCTCTTTCGGGGACAATGAACTTAAAAATGTTTATATGTGTAAAAAACCATGAAAAATAGACTATGTGGAAGTGTGTGTGTGTGTGTGTGTGTGTGTGTGTGTGTGTGTGTGTGTGTGTATGTTATGAGCATCAAGAAGTATTCAGAAAAAACCTCTTGAAAATAAACAACACTCAGACTATATGGCATAATAGACTATGTTAATATATTTTGACCAAAATCATAATCAAAATTCATATGTCTTCTTCTTATTATTAATATTAAATATATCAGGGATATTTAGTTTCTGTTTTTATATAGGCCTCTACATTTTTTTATATTAAAAGTCTTATTACTTGGGATGAATAAGGATAACATGATGAAGTCCTAAATTTTACCAAAATGCTTCATTGATATTTTCATATACTTTATGACATTTTCCTTAATTTTCAATGTTATTAGAAACAAACAAATGAAAAAAAAAACAATACAGTCAGCCAGCTATCAGAGAAATTTGCAATCTACAGCACAAATTTTCTTGACTAGTTTTGAATTCCACAGCATGAGAACATGGGCCCAGAGGGAGCTAGAAAAGTATTAATCAAAGGAGATGGAACATTGGCTTTTAGGTCCAGGATTTCAAGTACTTGCGGTTGAAAAGGGAGAAATGGGCTGCCTTATACATCCAGGCTCAGTGGGAGAGGCCAATGACACCCACTCAATTTTACTTTAAATAACAAATACTTTGTGTGTGTCCTGTGTCATTTAGTGCCTTAACATTACTTTTCTTAGAAATATGAGTCAGTTTGGATGAATTTCTAATTTGAAAAGATGCCACATTTTAGCCCACCTGTGGGGAAGTCTGGTCTTTGTGGTTTGAAGCAAACCCTTCCTGATCAGGGCACCGCTAGCAGCCTGGGGATGAAAGGTGGACAGGAAGCAAACAGTCTGGAGGAGGCTGTTCTTGCCCTCTGTTGGTACTGTGGGTTGAAAATGGATGCCCTGGCACTGCCAGCTATTTCTGCCTGCATCCACTTTGGCCAAACATTCCTTGTTAGAGGAAATTTCTTTCTCCTTCTAGCTGGAGCAATTAATGCTCTTTTTGTTGAGCTTGAACTCTCTGCAAATAGGCATGGTAGTGACGCTGAGACACAGTTGTACCCATGGGTCACCTCTGACTCCCTTTTCTCTTAAGATCTACCTTCAGGGGATGGCTCAGCTGTTGTCAGCACTTAGTGCTCCTGCTGAGGACTTGGGTATGGTCCCAGCACTCACATGGCAGCTTATAATCATCTATACTTCTAGTTCCAAACAATCTGATGCCTTATGCTGGCCTTCATAGTTACTACATACATGTAGTACATATGTCTACATGAAGGTGAAATACTCATATGCATAAAACATAAATCTTTTTTAAATGAACCCACTTTTAGCCATCTATATAATCTCATGAACTTTCTCTTCTGGCTGTTTCTGTGAGTTCTGTTATGCTTGGGGACAAACCAATAATCAGCCCTGGTATTCTTATAAAGACTGAGATGCTCTTTTTACTGCGGGTAAAACTGTACTGCAGAGTGAAGCATGGTTTTGTAGTCAAAACAAGTTTTCCTAATTCACCACTCAGGTCGGACTCATGACCTCACCTGAAAGACCGCCTGTACCTTTCAATGTGCAGCACTGGAAAGGGCAACTGGTGACTCACCTTGGGCAAGATGTGGGCCTGTCAATATCTGTCACAAAAGAAGACTTAGAACTCTGATCTCTAAAAGTCAGGATCCTTATTTTCTTTTCTTTCCCCTCATCTCTCTATCTTTTTTTTTTAATTTGGTCATATTTAAGTTTAATATAACTTAATAAGTTTTCTTTTCTTTTCTTTTTTTTCTATTTTTTTTATTAACTTGAATATTTCTTATATACATTTTAAAGTGTTATTCCTTTCGGTTTAGGCAAACATCCCCTCCCCTCCCTTCCTTATGGGTGTTCCCCTCCCCACCCCCCCCATTGCCCGCCCTCCCACTTGCAACAGTCTAGTTCACTGGGGTTCAGTATTAGCAGGACCCAAGGCTTCCCTTCCACTGGTGCTCTTACTAGGATATTCATTGCTACCTATGAGGTCAGAGTCCAGGGGCAGTCCATGTATAGTCTTTAGGTAGTGGCTTAGTCCTTGGAAGCTCTGGTGGCTTGGCATTGTTGTACATATAGGGTCTCAAGCCCCTTCAAGCTCTTCCAGTTCTTTCTCTGATTCCTTCAACGGGGGTCCTATTCTCAGTTCAGAGGTTTGCTGCTGACATTCGCCTCTGTATTTGCTGTATTCTGGCTGTGTCTCTCAGAAGCGATCTACACTTCTGCACTTCTTTGCTTCATCCATCTTGTCTAATTGGGTGGCTGTATATATATGGGCCACATGTGGGGCAGGCTCTGAATGGATGTTCCTTCAGTCTCTGTTTTAATCTTTGCCTCTCTCTTCCCTGCCAAGGGTATTCTTGTTCCCCTTTTAAAGAAGGAGTGAAGCATTCACATTTTGATCATCCGTCTTGAGTTTCATTTGTTCTAGGCATCTAGGGTAATTCAGGCATTTGGGCTAATAGCCACTTATCAATCCCCTCATCTCTCTTATATCACATCACATCATACTATATTTTTGTCAGGATCTGGCCTCAAACTCCTACAGCTGAGATGTCATCTGAGTGACACTGTTCCTGACTTGAACTGTGGTCTTAACTACTCCAGATGGAAGGAAGGTAGTGAGCTCATCTTGGGGACAGGTCTATTCTTCAAAAGTCAAGACTCAATAGCTTTGAGGGCCTTCCTTGTGTCTTTAGCTACATAATTCTCTTCTTCGGAAGACAAGAGTAAGCAGGTGGGTGGAGCCAAGGTACAAAGGAGAGTTGAAGCTTTATCCCAATACTTCTTTCAGTTTTATAGTGAGAGACATGAAGGGAAGGAAAATCAAGAGCATTTCTGTAACACTATTCAACGAGCTTACGTTGGGCCCTTGAATACTTATGTCGAATATATAACTGTTTCGATTTTAATGTTATCCTCTAGAGCAAAGGTTCTTGGAGAAATAGGGACGAAGACCCATCCATTGGGATTTCCACATTCATTTTCATAATTCTTGAAGTGGAATACAAAGCTCTTGTTCCATTGCCGTGTACTCGAAGCTCTTACAACCAAGTGTGTGATGGAGTGTTTGGTCACATTGCTCTTTCTTATTCTTTCTGGTAAATCTGTGCTTCAGATTCATTGAGCTTCAGGCAGTTGCTCAAACGTTCATCTCTGAGCTCCCCTTTGTCAGTGTTTTATTCTGACAAATATTTCTATTCATTACCTGGAAAATTTAGCTATTTTCACGATTCAGCCTGGGCAAGATTAGCTCTTGGCAGACACCTTCATTGAGTAGTTAGTCCACGTCATGTTCAAGGTGGGTTCAGTTTATCCCAACATTTCTTTTATAATTCCATGCTTATCTGCTAGAACGGGGAGCTGATCTTTCACATGGTAGTGCCCAGCGGACAGTAATCAACTGATAAACATTGTTAGAACTTCTCACACTGCTCCCTTCCTTAATCAGTGTCATAGCTCTGATTTTGTTGAATGATAAATGTTTATCAGATAAATGACTTCCTCATGATAGAAGGAGACTTGAGACTATAGAAACATTGGCAATATTTTAGTGATATTGGCCGAATGCGTTTCTCACTAAACAATAATTTTGGTGTTCTGCTATCAACATTCTTTTGAAATACAAGTAAGCTGACTTTAATAAATTTTCCTTAGTGTTTATGAAATAGTCCCCAAAGAGTAAAAAAAAATATGTGCTGTGGTTCAAATTCTGAAAAATCAATTTTTAATCATTTCTAAGCACTCATGAAGAAAGGTATTTTCTCTAGCCCAGTTTGGATGGTGTTCTTAGGAACTGAACATACTTATATTTAGTTACATGCTGAAACAAATGTTAAAATAAAAGGAAGCTTCTATAGGAAGTGGAGACCATGTTATGTTAAATGGCTATGAGCCATACCCTGAAATGTTTATTGAGTAGATGTTAAATATTTAATAAAAAATCACACAGTCTGTGAGAATTAAATATCAGAGACTTAATTTGTTAAATTTAGGCCAATGTAGAAAGTGACCAATTATTTGGCCCTTTAACTCACCTTTAATCCACTAGAAAGAATAGTCTAAATGTTGTGGGCTATAAAGTTATTTCTTGTTTATCTCTAGGCTCAAATTTGTTCAATCTGGGAAGAATATTTGAGTGGTGTGTATGACTACTTGGGGACTGAGAAATGTGGTGTGAATTATAAAGATTGGATTCTGAGTCAAAGTAAAGCCTTCACTGTTGGACAGTCTTTCCCAGCTCATGAAGGTCTTATATTCACAGGAAAGTATCTTTATTCATTTATCCTTAAACACTTACACACTTGGCATCTGTTTTATTGTGACTATCCTGTCCACGAGAATAATCTTTTCTGTTTGCATGCCTATTTACAGAGGTTTACACATGCCATAACTTTATAGCGTATTTTGGGAGTGACTTGAAGACTAGGCTGGAAATATGTTTCTGTTAGAGTTCTTAAATGTGTCTTATATTAGCTACTTGTCCCCCACTCCAACAAGAGCAAGTCAAAGGAGAAAGCATTTGTTTTGGCTCATAGTTCAAAGGTACGACCATCTTGGTGTGGGAGTCATGGCAGCCTGAGGCAGCTGGCCATAGTGCATCTGCAGTCAAGAAGCAGGGGATGATGAAAGCTGTGCTCAGCTCATTTCTCCCATTTTTAAGCACAGGACTCCACCCCACTGAGTGGCACATCCCATGGCAGGCACATCGCTTTTCCTCTTGATCCATTGTCTTTAAGGACCAACTAAGAGGCTCTCTGTTCACATGAGCTCTTTCTTTAGCCTGACTCTCAATGCCCCTTTCTTGTCTTGTTTCCCTTCCTCTCTGGTAAATCTGATTCATACTCCCTGTGCATGCCACAGGAAATCGGTCTGTGCAGTGCACATTTTGCATGCTGAGAAGCTCATTCTTATCAAATGAACTGTTGGATGAGAGAAGCTGCCTGGTGGGATAAGAGTTTCTATCACTCCCACTGAGGTTCAAAGGTAAATCTTCATTTTAGACTTCCCCTGTTCTTCAAATGCTGGAACAAAATAAGAGTCTTTCCCTAGATGCTCGGCCAAAGTGAGTCTGTGTGCTGGAGCACAGACAATGATGTGATTGAGTAAAATATATAGTGTGTTACATGTGACGGGAGCTGTGGAGAAAAACAGCATAAAGTGAAGGATTTGGTAGCTTTTGCTACAGGATGAAGGGAAGCTTGGCCTTATTGAGGAAGAAGGTGATTCTCTAAGAAGAATATGCCAGTTACCTTCGCTGACCTCCCACACCGTCCAGCACTACACCCAGAGCTGAGGACTGAACTCAGGGACTTACAGTTGGTAGGCAAGCACTCTACCACTGAGCTAAATCCCCAACCCTGAGAAGAATATTCAAGGCCAAGAGAACAGTAGTGAAAAAGAGCTTGAGTGAGGTATGCATGTGGAGGTGTACACAGAATCAGCTTTATGCAGCCATGCGTGGTTGAGCCAAGAAATACAAATAAGAGACCAAAAACGTCAGAGTCAGAAGATGTCAGATGGCAGTGGGCAGGGGCTCCTGTACTTTCCGTATTCTCAGCTTCGTATCATCTTAATAGTTTTCAATGAAGCTCCTTCTTCAAATCCATCTTGGGCCATTGTTGGACTTGTATTTTGTGTGTCCTTGAAGTGGAATCATGGGAAAGTGTATTCTAGCCATGACATGACACACAGACATGACATGATGTGATTAACATTTTATGGTACCAATATGGCTCCTGTATAAAGAAGGGAATGAAAAATCATTTCCATTTTTCTCCCACAGAAACAGAAAGTAATGTTATCAGCAGTGTAAGTATAGGTGAAAGGATGTTGGACGTGGAGATAGAAGGAGGAGACTACAGATCAAGGACTAGGACTGTAATTGAGATTTGATAAGCTCCAGGTTGTGGCCAAGAGAGTGAGTGGTTGAAATGGGACAAGACACATCGGAGGAGACAGGCCTCAAGACGTGCCTGTGAGGGTCTATCTTGATTGTATTAATTGAGATAGAAAGACTTGTCCACTGTGGGCAGTGCCATTCCCTGGCTGGCACCTTGGACTGTATAAGTGGAAAGGAGATCTGAGCAGCAACATGCATTCACCGTGCTTCTTGATTGTACTTATGATATGACCAACTGCTTCAAGTCCCCACTGCTCTGACTTCCTTACTTGAACTTTACCTTGAACTGTGAGCTAAAATAAGCCTTTTCTCCACCAAGTTACATTTGTCAGAGTACTTTATTACAGGCCCAGGGAAAGAAACTAAGATAGTAATGGCTTCGTTGTGCAAAGACAGCAAATTGTGATCTGTGGTTGCATTCTGGTATGCTTCAAGTTTATTATTTTTTGAACATTTTCCATTGGTTTGAAAAAGTCTGTGTTAAAGTCAGAATACTGAAATGCTGTAGTTTAACGATTGTCTGTGTGGCTTTTTTCTCCACTGTATCAGTTGGTCACCTTCCCACCTGAAATCTAGACCATGCTCACTCTGAAGGAATTGTGTGCATTTGGCAGTAGAGGACACATTTTGTTCCTCTGTCATGACTCATCCAGACTGGAAGATGGAAAGCTGAGAAACTTCAGACTAAATATGCTCTTAAAATGTTATTCATTATGAATTCATTGGAAAATAACTCTATTCCTTTAACAGAGATGATTTTTGTAGTCATCAAGTAAACAATTTCCTAACCAGGAAGGAAGGAACAATCTATGTTTAATTCTGAAGAACTCATTACTGGATGTCTCCAGAGAGGACTCAGAAAGCTGAGGGAAGAGGGACAAACTCAAGCGTGGCTGGAAACTGGAGTGGGTAGCTTGAGACCATTGTCCAAGCATCTGAATAAATGGATCCAGAAAATGAGAGACGCCATAATATAATAATTCTACCAGAGACGAGAGGCTGGTTGAAAGGGAAAGGAGCCATTTATTAACCAACTCCAGTGTGTTGAAAACTGCTGTGTTGCTTTTAGAGAGTGAGAAAAGTTCTTGGGCTGAGGCTTTGTCAGGGTGGTCTCCCAGGGCAGATAAGCACAGCTGGTGGCATGACACCCATGTGCATACATGGAGCACAAATGGACTCAGTGGGTTTAAAGTCAAAAGGGAGGGAACATGATGTTAGACAGAGGAGGTTTGGGAGGAATTAGAGGGTAGTGGGGAATAGATACCATCTAAGTATGCTGTATACATGTACGGAATTACCAATGAATAAAAAAAGAAGCGAGTTATGTAGACAATCCAGAGGTGATGTTAGCAAGAGACAGTGATATATAGTCTTGGTTCAAAGTCAACACAATACATTTCTAAGTAGTACATATTTCATTAACTGGAGAATCTATTACTGAATTGCCAATGATTCACATTTAATTTCTAAACCTGGAATGCTGTAGGCATTACCCATGATGCTCCAATCCCTCCTCCACACTTCCTGTTTCTTGTCCTAACTCTAATTAGCCACTGAATTCAGGTTCTTTACTGACTCACCTTGGATTGAATGTGCTACTTGTCTCAAGAGTCAGGGAAAATGATTTATCAACTCTATTGGAATCAAGCACTTTCCTTCAGCATGTTTGTGAACACAGGAGTCTTCATCTTTATTTTAATGTATGGAAAATTTTAACTAGGAGCACAAACATGAAATTACCCCTTAAACCCAGTAAAATGAGCTGAACTAAATTCTAGGTTTTAGACTTTATGTTACATTAATAGATGGGATCTTCTTCTTCTTCTTCTTCTTCTTCTTCTTCTTCTTCTTCTTCTTCTTCTTCTTCTTCTTCTTCTTCTTCTTCTTCTTCTTCTTCCTCTTCCTCTTCCTCTTCCTCTTCCTCTTCCTCTCCCTCCTCCCCTCCTCCTCCTCCTCCTCCTCCTCCTCCTCCTCCTCCTCCTCCTCCTCCTCCTCCTCCTCCTCCTCCTCCTCCTCCTCCTCCTCCTCCTCCTTCTTCTTGAGGACAATTGTCGTGATTTTATTTTCTTGTCATTTGACCTAACATTCTTTTCGTTATTTTTATTTACATTTCAAATGTTATCTCTTGGTTTCCCCTCCAGAAACCCACTATCCCGCCCCCCTCCCCCCCCCTTCTATACGGGTTCTTCCCCCCCTCCTCCCTGTCCTGGCATTCCCCTACACTGGAGCATTGAGTCTTCACAGGACCAAGGGCCTCTATGCCATTCTTTGCTACATATTCAGCTGGAGCAATAGGTCCCTCCATGCGTACTCTTGGGCTGGTAGTTTAGTCCCTGGAGCTCTAGTGGGGTCTGGTTGGTTGATATTGTTGTTGTTCTTATGGGTTGCAAACCCCTTCAGCTCCTTCAGTCCTTTCTCTAAGTCCTCCATTGGGAGCCCTATTCTCAGTTCAATGATTGGCTGCCAGCATCTGCCTCTGTATTTGTCAGGCTCTAGCAGAGCCTCTCAGGAGACAGCTGTATCAGGTCCCTGTCAGCATGCACTTCTTGGCATCAGTAATATTGTCTGGGTTTGGAGGCTGTATGTATATGGGCTGGATCCCCAGGTTGGGCAGTCTCTGGATGGCCTTTCTTTCAGTCTCTGCTCCAAACTTTGTCTCCTTATTACCTACTGTGAGTATTTTTGTCCCTTCTAAGAAGGACTGAAGCGTCCACACTTTGCTCTTCCTTCTTCTTAAACTTCAAGTGGTTTGTGTATTGTATCATGGGTATTCCAAGCTTTTGGGCTAATATCCACTTATCAGTGAGTGCATACCATGTGTATATATTCTTTTGTGATTGGGTTACCTCACTCAGGATGATATTTTCTAGTTCAGTCCACTTGCTTATGAATTTCATGAAGTCATTGTTTTTAATAGCTGAGTAGTACTTACTCCATGTGTAAATGTACCACATTTCCTGTATCCATTTCTCTGCTGAGGGGCATCTAGGTTTTTTCTAGCTTCTGCCTATAATAAATAAGGCAGTTATGAACATAGTAGAGCATGTGTCCTTGTTATATGTTGGAGCATCTTTTGGGTATATGCCCAGGAGTGGTATAACTGTGTCCTCAGGTAGTGCAATGTCCAATTTTCTGAGGAACTGCCAGACTGATTTCCAGAGTGGTTTTACTAACTTGCAGTCCCACCAACAATGGAAGAGTGATCCTCTTTCTCCATATACTTGCACCATCTCCTGTCACCTGAATTTTTGATTGTAGCCATTCTGACTGATGTGAGGTGGAATCTCAGGGTTTTTTTGATTTGCATTTCCCTGATGACTAAGGATGATGAGTATTTCTTTAAGTGCCTTTCAGTCATTCAATATTCCTCAGTCGAGAATTCTTTTTTTAGCTCTGTACTTATTTTTTTTTAATAAGGGTTATTTGGTTCTCTGGAATCTAATTTCTTAAGCTCTTTGTATATATTGGTTATTAGCTCTCTAGCTGATGTAGGATTGATAAAGATCTTTTCCCAATCTCTTGGTTGCCTTTTTGTCCTAATGACAGTATCCATTGCCTTTCAGAAGCTTTGCAATTTTATGAGGTCCCATTTGTTGATTCTTGATCTTAGAGCATAAGCCATTGGTGTTCTGTTCAGGAAAATTTTCCCAGTGCCCATGTGTTCAAGGGTCTCCCCCAGTTTTTCTTTTTGTTTGAGTGTATCTGGTTTTACGTGAAGGTTCTTGATCCACTTGAACTTGAGCTTTGTACAAGGAGATAAGAATGGATCAACTTAAATTATTCTCCATGCTGACCACCAGTTGAACCAGCACCATTTGTTGAAAATGCTGTATTTTTTCCCCACTGGATGGTTTTAGCTCCTTTGTGAAAGATCAAGTGACCATAGGTGTGTGGGTTCATTCCTCTGTCTTCAATTCTATTACATTCATCTACCTGCCTGTCTCTGTACCAATACCCTACAGTTTTCTGCTGTCACCTGAATTTTGCTCTGTAATACAGCTTGATGTCAGGGATGGTGATTTCCCCAGAAGTTCTTTTATTGTCGAGAATAATTTTCACTATCCTGGGTTTTTTGTTATTCCAAATGAATTTACAAATTGCTCTTTCTAATTCTGTAAAGAATTGAGTTGGAATTTTAATGGGGATTGCATTGAATCTGTAGATTGCTTTCAGCAAGATGACCACTTTTACTGTATTAATCTTGCCAATCCATTAGCATTGGAGAGTCCTCCATCTTCTGAGTTCTTCTTCAATTTCTTTCTTCAAAGACTTTAAGTTCTTGTCATACAGAAATTTCACTTGCTTGGCTAGAGTCATCTCAACATATTTTATATTGTTTGTGACTATTGTGAAGGGTGTCATTTCCCTAATTTCTTTCTCGGCCTGTTTATTCTTTGAGTAGAGGAAGGCTACTGATTTGTTTGAGTTAATTTTATATCCAGCCACTTTACTGAAGTGTTTATTAGCTGTAGGAGTTCTCTGGTGGAATTTTTGGGGCCACTTAATTATACTATCATATCATCTGCAAATAGTGATATTTTGACTTTTTCCTTTCCAATTTATATCCTCCTTTTGTTGTCTGATTACTCTTCGAGTACTATATTGAATAGATAAGGAGAGAGTGGGCAACCTTGTCTAGACCCTGATTTTAATGGGATTGCTTCAAGTTTCTCTCCATTTAGGTTAATGTTGGCTACTGGTTTGCTGTATATTGCTTTTACTATATTTAGGTATGGGCCTTGGATTCCTGATCTTTCCAAGACTTTTGCCATGAAGGGGTGTTGAATTTTGTCAAATGCTTTCTCAGCATCTAATGAGGTGATCTTTGAGTTTGTTTATATAGCGGATTATATTGATGGATTTCCGTATATTGAACCATCCCTGCATTCCTGGGATGAAGCCTACTTGATCATTATAGATGACCATTTTGATGTGTTCTTGGATTCAGTTTGCAAGAATTTTATTGAGTATTTTTGCATTGATATTCATAAGGAAAATTGGTCTGAAGTTCTTTTTCTTTCTTGGGTGTTTGTGTAGTTTGGTATAAGCACAATTGTGGTTTCTATTTTGTGAAATAGTTTGGTGAGTGTTGATACTGGGTATTCTACGAATGTCATGAATGTCTGATAGAATTCTGCACTAAACTGATCTGGTCCTGGCCTTTTTTTTTTTTTTTTTTTTTTTTTTTTTTTTTTTTTTTTTTTGGTTGGGAGACTTTTAATGAGGCTTCTATTTCTTTAAGGGCTATGGGGCTGTTTGTTTAGATGGTTCATCTGATCCTGATTTAATTTGGTACCTGGTATATGTCTAGAAAATTGTTCATTTCATCCAGATTTTCCAGTTTTGTTGAGTATAGGCCTTTTTTTAAAGCAGGATTTGATGATTTTTTGAATTTCCTTGGTTTCTGTTGTTATGTCTGATTTTGTTAATTAGGATACTGTCTGTGTGACCTCTGGTTAGTCTGGCTAAGGGTTTATCTATTTTGTTGATTTCCTTAAAGAACCAGTTCCTGGTTTTTTGATTCTTGTATAGTTCTTTTTGTTTCTTCTTGGTTGATTTTAGCCCTGAGTTTGATTATTTCCTGCCATCTATCTCTCTTGGGTGTCCATTTGCTTCTTTTTGTTCTAGAGCTTTTAGGTGTGCTGTCAAGCTGCTAGTGTATGTTCTCTCCAATTTCTTTTTAGAGGCAAATCAGAGCTATGTGTTTTCCTCTTAGTACTGCTTTCACTGTGTCGTGTCCCATAAGTTTGGGTATGTTCTGCCTTAGTTTTTATTAATTTCTTAAAAGTTTTAAATTTCTTTTTTATTTCTTCCTTGACCAATTTATCATTGAGTAGAGCGTTGTTTAGCTTCCATGTGAATGTGGGCTTCCTTTCATTTTTGTTGTTATTGAAGACCAACCTTAGTCTGCAGTGATCTGATAGTATGCATGGAATTATTTCTAAATTCTTGTATGTATTGAGGCCTGTTTTGTGACAGATTATATGGTCAATTTTAGAGAATGTACCATGAAGTGCTGAGAAAACAGTCTTTTGTTTTAGGATGTAATGTTCTATAAGTATCTGTTAAATCAATTTGGTTCATAAATTCTGTTAGTTTCTCTATGTCTCTGTTAAGTTTCTGTTTCTATGATTTGTCCATTGATGAGAGTTGGGTTTTGAAGTTTCCCACTATTATTGTGTGAGGTATAATGTGTGCTTTGAGCTTTAATAAAGTTTCTTTTATGAATATGGGTGCCTTTGCATTTGGAGCATAGATATTCAGAATTATGAGTTTATATTGGTGAATTTTTCCTTTTACGAGTATGAAGTGTCCTTCCTCATTTGTTTTGATAACTTTTGGTTGAGAGACTATTTTATTAAATATTAGAATGTCTACTCCAGCTTGTTTCTTGTGGAATTTTTTTTCCAGCCTTTTACTCTGAGGAAGGTGACTATCTTTGTTACTTAGATGTGTTTCCTGTACACTGCAAAATGCTGGGTCATTTTTATGTATCCAGTCTGTTAGACCAAATCCTTTTATTGAGAAATGGAGTCATTTGATATTGAGAGATATTAGGGACCAATAATTATTTTTTCCTATTATTTTTGTTGTTAGAGGTGGAATTATGTTTGTGTAGCTATCTTCTTTTGGCTTAGTTGAAAGAAGATTACTTTCTTGTTTTTTTCTAGGGTGTAGTTTCCCTCCTTGTGTTGGAGTTTTGCATCTACTATCCTTTGTAGGGCTGGATTTGTGGAAAGATATTGTGTAAATTTCGTTTTGTCATGGAATATCTTGGTTTCTCCATCTATGTTAATTGAGAGTTTTGCTTGATATAGTAGCCTGGGCTGGCATTTGTGTTCTCTTAGGGTCTGTATGATATCTGCCCAGGATCTTCTGACTTTCATAGTCTCTGTTGAGAAGTGTGGTGTAGTTCTGATAGGTCTGCCTCTATATGTTACTTGACCTTCCTCCCCTACTGCTTTTAATATTCTTTCTTTAATTTGTGCATTTGGTGTTTTGACTATTATATGACGGGAAGAATTTCTTTTCTGGTCCAATCTATTTGGAGTTCTGTAGGCTTCTTGTATGTTTATAGGCATTTCTTTTTTAGGTTAGAGAAGTTTTCTTTTATAATTTTATTGAAGACATTTACTGGCCATTCAAGTTGGAACTCTTCGATTTCTTCTATACCTATTAATTTTACGTTTGATCTTCTCATTGTGTCCTGGCTTTCTTGGATGTTTTGGGTTAGGAGCTTTTTCCGTTTTACATTTTGTTTGACTATTGTGTCAATGTTTTCTATGGCATCTTCTGCCCCTGAGATTCTCTTTTCTATCTCTTGTATTCTGTTGGTGATGCTTGTGTCTAAGACTCCTGATCTCTTTCCTTGGCTTTCTATCTCCAAGGTTGTCTCCCTTTGTGATTTCTTTATTGTTTTTATTTTCCATCTTTAGGTTCTGGATGGTTTTGTTCAATTCTGTCACCTATTTGATTGTGTTTTCCTGTAATTCTTTAAGGGATTTTTGTGTTTCATCTTTAAGGGCAGATGTCTACCTGTTCACCTGTGTTGTCCTGTATTTCTTTAAGAGAGTTATTTATTACCTTCTCAAAGTCCTCTAACATCATCATGAGATGTGATTTTAAATCAGATTCTTGCTTTTCTGGTGTGTTGGGGTATCCAGGACTTGGTGTGGTGCGAGAACTGGGTTCTCATGACGCCAAGCAGTCTTGGTTTTTGTTGCTTGGGTTCTTGCACTTGCCTCTCATCATCTGGTTATCTCTGGTGTTAGCTGGTCTTGCTATCTCTGACAGTGGCTTAATGGTCCTGTAAGCCTGTGTGTCTGCACTCCTGGGAGATCAGGTCTCTCCGGGTAGATAGGAGTATGGAGAGTTGTGGCAGAGGGTCAGCTCCAGGTTCAGCGAAATTTTCATCTTGAGTGAAGCACTAACTTTTCAGCTGTTTTGGTCATTTTCATAGTATAATTTTATGACTGTTTCTAAAGCAGTGCAAACTGCAAAGAGTCAGAATTACATTAAAAATAAGTACAAAATGACATTCTGAATTATATTGTGGTATCTGGCATATTGGATTATGCGATGATTTTTCTTTAGGAATGTTTGAAATCTTGTCTGGGATATATATACTAAATATTCATTAGTATGTTTTACAGTGGAAAATATGTCAAATGTACTTAAATGGTTATACAATTTGTGTAAGTCTCTCAACTTCTCTTTAGATTATTTCTTGCCAGAGGGGCTGAAATTAAGTCGGAAATTCAGAGTTCTTTAACTGCTTCAAGTTAAATACTTGAAGTTGTAGATACTTGGCTCTTGGTTGTAACAGAGATTTTAGAATTTATAGTGATATTTTAGATGTTTCAAAATATGGTGAAATTAGGTTATGTTAAAATGCTCTTGTGAGATTGCTCCAAGGGGAAGTGATCAAAGAGATTTAATGATCATGCTACTTAGTTAATTAACTTGCTTCTGCTAAATGTTTGTTTTTCAAATGTGGTGGCTGGAATGATGTGTCATTTATATTCTCAGGCAATTCTTTCCAATTTCTGTTGTTTGTTTGAGTATTTGCTGACATGATTTATGGGCTGCAGCTAATATTGAATTGGAATATTGCATATAATATCATTTTTATGTGAATAAATGAAAACAGAAACCCAAAAAATCCTCCTCAATTGTGGATATATAAGATTTTATGTGACAGAACCTAATGAAGTCTTTATATGTTTTGCATTATGTAGTTCAAATGATTTGTATGTTTCCATTATTTCATGAAAACCTGCTACCATGTTAGGGCTCCATCTGGCCCTGATCATCAGAGGTCATCGCAATTGGACTTGTTGGATTTTGAAATTCCCTCTTGGAAGGAGAGGGCTGGTAAGGAGTGTGAGCCCCTCTTCAGAGTATCCAGCCACCTCTCCTGGTGAGTCATATGCAATTTTGCATGTGGTCTTATGGTCTAAGAGGGACTAGAGGGTATAGGTAGGGAGGGACTCTGGGAGGGAGGGTTCTGTCTATGCAGCCATGGGCAGGGGAACAACCCTGATGCTTGAAGGCATTACAGTGTGGTTGCTTTAAGGCATCCTCACTTGCCTGTAACCATTCACTCCTTGCTCTCTGTAAGTAAACCTCACTGGTTTCTTGGGTGAACTTTGGTAGTATCATACCTTGATCTCTCCTAAGGACCCTGATTGGAAAGGCATTACTTACATCTTTCCTACAGAAAAACTTTTAGTAATAGGTGCTGATTGTTGGTAAGGATTATCCTTTTAGTGATTGATTTGTATATTTGTAGAAGCTACAGAGTTAACATGTATAATTTCTTTAGAGCGATAGTGGTCAATGGCTTGCATATATGCTATATATATGTGTGTATGTATAGTACATATTAACGTTATAAGATATATATATATATATAGTATAAATTAGGTCATGCACACATACATCATATTTTCATATTTAATAAAGAGACAAGCTTCCATTTATAACTTTCTAATACTGAAGCTTGTAACCATGGAGAAATTAGTTGTTGGTATATGTAATTTCCTTTGCCATTGGTTGCTCTATTTCCCAGGAAGTGAAAAATGCAAAGAAGTTATCTGTACATGTAAGGAGGACTAAGTCATTAAAGGGACTTAGTCAAAAGTTCTGCTGAAAGAGGCAAAGGGAAGACAAATGGAGTAATTATCATGAAATCAGAAAATCAATTTGTCCTGTTCACATTGTCAAATTCCCTAGGCTTCTTCAGTACGTCTGAAACAAAAAACAATGCTGTTTGCTTCCAACAAAGAGGCAGTTTCCCTCTGCTTTCATTCCACTTTTTGGTGTCAAAGGACCTTTGAGGGCCAAGGTCATGTCTATACAAGGTGTGCTGACAGCTCCTACAGAGAGCCCACCACTTAGTGTTCACTGAATGGACTGATAGCAGGAGTGAGCGGTGGGTGGTAGGAGGGAGAGGTCTAGGTGTTTTTTAAATATCATAACCTATTATAAAAAATTAACTAAAACATTTAACACCAACATATGATATATGAGCTTTTTATCAAGTAGAAAAGAATTTTAAAATCAACTGAAGACTTTAAAAACCTGAATTAAAGCATGTGTGACTGAGATGCCCTTAGGAATTGGACTTCTCAGAAAATTGGCTTTCTAAACCTGTGACTAAATGCAATGTGACTGTGACTGTGCTTTGTGGTTCATGCCTATTTATACCAGCTATCATAGCAAGTGGGGACATAAATGCATCCTAGTGCTGTGTCCCCACGTGTTTATTTCTAACAGTAGCAATACTATTCCTTGATGTAATCAATACATAGGGCAGACCAGATGTCCTCAGTTTTTAGTTTTTTGTTCCTTCATGAAGTTAAGACAGACACGTTTGAATAGCCATGTTTATTAGTAAACAATTTGAATGCTGCAGATGCTAGAAGTCTACCCTGTGAGCCCAGTGATAGATCTTTCATTTCCTGGTTTCTCAGCATCATAGATGAGTCTGGAAGACTCTTATTCTCAGTCTAGAGGGATGGTCTTGGTCACTTCTGTTGTCTTCACTTCTGTTTATGTGTGTGTGTGTGTGTGTGTGTGTGTGTGTGTGTGTGTGTGTGTGTGAGACAGATAGAGAGAGAGACAGAGAGAGAGACAGAGAGACAGAGAGAGAACACTTATCAGACTCAAAACAATAAAGGATCTTCTCATACAAAGGGGGAAAACCCTTTGTGTCTGCCAACTTGATCCTGTTGAGGGAGGATACATCATATTTCTCCCTGGAAAGGGAAGGAGTGGGACACAAAATAAGCACTGACATTTCAGGGTACTCTCCCAGTCTCCCTCTAGGCTAGGTTTCAGCTGCATTCCCTCTTATGTGTCAGCATTGTTGGGAAGTCTAGGCTGGTGGCCCTTCTAAGCTTGACTACTCCAGTAGATTTTATCTTTTAATATATGAACAGAATTCCTTTTAAGGGATAGCTCTTATTGCCTTGTTGGGTTATTCTGCAACATTACTATATGTGGGGCATTGGACACTGGGTGGAGTAGATCTGTGTCAGGCCAGGGACTCCTGCTGGTTGTGTGTGTGTATGTAATGTGTGTGTTTGTGAGGGAACTTATACACATCAAAAATGCTGAGAAATGTGTGTATAAAATGGACTGAAGATAAATATCTGTTCTTCCACTAACTTATTGACAATTTGTCCCAATTAAAATAAAAATATAAACAGGCTTGGTATGTCCTAATGATAGTGCATAAATACCACAAAATATCTTAAAATTACATTAGTGTGTGTGTGTGTGTGTGTGTGTGTGTGTGTGTGTGTGTGTGTGTGTGTGTGGGGGGTGCGAGCCACAGTGTGCACATGGAAATCAGAGGACAACTTAGTAGGAGTAGGTCCTCTCTTTCCACCATGTCATCCTGGGGATGAAATTCTGGTTATCAGGCTCAGTGGCAAGTCCATTCATCCATCAAAACATCTTACCAGCTCCAATAAGTCACAATACACTTTTATATAAACACGAGTATTGATTTATTACAAAACACCTTCTCAGTTCTGGTAGTGTAACTTACTGCTGAAGAGACTAACATGATGCAGCCTTCCCTCACAAGTGTGCTTGGGCAAGTAATATTGATTGTTACAGAAAAATTTGATATTAGAAATGGCATCAAGCAATTCCATGGTGATTTCTAGGAAGTTCATATAGGATCACGTACATCTTTTCATAGAAATTATGTGTGTATTTGTTTGTTCTAAAGACAAGATCTCATGGTGTGTATAAGCTTAGGTTGCCTTCCAAATTGCAACCTTCTTGCTTTTAGTCCTTGAGTTCTGGGATCACAGGCATGTAATACCATGTTCAGCTGGGAATTTATGTTTGTTAGCCGTTTTCAGACAGCAGGATGCACTAAATCCTCTTCTGGAAGGAAGAACAATTTGAGAATGAGTCTCATCACCACAGAGGATTCCTAGAGTTTAAAAGATAGATAATAGTTATAGCCTCTTTCTGGTAGTGCACAAGAACAGATGGAAAGGGTTGAGTGGGACCCTAGATGTTCACATATACCTTAGAAATAGGATATGGCAGCTTTGAACGTTGTCTTTTTAATATGATGCTCTTTTTAAGTGAATGCCATAGAGATCCCATTTTGAGCATGCTGAGGTGATTGCAGTGAGCAGAGGGTGAACTTCAGAGCCAGCCATATAAAGAGACTAAAAAGCCTTCTGTGACGTTTTGTCAAGGAATGATACTTTCCATGAAAAAAATCATTCCTCAGTCATGGTCTGGAAGACACTACAAACCAGATTCTGAAAACTGGAGAAGTCATTAACCCATTGTAAACTTGCCCGGATCCCTGGCAGACAGTGTGGTTTTCTCAGAAAGCATGTTAAATTTAGCAAGGAGGGGAGTTCAGATTTTGGAACTAATATTTAGACAGATTTTGATTGCAAGGTATGTGCAGAAGCAGCATTGGTTCCCGACTTAAGCCTGAAGGATCGTATTGCTGAAATCCCTTCCCACGGAGGGAGATGTAGCAATGTCTACCCCTACTCCTAAGGTCTCATCCACAAACTGAGGCATGATCTTGCCAAAATGAGGTTCCTAATTCCATTCTGGGAAACTAATGAGTTCATTGATCTTCCTTACAGAGCATAGATGAGGGGTTACATAAATGAGTATGGGTACTCCTCCCACCCCTGGGGAGCCTTTACCCAGCAGGGGCAAGGGCTCCTCCATAGCTGCAAAGATGGAGCCCCCTCTCCTAGTCTTTCCCAGGCTATAGCTCCTCCCTGAAGCCATGTGTGATTAAGGAAGAGTTGCATACAAGCAGTGGTAGGGAGGCTAGACACTCAAATATCTTGTAACCATCCCTATCCTTCACAGAGGAAGTGTAAATAGTGAACAAGCTCACCTGGGATGATCATTTACAAGGAGGTACAGCTGAACTCCCCAAAATGGTAGTTGCTGGAATCTATGGACAGACATCTACGACAGACCTCTAACTGCCACCTCTGTGGATTTACTAAAGAATACATCAGTTCATTAATTTAACAGATTTTTGTCTAAGTGCTGCGAGTCTTGTTCAGTTTGCAGAATCCTACCCAGTGAAAGTACCCAGATCTATAGAGTTTTATGTATCTGTGTTGTAATTATATATTGCATTTTATTAAAGTGACTTAAATGAATTAAGTAAGTGCCACATGGGCTCAGCTTGGGAAGAGCTGGTCCTGAGGAACTGTTGAATGGCACAGTGCTCTTAGATATTGGGAGGGAGATCAGTGGGCTGGCAAGATCAATAAAGGCACTAATATACAATTGGGAGAGGGGTCAATTTGGGTTCTTTAGCACTATAGTGTATGATGAATTTCAAGTGACCAGAAATGAAGATGAGCGATTTTCTAACACGTGGAAATGACAAGTGATCAAAGGGACACTCTCCTTACTGAACATGTATTCTTCCATACAGTACATGCATCGACTCATCAATGCTGTACCTATAAAGTGGTGCAAATATTCTGTCATGATGAAAAAATAAACCAGACTAAAGAAGGGAAGCGCTTGCTTGCACAGTGCAGGATCATCAGAGCCACCCACAGTGTCCCCAAACACCAAGACCATTATGTCACCATCGACAAGGTATTCTTTTTCCTTTTAAGATGTATTTATTTTATATGTGTGTGGGTGTGTTGGCTGTACTCTATCTGTGTACCACATGCGAGCCTGGTGCCCGAGGGGGTCAGATCTGGAACTGGTGTTACAGATGGTTGTGAGCAGCTGACTTGGGGGCTGGGCACTGAGCCCTGATCCTCTGGAGGAGCAGCCTGTACTCTGACCCACAGAGCCTTCCCTTCAGCTCCTTGTTTGTGTGTTTTGAGAGGCAACCTAGGCTGACTTTAGACTTAGAGCAGTCTTCCTGCTTTCCTCCCCAGGCACCGAGATTGCGAGTTTGTTCAACCACACCCGGCTCATAGGGATTAGCTTTAATAACTATTCGCATTTATAATTCATGTTTCTTGTCAATCTAAAATAGTGACACATACCATTTTGTTAGATTTACGTGGTTTAGAGCTATGCATGCTTGAGTATATTGTAGATGTAGTTTTTAATGCAAATTATATTTTGAAAATTTATATTTTAAGGCTTAGAGGAGGGTTTTGCTCCTTGAAACCAATCTTGATACATTTAAACATTTGAAAATGGAATATATTTCTTTTGGTGTCTGAACACAGAGTCCTGAGTTTGAAATCCTTGGCTAGCCATTTTAATTGAAATAAAATTCAGGGGGAAAAAATAGAACAATTTATTGTAACACAGGCCAAGCATGACTGAAAGTAAGTTAACTGCATTTTTCCATACCATTTATAAAACATATCTTCATGACTCAGGAGAGGTGGTGAGCTTTAGTAAGTCCACTGGGTCAAATAAGCATGACTCCCTAAAGGACATCGGGGTCCAGTGGTGTGATGGGGTCGGTGTGGAGGGATATCAGGAGAGTTTTATGTGGTCTGAAACCTGTGCTGGTCCGACTGAGGCTGACCCCAAGCCTGTGCTATTCTTCTCCCTCCCAGCTGTTGCCCAGGAGGTAACCAAGCTGGAGGCCGGAGTCTCCCCAGCCAGACTTTTTTTCCTGGCCCACAGACGTGGCCATCCATTCCAGTTCAGTGAAACATTACCGAGTTTTCATTTCAAGACTTCTGATTTTACTGGAAAGAGAAGTTGGACAGATGTCCTGGCCACTCTCAGACATTTACTAAATTGGAGTCCGCTGAAGTCAGAGAGGTCAGAAGCCGCCTCCACCCAACTCCAGCTACAGCCTGTGTGCTGTGTGCTGTGTATTCGGCTACTCCTGTTCAGGTAGCCAGACATTTTAGTGAGGGGGGGAGGGATACAGCACATGTACAAATACTCATGGCAAACTAAGGGGTTAGAATGGTTTCCATTACTCCTTGGATGTTTGTTTCCGTGCACATGTGTCTTGTGAGGGACACAGAGGCCAGATGCTCCTGTGGGATGTGCTGATGGTGACAGAGCTTGGACCTTTACTGCTCATTCTGCAAGAGTAAAGGCTGCAACATGAAGTCAAACCTAAAAGGCACAAGCCATGTCCACTGACTCCCAACTGCCTTACATCTTTAGCGAGTCGTTCTAAACCGTTACAGAGAACCTCCGAAGAACCTTCAACTTAACAAACTTGGCACTGAGTGCTGGGTGTAGACTGATGGGCTGCAGTGATGTGTCGTCATGAGATCTTCTGTTCTCTGTGAGACTGGATTACCACAGTCACCCAGACACTTACTTACACTGAAATCAAGAACACACAAAGAAAACCGTAAGGACCCCAGCTATGGCAATGAGGCCACTGACTGCATTCTTTGAAGAATGCCACACACGTGAAAGACTGGTTTCTAGAATATGGGGGAAAATCCAGAAGATGCACAGGCTCTGGCAAGATAGGGGCTTGGATGCTGAACACGCCAGCAACTGGCTGATGTGTGGCTCTATTTCTTTTGCCATCGTGGTGTGGTGCCCTCCTGGCCATCATTTTGTAGTTACATCCCTGTTCTGCAAAAGGGCTGCAACATAGTATTAGTGTCTGAGTGAGCATGTAGCTTGGGGGCTAAACCCCTCTGCTAATGCAACTTCAGAATGCCTGTCTTTCACAGAGCTATAACTTTCTGACAGAAGTTGGGTATCCCTAGAGATGTACTGTCCGCTATCTCTATGATGTAAGCTGAGCATATCCTCTGTTATCCTGTTTGTCATATTAACCTATCAACCATATTCCCATTGACCTTGAGCTGAGCATGCCCCAAATTATATCCACCATCTTTGCTTCTGGAACTATGACTTCAGTCTGCTCAGGGATGTGCCTCTCTCTAATACACTTTCCTGCTCAAGCAGGCTTCCTAAATAAAATCCCTTTGATAGATTCCCTTGTCCTCAAAGGGCACTGCCTCTCTCTATTCTTTTAGTTTTTTTTTCCAGTTGTGTGTGATTTCTGGTTCGAATTCACCAGGAAGTGAACCTATTGCGTTTGGTTACAGCAGAACTCACGTAATCTTAACTTCCTTGGTTTCCAGGCTGAGGTGGTAAAATCTTACGCTTTTAGAACATTTGGAAGTTCATTATTTTACTCATAGGTCCTTGTGAGTAAGGAATGCTTTTGGATTACTTTTCACCGTTTTGGCTGTTAATTTCTTCATGAAACCTTCTGTTAGCTCAACTTCACATTTGAATTTGACCCCCAAATTTTAAACAATCAACTCAGACTAGCTTATTTATAGTCATTTTGTGCCAGACTGCTTTTGAGGCAGAGTAGACAGACTGCTGCTAGTCATTGGAATTCTGGGACTCAGAGATTCCTCACTGGGCTGCCTTCAAAGGCACCTGCCCTATAGAGTTGCCTTGCTCTCCTCTGCTTCTTGGGTATGATTGTGCTGGCACCCCTGGGCAGATTGCTTCTGTGATGTTCCACGCGTGTGAACCTGTCCCTGTCCCATAGAAGACTGCTGTGTGCTATTTAATGTTCCCCATCATATATTTGCTTTGGTATCTTCTAAATGCTGTAAACCTTGTCCCCACAGGAGGCAAGACTAGAGAGAAGGCATATTTAGCACATAAAAATAATATACTAAGATATCGGGATATTATTTCTGATTAAGACCTTAAGTAAGAGAGGGACACATCCATTTTTTATCCTGTAAGTTATTTACTCTGGCTGTAGAATACAAAAAGAGTTAAAGGGACCAAAAATGGAGTTAAAGTCTTAATCAATGGAGGCAGTGCTAGGGCAAGCTTCAGGAGAAGCCAGTTAAGAGGTTTGGGGGTCGACTGGAGATGGAAGGAGTTAATGACAGTGAGGCATCAAAGATTTCTATTGTGTTTACCCCAAAGCTAGAATCATTACCTTGGAGAAAGAAAATCTCTCTCTCCTCTCTCTCTCTCTCTCTCTCAATTTCTTTCTTCACACACACACACACACACACACACACACACACACACAGGAGAGAGAGAGGTTTGGGGGTCGACTGGAGATGGAAGAGAAGTGAGGCATCAAAGGGAAAGAAACACACACACACAGAGAGACAGAGAGACAGAGAGACAGAGACAGAGACAGAGAGAAAGACAAGACAGAGAGGACAAATGACAAAGCGAGAGATGATAAAGGACCACTTAAGAAAAGCGTTCCTCGTAGAAAGAGTATATTTGAAACTCATTGACTTTCTTGGAGTGGACAAGTGTTCCCAGAAGACTATGTTTTAGGATGATATGTGAAGAATGGGAAAGCAGGGTAGAGGAGGGAGTATGGGGAGGGATGATTAATACAACCTTTGAAATAGTCATATGAAAACCTTCAGCTGTAGAAACTTCTTAAAATGTATGCATCACACACACACACACACACACACACACACGGACGGACGGACGGACGGACGGACTTTAAATGGAGTTAACATATAACTGGAGTACAGTGCTTCCCCCAAACATCATTGGCCATCCCATAAAAAGTCCAGTGACAGATAGGGGTTAGCTCTTTTTACCTTGATGGTCTTTCCAACTACAGGCTAGTTTTCATAGTGCTGGAAGGTTCTATGCAGGCTACCGAGGGAGAATAGTGAGTGACACTCTTACCCATATGTGAACCCTATGGACTACAAGATGGATGACCTTCTAAGATCTCCCCACTGGTGCAATAGTGGTGTAAAAGATATGGGAGTAACCAACCACTTACTAATTGGATTTAAAGGCTGCTGCACAAGATGGATCCCATGGCTAATGCAATGAATGAACAGTTCTCAAGGGATGGCGAAAAAGAGCCAATAAACACAAGAAAAAATAAACCTTGGAGAAATGAAAATTAAAAAGTTGAGCCTCAACTTTACCCGCGTGAGAATGGCATCCATTAACAAAACAAATAACAACTGGTGTTAAGGATGCATAGTAAAAGAAATATTTATCTGCTACTGGTGAGAATATATATAGTCCACCAACTATGGAAATCAGGATGGGTTTTTCTTTAGGAAAAAACTATCATTAACTCAGCATTTGACCAACAGAGAGCATTAAAACTTACCGGAAGGACTCTAAGCCAGCATATCACAGAGACACTTTCACCTCAGGGCTTACTTCAGAACTAGTTATAATATGTAGGTTATAGAATCCATAGGTTTCCAACAACAGAGGAATGGATAAAGAATGAGATACATATGCACAATGGATTTTTTCTCAGCCGTGACGAGGAATTGAATTATGAATTTGATAGAACACGATGTGGCTAGACACAGATAAAAAATATGAATATCATGCTTTCTCCCTCCCGTGGATCCTATATAGATACAATAAATCACATGCCTATGATATGTGAAAGTAGAAGGGAATTTCCCTGGATGAATGGTGGTTATTTGAGGAGTGGGTGAGAGTATTGAGTTTGGGGGCACTCGCTCTAAGTACACCGTGAAAGGGTTCTTATGAAATCATACTTGTGTGAAAGTCTTCTTGTGAGATTTATCATCACATACAGGGGGTGCGTGATTAAAATATGTGAGGGAGAGAAGGAAAGAGAGAGAAGATACAAAGGCAGGGTCGAGAAGCCACTGAGGGCTTCGGCTGGGTTCAGAGACAGAGAAGAGAAAGACTGGAAAGTAGATGCTGGAAAGTAGATGCTTACAGGCTGGGCGCTGGTTCCAAAGCCGCAGTCCGCACTGCGCTTACTTCTTTGGATTCGGTGAGGTACCTACTTAATCTTTCAATAAATGTTTTCAATCACGTCCTGAGTAATATGCACAGGAAATCTAAAGTCCAGACAGGTTAAGTATTTGGAAGGGACCGAGCAAGCTGTCGGAGGATCTGGGAACAGACCCAGGGCTTGAGGCCACTCTCTTTGAATGCATGGAGCAGTTGGCAAGATCGGTCAGGGGAAAATGTCTTCAAACCTCCGCCAGGGCCCCCGTAGGGGTCCCGTGTGTCTTTGAGAATTATGTTAGTGGCATTTGGTTTTCTAATAAATAGTCTCACTTATTTGTTAACTTTTAGTAATCAGCTTCTCCCCATCCTATTGTTTGTCTTCAGTCCTAGTTCTTTAGTGGACAAGTAAATCCCTCATCTGAAGTGGAGATGGCACCTTCTCCTTAGTGTCAGAAGCAAGTGCTGCTTTTTGATTTAATAAGAACCCCAGAATGCTACCGTAACAGGAAAGTCCCTATGGTATATATGTCATATTTTATATATTAATATTTATTGTGTATGTTGGAAAACTCCATGGGTAACTTTAGAATTGAAAATAGAGCAGAATTAGGCAAAAATGAAGAATTGGGACTAGTAAATGACACTTGGCAGGAGACCTAGATATGGGTGTTCCAGACAGTATAAGGGATTTCTCTTTACAAGAGAAATTTGGTCAGTTTTTTTTTTTAGTGTACATTCTTAAGATTTTCATATTAATGGAAAATGTTGAAATAAGGAAATTTTGATTTATTTCCCCTATCGACTAAAATAAACCCTATTCAGGCTGATTCAGAAAGTGTCGCTGTGCCTGAGCTCCTGGTGGGAAATCTGAGAGTAGTTTTAAGAAATGAAATTTCAGCAGACATACCTTTGGAGAAGACAAATAGCTATGTAAGGAAACACTTCATTTAGAAAGTACTTTTCCTAAAGACTTTTTAAATAAAATCTTTAACACTGCCATAATAACCGCACATGTTTATGGATTATTTCAATAATGAGCTGTTTCAATAATATATATGGTATGTAATGATGAGATGAGAACATTAGCTGTATGCCGTGTCTCCAGGATTTATCGCCCCTTTTTGTTGGAATATTCAGATCCTCTTTGCTGAATACTTTTAAATGTGCGATTAGTTGCTTTTGAACCTAATTTTCCACAAACCATTTTCTCTTGCGTAGCTGCATTCCTGTGCCTGTGAACTGTCCTTCCCCTCTCCTACACTCCAACCCACACATCCTCCCCAGTCCCTGGAAACCACTCGTCTTTTGTGCCGTTTCCACGAGGTCAACTTTGGAGTGTGTCTCTTGGAGTCTCCCTGACCTCCTTTGGGATGAACTCATCATCTCTGAGTTTGATTCTCACAGTGTGATGTCTCCTAAATGTCAGAAGTGAAAGTGTCACTTTTGATCTCAGGTCCATGAACCCTCGGCTGCTCATCTGAGAGCTGCCTGTGAAACTGTGAAACCTGCTCTTCCCCCAAGCGAAACTCAGCTGTTCTACCATAGTCTGAGAGTCTGAATGAGAATAATCTTTTCCGCCTCGGTAAATTTCCTCATTTATTTAAACCCCAGACTTGGGATCTTTCTTCTTTGAAGTATCCTCTTTTCTCACCTGCCAGACTTAGATCTTTTATTCAGACTTTTTAAAAAATTAACATATAAAGTTGTGTGCATTTGGGTTAATGAGATGTCTTAGTAAATAAAGGTGCTTGTCACACAAATCTGGTGGCTGAGATAGACCTCGGGAAGCCACATAAAAGGTGGACAGAGCAAACTGACTCCGTCATATTGGCTGGCTTCCACATGTGTGCCATGACATGTTGTCTATGCCCACACACACATGCACACACAGATAAACACATTCATAAGCAAAACAGGCATTGTATGCATTTGTCACAGCATTATGCAGAGGTCGAGTGCAGTTTCTGGGCAGACATGTTCCCCCACATAGCTATCGTGATTGTGGAGAGAGCATTCAACACCCACTCTCTCGGCATTTTCAACAACACCCTGTAACGCCATATACTATACTCTCTTTGCTGTATACTAGGTGTTTTGTTCTATGTATGACTCCTTTCTGGGGCATTCCTCACCCTCCTTCTCACCACACCACCCCTGGTAACCATAGATTATTCTCCAAATCTATGAGATCAGGGAAAACAGGATCCAGTTCAGACTCTCAGAAGCATCTTTCTGTGTCTGGCTCATTTCACTTTACATAGTGTCTTACAGGTCCCACCATGCTGTTGTAAGAAGGATTTCCTTCTTTTGTGACCAAAGGGTATTACATTTAAATTGAAAGCGCAACTGACCCAGCACCATAGGCTCATTCTGTCAGTTTCTATCCACTTCACTGCTAACATCTTGCTCTAGTATAAACCAAGTCTCAACTTGATTGCTGAAATGTGTTCCAGCTAGCTTCACTTGTCAGTTTGACATAAACTAGATTCATCTAGAAACTGGGAGTAAGCCAGAGAATGAGGCAGTTAGCAGCCTTCCTCCATGGTTCCTGCCTCTGGGTTCCTGCCTTGACTTCTCACCTGACTTCCCTCAGTGATGGATTGTGACCTTCAACTGTAATCCAAATAAACTCTCTTCCACTTAGTTGTTTTGGTCAGAGTGTTTGTCATAGTGACAGAAAGCAAGTTAGACGAGGATAGCTTATTTTGTCTGCCAGGATGTTTTAACTGTTCTGTAATAGGGTCCCTATTACAGAAATCTCAGTAACCTGCAACAGTAAATATTTCTTTGGGGCATACATTTGTTCCAATAAGAATAGGCTGAGTATGTCTGTTGACTTCAGGTCCTAGGGGAGTGGACCAGTCATCACCTCAACCTTGCCAGTTATTGTAGTAAAGGAAAATAAGTGTAAGAGCATTGGACGACTATATGTTGGCAATGGTATCCTCATCCTGGAACCTTCGCAAAGATTTTTGTCTTTTCATGGTTTGGTGACTAGAGCTAGTCATACAACCTCTGTGAAACAGGAGAGTGCCAGGAAAGGCAACTGTTTTATGTACATGGAACAAGGTGTCAGGGTGTCTATTTTTAGTCTTGCCTTCTTAGACTAGTCTCTGAGTAGCCACCAGAAGGAAACTTTCAAAGCTCTAAGACATATATACATAAAGCATTCTAAATCCTGGTGGTCCTCAAGGTCCTGTGTCCCTTGACCCTCATTACCTTCCCATCTAATCCATAGCTGTTTCTGACTCTATCATGTGATCACACTATGCATAATTTACATCCAGTCCTTCTACTCTGGATTTCAGCAACAGCTCCATTCTACAGACTGTTCCATGTTTGGTTGGCTTATCATGCCTTGACCTTTCGCTTCAGTTCCTATTAAGATCACAACCTCAGAGATATCATCCCCAAATTTCCACTGAACCCCCATTTATTTATTTCAAAGTTCTGTTCTTCAAATGTCTGAAATTATTTTGTCTAAAAAACAAAGGAGTGTGAGTAGTTTGTGTGTGTGTGTGTGTATGTGTGTGTGTGTGTATTCATGTTATACGCATGTTTTTCCATTCATGTGGAGGCTAAATAGTGAACAGTGAGTATCTTCCTAAACCGCTACCACCTTATTTGTTCATTCAGAGACAAAGTTTCTCAGTGAACCAGGAAGTTACCCACTCTGCTGGCTGATTGGGCAGCAAGCCCTAAGTATGCTCCTTTCTCTGCTTCCCCCACCTTGGGCTCAGAGACATGGGCTTTGCCTCTCTCCTCTTCATGTGGGTGCTGGGATCTGAAATAAAACCTCAACCCTTATAAAGTAAGTGCTTTGCTGACTAAGCCGTCACCCAGCCCCTAAAAGTATTTTACCTTCCTATTAGCCATGACTAAAGGACTGAAGGAGCTGAAGGGGTTCACAACCCCACAGGAAGAACAGCGATATCAACCAACCAGACCCCCCAGAGCTCCCGGGTCTAAACCATCAATCAAAGAGTACACATGGAGGGAACCATGACTCCAGGTGCATATGTAGCAGAGGATAGCCTTGTCAGGCATCAATGGGGGGAGAGACCCTGGGTCCTGTGAAGGCTCGATGCCCCAGTACAGGGGAATGCCAGAGTGGGGAGGTGGGAGGGGGAGCACCCTCAAAGAAGCAGGAGGAGAGGGGATGAGGTAAGGGGGTTCCGGAAGGGAAGCCAGGAAAGGGGATAACATTTGAAATATGAACACATAAAATATCCAATAAAAAGAAAATCATTTATTATGGTACAAAGGGAGGAAACAAGGTAAAATAGGAACCTACAGGCAAAGAAGAAGGTGTAGAAGGTGGTTGGGTCTGGGAATACATCTCTGGGAAGGTCTTTCGCTGCAGTCGTTTGGCACAGCTTGCTACAACACAGGACTCCTGAGAAAGTTTTCACCAGGGTACAGGCAACCTGGTCATAGACGCTGAACAGCCATTTGAGGCTCAAGACTAAAGTGGCCAGCCTCCTGACTCAGCACTTAGAAATTATAGGGCAGTCTGTACACTTGGAAACATGAAAATCAGATAAAAGTATTTAAAAGGTAAAAAGCTGTTAAAAATTAAAGAATGGTGAGAAGCTAAAGTGAGTCAAAAATTTAACTCAAAGGTTTATTCGAGAAGATGGAATCTTATACATCTCTCAGTAACTGAGTGAAGGGGAATTGGCCATTCGTGATATAGATTTTTAATATGACCTCTAATGAGTGAGCATATGTCATACAAATATTTTCCTATGGGGCAAAGTAAGCAATGAGCTTGGTAACATTTTTAACAATTGGAAACAGCTTACGAAAAAGGAGAAGGCAAAAGGGAGGTCCATCAGGGCCTGTTCCAATTCTGTGGCTTTATGGATATCTGAATCAACAGCAATCAGGCTCAGAAATACATGGTTGCTACAATGATTAGATATTTAGGTCAGATGTTTCCAGAAACTTGGTGAAGTAATTCGAACTGGAGGTTGCTGGCAAGAAGCTAGAGCAGGAAGCTAGACAGAGATGAGGTTCTGATGTGGAAGTTTCCAGATCTATTTTCTTACACTAACTGAGGGTTATTCTGCCTCTTCCTGAAGGTTGGGGAGAGAGAGAGAGAGAGAGAGAGAGAGAGAGAGAGAGAGAGAGAGAGAGAGAGAGAGATTACAGTATACCCTATGTCCCTTCAAAAGAGGACAACTGACTTTAAAAGATAAACTGAAAATACACAACTGCTTGGTAAAAGGAAATAGAGAGATTGGTTATGCTGTAAACTTTCCTTAAAGAATTAATTCTATCACAGAAGGTTTTGAGTAGAGACTCTAGGAGTCCTATTTCTTGGGTCAAACTCTGGTTCTGTTAATTCCTTAGGCCATCCATGTCTTAGATTTCTCTTTTCCTATGCCACAGGGTCACCAGATGCAATGGATGATAGACGTAGACGCACCACCTGGCATTTTTATCATAATGAATTTTGATTCATTCTAAGTCTACTCTTAGTAATTTTTTTCTTAAAGCTAGAATTTGTTAGGAAAGATGATGTGGAAGCCCTCTTGCTAAATTTATTTAAAAACAAAATTCACTTTACATACCCAAGAAGGATTTGGATGTAGGGGTGGAATGCGATGTTACAGTTCCCTTTAATTCTATTTCTTTAATCCAAGTGCCTTTCTCTTCTCCATTCCTAGTGTTGGTTGTAGGGTATCCTTCAGAGAAGACGGCTTAGACATGTGTTTAAGCCAATTGAAAGTCCTTTTGAGCCAGCCAGCAGCTACATTGGATGTTCAGGACCCAGGGTGAGGTTTGAAGGACAAAACCAATAACTTGGGTTGACATACTTTGGTTAACAAGAACAATTAGCCAGAAATGAAACTACAGAAGCCAAAAAGCAAGGTTAGTACATTTAGAGATTTCCCCAAAACTATGGACTTTGATGGATTAGCTCTTTCTTCTAGTTTTTGGGCAGACGGGGATGTCTGTGTGCTAGGTTTTATGGCCTAAATGATACATTAACAAGTCAGCTGTGCTAAGGTGTGGGGGACATCTAAGGTCTAGGGGCCTGATACAATGATCTTTTACTACTGCTACTATTACTACTATTATGACAACTGCTATTAATATTAGACGGTGTCTTTTCATGTAGCCTTGGCTGTCCTGGAACTCTTTGTAGAGATCAGACTGGCCTTGAACTTGTAGAGATCCATTTGTCTCTGCCTCTCCAGTGCTAGATTTAAAGGTGTGCACCACCTTCCTGGTTCCTGCTGCTCTTTAAAACAAAACAAAACAAAACAAAAACAAAAACAAAAATGTAGCTATTTTTAATAAAATGTAGTTTAATGAAACATAAAATATTTATTAACTTATCTTCCCCTAGACTTCTTATTTAAGTGTACTAAAATTTGGGGCTGAAAGAAAATCAAATAATCGAACAATGAACAAAAATTTATTTTCGTTTGAAATATAATACTTAGAAACTTTTAGGAAGTTTAATAACAGTTCATTTAATGTTTAAAGAATTTTAAATTTCATTTTATGTGTGTGGGTGTTGGCCTGCCTATATGGATGTATAACATATGCATACACCATGTCCGTAGAGGCCAGTAGAGGGCATCAGATTCCCTGGAACTGGAGTTACAGATGGTAAACTGCCTTGTGGGTGTTGGGAACCAAACTCTGGTCTTCCACAAGAGCAGCCAGTGTTCTTAATGGCTGAACCATCTCTCCAGCATGTAGATGGAGGGCAGAAGACAGTGTGTAGATGTTAGCTTTTTCCCTGATCCCCAGAAATTGAGCTCAGGCCATCAGGCTTGTTGACAGTGCCTTTATCTACTTGGCCTTCTCATGGGCCATGTGTGCTGATTTTGATAGACATTTTGCTGCTGATGCCCATTGTTTTTAACACTTTGGTCATGTGTATGTTACGTGCTGGTGAAGACATGGATTCTCAAGAGACTTCACAGCCTATTTTTTAAAAATCTATTTTAGAAGTTATTTTCAGGAAGACAGAAGCATGTGTGGCTGTGTCTAAAGTTTCTGGGCTAATTCAGTAGTTCTTCAGGACGATCACAGCTGCTCTTGGGGAAGCTTACTTCCCCCCTCTTACCCAGCCCTGCCTTCAAGAAAGAGGTGCCTCTTACTATTCTTGGAATATCTATCTGTCTCATGCCCAGCATGGCACTACCTCCTGTCTCCAGACAAATACAGTATACCAAATCTTAGGCAGCCACCAACCAAAGCAATACCAGCATCAGTATCTTTGACTTTTCTGTTAACCTCCTGAGAAGTTGGCATAGTCAGAAAATGAATCACAACTTTGCCCTGTACAGTATCAATGATTTCACATCCATTATTCCCATCCTTGAAGAGATATGGTCCTTCCAGGCACTCACATTGGATCTCATGTAAGCTGGCCTGTTTTCTGAATGCAGTCTCTGAAGATGTATGATCCAGGGGATGCATGGATAAAAATACTTCTTCGGGGTTTAGGATGTGAGACAACGTATTCCAAATAAGATCTTTTTTATTAATACTTCCTTCTGGACCACTATGACAATATCTGCAAGCGTGTTTCTTTGTGTCACTTCATATAGACCCAACATATGTTTGACATACACCAGTGTCCTGTGCATAATGAGAATACAGTGACAAGGGCATGACTCTGGCAGTTATCAAACCCCATGTTTTATTTCATATCTATCGAATTTCCTCTGTCTCTTTATAGCTTGCCTGCGGCCCAACTTTGCTAATTTTGGAGAGTGGATTTGAGGGTTGCTTCTGTGGGTAGATGTCGTTACAATCCTGAGATTCCATAATTCTGTGATTTGATATATAACCCATAAGTCGTTAAAATATTTCCAATTTCTCCTTCCTCCCCTCCTTCCTTTATTCCTTCTTCCCTTCTTCCCTCCCTTCCTTCTTTCTCTCCTTCACTCATTTCTTCACTCTTCCCTCTTTCCTTCCTCCCCTCTCTCATTCCTTCCTTCTTTTCTTCCTCCCCTCCTTCCCTCCCTTCCTCCTTCCTTCCTTTCGTCCTTTCTTTTCTCCTTCTGTCTTTCCTTCCTCCCTGATTTCCCTTTCCCTTCTCTGCTTCCCTTCCTCCCCACTTCTCCTTTACCCAACAAAAATAATCACAGAATAAGAATGATTACAATTTGCCTGCTGTGTGTAAAATACTAATAGTTTGCATAGAATACTACTGTTCCTGTGGAGATTGGTATTTGGGGAACTTAGGTCTCATATGATAGTTCTGTAGTCTGGGGCTCAGGCTACACTGAGATTTCTACAGTGTCATCCATGGGGAATAATATTCGCTCTTCTGATACCTACATTGTACCTTTCCCAAATGTGTTCTAGGTAAAGAGAGAAAGAGGTGTAGATATAGATGTTATAGACATAGAGATAGCTAATAGATAGAGCCTTGTCTCTCCTAACACCTCACTGATTGGGCTGTATTTGAATTATATGGGTAGATTGGTTGGACGTCTTCACAGGTCTCAGGTGATGCTAAAGAGGCTGGAGGGCGATCCCTTTGTGCCTCTCCATACTGAGAAAGCGCCATTGCAAAAGACAAAAGAGATCAGAACACTTACTCAACTACGCTCAAACATTACCCCCAACATTCACCATCCCCCATACACATGTTATCCAGAAGTTAATTTTTAGAATAAGGGAATTGCATTTTACATGTCAGTTGAAACTTGATTCAGTGGAAACGCACCCATTTCGAATTATAGCTGAACCTAATGTGTAATTGCCTCAACCTTTGCTTTAGATGGGTAAACACTGTGCTGTCATTTATGTGATGTTAGCCACCTAGTCTCTGTAATTCACTAATTTGCCATAAAATTCCTATAATGACATAGCTTGCAGATAAATTGTTATATTTAAATAGCATAACTTACGAAAAACTTAATGTAATGTTAATCACGTTGCAAACAATAAATTTGGTTAATTCTTTCAATTCCTAAGTCCATGAAAATAAGAGAAAAGTGACTCACGGTCCTTTCAGTAGGAGTATGGCTGCTATACTGGAGAGGAGAAAAGAGGGAATGCAGATGGGTCATAGACACTTGAGGAGAAATTGCTACTATGACTGTGCCAAGAGGATACAGTAATTAAACTAACTCCTAATGGCTTATCACTGTATGCATAGGTGAAAGCATCTCTCTGCCCTCATCTGAGAAGCTTCTTCTCGTAGTAGTGATCAACATAGAGCAGAGCTCCTCAACTGGTTGTGGTGCAGAGAATAAGAGGGTAGAATGCTCAGTCCTGAGACCACACCCCTCTTCCCAGGGCTCAAGGATTATCATGGAAGTGGGGCTGGAAAGAATGCAAGAGGTGTCCTCTGGACACAGCGGGGCAGTTGCACATATTAACTCGCAGTGCTTGTGATAGCGTACACAAGACCTGCACAAGCGCAAGTCGATTAAGTCTTTGCAAAGAGGGGACAGGTGGGCACAAAGCCCTGCCCCTGCTTGAGGGGCTATTGGCAACGGATAGTTGCTGGGAGAGAGAAAATGACTCCAATGATGTACTGTTTACTGAGCTCCAGGAGTAAACCTCATATCTAAGAGTAGTTGAGAGACACAAAGATATATGACGAGTTAATAAGGAAAGAGGACAGAATGTTGGGTGGGTCTAGAGGTAGGGGTGGATCTGGGAGAAGTTGGAGAAGGGGGCGGTGAATATGATCAAAAGTCTCAAAGAATTAATAAAAACACTATTTCAAGAAAAGAACTTTTCATGATATTGCAATTCTTATCTGATTATGTGGTCTTGACTAAGTCATTTCTTTTAATTTTGAGTTTTTTTCAAAGTAAAGTGTCAACAATTATAATACATATCAGGTTTCATAAGGGTCAAATGATAAGATGTATTTGACACACTTAGAAAATTCTAACCCTCTGCTTTGATATGAGTTATAGGCATAGGTGCTATTAACACATCCCCAAATTTGCACTCCTCAAATTATGCTGAAAATCTTCACAACCTGTTGTATAATTCTTTTGATGAGCATGCGATGTATACCCCTTTGTCCCAAGGAAGAGGATACAGAATTTTAGCCTCATGACACATTTTTTGCTAGGAACTGAGAGTTCTCTGCCAGGTGGGTTTATCCAAAAGTAATATTCATAAAACACAGGTTGTAGTTGTTCTAGTAATGAAGTACTTCAACGCGTGGGGACAGCGTGCTGGCAACTGAGGACACTTTAACTTAGTGAGCTCACAGAGAATCTACTGGAATACTGGAAGTCAGACCTGGATCTGGGTTGTGGGCACTGGAGGGCTCTGAATGTCCTGATGAGATCAATATTTAACATGAGGCCATGGGAAACTTTTATGGATGTGCAAGCTGTGACTTAGAACAGTTGGGAAAGTGATTAAAAGGAGACAAAAAGCAAAGGGATGACTAAGAGACTATTTTAACATTTTGTTTCAGACTGGAGTAGGGCATTTGGTCATCGGGAGACTCCGTGGTGAGTCTGTGTCTAGGAATGCAGGAGTGCATTATTAAGCAGTGCGTTCAGGAGGAAACCGTCCACACGCTACTTTTGGACAGTCTTCGGATGTGCGTAAGAGACATTAAGGCAGATGACAGTCTAGACTCAGCTGCTCAGATTCCTGGGGAAAGACCACTGTCATCATTCCACCACTTGAGACATAACTGTTTGTTTGTTTGTTGTTTTTTTCTCAGCTGCTTCTAGCTCATCTCTGAGCTGGGCACATTTTGTTTTCTTGGGTTCCAACATCCATGTTTCACATGTAAGGTTTTACAAAGAAAATTACTCTATGTATGTGTTGAGGCCAACAGCTTAGGTTATCATTGAGAAAAACAGTCTCAGGGTTTTAGGAAAATATTGGGAATGGCCCCCACAGAACCCATGGCAGCCCTTAGCTACAAGCCAGAGTCAGTTTGGAGGCAGAAACCGTGGAGAGTACAGGCAGCACCTTTTACCATCACATTTGCACAGTGGAAAGCCTCGCCTTGGCCAGCCTGGGTAACTTTGGTGTGAGTGTGGCAAGGTCTCAGGTTTACCCTTAGTGGTTAGTTGCCTGTTGGGGTGATTGGCATAGATGGTTGGTAGTCTGAAGTAGAAAACCTGGTGAAAGAGGTGCCTGGGGGGGGCGTGAACCCTCAGCAGGTTGGTTTTATATGAACGATAGGCGTATAATATTAGAGTTTTCAAACCATCACTGTTGTGGTTTGAAAGTAGACCCTAAATCCTCTACATGCTGCCCCCTTGTAGTCTCCCTTCAAACTTTGCTTTCATGTCCTATGTGTCCTATCGTCCTCCCCTCCCCCCTTTCTCAGAACATTCTTTACCGTTTTTTCTGTTTTTTTTCTTTTTGCATTTACACCCACTCCAAGCTGGGGCCCACATACGGGAAAGAATGTATAGTGTTGTGGTGTTTACCTTTCTGGGCCTGGGCTGCCTCTGTTACTATACTAATTTTGAGATTTTTTTTGCATATTTCATAGTTTGACTTTTCTTTGGAGTTGAATAAAATTCCATGTGTATATGTACCCCATTTTATTATGTATTCATCTGTTAATGGGTATTCTTGCTGTCTCCATTTCTTTGCCATTGTGAATAGAGCAGCAATAAACATAAATGTAAAACTGACCATGTGAGAGACATAGGGTCCTTTGGGTGAATACCCGAGGACTGGTCTAGCTGCATAACAAGGCAGTTCTACTTTTAGTTCTACTCTAACCTGATTTCCACGGTGGCTACAGTAGTTTACAATCTCACCAGCAGTAAGTAAGGGGCTCCTTTTCCCCACAGCCCTCTGACATTTCTTATCTCAGTTCTTGACGATAGCTATTCTGAGCAGGGTATGGTGGTGTCTCAGGGAAGTTATAATTTCAGTTTCACCAGTGGCTGTGGATGATGAATACTTTAAAAATGCTTATTGGTCATTTCTTTCTTTTAAGAAGTGTCTATACATCAACTCACTTTTGAAGCAGGGGGAGGAGAGAGAGAAGAGAGAGAGAGAGAGAGTGTAATCTTTTAGTCCTTTACAATTCTGGATAGTAGCCACCTCTGAAGAATGGCTGGCAATGATTTCCTCCCAGTCTGTCTGCTGTCTGCTCTCCTGGTAGTTTCTTTCGCTGTGCAGAAACTGCTAAATTTCATGCACTGCCATTTGTCTATTTGTTAATTCTAGTTCCTGTGTGGCCAGAGCCCCATTTAGAAACTTGTGTCTGTGCATATAGCTTGAAGAATGTTCTCTGTGTTTTCCTCTAGACATTTCACTAGTTGGAATTAAGGTTTCAGTTATCTATTTTAACACTCCATTTTTTAAACAAATCCCATTGGTTCTTTAGTCTCCGGGATTTTTTTAAGGTGTGTTCAGACTATGTAGTCTTTATGTTCTGCCAGCTTTAGTGTTCTACGATGCTAACGTAGGAAAGAAAGGCCCATACTTCTCGGAGTCCTTCTTATTGTTTTTACTTTATATGCTAACTAGACAAACTCTTTGGACTTTTAGCTCAAAATATTTTCCCCTTTCAAATGAAATGCAGTGTTAGGGAATATATTACATGCAACGAAACATGTGTTTGTGGTTTGGTATGAGACAGCCCACTAAGCTCTCCCCTCTTTTCCCGACAACGTTGGCTGTTGGGTACAAAAGCTCAACAGCTTAATCAGTGATTCTGTGCTCTGAGCTCAGCTTAATCAGTGATTCTGTGCTCTGGGCTCAGAGTTCCATTTGCAATCAGCGGGGCTGACAGCTGTAAACACTCTTGCCTCCTGCCCGGGAAAGCTGAGTGTTCCAGCAAATGCACACTGCAGTGGAAAACCCATGATTACTTTTCAGTGTCTCTGCAACACGCCATCCCACAGTTGTACTTGAAGCCAGCAGAATGCCCTGTGCATTTAGGGTGGGACTCCAGACTTTGCCTGAAACCTGGTGACACTCACTGTGTCCTCAGAGCTGGATGCTTTGAAGCCAAACCCGCAGCCAGCCACCAGTTTTATGTACCACCCCCCAACTCATTATAATTTTAAATGATTTATTTTACATGTATGAGAACTGGCACATAGGTATGTGCATTACATGTACACAGGATCCAAAGAGACTAGAAGCCAGTGTCTAGTCCCCTGAAGCTGGAGTTACAGAGAGTGGTGAGCCACTAAGTCAGTGTGGGACATGAACCGAGGGTCTTCTGCAAGAGCAGCCAGTGCTCCTGATGGCTGAGACAATCCTGTGGCTCCCCACTCCAGTCTCAAACCTCTTTTACTCGGAATGAAGTGGATGAAAGTGTATTAATTGTGAAGTCATAACACACAGGCCTTGAAAAAACCCTCAGCACAGATCTTTCTGTCTTGGCTGGGAACAGGTGAGGTTGTTTCTTCTGCAGAGGGGCAACATTTACCTTAATATCGTAGTATTATTAATGTATTAATAATAGTAAAATGTAGTAGTATTAATGTAGTATTATGTAGTAATATGACTGAACTAGGGGAAGGAAGGAAGTGAAAGGGAGGGGTGAAGGAAAGGTAAAGATGAAAGGTTTGGATTTGGGGGGAAATGTATTTGGCAATATTTTATTAGTGAAGTTACTTCTTGACTTGCACACCATCAAGGGAGAATCTTTACAGGTGGACATCAGAAAAGCGGATGGGGCTGTTAAGATGAATATTTCTTCACAGATTAACTCTCCACTGTCCTTATACACCCCAGGGCAAGAACAGTGCAGGGGACTTGATAAACTTTCCTGGGACATCTATTTTTTTCTTACAGATGACTTTTATAGTAAAATAAAGATAAAAAATGTAAAAGAGCCCTTTTAGAATAAGCATAAAACTTGAATAAAATTCCCACCCATGATGGGCAGTTTCAGTTCTTAGGATCCATCTCCCCAAACTAAGTATTATTCTCCCCTAGCCCCGCCCCCCCAGCCTCATAGATAAAAATGTTAAGGGCCATTTATCTCCTATGCTTTAGAAATTAATAAATTATGCCATAGAGATGTAAAGTTGCCATGGAAACCCAGATTTAAAAATGCCAGTGTCATCCATCCAAATAGGCTCCATGTTCATGGTCCCAAGGTGATGGTGGCAGCCCCAGTTCTATGGCTCATTTGTGGTAAATCTGAAAAGCGGGCATCCGGTTTCCACCAATAAGAAGAAGAATTTAACGTGTCTCATTAGGTCTGGATCACATGATCATTACAAAACCAACTAGAGCTCAGCTCATGCTCAGATGCCTCAGATACTGGAGTTGGGGATCAGGAACGTAAAACACAACGATTGCTCTCTTGGAAGAAAAGTAGGCAATAACCAGGGGGCAGTGTTGACTTAGAATGGCAGTGTTATTACTGTTTTTGTCATTTATTTTTGAGACAGGGTCTCCAGTAACTAAGGCTTGTCTCAAACTTGCCAACAGAGGTTAACCTTAAACTTCTGGCCTGCTTGCCTCCTCTCCCAAGTGCCAAGATTACAGGTGTATGCTACCAGGCCTAGTTTATTACCACTGGCTTTATAACTTAAAAGATTCTTACAGCACTGTGGCAAAGCGGAGAGGTTGGTGGACATTGGACTTGTAGAATGGGCTTCAAAAGTGACTTTTCTTGGATTTTAGGGGAAAGAATCAGACCCTCATTAGACCTTTTCTTGTACCAGAAGCTTCTCACACATATTCCTGCGAGCTCTCCCTATAATCCGGAGCGATCCAGTGGTCTCTCAGGGAGGTCACAGTTAACTAGGACAATTCTAAGTGCTCCTGTTATCTTCCTGAAAGGAACTAAATATTTTCTGTGCCTCCCCCCTTTCTATGACGTTTTATGGAGCATGGTTGAATTCCATTTTGAGTATATAAAACGTGTAACACAACTAAGAAGTGGGCCCCGGGGAGAGACACGAACTTTGCCCCAGCACATAATTCATCTCTCCACTGCTAACTTCCAGCAACTACGACTAGCGTTCCCACAGTCTGTACACCGACTCGCCCTCCCCCAACATCCCATAACCTCTAGATAATGTTGGAGCTATTCCTAGGAGGGCTTCATCTTCCCCAAAGTCAGGGCCTTTCTCTCGCAAAGCCTTCTCTCATCCATATTCATCTCAATACAACAATGCAGAATTTCTCTGACATGTTCGCAGGCTGTTCTCTATTTGGCAATTTGTCATTGTCCTCTTTCTATTGTATCCAGAGCATGTGCTAGTTTCCTAGAGAGAGGCTGGTATCTCGTTACTGTCTCTGCAGTTCTGGTTTCTGGCTGACGATGGCCGGTATAGAATAGTCTGGGAGCTTGTATGTCATGTCACCTACTGCAGCGCACAATTCTGATATGAAGATCACGGGCGTGGAATTGCACTCTCTACTGCTTCCAATTGCCCATGTAGTACCAGGGAAATGTTAGTGATCTTCCCAAACCCAGACAGGGGTGGATCTGATGCAACTCATGGCAGGGTCTTCATTCTATTCGAGCTAGCTCAGGACCCCTCCCACCCACTGCAACCCACCCGTATCACACAGGATGGTTTTGGTGGTGAGGGAGCTCTGAATATCTATTAGGGTTTACAGTAAGCAGCAAGCAGGGGTAAGTGTGCAAGCATCTAATTGGAAAGCTACCGTGACCTTTAACATAATTGGCTAGTGCTGGGAGTCATATCATAAACTTAATTTCTGTTCTCCTCTGCATTGGTGGTCATAAGGCAGGGGGTGGGCTTGTAACCTTGGGAGAGCAAGTTTGTGGGAGGAATAACCTGGAGACGCTGGTCTTATTGAAGGTGAGCCTAGAACCTCGAGAGCTAGGTTTGGGTTTTGCTGGGGGAATAGCTTGGAAACAAATGCTAGGTACCGGCCTGTTAGTTTACCTGAATTCAAACTTAGGTCACGCTCTCTAAAAACAGTCTGAATTTAAAAGATTTGGCCTCTCCCCTACATGGTAGACGTTTCACCACATCCCCAAGTTTTAGAAGATGGATGTTAGGCTTTTTTCTTTCTTTCTACTGCTTTGTTCCCATCCGATCCTTTTGAGGATTTGTTGGTTTGGTAACTCACATCTCTCCTTTGGACAATGTTGCTGGCCTTACTGCCCTGTTCCCTAACAGATGATGATGCCTTGGTCGTGATTTTAGGACAGTAAATGTGGTTCATTTTACCCAGATCTTGTTATCTTGCTGTGTTGGGAGGTGCACCATTCCAAGCTCATGATTTTGCTGCAGCTGCTGGATCATGTGTCTTTTCTCAAGGGACCACTAAGGCCAGTGAACGTTCTTCCTGTCTTACATTCAAGCCACATGCTGACTGTAGACTAGCATGGTATCTAAATTAAAAGGGGGAATATTCTGGATGAATTTCCCAGTATAGAGAAAGGCGCTAATGATAACAGAAGAAATTTAATCCAGCTGTTTTAATTTTCTGATAAACGAATGTAGCGAGCATAGGACATCCACAGCTACTTTTAAAGCTGCAAACATTCAATTTTCTTTTGGCAGTGAACACAGCTACTTGCTCACAGAAAATGTATTTTCTTCTAAAGATAGTATAATATTTTATATTTTAGTCTCGGAGGAGGGAGAGGACATAGTTTGTTCGCAGTCACGACTTTAAATAATGGTATTTTAAGGAAAGCAATGATAATTGACCACAAACTTGAATACTGAATTCCTTTCAATAACACAAAGCCAATTTTGAGGATTCACTGAAAAATAAATAACCAAACAGTTCGTGTTTCTAGCTCTGAACTTAAATGCAGAGCTGACTTCTGGGCAGCAACAGTAGGGGACTCTCATGGAGGGAGTCTTCTCTTGGCTTAGAAGGTCTGAGGGGCCCTGGACTGACTGCTTGGCTCTGTCATGCATGTATTTAAAAACAAAACAAAACAAAAACAAAACAAAAAACAAACAAACAAAACAGCTTAAAATAGCTCAGGGTCTTGAAAGATAGTTTAGTAGTTAAGAGCACTAACTGCTCCTGCAGAGGGCCCAGGTTCTATCCCCAGCACTCACAATTACTTGTAATTTCAGCTCCAGGGGATCTGACACCCTCTTCTGGCTTCTACAGGCACTGCATACTCACACATGCACACACACACACACACACACACACACACACACACACACACACACACACAGAGAGAGAGAGAGAGAGAGAGAGAAAAAACAAATCTCTTTTAAAAGAGAAAAACAAACAAAAACAAACAGTGCATAACTAGGGTTCATAGTGATGATGGTCTTACTGAACCCTTAAATTAAAATTGTATTTCCGTTTGCACATAAATGTTGCAGTTCCAACTTTGGTTATGTACACTTATGGAAAACATAATTCAGACCTCTGAGAAATGTGCTGTGAACTCCAACTCAGAGCGATAATTATGACGACCTAATGACAATTGACTGGATTTCCAGAACATTCAGAGGATGAAATAACTCGTGTTCCTGGGCATCTCAAGTTCTGATTGTTATTCCATAAGGAAATATTTCCTTCCAGTAGAGACATTTTATCTTTAGAAGGAGGATGAAGAGCAGAAGGAGGAGAAGAGGAAGAGGAGAAGGAGAGAAGGAGGAGGAGGAAGAGAAAGAAGAGGAGGAGGAAGAGGAGGAGGAGGAGGAAGAGGAGGAAGAGGAGGAGGAAGAGAAAGAAGAGGAGGAGGAGGAGGAAGAGGAGGAGGAGGAGGGAAGAGGAGGAGGAGGAGGAGGAAGAGGAGAGGGAAGAGAAAGGAGGGAGGGAAGAGGAGGAGGGAAGAGAAAGAAGAGGGAGGAGGAGGAAGAGGAGGAGGAAGAGAGGGGGGGGGGGGGGGAGAGGGGGAAGAGGAGGGGGAGGAGGGAGAGGAGGAGGAGGGGGGAGGGAAGAGGAGAGAGGAGGAGGGAAGAGGAGGGAGTAGAGGAGGAGGAGGAAGAGGAGGAGGAGGAGGAGGAGGAAGAGGAGGAGGAGGGAGGAGGGAGAGGGAGAGGAGGAGAAGAGGAAGAGAAGGAGAGAAGGAGGAGGGAAGAGAAAAGAAGAGGGAGGAAAGAGGGGGAGAGGGAAGAGGAAGAGGAGGAGGAAGAGGAGGAAGAGGAGGAGGAGGAGGAGGAGGAGGAGGAGGAGGAGGAGGAGGAGGAGGAGGAGGAGGAGGAGGAGGAGGAGGAGGAGAAGCGGCAGCAAGCAGGGCCATGACTGTGGTGGGTGGTGGAATGTCAGCTTTTGAGTGTGCTCTCAGTTTAACCATGAGCTCTGCCAGCAGTGGCTTGGTTGGGGAGGCAGAAGGGCTGAGGGTTGTGGAAGTTGTGGCAAGAGAAGTGCAGAGAGAGGCAAGAAAGACTTCCACAAAATTAAGGATGGCAATGGCCTGGATTGGAAACCGGAGGGGGAGACATCTCTGTGCGCTATTTCTTCCACCATGCTGTAGCGTGTCCACAGGATCTTGGAGGCATGCCCCTTATTTTAAGAAAAAGCCTGATTCAAGGGAATCTCCAGATGAGCTTTGATATTCCCAGCACAGCGCTGACATTCTCCTGCCACAGCTCTTCCTGCTATGCCCTGTTCTCTGAATGCAGGTATGGAAGGTGGGCAAGCCTGAAGCCAGCCGAGCAGCGCAGGTGCAGATGTGTGGCTGGCACCGCCTTCCCTCAAGGTTGGGTCTCCATACTGTTTTATCAAGCTGACACATGAAGACAGACCTTCGACAGGAAGTGAAAGGTTTTTCTACAGTATTGTGCTTTTGAAAAATGTTATTTTTATCTTGTAGCACAAGTACCTTCATGGTAGATTTTCTTCTCTCGTTTCTCTTACGTAGTGAAAGCTTCAAGAACACACTAGGCTCCTTGATCCATGTCTTAACCATTTACTAAAACTAGACTTCTGGGGTGTGACGACTCATATTCAAGCAATGTAAGACATTATCGACCATGGATTGCAGACAACAACAAAAATGCACAAATGCAGCCAGATTCCACTTCTCCCGGGTGTAAGTCAAGCCTAGGATTCAAATCAGTTCCTCAAGGGCTAATATATTTTTTCAGTTGTTGATAAGTGCATTACGAATTTGACCAAAGATCTAGACAGTCTGAGATATTTACACATTACAAACATAAGAAAACTTGAGCAGAATGGATTTACCATTTTTAACACCGAGTAACCAAGGGGGAGAATCCCTCTCTCAAGGGAGCCTCTCACCTTCCTTTCCCGGTTTTGACAGTTACCGACTGAACACAGAAGGTGTGCTGTGCCTCAGCCCTGCCTGGGACGTTCGCTCATGTTTTCAGCTTTCACACTACTGAGATTCAGGTGGTTCTAGGAATTAGGTCCATCTCTGAGTTTCTGTGTCTCTGTGTGAGCTCTCGCATCTGTATCTATCTCTTGGCATCCTCAGCTTCTGATAGTTGTCTGAGAGTTGCCCTGACGTTGGTTAGGGGCAGCAATAAATGGTTTCAATTGGTCACGGCAAGCGTGGCTCTGAGAGCCCGGCTTGTTCAGCTCTTGTTGCTGATTTTGATACTCATAGGTAGTTAGTCTTTAGCACACTTAATACACAAGTGAGAGAGAAGAAAAGGGGAAAGGGAGAAAGGAAGGAAGGAAAGAAGGAAGGAAGGGTGGGCGGGAGGGAGGAAGAAAGGCTGGCTTTTATACCGGCAGTCATTACTTTGGTGTGTGTATCGCCCTTTAAATATTACTAATAAATGTTTCAGATGCGGTGTGATGAATATGTAGTAACTTTAGAAGGATGGAAAGATGGGGATGATCTCTGTCCTCGTTTAGCTTCTGTCGCTATGATAAAACACTGACCAAAAAGCATCTCGGGAGAAGAAAGGCTTTATTTCATCTTACAGGCCATATAGTCCGTTGTTAAATTCAGCTTTAGTTGCCTAGAAAGAGGGAACCTCTAATGAGACATCGCTTCCACCAGGTTGGCTTAAAGACTGCGGAGGTGCTTTCTCCATTGTTAATCGATGTGGGAGGAGCAGCTGACTGTGGGCGGTGCCACCCTTGACCCGCAAGCTTGGCAGGCTGGGAGGGTGCGTGCGTGCGTGCGTGCGTGCGTGCGTGTGTGTGTGTGTAATTCTGTTCCCTTGGCACAGCAGTGACCCAGGCAAGGTCTGTTCCACTTGGGCTAATATTATATATTTCGAGTTTCCTTAGTCCTTCATAATCTTTGATTGTTTGCTTTGCGTTGCTTTGCTATAGGGACAAACTCCAAAACAACACATAGCTTAATTGTTCAGGGGCTTGACAGTGTTTGGAGGACACACACATACACACATAATCAGGAAAACAGTTTATAAGAATTCTGATTTTCTACTTCAGTCTCAGTACACATCAGAAAATAAATGATAATAAACAATAGTTCACAGTCATAGGCATTACATATTCAAAAATTTCATTAGGTTTTAAAAATTTTAGTTTAGAGTTCATTATTCTTTCAAGACACTGGTCAGTATGTACATTTACTTTCCACGACACCATTTCCTTCCATATAGAATGGCTCTGCATGCCTTTTGTTTTTTTTTCTGACATTGACTTCTTGAGGAGTTTATACGATTTTTTTTTTAAAAGAAGTCTTCACAATCTTGGTTTGGTTTATGTGATTCCTGTCTTCTAATCAAAGTTCAACATTTGGGGACTTGAATTCCAGCTGATCTTATGCAACTTTTATTTGTGTCACATAATAACCAGATGTCCAGTTGTCATTTGGTCAAACTGTTAAATCCTCTCTCCCTTATAAAAGTCAGTTACTTTTTAAAATTCATAATAACCAATGAGGCAGTATGCCATGTCCATGTGCAGCACCTGTTTTCAACAAAATCCACCCCACGGTTTTAGATCCTCTGTGAAGCAATTATGACATTGGGGTTGTACAACTCCACTCAAGGATCCTATTAACCAACCCACCATGGCCCCTGCATTTATTAACTGTTTAGTTGGTCTCCCACACAGCTCCTGTAAGCGGGCATTTTGTCCTATGTGAGCAGAGGTGGTACTCCCGTTTTGTAAACTTTATCACTGGTATTTTGGTGAGGACAGCACTGAATCCGTTGATCTCTTTGTGTAGTGTAGACATTATAATATCAGTTGTTCTGCTTTAAGAATGTGGGTCTCCCCGGCAATTTTTGCTTGTCTCACTCTCCTTCTTTCATCAATATTTTATAGTTGGCATTGTTATGAATCTTTCATCCCCAAGTCAATGTATTGGTACGTCAGTTGTTACAGTTTCTGAAGATGGCAGAGCTTTCCTAGTTTCCAGTTCGGCATATTTGAGCAGGTACTCATTTGTGTATGGTGAGTTTGTTTTCTGGAACTTCAGTAAATGTGTTAATTTTAATGTTTTGTTTTAGTGGAGTTTGGGGTTTTTTTCTCCCTTTGTTTATCTATTTGACTTTGGATGTTTGATGTCCTTCCCTTTCTTTGCTTGACTTTTCTGCACAGGACTTAGGATGCTGAATAAAAGTGGTGAAAGCGGGCAGCTTTGTCTTGCTTCAGATCCAAGAGAAAGTCAATGTTAGTGATACACTTTTCATTCGTGGATTTTTATCATGTTCAGGAATTTTATATTATCTCTATTTTGTTAAACCTGAGAAACATGAATAGTTAAATTTTTGCCTATCGTTTATTTGGTCCTTCAATCTGTCCATGTAATTTATCAATTTATCAGTTTATTGATTGATACTTGCATCCAGTGCAGGAATACACTTTCTAATGTGCTTTAAGGGATTTGGTTCACTCGTTTTATGTATTTACTCTACCAATGTCACATATATGTATATACATAAATGATACCATACATTATACATATTATACATGGAATATAATCATATTATGTATTATAATATAATATATGCATACTTATATATAATATATACATATAATACATAATATAATGTATACATATTATATACATGTAAAACTCTGATCACACCCACATCTTCACTGTCTCTGACTGTCTTTCCCCATTGCCAACCTCACTATGCCCAAGCCCCCCACCCTCTTTCATGTCACTTTGTTGTGCTTTGTGACTCCCCAGGTTTAGTGTAGGATTGTGGTCGGTACTCCAAGAAGCCAAGTTCAGCCACCTTACCTGGGGAAACCAATTAAAGTAGTCAAAGTAAGAGCTAAAAGCAGAAAAAAAAGAAAGAAAGAAAAATGAAAAAGTGATGCATTCAATGTGGTCCCACTGGGAAGAGGGACAATGCTATCCAGTGACCCTCTCCAGTCCCTTCTCTGGGATCCTGAAGGGAGATTACAGTTTAGATAGAGGGCATAGGTGAAGGTGTGGTCTGCCCACCACTTACCCATCATTATTATAGTTTTGGCCTGTCCTGTCAACTGTAAATCTCGTTTCTATTCTTTCTCTCCTTGGTGCCCTTTCCTTCTCCCAGTGTGAAATTCCTGGGGAAATTCCCAGTCCATTCCACTGGACTCCACCCTTGCCCTCCCTCCCTCTGTCCATCCGTCCGTCTGTCCGTCCGTCCATCCCTCCTTCCCTCCCTCCCTCCCTCTCATCTGTTTCCTGAAGCTCCTCTAGTTTTAGCTCCTGGGTGACTTCAGCTTTCTCATATGTGTTTGAAAGGATTCACTCCTCTTTAATTGTTTTGGAATGATTGAAAAAAAAATTGATGTGTTTCCTTTTTTCTGTTTGTGTGACTCAGGAAGAAAGCTGTCTGGTCCTGGGCTTTGTTTGATGGAGGACTCTTCATCATCAGTTCAGTGTCAGTGTTTGGTACTGGTCTTCTCAGATTTTCTGTTGCTTCAGCCTTAGCAAGGTGCAGGTGTCTGGGATTCTCAAACTTTCTCCATGCTGCCGTGCCTGTTGGTGCACCAAAATTTTGATAAATTAATAATAGTCCTTTGGACATTTTGTTGTGTGTGCTCTAACATTTCCCCTTTCATCACTTTTTTCACTTGGGTCTTTTATCTTTCCAAGCCGGTCTAGCTAAGGGCTTGTCTCTTTTGTTCGTTTTTAAGAGAACTGTATTTCATTGACTCTGGGAGGGGCTATTTGTTAGCCCCTGTCTTGCTTATTCTTTTTTTTTATTTCTTCTTCTTTTTTTTTTTCGGAGCTGGGGACCGAACCCAGGGCCTTGTGCTTGCTATGTTTTGCTTATTCTTTCTCTGAACTTCTATTACGGAAATTTTGACCCACTCCCTTTTCTGCTTTTTTGTGAAGTGTTGATGGCCAACAGCGTCCTTCTTGGTGATATGTCCACATTAGATTCGAGTGTTTTCATGTGTAGATGGATTTGTCCTTGACTCAGAAATAAGCCATGTCATTCTCAGAGCTGTTTCTTTTCATTGATTTTTAGCTTTCTTTCATTGTGGTCGGAAAAGATACTTGATATGATTGCAGTTTTTGGAAGATTTGTCAAGATTTGTTTTGTGGCCTGTCATATGATCTACCTTTGGGAGTTTTCTGTGTGCTGTTTGAGGGTGCATGCCCTCCAGTTTTGAGCAGAGTGTCCTTAGATGTTGTTTGCCCAGATGTCTCATTGATGATGTATTCTTTGCTGAAAGTGGAGTGTGAAAGTTATACTGTTACTGTCTATTAATATCTGGATTGCACATCTGGATTTTTGAAGATTCAAGCCATTTATTTCCTAGGTAATTATAGCTAGGTATAAGTTCTTACCACACCCACTTACACTTTCTAACTTTATTGGAGTTTCTTTATTTCTTCCTCTGTGATTAAGTGATTTGCTCTAGCAATGTGCTTTGGTTCCCTGTTTTTTGGTTTTTTTGTTTTTTTTTTTTTTTAGCTTTAAAATTCTTTTCTGTCATGGATTTTAGTTTTGTGTTTCTATAAGGCTAGAGCAAATATCTTTCTCTGGTAAGATATTTTGAAATGACATAATGGTAATGTTAAGAAAAAAAAAAAGAACGGAAAAGCATACTAATAACACTGGCCCCCAATGTAGGCTCTTGAAGTCCCTCCTCCCAGCAGTCTGAACTGTCAATCAGTGACTCACTTTGCATCATCCTGTATCCTGCATCCTCTTCTACCTTGGCATATGGATGCCATCGTGATTTAGTTGCTTTGCTTCCCGTTTTTATACAGTAGATATGAATGGTTAATATACCATGTTTACAATATCACCGCGTCCTGGATTTGTCTACACAGTTACTTTTTCCAGCAAATTTTGTACCTTCTAATGTTTTCCTGTAAGGCATCAACAGATCTTTCACTCAGCATGCAGAACTACTTTGGACTTTCTTATAAAACAGATCTGGTGGAGACATATCGTCTCCACTCTGGCTTATGAGGGAATGTCTTTCAGTCATTTCTGTCATGCCTTTGCTTGGTAGAGCATCTGTGGTGGACAGAATCTCATGTCACTCCCTCTGGCCCATAAGATTTCTCCAAAGAAGTGAGGTGTGGATGAGCTACAGTGCTTAAGGGATTTCCTTTTCATGGAAGGAAAAGCTCTTGCTAGCTCATAAACCTTCTCCTTACCTCCCACCTCTGAGAGCTCAGTTATGAGATGTCTTAGGACAGAACTGATCAGATTGAATCTGAATGGTGACCTATGACTTTCCTGTAGCTGAATATTTGTGTTCTCTGGGTTTTGACAGGTTTAATTGTTGTTGTTGTTGTTATTGTTGTTTTCTTTGAATATGCTTTCTATCCCTTTGTCACTCTTGTTTCTTTTATAAGTTTTGGTTTTATTTTATGCATTTAGATGTTTTGCCTTAGTGTATGTCTGTCTACTACAGGAGGGCATCAGATTCCTTGGAACTGGGGCTATAGATGGTTGTGAGCTGTTATGTGGGGGAATAGAATCCAGGTCCCCTGCAGAAGGTCATAGCCACTGAGCAATCGCTCCAGTTCCTCTTATGATTTCTCGAAATTGGGTAGCCCAAACACTTGCTTTTACTTCTACCTAGAAGCTCCTCTGGATCCCCTTTCCTCTCCTCATGTACATTTTCAAATATCCTGCTGCGAGCTCATAGACATTGCTTCTGGTTGACCCGCTCTGCCAATTTCTTCTCTCATTCTTACAACTGCATTTGGTGCTGCTCACGTTTTTCAGTGTAAGTTTTAAATGTATTTCCATGTCTTTTTGTAGTTTCTGTGTTTTAAAAGAATCAGTTATTTCCATTAGGAGATCCACTTTTAAGTCAGCCGCTTGAAACACATCTGAGAACTTTGTCATACTCATTGATGAATAGACTGCTTCTAGAGCCTTAGTTTGACCACTAGGTTATCTTCTGAAGTTCTTGATGACTCTTGGTACATGGCATTATCTGTGCATTGAAGGACTAAGTGTCACTTCCAGTTTTCAGAATCTGGCTTGGCTTGTATGTGTCCTTCCGGAGTCCTAAGCAGGCTGCCCATTTTCTCTGACGCTGTGGTCATTTTAGCTATCAGTACTAGATTGCCCAGTTCAGGGCCTGTATGACTCTTCTCTTCATAGGGTCATTGCTATTCCAGCATCTGTGGTGGTTTCAGTGAGAAATGTTCCCTCTAGGCTCAGATTCTGAAATCTTGATCCCTAGTAGGTGACGCTGGTCAGAGTCGTAATGGGACTTTTAGGAACTTGCTGGAGGAAGTTTATGTCACTGGCAGGCAGGGCTCCAGGGGAGGTTTAGAGCACTTAGTTGGCAATTTTATCTTTGAACGGCGTCCCAGCAATAGCCGTGATGGCTAAGGTTAAAGGAGTGAGTGATGTTGATGTCCTCTTGGCACCAATAGCTAATGGTAAACTGTGTTCCACCAGAGTGTCAATGACTCAGTAAACTGTGCTGTTTGGACGTGCACATGTTGGGAGCCTGAGAAAGAAGCTTGGGTAGCAAGGAACCAGAGAATAGGATAGTGAGAACAAGGAAGGAGCGTGAGGGTCAAACATCTACCTTAGATTCTGAGCCAAAATCTTTTGCAGGGCATATTTTATTGTATTTTTTTTTAATGGTTTTGTTCTGGTGGTTTTAACAGGCAGAACAACTAAGCTTGTGGAAGATTCTTATATTGTATTACCCCCAAGCAGAGAAGGGCAGGATTTGAACCCGACTAGTGCTTAAATTTACCAGAGCAGAGTAATTCACTTTAGGTCACATGCACTGAGGGTAGAGGGAAGATCGCATATGTGCTTCAGGTTCTCAACTGTAGAACAGAGGAAAGAGATAGTGACTTCAATTGGAAGCGTATTCTGCTGACACAAATCTGTTTCCTATTAGAAGCCACTCCTAGGCATTCACTGATGGCTGCTCCCAGCAGTGCTTGCTACAGACTCACGTAGTGGCACGCCTTTCAGACAAGAGGATCTCATTGTGCCTAGAGGCACAATGGCTGAAGTTAGGCTGATGGACCTGGCTCGTCATCCAACTACACTATTGTATTTCATGAGACAGAAGAAAAACAGTGCAGCCAACCTTCAGAAAGGCTTCCCACAAATGCCCCCAGAATAAACAGCTTATGTGTTTTCCTCTTGCCTGTCAGAGGTTATTTAAGTGGAAGTAAAGTGCAGGGGAGGGGGGTGATGCTTGCGATAAGCACAGGCCAAGGCTAACCCACACCACCGTGTTACTTTCGTGTGGTGAGGGTATCCTAGACAGACCTGGTCGTCATTTCCCAAAAATGCTTTGGTAACGGTGTCCTGTGTCATCAGTAACACAGAGCTGCCTCGCTTCTACCCGTGCTTTCACATGATTTCAGAAGTTAAGGAGGACTCAAACTTTGGATATCATCATTCTTGCATCATTTGGATTAAGTACACCTAGAAATCCCTTCACTCTTAAAATGCCATCTGTTTCTAAACCGAGTCTCTCAGATGGTTTCTGTCTTAGGCGGGGGTACTGTAACAAATCCTTGTTGATCTGCGGGAGGAAACTCTGTTTTTGTTAGCTCACAATGCTCTAAATGAGATGATTGCAGGGTACAGTGTCTCTGAGTCATCGGACTGGAGTCTCCCGTGCTTGCTTTCAATGCGGAGCATTAGGGTCTGGCCTGTGACTCTTTCCATTCTTTGATGTAGTAAATGAACAGCTTACACACTCATCGGCTGTGGTAAAGGCCCGGGCTGAAGAGCCATCTCTTTCCAGGCCCAGATGAGCAGCACGAGGTCAGGAACAGGGAAGCTGTGGAGGACACAGAGCAACTGGACATGTTCCACCGAATGGGACACATACAAGGCACAATGGACAAAGGGGACTGAGCCTGGCATCCTTGAGGACCATCATAGCCAAAGCTTGCTTGTGGTTTTAATGTGTTTTGTTAAAATGTGAGCAGATTTGGACTGGAAATATATCTTGCCAAGCTCACATAAAGCCCCGAGTCTGATGCCAACATTACACAAACTGAATATGGCAGTAGACACCTGTAATCCCAGCACAGAGGCAAGGGGATTAGAAGTTCAAGGTTGTCCTTGGTTATTCTTCTCCATGATGAGTTAAGGTTACCCAGGGCTGTTTGAGACTTGTCTCAAGAAACACACACACACACACACACACACACAGACACACACACACACACACAGACACACACACACACACACACAGACACACACACACACACAGACACACACACACACACACACACACACACACACACACACATTTAATTTTAGAAATTAAGCTTATTTTAATGATTTCAATAACCGAATAAAGAAGGCAGCCTGCCTGAGAATCCCCACTTTCTCAGCTTTCTCAGCCTCAGCTTCCTATCCACACGACAAAGGGCTAGAATGCCTATAACACAGTTTACTGTTCTTAGTTCTCTATATTATCATAGAGTGATGCTAACGTATGTACAAGGTTATATTTGAAGGTAGCAGATCTAGACTGTGAACTCCGATAAGTAGATTTGTCTGTATGCTTGCCTGTATTTTCTTGTGAATGTACATGTATGTGCTTTTGTGTGCACCTGTCTACACACCCAGAAATCAGAGAGGGAGTCAGAGAGGGGTGACCTCTGTCACTTTCTGTGTGTTTCTTCCCCCGATGCAGTGTCTTTCCCTGAAAACAGGGCTCACATGTTCTTAGCTAGGCTGGAAGCCAGCAAGGCCCCATAATCCTCCAGTCTCTGATCTCCTTGGTGCTGTGGTTACAGGCACTTTTGGGTTGTTATTTTGGTGCTGGGGTTCGTACCCTGGTCTCCATGATTGGACCGTGACTGACTCTTAGCTGCAGAGCCCTCCTGTCCAGCACTCTGGTTTGTTTGAGTCTGTTCATCGTCCTCTTTGTACTTCAGTCTTGTCCTTGACATATTTCTCCACTTCTGAAATGTAGCATTTACAAGGAATAAAGATCACATCCTTTTTATTGTTTCAAATAAAAAGTTTGTTGTCATTCAGTTGAGCCCAGGTGCTCCCCATGCAACCTTTGGTATTTGAATCCATTATTAAATTCAGACTCAAGGATGGAATCCATTCTGCATCGTTTGTTGGTCTGGAAGTCATGTATATGTCACATGTTTATTAGGTTGATACAGTGGCCTTTGGCAGAGACCATATTCTGTGCTAAGCCCTAGCAACTATGCTGTCCTTGAACTCTACAACTGCCTGGTTCAGCCTCCGGCATGTTCGGATTACAGCACGCACCATCACGACCAGCCATTCATTAGTTTTGAATTAACTTCCTCTTCGCTATTTTCCTAAAAATGTCTTTCCTTTTAGCGATGAGAATGTGGCATGATTGGTATCAGTGTTATTCATGAATAAAATTGTAAAGACTACCTTGTAACTGTGATTCTGGAGCTGGTACTGAGATCACTGCTGGTTTAGGGAACCATGGATGTAGCATCCCCCGTTTGCTCCCAAATAACTTCGGGGCATTTCTACGCCTGTTCTAGCCCATTTTAGCTCCTATATAAATGACACAGAGACATATTATTTGTATTAATAAGCTGTAAGCACTTAGCTGGGCAGGTTCTGAGCTATTCTGACTTACACCGCCTGCCTCCTCCTCATGTGGTCCTTTATCTGCATCCGAGTTCTTCCATTAGGTCCACATGTGTCTTCATAACTGCTCTCTCACCGTGACCTCATGGCGAATCCTCCTGGTCCATCCACATGGTCTCTCTACTTTTCTCTTCTCCCTCTCTCTTCTTCCTTCTCCTAGACCTTCTCTCTTTTCCTTGGGACCCCAAGACTGGAATCAGAAGCCCTGCCATTTCTCTTCTGCCCAGCTAATTGACTGACTTTCTCTTTATTAACCAATCAGAGATGATGGAAAACAATCTTTACGTAACATTGAGACTGGACATGCTTGACGAAGCCAAGGACTGTAATCAGATATCTGTGTGTAGGAATCAGCATCCGGATCAATACACAGTGCCCCAAACCATCCCCCAAGACTACCTTGTGTTTAGAATGTGAATCTCTCTCTCCATCTCCTTCCTGCTCTCTCTCCCTCTCTCTGAGTCTCTTCAGCACCTACTCTTGTGAAGGAATGTGACAATTCTTGTATCGTCTACGTTTCCCCATGTTTCTGTGTCTGTTCTATTCCTTGCCCACAGTTTCTTCATCGCTCTGCCATTTGGGTAAGGCAGCAAATATCTAAGATAAGGCTTTAGCATTTTTAACTTTTCCTATTTTAATTCACTCTAGATGCGGCTGCCATACCCGCTACTAAACACTTCCAACCAATGGAAATCAGTGGATCAGCATTTTTTTCCAAAAAAAAACACACAAAATCAGAGAGGGAGGGCTATAAAATAGCCTGTACGACTTTGGGATCAACATTGCAGACAAACCTGGCTCTTACCTTGAGCCCTCTCGAGTTTCTCCTTCAGATCCCCTCTGAATTAGAAAAGCAGAATTAGATGACTCAGTGGTTAAGAGCCCTGGCTGCTGTTCCGGAAGTCCTGAGTTCAATTCCCAGCAACCACATGGTGGCTCACAACCATCTGTGGTGGAATCTGATGCCCTCTTCTGTTAGCGGGCATACCTGCAAATAAAGCACTCATATACATAAGTAAATAAATATTTTTTTAAAAGAGCAGAATAAGCATCCTAATTACACTATTTTACAGTTTGCTACATCCATGGTTCCCTAAACCAGCAGTGATCTCAGTACTGAGTTCTGCCAAATGGCGGCCCCTCTCAAGAGTCCCCACTCAGAACTTCTGGTATTTGTATCGAAGACATCACACTTGGACTGTAGCATCTCGAACATAGGCAGCATTCCTTCATTTTATTGAGAAATAATTATTTTGTTACATTCCGAAGCACTTCATATTCAGTAGACAGCTGAGAAATGTCTGGGCTGTACGTTGGAAGTTGGACGTTTAAACAGATGGAGGAAATTCTCAAATGAGAATGAGGCTGTTTTGAAGGGACAGGCTTGTTTTCTCTCGGAAGCAGTTATGAGATCATCAGTGTTGGGAAAGAATGGGAATAGGGAAAGGAGTTTTAAGCAAGACTTGCCTTGTGTAAGAGCAGATGCAGCGTGTGACCACATCATATTTAACAAGAGGACAACAGAAAAGTCTGCTTTCCCATGCGGTTAGAGAAAAGCTAGATACAGGCTTGAGTTAGGTCAAGTGGTTTTAAGAGTTTTCTTCTCAACAGCATTTTGCTCTTTCAGGCTCGGAATTTGATCCAATGCAAGGACAAATTTGCAAACTTCATTAGAAATAGCCTTTGCTTACCAGAAAAGGGAGGTGGGGAGCTTTATGAAGATTTAAGATAACTGTGGACAAGTAAAATGGAGGGTAGAGCCAGGAATAAAAACAATATAAACAAAAATTCTCTTCACAATCGCCAGCACAGAGTGAATGGTAAGTTTGGCAAGGTGAGAGTTTCCATGTTTCTCAGATTCAGCAGCTACCAGTTAATTTATTATCACAACAGGACACAATTCTGGAATAGAGGAAATGAATTATTTCATGGGTAGAATTAAGTTCCTGTCAGATAATTTGTGTCTCAGTATTTTTATCTAGAAACCACAGGTTGGGTTTGAATTGGCCTGTGGTGTGGGTTTATGCATGTGCAGTTTAGGACAATAGTGGTTAAGAGAATATGGGGACTGTCTTACTCATTCATCTCTAGGAGACAGTCTGGTGACTGTAACTCTCATGTTATAAAATTGAGTAGTTTCCATGTGACCTTTATACATATTTAAGTATTTAGTGTTTGAGTCCTTTAAAATACCTTACAGGATAATTGAAGGGGAGTTGTACTCATGCAACCAGCAAAGCAAATGGCTTAGCTATTCTAGTTCGAGGGCCATAACCCACTAAAATTACCTGTTTGACTAATGTGTCACACTAACTCTGCTGATCCTCCCATGATTCAACTGTTCTCATCTTATAAACAAAAATCTCAGATGAGATGGTAAATCACGAGCCCAGAGCAAATCTGTGTGCATGACACATAACTGTCATATGGTAGCTCCCCATTCCTGTTTTCATTCAATACAGGTTTTTCTGAAAGATGGCTAGCACAGGAATTTTATAAATCAGGAAAATTAAAGATGCTTGTGCATTTGACTGAACCTACAGTAAATGCGGTGTTTTAACTATTAATGCAGATAGTCAGATATTAGTAGTCATGGAGGTATATTAGGATGCACCCCTTTCTCACAACCAGCAGTTTTGATTACGGGTCAAAACAATGGGATCTGAGTGGTATCCCTGGCCCCGGGTAGAGACATGACACTCTGAGATCATCCCAGTCAGATGATTACTGTATATCTGTTCTTTATCTTCCTGATAAAGAACAAACTAACAGTATTCTCTTCTCTGAAAAGGGTTAATGCCATTGGGCCTGTCAATCACATGGGTAGGAAAGCATTAGTTGGCACAATGTCTTTTAGATAATTTTCCATTTTTGTCCTATAAATGTGCTCTCCTGCCTACAGGTTCCTTTGCTTGTTGTCCTCTCACATCCCTCGAGGGAGCCCTACTTTACTCTGTAATATATTGTACTTTCTGTACTTTATTCTCTGGACCTTATCTGAGTTCTTTTAATGGAGATTCCCAAGGACCAGGGGCTAGAGGGAAGGTTGGGGTGATTGCCCAGCAGTGTCCCCACATTCAGTCACACATAGTACTCAAAATCAATGGAGGTATCAGGAGATGAAGTTGTTTGTTGTTTTCCATGGTGGCATAACCCCGGCACTTGGGAGGAACAGAAATGCAAGAACATCTTCTGCTACATAGCAAGTTGTAGGCTAGCCAGGGCTACAGTGCCTTGTTTCAGATATTAAGTAAAAATTAGCCGGCTAGCTGGGTGTGGCGGCATACATCTGTAGTCCGTGCAGTTAGAAAGCTGAGATGAGCGAATTGCAAGTTTTAGGCTAGCCTAGGTTACTGGGTAACCTAGGTGCTTCAATGTGAGCCAAACAAAAATCCTAAACAAATAAAAACTATATTTTGTACAATTCCTAGGTAAAGCGTCCTGGCTATATGTAAAGTCTTGCCTCTGGGCCAGGTCTATTTTGAGATGCTAATGGGATCTGTTCATGATGTACATAGATGTCACACTTCATCTCTATCATAAATAGATGTCAGGCCACCCCTTGAGCTTTTGGGTTTGGATTGTGGGCTTGCTTTGGGTCCTATGTCATGAACACTGAATACCGGAAACCATACAGAGGAAAGGAGCAATCCTTGTAAATGACTAGAGTCTATTACATCTGGAAATGTTAGAGGCACTGGGAATGGAAAATAATTATTTCGAAGAATCAGAATCATGTGGATGGATTTTCCCCTAGGAAAGTTCAGGACTGATGGCCAAAAACACTGGGGCATGCACTCTCACTTCAAAGTATAGCTCAAGTATTTAATCTTCTCAGATTCAAACATTTTATTATTTCACGTAGTGTTGAAGTTTGATCTTTGGCCATGTATTGTAATACTGAATACTGGGACCCAAGGCCTGGTTGCTCCCAGGAACGAGAGAATCTGTGCATACAATGTGACCTTTCTCCTCAATTTAAAACTTTAGTTAAATAAAGATGCTGACATCCGATAGCTGGGCAGAAAAGATGTACGTGGGGTTTGGGGTCCCTGGGGCTCGGGGTCTGAGGAGACTAGGAGGAGGAAGAAGAAGGTTAAGAGAGGTGGAAGTCGCCATGAGATACGTGAGTCATAAAAATATATCCGTGAGGACTAGCCAATTGGAGTAAAGAGCTGCCCAGATGGAATGTAGTGAATTATAAAATGGTGTTAATGATGGGGAAATAGATTCTAATAGCCAAGAGGGTAGACTTCCCAACTGTAGTGCTGATTTAGCTTTCATAAATATAAAGGTTGTGTGTGTTTTTTATTCAGGAACTGAATACTCAAAGGCAGGGTAGAAGCCCTGATTGAGATTAAATAATTCTACAACAATTAGGTGATAAGGGAAGGTTGGAGCCCGCAGTAAGACAGTAGCAGCTATAGCAGGAGGGAATGCCACTGGGGATTTTGTGTCTACTGTTGGATTGATGATAGATTCTGCAACATTGGAGTTTGTAAGCAAGAAACTGAGGCTAAATGATGTTACTGTTCAAGTACATTGCTAAAAAATAACTGGAAATATTTTCTGTCTTTGGAGAAAGGGTTGGTGGGCAGGAGATCAAGGGTCAGGGGTCAGGGGTCAGTGATGATGATCTATTCGCTCCATTTTTCATGCACAGAGATAAACCACTCAACCCTTTCATCCAATGAGAGAAAGGGATTTGGTTTTCACAGATGAACAAGATACTGAAAAATTTCCCCAAATAAAATGTTCTGAGTCATGCAGTTCCTGAAAAGACACATAAGGTGATTGGTACATGACACCTGTGGCTAGCACTTGACCTATATTGAGGGAAAAATCATTTCTACTCTGTATCCACATCCTATACCTTCAGGTCAATAAGATCTACAAATCCACACTTTATATATATTTTGCTATATCACTTAATTGTTTTTTATTATTTTATAGGTTATGGATGTTTTGCCTGCATGTATGTGTGTGCACTATGTATAAGCAGTGTTCACAGAGGCCAGAAGAAGACGTTGGATCCCATGGAAATGGTATTACATACTGTTCTGAGCCACTAGGTGGGCATAGGGAATTGATTCAGGTCCTCTGAAAGAGCAGGCAATGTTCTTTACTGCTGAGCCATTACTCCTGCCCCATATCATTTAATATGAAAGATGAAACTAGCCAAATATAGCCCTACTAAACGCTCCCATCTCACTGCCCTGGAGCTGGCCTGGGAGCGCTGCTTTCACTTTATCGAGCACTTTCTTCTCTAAGTAAATCTTTGACCCACTCACTGGCCTTCTATGTCTGTCTCCACCTTTTACCAAGGAGAACAAACACCTGGACTGTCTTCCTTGGACAATGTCCCCAGAAAACACAAGTGTGACTTTGTGTATTCAATAATAAGAGAGTGAGGCTACTGAACGCCTCATGAGGACTAAGTCTAAATGTCAGCCAGTGGTCTAATCAACAGGACACTATCGACAGTGGCATACTGACCTCCCTCAGCAAGAGATAGGGGGCAGCTGTGGTATAAAAGAATTAATAGGAATGACTTCATAACCATCAGATCTCATTTCTGAAAGCATGAGGTAAGAGAAGACACAGATTTACTAAGGGTCACAGGCCATCTCTCAGGCTGATTTAAAGTAGAAAAGATGTTTACTTGAAGGCTTAGAAAGCAATGGATTCAGTGATTAGATCTGTGGCCTGAGACTAGTTCCCTCAGGTCATTTCTGTCTATGAACCTGTCAGGTGGCACCGAAGCCTGATTTCAGAGCTTTTAGCTTTTAGGTACAGACTTTCTGTTGAAAGTAAATCTTAGTTCCTGAGAGCAATGGCAACACAGAGCTATCAGAACTAGGTATGTGTGCTATGACCAAGGAATGAGGCCATTGCTACAGCTCCTTAAAACTCCTAAAATAGCAAAGTCTTAACGACATCTAGCTTCATCTGATTTTGGGTAGAATTGGGAGTTGGTTCCCAATGTTTGTCCAGGACCTTGTGCCATCTTATTCAGTGGCCATGCTGTATTCTAGACTTGTCTCATCTTTCTGGGTTTCCATGACTTGTTTCTACATCTGTTTTGCAGGAAGTGGAGTGGAGGAAGAGGCAATAGGAGGTTCTACTTTTTCACTTTGAGTCTCAGTCATGCCACCAATCAAACCATGGTCAAACAACACATCCATCTCTAAGGGAAACAAATATTGTGAGTGGTCACATGATCCAGATAAAATATCTATGACTCTAAGCAGAAGGGATGGGCTAAAGCAGTAAGTGAGTCTGTGGAAACATGCCCCCCTACAGATGATTCTACTCCTTCTGTGTATTTGTCTCCTTTTTCCACTGTAATTTTCAGTAAAACCACACTCTAGTCATTTACTGAAAAGTATGTGTTGGTGTTCTTACCACGTAGACATCTCAGCATTTAATGTGGTCAATTTATTAAAGGCCACATGATGTCCTTGCTATAGATAAGCAGACTCTCTTTAAAATGATGCTTTTATTTTATGTGTTTGAATGGTTTGTCTACGTGTGTCTGTGTACCACATGCATGCAGTACACATAGAGGCCATAAGAGGGTTCTGGAACTGGAGTTATAGGATGTTGTGAGCTACCATGTGGTTGCCAGAAACCAAAGCCTGGTCCTCTGCAAGAGTATCCAGTGCTCTAACTACTGAACCATATCTTCAGTGTCTATAGTCTTTTTCTATAAACAGATGTGGAAACAAGTCATGGAAACCCAGAAAGATGAGACAAGTCTAGGAAAACAGCATGGCCACTGGACCAAATGGCCCAAGGCCCTGAGAAACACCTGGAACTACTCCCCAATTTTACAGAAAAACAAAACAAAACAAAACAAAACAGATGAAGCTAGATGTTGTAAATGGAAGGGCATTGCTGAGAGCTGAGAATGCAGTGTGCTGGTGAGGGAAAAAGTCTAATTAGGGAACTGTTAAAATGTTATTCATTTTAAAGAATCCTTCCAAATAAGCAGAAGGGGGGTGGGTGGGTGGATGTGTCTCAAACCATGATCTCATGACACATCCATCTCCAAGGGAAAAAGAAATAGTCTTTTTTTAAATGAGTGGTAATGTGATCCAGATAAAATGTCTATGATTCTGAATGGAATGAAAGGGCTAAAGCAGTAAATGAATGAGTCTATGGAAAATGGCCTCCTATGGGTGAGTCCTATGGGTGAGTCTGTGGAAAATGGCCTCCTATGGGTGAGTCTGTGGAAAATGGCCTCCTATGGGTGAGTCTGTGGAAAATGGCCTCCTATGGATGAGTCTGTTCTCTCGGTCGGTGATCATTGGTCATGATAAGACCAATTTATGAATTATTAGAGGACTTGTACATCAGCTTTCTGTAAATGGTTTCCTTCACTGCTTATGTTTTTCTTTAATTTCTCCGGATAGGTCCTTGCCCTGAGGTCACCACTCCCTTTATTCTGTTTAGCATTACGTGTTTCTTTAAACTGTTTATCTCCTTGAGTCCTGGACTTGGCTCCAACATTACATTTACCAGGGTCCCTTTTATCCTCAAACTGTACATTTTGTTCTTTTCTGTGCTCAGCTTGCTCTTTTTCATTATAGAGCTGCATTAGCGTGGCCACCAACAACCAAGCAACACAGTCAATTCTCGGCTGTCTGGAAATTTCCTCTGCTGAAGCTGGTAATTCATAACTCATCAATTAGCCTCAGGCAGATTTTTTGAACAATGGCAAAAATCAGCCACATTCTTCACCAAAATATCTCAAAATGGTCTCTAGGTCACTTATGAATTGTCTTAGTTAAGATTTCCATTGCTGTGAAGAGACACCATGACCAAGGCAACTCTTAATGTGAACATTTAATTGAGGCTGGCTTACAGGTTCAGAGGCTTAGTCCTCATCATAGCAGGGAGCATGGCAGCATGCAGGCAGACATGGTCCTGGAGAAGGAGTCAAGAATTCAACATCTTGATCTGAAGGCAGTCAGGAGAAGGCTGGCATCCTCAGGCAGGTAGGAGGAAGCTCTCTTCGACAATGGATGAAGCCTACGCGTAGGAGGAGATCTCCAAAATCAACCCCCACAGTGACACACTTCCGCCAACAAGGCCACATCTCCTAAATGTACCATTTCCTATGGGTCAATCATATTCAAACCACTACACTAACATTCTTCCCCTCTGAAACTCCTTGAACAGGAATGTCATAATCTACATTGCTCTCAGCACCACTGTCTTCCACAGTTCTATTAAGTGCCACTACAGCATTCAACTGCTTTCCTAATCCAAATTCCCAAAGTCCACATTTTCCCCATAAATACCACATAGCCCAGCAATAGATTGCTCTCTGTCTCAGTCAGTGTTCTGCTGCAGTGAAGAGACACCGTGGTCACAGCAACTCTTATAAGAGAAAGCATTTATTTGGGGCTCACTTACAGTTTCAGAGGTTTAGTCCATTATCATCATGGCGGGAAGCATGTCGGCACACAGAATAACATAATGCTGGGGAAATAGTTGAGAGCTCTACACCTGAATCTGTAGGCAGCAGGAAGAAAGCATCATTGAGCCTGGCTTGGGCTTTTCAAAACTTCAAAGCTCACCTCCAGGGACACTTCCTCCAACAAGGTAACACCGACTTCAACAAGGCCACACTTCTAATCCTTCTCAAGTAGTTCCACTGTCTGGTGACTAAGCCTTCAACACAAGTACATTCCATAACAGGACTATTGTAACTTGGCTCTGACTGATGTTATTTTTGTGTCTCTGAACGTTTGGAGAAGAGCATTTGTTTGTCTTGTCTCTGGAAGCACCTGAGAAAACAAGACTATGTGAGTCATATATGGGCCTTTCAAAGTATTTCAGTGCTGTTGGTGTGTCTTCAAACTTGGATTCACCACAAAGAGACCTAACAACTACAGGAGGATGGCTTTCATTCCACATACACCCACATGTACAGACTGCATGTTATGTAGGTGCATATGCTGCACTAGAGGGAAATCTACCTAATTTTCAATGGTGGTTACACATAAACTCTGAAGAGTACATGTAAAAGTGACGTTTCTAAAATTGTTGTGCCTTGTCATTGTGTTTGAGTGATAGGAAGCAATTGAACCCACTTGCACACTTGAAGAAAAATAGTAACATTTTCTTCTGAAAAGTTTCTAGTCAAAGAGTAGAGAGCTAGGATGTAAGCCATGTTTGTTTACACTCCCATGATGTACTTCTAATTAACTGTTAAGCAAATATTTTTATGAGATTTTCAAAATACCCTAGGATTTTCCTCTTCCTTAAGGGATGACAGTATCCGTTCACTAAATTCTATATCTCTCACACCATATGCACGCACGCAATAGCTTCTTTTGCTTTGCAAGTTACATAAAATGTAAGTATTTGATTTTGGTATCCAATTATTATATATCTTTTAGTCAGGATTTTATGATTGTGGCCAAGTGATTTGGGAGGGAGGGAAATGGGACAGCAGTGATTTTAAAATAGAGGTGTATGAGGGTTTGGCATGGGTTATAGCCTCTCTGCAGAAGCACCAAGCTGGATTCAAACAAATAAGTCCAATGCCAAGTTTTGACCAGCATCTTTGAAAGATGAGGGCATTTTCCCCTCAACAAAACAATGAAACCAACTAATGGTAAAGTCATTTTTAGAAACGTTCAACAGAGAACTTCCACAAGCCTTTAAGCCACAAAATCAACTTTGAAATATGAGTCTGCTAGCTAAGAGCATGTGATGGATGGAGTGTGGGAGGCTATCAGTTGAAATCTCGTGCCTCGTGGGGCTTGAGATTGAGACTAAAGGAAAAAGAGTCGGAAAGGATAAACCAGGCTGAGAAAGCACAAGCTCATGCTCATGCTTTGGTCCTGAAAACAACAAAACAAACACACAAAACAAATGGAAAAAAGCCTTCTCCCAGGGAAGATGCTGACATTGCCCTAAGCACTGTGGGAAGAGGTTTTTTTTCCTGTTCAGTTCAGAGTCACTGGGACATCCATCTTCAGTATTGCGTTCTTGGCTTATGTAAACAAGTTTCAAAAAAGTAGCAATCTTAAGCAGAGCTCTGCCCCTTTTCATATCCCTGAAACCGCAGTTACATATAAATCAAAAGCTGTGGCTCTGCACGGTAGGCCCTGGATCACAGCTGCTCAGACCACGAGCGCTCAATACACAATGCGCTCGCGGAAGAATATCGAGGATTTGAGATTAATCCGGAACCCACGCAAAGGTGGGAGGAGGGAACGGAGTCCACAAATCTGTCATCTGACCTCCATATTCTTACCATGGCATGTGTACTCTACATACAAGTTGTATATATATACATACACATAAATACATATAACACACACACAGTATATAGATTTATATACTGTCTAGATTTAATTATTCTGCAATATACATATGCTTCAAAACAGCATGTTATGGCTGCTCTGTGATTATAATTTTAGGTACCCTTGGTGCTTTTCATGGGCCTCCTCACTGTCATGTATCAACCATTATCAAAGTTTTAGAGTGCAGGCTTGGTCCCGGAAACCCTAACAAGCTAGGCTTCACCACTCATTCCTAGTATTTCAATTAAGGGAGCAATAATGAAAATCAGAGAAAAAATAGGTTTATTCAATGAGGCCATGTTGCGAAGAGGAACAAATAGGTTAATCTAGAGACTGTGATGCCACTCATCTTCATGGCTGACATGGGGTTTAGGTTTAAACACACAGCAGGAGCTGTGAATAATGAACAGTCCTGGACAAGGTGTGACCCTTGCCTGTCATTAACCCATCATTGTCTGAACTCTGTTTTTCATGCAAGGCAGACTCACAATTGCTAGACCTGTGTGAAATGTCTCTGTATGAGGCAGCTTCCTTCTCTGGCTGGTATCAGGCTTCAGCCCTCTCTTTCTTCCATATGGGATTCCTGGGGAAATTTTAATTCTTTGAGCTGCAGTGTTTCAGGAATCATAGCTAAGGGCACGGAGGATAAGTGTCTCTTTGACAGATGTCCTCTCCAGCCTGGTGAGCCACCGAGAGACCAAAAGCCAAAGATGCTGACAGATGGCAGCTCTTCAAGCATCTAAGTCCTCAATGCCCAAAGCTGGCTTCACTCCTCCGGTGAGTGGGCATTTCTTTCATTATCTTGTCATTCATAAGCAAAAGAGACCCGTCTACATGACCAGCCGTCTCCAACTGATACAGCTCTGACTTTTACGTTTTCTCCTTGGAATCTTATTTCCTTTTGACATGGGTAGAATAATCCTGACTTTTCTGCCAAGTATAGAAGCTTCTAACACTTGAACAGAAGTATTTTTCCCCGGGCATTTGCTTAAGTCCTGTCTCTAGGTTCTGTGCCTAAATCCTTTAACTCCTCTCCACATTCCAGTGTCCCAAGCCATCTTAACGTTTCAGCACAATCCCCTTGCCTTTGGCTATCTTAATATGAAGAACTAAGCACAGAGAGTAACATAGGCTCTGTTCTTTTTCTCTTAAACCGAATTCTTTCTCTGCTTGCGAAGGCTCTATATTTGTGATTTTTTTTTTTTCCTTTCGAACTCTCCAGCCCATCGATGGCCCATCTCAGATGTGTCAGACATTCAAACTCACAAGTTGGATGCTGGTAATAAAGCAGCTCTTCCAGGTCTTTAAAGACACAAATCTTTTTCCTATATTTTGTGGTTTCTGGTTTTACATTTTTTATGGGATTTCTGTATTTGCCAAGATGTGTGTCCATCTATATATCTTTCTTGTGCTATTTCTTTGGTTTGTTGCTTCCCCTGTTCTCTCTTATTCAGGTTTGCTTTTATTTTTATTATTGATTTTAGATGACTTTCTGTTTTCTAATGACAGAGAACAAGAAAAGATGTGGATTTGGCGGGGAAGATCTAGGAGGAATTGGGGGAGGGAAACCATAATCAGAATATATTGTATGAAAGAAATTTATTTTCAATAAAAAGAGAGAAAAGGTCCTTTTTTATATTAAAAACATTTACATTGGTTTCAAATTAAGATCCACGAGTCAGAGATGCCTCATCCTTTCCCCTCACTGGTAATTATTTTGAGTCTGACAGGAATTGAATTCTCCGTTTAATTGTTTTCTACTTTCATAAAGTTCTGTTTAGACAGTATGGTATTATCAAAGAAATTCAAAGTATCTATCATAAAATAATGGAAGTGTAGTAAAGTATTTAATAATTTAATATATTTTTCCCTTCCTCTCCCCTTTCTCCTTCCTTCTCTCCTTTCCTTTCTCCCTTTTCCCTCATTTCTTGGGCTTTGTAAGTCAGACACCCATGGAGCCCTGACTGCCCTCAAGTTTACTACAGAGCCAGCGGTGACCATGAACTCCTGATCCCTCACGTGCTGAGATGGCAGGCCTGTGTCCCTACACGCGGCCCAACAGTTTCCTTAAATGAATGTATGAATGGGTTATGTATTTATTGGAGCATATTTTCCTTTCCTCCATCTCTCTGTGGCGAGGCTCCGTGACTATGAGTATAAAGAATGTGGCTCTCATTCTGTCTAGTCCCCGACAAAACAAAGCTCAATGACTTCTTTGTTTTCCTCTCCGAGCTAAGCACGTCATACAGGGCTACTTAATATTTTCCCTTAGTAAGTGTAAGAGAAGGCTCATTGGGACATCATAAATAAGCAATTGGTGCTGGAAAGGGGGGTGCTTCCAAGCTAGCATCCCCCCAGGAAATAAAGAAAGGCAGGTCAGCACCCCAGTGGCTTGGCTGGGTCTGCATGTCCACTGTCCTGTGACTCCCTGCAGGAGCAGAGGGTGTCTTGACTGAGACATGTTGGCTTGGTGATCCTGAGATGTCATTTCAAGATGTGTACTTGGTTAGAGACATGATATTAATTCTGTGTTTTTGTCACAGCCTTACTGAATTTTACTAGAATATTGTAAAACAACAAACCGAGGCTATGTCTGTATGCACAAAGCAAAAGCAGATTGGTAACCCAAATGCCCCAGTCTACTAACATTGAAAGAATCTTTTAATGAAAGCATGCTTCTTTAACAGTAGGGTAATCATATTTTAAATCACACTAAGTTAATAAAACTATCAATATGGATATTTTGTAGGACGGTCTTGAGACATGCTTCATGGAATACAAGTCCAAGTAGACTTCTCTGCCACGAAAATAAACCTTTGGCCACAAATGTTGCTGAATATCCACTACCCAAGCACTCCAGAGGAAAGCAAGGTCTAGCCTGGGCTACAGAGTGAGTAATTAAGTTTTAGGTCAGTCTGCATTTTGTAATGAGATCCTGTTGGAAACAAAACAAAACACAATAAAACCTTTTAAAAATAGCACATGTAAACAAACGAATAGAAACAGATTCTCTGAGTTCTACAGATGTGGTCACTACTCTGTGATAACTTCTGTCATTAAGTTGCAATGTACTATGTACCTCAGGTTAATCCTAAACATGAGATCTTTCTGTCTTAGCTTCCAGAATGCCAGTATTCTAAGCATGTGCCACTATACCTAGCAGATTAGCAGGTTTTTAAATTAAAATGTTGTTGAGAATTTCATGCATGTGTTCTATATTCACGTCATTTCCATGCTTCCCTCCTCTTGCTCCATTTCCTTCTGTGTTCTCTCTCATTCCCGCTCCCATTATTGGCCTCTCCTTTCATTACTACTCTCTCACATGAGCACTCTGCTGTGCCCATCTACTCTTGCTTGCGTGTCTGTTTAGGATGGACCACCTTGGATTAGACAGTCTTTAAAAGTGAGTAAGTTAGTGTCTTCTGTATATATCAGGGAAGTGAACCCATTCAACCTCAACAATATGACTGCCTAAGGGAGAGCCTCACAATGGCAGCACCAGTTCACGTTCTGGTACAGATGGGTAAACCTCACAAGGATTCACCCTGGATGAAGAGATGCTGGAGAATTAGTCTTACCCAGATAGGTTCCCCAATCCCAAATGGTCAGCCATAGCCATATATACAAACAAGAACTATACAGGTAATTATTATGTTTTGTTATATCTTTTCTTTAGTCCTTAAGATATGTAGGCAAACCATCCCAATCCTTATTTAAGTGTTCCAGGTCTTTCTCAAGTTTGGGTTACATCTTGGTGGTGGACATATACCCATCCCTATAAATAGAATAACATTTGTATAGATGTCTTTAGTTCAATCTAAAACTAAAGTATTTTGAAACAGAATATGTGAAGAAACCCTACTGCTAAGGCTGAAGTTTGAGATTATGAGAAAGCCTTGAGCTTGGCGCAAAACGGTAGACTCCCTTGTTAGCAGGGCTTCTCCTCTGACCTTGTCTGGGAACCTGAAACCCCTCTGCCCTCTGTCATACAGTGTTGTTCTGGGGTTCCTAGAATGGCTCTCCACGCTAATGAGGCATCTCAGCACCTTTGCCTTCAACCAATGACCTTTGCCCCCTCTGGATAGTCCTAAAACTATATGAATTTTGGTCTACCCCAGACAAAGTGTATGCATGTGAACCCGCCCTGAATAAAGGTCTATACATAAGCTAAGGTCATCTCAGAAAACATTTCATTGAAGATCAAAAGAGAAGGCCTTTGCCCAAAACAGCTACACCACTAAGATCCTCTGAGAAGGCCTTCTCCCCCAAACCCCTCTTGCCCCGGCATTTTCTCCCAGTTGGACCAGGATCCTGCATAACTCCACCCATTTTGGATTCTGCTTCATCCTTCCGGCCGCATCTGGACACCCTGAGGGGAGGAAGCGGAGGTTGCAGAACCACAGCTGGCCCCCCAAAACGCAAACCACAATAATGAGCTTCCGAAGCTCACACACTGGAAGGCTTTGGAGGTAATAGCTATTCCTTTTGGCCTCCAGTGCTCTGCCAGTTACCCCCATCTTTCAATCTCAATGACTAATTCACTTCCATGGTTAAAGATGAAAGAAATGGCCAAGGAAACAACTTAGCACTGTCCCTACCGCATTGGAAGGCACCCACAGAGAGGCATATTATTATTACAGTCAATATTTCTGAAAAATCAGTGTCCTGCAACTCAGTTTTACCAGGTTATTTTCCTTTTAAATTTTTTCCAGCATAGTATTTTTATTGATTATTTGGGAATTTCACATTATGTATCCTTGTCACACTTAACTTCTCAATCCTCCAAGGTCTGCCTCCCTGACTTGGGACCTCACTCCCCTCTAAAAACAAGAAAAAGAAAGAAAAACAAAAACCCCAAATCAATCCCTCTCCCACAAGTCCAATATGTGTTCTCCACAAGTTCACAAAGGCATGGTTAGGCTCCCAGTGGCCTGCTGCCTAAAGAAACCTGAGTCCTTCCCCGCCTGCACTCTCACTGGAAGCCACCAGTTGTGGAGAGCTCTGCTTCAGCATCCTTACCACGATTTTTAAGAGCTTTCTCTTTGAAAGCTTCCTGTCTAGGCTGGTATGTTTTTGGAGGGAGTGTGGGAGGTAGGGGTTGTTGCACAAGCCTTCTATGACTTTATTTCTCAAATGTGAGTCCTCAGTCATCCATGCCACTGCAAAGTGAACTTCCTCTCCCTTTACAGTCAGCGGGAGCGCGGATTGTGGACTTTCTGGTGACACCATAGGTCACAAACATCCACATAGTCACCAGCATCTGCATGTGCCACGAACCTCAGCATAGTCTCTAGTGACAGTGCAGACTACGGACATCAGCACGGACCTCTGGTACAGCACAAGCCAGAGACACCATTATAGCCCTTTGCGGGTAGCACAAGTCAACAACATCAACATAATCTCTTTGGGGCACTGGCCATGAACACCAATATGGTCTCTGGCAGCAGTCCAGCCCATGGGCTTCCAGACACCCTCATGACCTCGGCAGTAGCACCGACCATAGACATCAACATGGACCATGGTAACAACACAACCCACAGATGTCAAGATGGCTTTAGGTGGTGACACAGACCACTGATATCCATATGGCCTTCAGTGGTAACACAGGTCACAGATAACAACATGGCCCCCCACCTGAGCTGGACTACAGACCCCCAACATGGCCTTTGGCAGCAGCATGGCCCATGTAAATCAACATGGCCTCAGGTGACTGTATACAGGCCACTGACATTAACATGATCCCTGGTGGCAACATGGCCCACAGATATCCAAGTTATTTTCTTACGTGCAGTTTAGTTCTCAATAAGTATTGTTAGAGAGCATATGCTAATATAAGCACGTAAAAGTGACTGGATAGATTTATTTCTTAAAGTCATAACTTTAAAGTAATGGTTAATTTACTGGATGTATATTTACAAGATGCTCCATTTATTAGTGTAAATAAGAAAATTTAAATGAACAAATGTCATCTGTACATTTGCTGAATGTGAAATGTAGTTGTTGAGTGTTAATGTCCTCATTTGTCAAAATATATTCTTTATCAGAATTTATTTTTATTTGTGTATATGAATGCTTGCCTGCATTTATGTATGCATATTACATGTGCAGTGCCTTCAGATGCCAGAGAGTACCTTGGATCCCTTGGAATTGGAGTGACAGTCGGTTCTGAGCTGCTGTGTGGGTGTTGGGAACCTAACCAAAGTCCACTCTAAGAGCAGCCAGTGCCCTTAACTCCTGAGCCCTTTCTCCAGCCCCAAGATTGATAGATATTTTTTCAGATCATGTATTATTATGGGATATAAAGTCCTTCTAGTATTTCTGTTAATTAAATACATGTGGAGTCCACAGTACCATTAACCCAATTTGAGGCCTTGTTAGTAAATGCTTTAATTTTGTTCTTGTGCATTTATGAGCCCAGCCACTAAATGATTCTAATCCACTGTCTAAAGCTTCAGTGGACAGGGTAAAGAATGTAACCATAGCTCTAATGTAACAAAGGTAATCTAAATACTTTAAAGTTCTTAACTATTTGTGTGATCTATGAACAGCTTAAATGTTTATAGGTAAATCAGTGATAAGGAACCATTATAAAGAGGATGCTGTGATGGCCAACGAACTAAATTTTAACGTCAGTAAAGCTCGTTGCCCTAAGTTCTTTCTCCAACCAGAGGATCAGGTTTTCTTCTTTTCACAACTGTATAGGGACATCTCCATGTTTCCTTATTTTAGAACTGCTCAGACAAGATCCCAAACTGAAAGTGATGTAGATTTAAATAAAGATCCTGTAGGGAAGAGAGAAAGTCATGCTTCTAGTTGGAATCCACTGTGTTTCTCTGAGGGTTACATTTTTATGCTTGTTTGTCTATCATCTATCTATCTATCTATCTATCTATCTATCTATCTATCTATCTATCTATCTATCTATCTTTCATCTATCAACCTATTATCCATCTGTCATCCATCAAATATGTATGTATGTATCAATCTATCTATCTATCTATATCTATCTTTCATCTATCAATCTATCATCTATCAATTTATCATCCATCTGTCATCTATCAAGTATGTATATATATATATGTATCTATCAATCTATCAACTATCAACTATATATCTATCACTTATCTAGGTGTCTATTATGTATGTATGTGTGTATGTATTATGTGTATCATCTATCTATATATCTACCATCTATCTATGTATCTATGTATGTATAAATCCATTTATCCATCTATCTATCCATCCATCTGTCTGTCTGTCTTCCAGGCTACATGTCTGCCTCACTGCTGGGGTGTCCAGGGTGCCACTCAGGGGAGGCAGAGCACAGCCCATAGTGGGGGTCATCAGTCCATGTTTTCCCAAAGTGTACTGCAGTGTACTCAGGTGCCACTGGTGAACCAATGGGAGTAGGGAATGGGGTTCCCTGGTCCATGCTTCCCCTCAGGGCATCCACACACCAGGCAGGTAGGGGAAGAGAGAGCCCAGGATGAGGGCAGAACCCAGATTTGACTCCTAAACCAAGTGAGTACTGAGAGTCAGGAGGGTTGGAAAAGAGAAGGCCTTCTCCAGGAGATTTAGGCGAAGCTCTTCACATCAAGTAGGCCCCCCTCCCCACCTTCACAGAAATCCTTGAGGGAGAGGTAATCTTTGCTTGTTCAAAATGCTTTCTTTGATGGTGACTGTGAATGCATACACCTTACTTAGGGTGAACCAGAGATTAAATACCTTTTTAGGGAAGGGAAACTCATTGGTTGAATACTTGGGACCTATCTAGACATCTCATTAGCACAAGGAAGTCCAGGTTTTTATGCTACATGACTGATTGCCATGTTCCTCAATGGGGTGTCATGGTTATGTGTTCCAGAGCAGAGAGAGTTAGGGAGGGAATTGGTTTCACTACTACTAGTCTCAGTTCTGAGATTTGCAGGGTTTGAGCTCGCTCAACCTTACCAGCTCTTCTGTCTGATAGTACGATCCACTAACCCCACATCTATCTATCAGTCATCTATCTATCTATCTATCTATCTATCTATCTATCTATCTATCTATCTACCTACCTACCTACCTACCTACCTACCTATCTATCTATGTATCTATCATCTATTATTTATATCTATCTATCATCTATCTATCTATCTATCTATCTATCTATCTATCTATCTATCTATCTATCTTTCATCCATCCATTGCTCCATCCATTTCCATCCATCCATCCACCCACCCACCCATCCATCCATCCAACCACCTCTACAGAGAGAATACTCTGGCCCAATTCCAGCAGCTTTCTGCTTCCTGATTGGCTGAGATACGGATAGTTGCTGCTCTCCAACCTTCCCCTCTATGGAGGACCAAAACCCCATAGGCCTTTTAAACCTTGTGTGAAATGAACCTTTTCCTATAAGTCATGATGAAAAAAACAATACAATTGACATTATTACCGACATAAATTCTCTCTCGTGTCAAATACTTTTGTTTTCTCACTTCTGCCATGCTACGAGTTCTTTTTCTCTGGGTCTCTGTAGCTCTTCTTGTTTATTCTCTTAGTCTTTTTGACTTTCTCTTAGAATCTCAAATCTTTTATCCCTATTTTTAAAAAGTTAATGTTTTTGACTTCACTCACGAGCACTGTGTCTGCACCCTGGTGGTTGAGTGTCCACAGCCAACACTCTCACCGTTCCTGCACAGGGCTTTCCTCACAGCCCTTGGTTGAGTAGGCAGCTCTTGTTTCTTACAATTGCATTATTATTTTTGTGTAAAACCCTTTTATCTCAAGAAACAGAAGACTTTCTCTGGAAAGAATTGTGTTTTCTATTTCCATCATATTACAGTTTCCTCTGTCAAATTATGAAATTCTATTATGGGGATGGTTATAGAAGCTCAATCAAAAAACAGGACCTGGGACCCAACTCTTCAAGTGCATTTAACCCAGAACTAACCTCTAGGAAGTTGAATAACTTTACCCACATGGACCAGCTTTAGCAAAGAAACACTGGGAACTTATATTTAGACCTGCTTATTATTTGGCAAGCTTTTATCTAAAACTTGAAGTGTTAGGGTTAAAAGTAAATGCTGACCAAATTCTACTTTAGACAGGGACTAGTGCAGACTTTTAAACATAACCATTCTCCACAAAAAAGAGGACAAAATAATGAATTAGCAAGGACTCCTCTTTGAGAGTCCTTCAGAAGGCACTGACCTAAGTTGGGGGCATGTGATGTCTCAATAGGCAGACAGCCTCAAAGATCACTGCCTGTAGGAACAGGAAGAGATTGCTTCTCATGGTTTTCAACATATTCCCCGTGGGACTTTAGTTTTGTGTTAAGCCTTTCCAAGTCTTCCTGCAGACATTACATCTTAGTCTCTTTCTCTTGGGGAAACATGAGTTGGAGTTTGATGATTTAGACATCTAGTATACAGACATCAAGATCAAACGACAGAGACATCAGCTGGATTTTACAAAAAAAAAGTGTCTCTTAGTGTCTTATTGCATAATGTTAAATTCATTCAAGAAGCCACAACCTAGTTTCCGTTTTGTTTAAATATCTTCCTGGAGACTTCGTATTCCTTTGGTCTGATACTCATTTCAAGAAAAGAGACCGGTGGTTGAGGTCTTATTTAACTGTGGTTTTAGCTTTATAAATCAGTGAAAAAATCAATAAAATGTTACTTTGTATAACATTAATCATAGAATATCTAAATATCTTTAAAAATATGACAGGTTTTGATAGGAGTGAATTAGCCTGAGCCAGGCTGACTCCATGACAGGCTGCAAATTAGCAGTTCAGAAGACCAGGCCTGAGTTTCTACTTTCTGAAACTGGGCAATTCAGTTACTGGAACAACCACAGGCTTATGTAAAAGGGACCCCTCCTCAGCTTCCAAAAGGACAGTTAGCCAAGCTTGCAGTCAAGAGGTCAAGTTGCTTGAAGCAAGACCCTAACCAATCATAGGATCACCCAGATACCCAGAGATAGAACCCTCCAATCAAGGTAGAGATGACTTTCTCTTTCCTAATGTTCCTCCTTTTGGCTTTAAAATTGAATCTGTGAATTCAGTTCAGGTCCTTCCAGCATGATGGAATTGGGCCCATGCATGCAGGAATTTGTTCAATAAATGCTCTTTGCTTTTGCATACTATTTGAGTCTGGGTTATAATTCTTCCAAGAAATTCATGGGCCCTAACAATTTGTTCACTATAGCTTCCAGAAGAAGGCTCATGCATAAATTATGGGGGAATAAGGCAAACCTCAGTTTCCTATGCTCAGTTTCCCATGTGTTTTTCCTAGAAGTGGCAGAGAGGCATCTGTTAGGGTTCAAATCACTCAAGACCAAGACTTAATTAAGCAAAGGTAAGAAGGATTCAGAGGAAAAAACTCACAGAACTTAGACTTTGTCTATAGCTGTCAGTAGTGAAGGCAGAAACGCAAGAAAACTGCATGCTAGCCACAAATAGATGGCACATTAATCTCCTCTTTCTGCGTGAATTGACTGAATTAAACATTCCTCCTAATATTTGGGTAACATTGAACCATATCGTCATAGTTGAGTAACTTTAGTGAAACAGACCACAATGGCTGAAAGTAAAAGCAATCCGAACTGTGTCCTTCAACTCCAGGCTTATAGAATGAAAGTATTCTAAAGAGAGATTTGTAGACGATGGCGAGTCTTCTTTACATAAGGATATGAGAGGAGGATGGAATCGGGTGCTAACTCTTGGAGCAGGGCTCTGTACAAGGCATGGTACCGGTTGCAAGGCCCAGGTTAGACCATCCATTGTCTTATGCAAAGGTAGCATTAGCACACACCAGCCCTACCCATGCTACTTACCTTTACTTTGATTGGCTGTGATTGTCAGGGCCCTGGAGAGCCCCCGAGGAGATAATGAGAACATCTGACTCACAATTCCAAAACTATATACACGCCCTAGAGTGTGACTTTCATTTCTGTCAGAGCCTTTAAGGTAGAGAGATGTCTGTGCTTCTTCTGAGGCATTGAAACGAAACTTCTGCAGCCGTCTGTGGGCAGATGGAGAGAATCTTCGATGTGTGTTGGCTTTTGAAGGCTTTGTTAATTAATGGTGGTGAATGAATTGTTTGATACACTACTTGGCAGAAGGAAGCAGACATCTAGACAAACAAGCAAGTACATGGGTGAATGGGTCACCATTTCCTCTCTGGAGTGATAGAGTGTGGGGACTTGTTTAATTACTAGCTGATGAGGAGGGAGGAGGAGAAGGAAGAGGAAGGGAGGGAGGGAGAGAGAGAATCATTTTAGCATTCACTTAAAGAGAAAATGATCTAGAAAATACCATCCTCAGTGAGGTAACCTGATATGAAAGAACATGGTATGCACTCACTAATGAGTGTCTATTAGCCCAAAAGCTTGGAATATCTAAGGAGAAAAAATTCGCAGATCATATGAAGAAGCCCAAGAAGAAGAAAGAGCAAAATGTGGATGCTTCATTCCTTCTCAGAAGAGAGAACAAAATACTCATGGGAGGAAATACAGAGTACAAAGAGTGGAGCAGGGACTGAAGAAAAGGTCATCCAGAGACTGCCCCACCTGGGGATCCATCCCATATGCTACCACCAAACCCAGTCACTATTGCTGATGCCAAGAAGTACTTGCTGACAGGAGTCAGATATGGCTGTCTCCTAAGAGGCTCTGCCAGAGCCCTATTTATGCAGATGGGGATGGTTGCAGCTAACCATTGAACTTAACAAAAGGAACCCAATGGAGGAGCTAGAGAAAATACTGAAGGAGCTGAAGGGGTTTGCAACCCCATAGGAAGAACAATATCAACCAACCAGAGCTCCCAGAGCTCCCAAGGACTAAACCATCAACCAATGAGTACACATGGAGAGATCCATGACTCTAGCCACATATGTGGTAGAGGATGGCATTGTCCAGCATCAATGGGAGGAAAAGCCCTTGGTCCTGTGAAAGCTTGTTTCCCCAATGTAGGAGAATGCCAGGGTGTTGAGGTTGGAGTGGGTGGATGAGAATGGGAACATCCTCATAGAAGCAGGGGGAGTGGGAGGGGGTATAGGAGAGGGGGAAAAGAGGATATCATTTGAAATGTAAATACATAAAATATACAAGAAAATAAAATCATTAAAAAAGAGAAAATATTTTTAATTTTGGAGGAAAATGAAAGCAGGTATGGTGGAAACCATTTTAATCTGCTGAAAGCAGACTCAACGTGAGGGTTAAAATATCATATTTACCCAATGTAATCCCAGCACTCTGAGCCACCGTAGATACTGAGCCTCCTGGTCTGACCACATTGGTTCCTCTGTCAGTTGATTAATTAATTAGGTAAACATTGAGTGCCTCCTTGTGCTAGGCTCTGCCACAGACATACAGTCAGGTCCGAATACCAGACAGGTCTCAGGAGGTCCTCACAGGATTCACATCCCTGCATGATTTCCTTCATTTTTACTACACAATTCTCAAAAACACATTAAAACCATTTAACCTAAGTTCTATATCTTCCTTCTCTCCATAGTTTTCTCTTTGGCCAACTTTAGTTCTGCATGTATTTTATTTATTTATTTTTTCTCCGTCTTTATTAACTTGGGTATTTCTTATTTACATTTCAATTGCTATTCCCTTTCCCGGTTTCCGGGCCAACATCTCTTTAACCCCTCCTCCTCCCCTTCTATATGGGCTTCCCCTCCCCATCCTCCCCCCATTACAGCCCTCCCCAACAATCACATTCACTGGGGGTTCAGTCTTGGCAGGACCAAGGGCTTCCCCTTCCACTGGTGCTCTTACTAGGATATTCATTGCTACCTATGAGGTCAGAGCCCAGGGTCAGTCCATGTATAGTCTTAGGTAGTGGCTTAGTCCCTGGAAGCTCTGGTTGGTTAGCATTGTTGTTCATATGGGGTCTCGAGCCCCTTCAAACTCTTCCAAGTCCTTTCTCTGATTCCTTCAACGGGGGTCCCGTTCTCAGATCAGTGGTTTGCTGCTGGCATTGGGCCTATGTATTTGCTGTATTTGGCTGTGTCTCTCAGGAGAGATCTACATCCGGTTCCTGTCAGCCTGCACTTCTTTGCTTCATCCATCTTGTCTAATTGGGTGGCTGTATATGTATGGGCCACATGAGGGACAGGTCCTGAATGGGTGTTCCTTCTGCCTCTACTCTAAACTTTGCCTTCCTATTCCCTCCCAAGGGTATTCTTGTTCCCCTTTTAAAGAAGGAGTGAAGCATTCGCATTTTGGAAGATTTAAGGCTTAATTATCCCCAGTCCCGGGGCAGCAATCAGCACATACATTCCTGTGGTCCTGGTTGCTGCTGACATGTGCTCACAGGTCAACCAGAATCCAGAGTCTGGATGCTCGAGTCCTCAGACCTTGTTTGGGTTGCTGGGCTATTTCTCTGGGTGTCCTGTGAGCTGCCTGTGTCCTTAAATAGGCCCCTGGCCTCAGGCTGTGTTTTAAACTTGGAATTCCCCTTTCCACAGACATCAGCTTTTACCCCATCCTTTCCCAAACAACAGGAAAACTGCATGATGGAGGGGACGCTTGCTCTAAATCGTCTGTCATTGCGCCATGAAGTAAATCCATTCACCACCTACCAAGCCTTCTCACTGTTCTCTTATTGAGTTTGTCCATGATTACTTCCAGAGACTTGGTGTTTTTCTTCATATTTGAACAAGCGTTTGTACTATTCAGATGACAGGGAGACAAATAATTTATGTGCTGATTAAGCTAGGGATGATTTGTAAACTAGAGACATAATTATTGATCAAGTCCGGGCACTGTCAATCACAATGTGCTTTAAATCTCTCCTGACCTTGGACACAGTGTGCTTCAAAGAGTGCCATTAAAATTATATTAATGGAACACACTGGATGCTGGCAATGCTGGCTATCATCTAACACCTTCTGTTTACCAATAAAGTTATTCTCATTATTAGTGACGAGATTAGAGTTCATGTAAGGGAAGATCAGGCACAAGTTAAAGATCAGTTTAATGTTTTATAGGATGAAGTTACAATTTGACATATGAAAACAAAAGGCTCATCAGACAGTAAACAGAAAACTAACTTTAATTAATTACATGATTTCATAAAAATAACTGAATATTGGATGTCCATTTTAACCCAGGGGTCATATTTCTGACATTGTAGACCACTTGCACATAGCTTCTGACAATGGTCATGTTCTGTTATCTTTTCCTCCTTGCCCCTGGTCCACTTTTAAAGAGATTTGCTTGTTAGTCAAAGTATTTGAGTATATGCGTATATGTGTGCCAAGTACACCCTTGTGTGCTTGTGGTGACCGGAAGAGGGCAGTGGGTGCCTCCCCATCATTTCCCATCTATTCCTTTCAGGTAGGGTCTCTCAGGGAACTTGGGGTTTGAGTTTTCTCAGCCAGGCTGACAGTCAGTAAGGCCCAGTGATACTCCTGTCTCAGGCCCTGTTGGAGCTGGGGTAACAGGCTTATGTGGGACCCCTGCTGGGTGATGGGGCTGGGATCTGAGCTCCAGCCCTCATGTTCACAGGGTGAGGGTGAGTTCTCTCAACAGCTGGGCCACCTCCACATCTTCTTGCATTTGCTTTTCCTTGCTGTAAAATGTCCCTCAGGTCATCTGCTCTGCCCTTGTTCATACACATCACTTTACTCTTGAGATTAGAATACCTATGCGTACTGGACAGCTGAGATGGCTCAGGAGGTGTAAGCCTGCTGCACAGGAATAGCAACCTGAGTTTGATCCCCAGAAACCATGAAGAAGCAAGCCCATTGCCCAAAGGTTTCCTTTAGTTTCTATATCCTTGTTCGTGTGGGGCTACCACCTTCCTCCCCCACATATTTTCTCACCAACATACACTCGCGTGTGGAGATCCACATGCACACAAGCATACATGCACTGACACAAATATATGTTATTAAAAAGAAGATTAAAAAGAAGTACTTGTATATGCTGTATTGGTACTTCCTTTGTATGGGCCTGCTTTGTGCACCCAGCCTCAAAAGAATGTAGTGTCTATTAGCTAAAAAAACAGGCAAGATTTTATTTGGGAATTTTGGGGAATGTGTCATGTCTTTTCCTGTTAAAGTTTGACAAAGGCTATACACTATATCTGTCCACTCTGTACTATATCTGTCCACTATATATTATACATGTCTATTCTGCCCTGTACCAGTCTGCTATACATGATACCTGTCTACTACACATTATACCTGTTCCCTATACACTATATCTGACTACTCTGTACACACCTACCCACTATGCAGTTTATATATTTACAGTACACTATACCTATCTACTACACATTATACCTCTCTACTGTACACTGTATCTGCCCATTCTACACTGCACTTGTCTACTAGTCATGTATACTATATCTGACTACTATCCACTATGACTGTCTACTGTCCACTACACCTGTCTTCCATAAGCCCTTTCAAACTACTGGGTCTGTTGTTATTAATTCCCCCAAGTCTGTCATATGCACATTACTTATATATCTCTATACACTATACACCCTAGGCCCAAATGAGATATAAATGCCTGCCTTATGGGTTACCTGGTAAATAGATCAGAAGAACAGGTTCAAATAAATACGTTGTTTTCTTAGTTCAAAGCGATCCCATTTAACCTGCTGTTCTCTTCAGGGCCAGGATTTCAAGCTTCAGCCTCTTTATTTCAGAGAGAATATCCCAGCCCTTCTTCTGGTTGCCAGCTTCCAAAAATGTTTGCAGACATAGTAACCCCTGAATATCTCTAGCTTCTTCCTTTCTCTAGTGTCCTGAAGCTCTATAAATAAAATCATCATGGTGCTTGCTGTTTCATGGAGTCAGGGATCAGTTAATAAAGCTGTAAAGTGATGTTGTCATATGGACACTATATGATGTTGTGCACATATAACCACATGCATTCCTTACATACCCAAGGAGGTCAGAAGAGGGATTTGGATCTTCTGGAACTAGATTTCCAGATGGTTGTGAAGCACTATGTGGAGGTTAGGAACTGAACCCAGGTTCTCTGCAAGAACAGCCAATGCTCTCAAGTGCTGATCCACGTCTCCAGCCTCAAGGTTACTAGCTTTGCAGGTCTAATGCTGGGCGTTGTTGCTGACAGCAACTGCACCTCTCTCTGTCCCACTAGTGGTGTTCGAATCACCTGTTCTGGTCCTCAGTTTTCACAGCTGCTGGTGTTTCCATTTTGTTAGTATGAGGTGCGATGTCGAGTTTACTGTCGTCTTCAGTTCCCTTTCTCTGAGTGGTAATGGTATAAACTGGACTTTCTTTTCTTATTCTGGACATTTGTTAACATACATTACACAAAGCACAAATGGAAATCCACAAAGTGATCATGCACCGAATGACATTTCCATACAGGACAGATGTGCTGTGTTGTGGCTTGGCCGAGGTAATGGGTATGTCATCTCGGATATACATAGGTTCTCCCTCATGAGAACACTTAAAATCTGTTTTCTCAGTCAGTCTCAAGCCCAGAATTCGTAGTGATAAACTACACTTCATGAAAACAGCTCTCCTGATAGTTTTCTTTTCTCTAACAGAACATATATCCTTTGAACAAATCTCCTACTGGGGTCCCCAAATCCAGAACCCGATCACCAAATTACTCTCTGGATGTCTTTCATGTGCCTGTTACCTGTTTAACCTTCCTCCAGGAACCAACTCTTGATGTCTTTTGCCATTGAACTTGGGGAGATTTTTTTTTCATCAAATTACTCGGTTCCAGAACCTCTGGGAAAGTAGGAGAAAACAGACAAAGGCACATCCATGTGGAGCCTGTTAGGTTCACACCGGACCGTTCCATATCTGACCTTGCATCTCACGTGTCTGTTCTTCCGGTTACAATATCAGCACACATCCTGCCGCTGCTGTGCCGTGCAGGCATGGCTCTGACATCTAGGACATATAAGGCTTTTGTTCTCTTCCTCATTATGTATCTGGCATGCATTTCCGCATTTCCAAACCATTCACAACGTGTTTGGACAACGTGTTATTGTCCTAATGTTTATCATAGTGTTCTCCATTCACGCAGGGAGGAGATCTTATTTAAATAGTGATATTCTTTACTGTCTCATTCATCAACCCGACTTAACATAAAACAAAGTAGACTCTATTGAACTGTTATTATTTTTTTATCGTTTTAAACCATGTAAGGAAATTCCTCCTATATCACACATCTCTGGAAATTTTTAATAACTAAGTTGCAAGGATTCTCTCAGATCTCTGAAAGACAAAAGTGACCAACTAGAGCATTTCTTTCTGGATTGCAGTCTGCCTACCCAACAGAAGGAGAAATGCTAATGTTCACAATTTCCAGCATTTTTTACTTGCGAGCTCAGAACACAGGAAAGCTGCAGAGGCTACCGTGCCAATGGAGCGCATTCCACGGGGATTACTGTTTATCTCTCAAGAGCAAAAGTGCTGTTAATCTCTACCCACGGCCTTTTCTCTCCTTCCTTGGGGATATTGTTCTCAAACAGAACATGTGGAGAAAGCCTTGCTCATTGGGAATTTCGTTTTCTCTCTCAAAGTTCAATGCCTCTCTTAACTAAAGTGATTACAGAAACATCCACCACAGCACTTGGGTTGTCAGTAACTAAATATCTGAGAAGAAACAGAAGTCTGCCTGTAGAGGAACTCTAGGTAAATCAATAAGAAGAAAGAGGGAGGGATAATGACAACGACGACAACGATGACGATGATGATAAATAATTTACATATAGAAACAACCACATTTCTCTCATCGTGTTAAGAGACAGGTAAAGGATATGCCCTAGAATGCCAAAAGCATATTCCCTTCACTTTTAGGGCATGTAGCCCACTCACTGAGAGTAAGTCCCCGCAGAAACTCCAAAACAAGCTTTTAATGTTAAATCCTTAGAAAGTTCCTTGGTAAAATTAGATGCAAGCCTGGGGTATAGGTCACTGGTAGAACATGTGCTTTGAATGTATGGGTTCAATCTCCAGAACCATGGCAACAGAAGGAGGAAGGAAAGAAGGAAGGAAGGAAGGAAGGAAGAAAGGAAAGAGAGAAAGAAAGGGGGTGAGGTGAGGTAGGAAGGAAGCACACACACATGCACACACACACACACACACACACACACACAGAGAGTGAGTGAGAGAGAGAGAGAGAGAGAGAGAGAGAGAGAGAGAGAGAGAGACTCATGCCATAACTTCCTCCTTCTGAGCCAATTTAAATGTGGTATATTTTAATCAGCCTAGTGGACAGTGACACTTTTTCAGCTTTTCTAGTTAATTCTGTGGTGAGCAGGAGGGTTTAAAAAGATTACCCAGATTCCAGGATTATTCAAATGGGCCTGTGTGATGTTCTAAGAAAGCTCTGGAGAGATGCCTGGGAACCCCGGAGAGGCATCTCTGACCACAGAAGATAAGTTTGGTTATGAGATCGTAGATGAAAAGGCCTGAGGCGAGAGTATCTTGAGTCATTAAAAATAAGATAACGGTAACCTCAGGCATCGGCTTCAGCTCTGGGGAAGATAGCAGAGGTCGAGGGTTGAAATCTGAGGTCTTTGACGAATCCTAGTCCTTATCCAGAGGTCTGTGTGCATGCATGTAGTGGTGCCCGAAGCTCAAGACAGGGCCAGATCCTCTGGAGTTACAGAGGGTCGGGACCTTCTGAGCGGCTGCTGGGAACCAGACACATGGGCTCCTCTACAAGAGCAGCCCCAACAGCGGAGCCATCGCTCCACCTCCTCTTACCATTATTTCTCTCTAGAGCTGTCTTTCAACCGTAGTTAAACTCAGACCCCATAAGTAAATCTAACCCATCTTAAATTTTAAAAGAATCTGTGGATATTTGAGAAAATTCAGGAATTTGCAGTGGACACGGAAACAGCAACGTCTGATTTCAGTGGGATGGATTTTTTACCTTGGCTTCCTTTCCTTTTTTGGATGCAAATTGTTAAGCAAACACTTTCCTAAATTAGATGCATATTTGAAGCTCATTCTGAAAGCGGTCGGACTTCCTTGTACTCAGTAAAAAAAATCTGTCACTTTGAGATGTTTGAAAATAGCATGCACTTTGGAACCTCATCAGAAATGCCCACTGGTATTATAATACATTGCTTTAAGGAAAAACGTTGAGATATCTTTGAATTGGCCACTTAGCAGGTGTAATTAAATATAACTTGTATCATTTTCATAGTATATTGATCAAATATTAGCTGACAAAAATATGTTGATCAAACCTCAATTACTTATCAAAATCTGTTGACTAGTAGCATTAAATTCATGTAAGATGCCCTTCATAACCCTCAGAATATGTCCATCTCGTCTCCCATTTTCACATCCTTCCATCCAATATCGGAGGTCAGGAAGTCAGCCCCACATAGCAGAACCAATTTCTCCCTTGCTTTGGGGTTAGGAACACAGACCTAATTATCACACAGTTCTTGGATTTGTACCATGCCATGCCTCTACACGTTATGTGTGTCACCTGGGGCAAATGGCCTAACTGCCCACAGCTCTACTTTCCTCAGCAGCGAGTGGGTTACCTGGCAGAGTCACTGAGATGATTCTGCACACCACACACCTCCCCTAGACCAGAGTCAGTGATTTTGTACATTCTGGTGAGCAGTGTACTCATTTATAATAGGCAGTTTGATAAGGTATGGACATGTAGTTTACATTTTAAGTGTTTTTATTTATGAGTAACTGAAAAATAATTCCCCTATCCATTTTAGCCATTTGCATTCACTTGACTGTACTTGACTAACAGTTTCATAGATAAGTCAAAGATATACTTTGGGGCAGGCAAGATGGCTCAGTAGTTAAGAACACTGGCTACTCTCCCAGAGAAAAGAACCTGAATTCTCAGCACCCAGATGATGGATCACAACATCTGTAACTCCAGTTTCAGGGGATCTGTTGCCCTCTTTTGACCTCCATGAGCACTTTACATGTGTGTGGTACACAGTTAGACATATAGGCAAACATCCAGGCAAAATAAAATGAAAACGGTTCAAATGTCCTTGGGTTTTTGTTAGTGTCAAGTACTCTAACAAGTGTTAACATTCTGAGATGAGAATAGAAGAAAGGAGATCATCATATTTTATATCTCACACACAGAAATTAAGCATTGGTTAGATTTTTTAATAGATTCATAGATATATATATATATATATATATATATATATATATATATATATATAGAGAGAGATATATATATATATATATATATATATATATATATATATCTTTTATGATGGCCAAGTTGGATTCAAACTGTATGTCAAAGCTAAGGCTCTCCCTGGCTAACCCTCCAGGGCTCCACACCTAGGCTGTGACATCTGTGGCTGAAAGCCTCTTAATGCCTCCATTAAGAATCACTTATAGTACTTGCCGGAGGACTTACACATTATAGTTATATAACATCAATTTTGTCCAAATAATCATGCAGTCTAAAATAGAATGAAGTACATGTATGTTTCCTATCATTTATGGTAGTTTCATTTGGGCAAATTGTTAATAATAATATTAAAAAACTCTAATTGAGGCAATGACCATTTCAAACTTAGCAGGGAGTTTATAGGGTCAAGTCCTTGTGGTCCTAACAAGCCTTGGTTATTTGCCAGTCCTGAATTTACCAATACACCAAGTAAAGAGACAAGTATTTGTGTGAAACAGAGAAAGGAGGCATATTCAATATGGCTGCTTTGTGAAAATGAAAGACCAAGGAGGTCCAGCAATGGCTCTAGTCATTCTTCAGGGTCTGAGCACCATATCTAGGTATAAATATAGGGTATGAGTTAGACAGTCCCAGGATAGGATAGGATAGGATAGGATAGGATAGGATAGGATAGGATAGGATAGGATAGGATAGGATAGGATAGGAAGTCCTATCCATCCCTGTCTCATCATTGCCTTGACTTCTGTCTTCCTGTTTCTCCTAAAGTTGGTCTGATAAATTGTCAAAGGTGTTTCAATTGACATTTAAAATGAGAACATGAACTTGGGTGGGTAGGGGAGAGGGGTGGAACTGGCAGGAGTTGGGGTGAGTATGATCAAAATATAGCATGTGAAATCTTTTCTCAGTTGACAAGCTTTACCTATTACTGGCATCAGGGCTTTAGTACCATCTTTCTTGGGGGACATTCCAATTCTTTCTGGTCCATTGTTTGAGTAGTTGAAGGGAGAAGACATAAGTGTCTCTCTAGAATATCTTCTCCCCTGTCTGAATAGTTATAGCTTCCGACAATGAGGAGTTCGTGTGTCCAAAATGTCAAAGTGGCAAAGTCAAGAAACCCTACTCTAGTGCCCAGCATCTTGAACTATGGTTTGTGACCCCAAATGGGGTCAGGAACTGAAAGTGGGGGTCATGAAAAGTTGTAAGCTTGGTATTTGTGCCACTGTTGCACCACTGGGCATGTCTTGTTAGGCTATCACTATTGTAGCTACTAGGATTCATATCTGAGTAAGATTTATGATTATTATTCTCTTCTGGTAATATACACAGTGCCTTCCAGTGCTATGAAAGCTACTGGAGGTGGGGGAGCTTCAAGGTCGGTACCAGTTTGATTGCTCTATGTGATATGACTCAACTACATGGTGTCTTCAGCAATAGGTCTTGCCCACAAATTGTGTATAGTTAACTAGAGCATTGGTGGCCCCTGGGATATCAAACATACTCAAGTGGATGGCCTCATGCCCAAGAGCATATGGGTCGCATAAGCCTGAATTAGATGGGTGTTTTTAAAATGAGGACATGAAGTTGGGTAGGTAGGGAAGAGGGGTGGAGCTGGCAGGAGTTGGGGTGAGCATGATCAAAATATAGCATGTGAAATTATCAGAGATTCATTTAAAAACACATCAGTCAACTCTGAGATATTCTGAAGATTCTGTACTTGTTACAGTATTATTCATCTAAGATTTAATTATTCATGGAAAAAACAAACAAGCGCATCATATAAAAACTTGCTTTCACTTTTAATACATGATAAAATATATGCATGTCAAACCATTGCTTTAAAATAAATTTTCGTATATTTTTAGTAAATATTTTAGTTATTTAATTTTGTATACATATCCTAGGTCATGAAAATGTTCCAGAGAGAAAGGGGTCATGAACAGAAAACATTTAAGATGCCTTTCTTTAAGGGGGTATCCACAAATTCACATGCAGGCAGAGAGAGAACAACCTGTTTACTAGAGAGGACCAAACATCTTCCCTGGAAACATGAATGTTAGCTCAAAGATGTAGTTCATCCTGTCTCAAATGCATAGAAGCCATTCGAATGTTTCCTTTAAAATTTTTAATGTTTTTGAGAATTTCACACATGAGCACTGCATATTTTGATTAGATTCATCCCCTCCAACACTGGGAAGTTTGTTAAAGTATAGAACTGTACCTCTGTGAGATGAGCCCTGAGAGTCTGTGTGCCTTAAGTTCCCACAGAGCTGCTGCTCGAATGCAGGGTTCATGTTCTCTGACCCAGGAGGCACACAATCCTGCCCAAGTTCTGTGGGAGGAATCTGAAAAAAAGCCAGGTAGGAGAGAATCCCATGTTCAACTCCAGCTGGACTGAGAATTTGTGGGATGATGTCACAGGTGAGGCGGGTACAAGATAGAATGAGACCTGTCATTGGACGAGAAGGAAGGATGGGCGGGAGGAAAGTTTGAAGGAAGAGGAGGAGAGAGAGAGAGTAGCTGTGGGACAACATGGAGGCTGACGTTAAGATTCCACGCTGTGCCTTTACAGGTTGTTATGAATGTTCTTAAGGGGTGGATGTGTACCGGGCTTTGTATGTTTAGGGGGGCAATTATATCTTATCAATTGGGTCAAAGGTTATTGTGTTGTGTGTTCTTCCGTGTGCAGATTTAAGAGAGTGTGCAGTGGTTGGTCTGGGCCACCACAGAGTTGGGATGTGTGTTTCTGGCATGGAAACCTGCCTTGGGAATTAGGTAGAGAGATTGCTGTCAGGCTCAGAGAGAGCCCTTTGGCACTGTGATATGGGATAGAGCAGAGCGGGTGAGAGGCTTTGCTGACTGAGACTTAAGTTACCTAGCAGATATCTTGGGGCACAGCAGTGCCGGATCTAGTGGGGTAAAAAGATAGCATTTTATTTTTTATATTTTTAGAACACCAAGAATCATCATAGAAAGGTTCACTTTTAAATAAAATAATTTAACCAAATATAATTTTGTTTCCAAAGTTTCATACAGAGCGTTTAAAAGACACACAGATTTTCTATGAGAAGTGTCAGGCTTCCCTTCGCTTCCAGTTCCTATGCTGCAGGAATCGCTGACTGGAGCCAGTGTGCTGACCCTTCTGTCGTTTGGATCCACAGCGGAAAGCAGCGTTTCATAACCACCATTGCTGATCTCCCCTTTCGGTGTGAGGTAGTTAATTGTTTCACCAGTAGAAATTTAAATCAAAACTCATATGGCTTGGTGTTCTCTCTTTCCATGACTATGCATATACATTTAATATAATACATACATATCCCCATTGCCTGAAGACATTTCATTTCATAGTAACTTTTGTTGGATTGATATTCATAATTTCACCAAATATATAGCTATAGTTCAGATTTATATTGTTGGCCATGGACACTTTTTTGTAAACAAACATGTCCCTTAGAGTTTTCATTGTTTTTGTTTTCTCTTAGCTTAGAATTTTCTGTGCACTGTGAATCTGATTGTTTTCCCATGGTACACGAGGCATTTAATGCAACCCCAATCTTTGTGTGCCTTCTCCACATTTTTCCTTACCTTCTGATCCCAATCCCTCCACCATCACCCATCCTCCTCCTCAGCTAATGGTTTTGGATAGTGCATTTTGATGTCAAGCCACTTCTGAGACTTCAAGAGAGTCCCCAAGAGGGAACAATTACTGACAAGGCAGACAGGAGCCTCTTAAGTTGGAAGACACTGACTGCCCATCGTGGAAATACTGGTCCGTCTTCTATATCCTTATCATCCTGTTCTGAAATTCCTGTCTTTTCTTTCTGTTTTTTTCCAAGTCATCTTGAACTTTTGAGAGTCTTATTAGGCTTTTTAGCATTTGGAATTCAGATACTCTGATAGGTCAAGCAGGCCATTGCTGTGCTGTTGGCTTCCCACCAATGCACCTGTTGACTTCATGTCTCCACAGAGGCATGGTAAGGACAATATAGATTCAGGCATCTCAGAAACTGTGAGATGGAAAGAACAAAAAAGCTATTGTTTCTAGATAGGCTCTTTTCTGAGCCTGGAGTGTTTCTTTGATGTTGTAAGTTTTCAAAATTACCCATAGAGGTAAATCCAACATTGATCTTCCACAAATGGGGCTTTTGCATACATAATGTTATTTGGGCTTGTGGCTTTTTACATATGTGATATTATTTAGGTTTGTCAATGGTTTTAAAACTGGATAACTTGTAGAGAGGCTTGATGACTTACTTTAACAAAAAATTACCAGAAATTGGATCCAGCTTCACATTTTACATGACTCGCCAGTCTGTAAGATTCTATGTATGAAGAGAGACATAATGTCTTCAACATGAGCCTCATTCTGCATATCTAGTCAGTGCTCACAAGTGTCACGACCAACAGAGGAAGCTGATGCTTGACTGCAGTTTAGTGACAGTTCTCTGGTGGCCATGTATTTCTTTGCCCTCAGTTCCACTAAGGAATTTGCTAAAGACAGCTTCGTGCAGATGGAAGGAGCCTGCAGGTTGAGATATATCTAGTCTATAGACGCTCATTTTGGCCTAACTACGGTGAAGATTTTAGGAAACCTGAGCACGATAACTTGGGGAATGTGTCCACTGGATAGCATGTTTATTACTTTCTCCTGTTCCCTCCAAACACTGGCTATGAACCCAAAGTCCCATTAACAGCTATCAACCGTGAAGTGAAGCATTTGGAGGAAACTTTTATGAAGTCAGAAAGAAAAATCACAGATCATCAGAAGAATAGCCCAACCCTCATCTTCCCTCAGAGCAAAGGCGGTGTTGGATGCGTGAAGTGACAAAACTTCTTTATTTGGGTGGAGAAGTTGGAGCAATGGCGTGCAGCCTGTGTAGCTTAACTGCTGAGAAGAGAACCCCGAGAGCCACAGACGCCCCGATCATAGTGTGTCTTCAGATGCACATGGCTCTCCGATAAACATTTGCACGTGTGCTTCTTGGCTGTGTGAGAGACTCAGAACTGTGTTCAACTATAGCTCTCCCTCTTTTTGTTCATTCCTCAGTTTTCTAGTGACCTGAGAAGTGATGAAATCTGTAGATAAGGGGGTCGAATTAAAATGAGCTTCCAATAGCTAGAGAGGTGACTCTGCAGTTAGGAGCACTTGCTGCTCTTACTGAAGACTTGGTTCCATTCCCAGCATCCACAGGTGAATCACATCATCTGCAACTACAGTGTCAGGGATCTGACACTTCTTTCTGGCCTCTTCCGGCCCAAGGCACACATACGCATGGGCAAAACACTGATACACATAAATAAATAAAGATACACATTAAATAAATCTAAAACAGAAAATTCAGTAAATATGTATTAATGTTGTGTTCTTTTATTTCTTACCTGATATTTTAGGAAAAAGACCTCGGAACATTCATTTTATTAAGTTCTTCATTTTTTTTCTCATTTTTATTTATTTTTAAAAACAGAGTTTCACCATGTAGCCAGGCTAGGGTGGTGCTCTCAACACAGCCCTGTCTAGCTTTGAACTCGTGGAGATCATCCTGCCTCAATCTTTTGAGTGTTGGGATTACAAGAGCATGATGCTACCACACCCAGCTCTGATTTTATTGCTTATGACTTCCTTCCCTTCATTTTTGATTCTCTACTACATGTATGAGAAACACAATATGATTCCCACTGGGCCCAAACATATGCCATACGTGTTATGATTCAATATATAAGACTCAACTTTCTATGTGGTAGCCCTTCATGTGTCTGCATCTTGTGTGTGTGTGTGTGTGTGTTTATAGAACAACAATATTTATAAAAAATATAGAAAAAGATTCCCATTACATGATCCAGAAGATATTACTGGAAATATTTTGTTTTTTTTAAAGCATGTAAAACAGGATTAATTCTTGCAGGCAAGAAGAAAATTGAATAAAAGAACCTAAAACAAGCAACAACAAAAACCAACCAACCAAAGTGCAAATAAAATACCATAGCTGTGTTGGCCATCATACTCCAAAATGACTGAGTCAGAGAAACAGGAGAGAACAGACTGTATATTAAACAGCACCGCTTTAAATATGCAATAATAAAACCATGATTTAAATTCCAACAAAGAGTGATGTCATAGATTCCAGTTGCAAAAGTAAACAGCCATTTAATCCTTTCCCTAGGGAAGCTGACTGGCCTTAATAGAAGTTTAAGTGGCCTCTGTCCTCTTGTCTGATGTCCCAATGGGAATGGTGTTAGACCCCTTGGAGGACTGGCCCCTCTAATCCATTGTTAGGATTGACTATGAAATTTTGATCATTTATTTACTAATCAATTATTTATTTATGTTACATTTAGGATTGTTTCTCTGGAGTGTGTGTGTGTGTGTGCACCATGTGTGCTCAGTGCCCACAGATCAGAAGAAGACACCAGATGCCCTGGAGCTGGAGTTACAGACAGTTGTGAGGTGTCTTGTGAGTGTTGAACCTCCGTCCTCAGCAAGGGCTGTAAGTGCAAGATTGCAGAGCAATCTTTCCAGTCCTTGAACAGACTTTCTTAATAAGATCCATAATTATATCATTCTTCTAACTGAATTAAGTAACGTGGGAAGCTAACAGCAGTGTCTGGGGCAGTGAGGCATGGCCTGTGTTAATGTGAACCTGGCACAACAGCCAAGCGTCCTTTGGAAACATTTCATACTATTCTGAGAACAGGGTTGGAGACAGTATCCGTGAGATCCATAGCGATGCAATGCTAAGATCTTTCTTATGAAAAATTAATAGGAACAGGGCTCCTGGAAGAAAATCTGCAGAAATAAGAAGCCCTGGGACTTAAACTTCACTAAACTTGCAAAAAGCATGCCTTTTTCTGAGCCTTGGCACTTCCTCCTCTATTGTTAACAGTGAAAGTTAAAGAAAGGTCCAATGATCTGCATTTTCCTTTGTTCGTGTCCTTACAGGGTTCAGTTTGACTTCATGAGAAACTGCTGAGTTGTTGCTGTTATTTCTACAAGTACTGTCTTCATTAGTATCAAATTTACTCCCTTAAGAACAAAGTTGTATAAATGTAATGTGTTGAAGATGGTTTCAATGCAGCACCAAGGAAGCCTGCCATTCAGCTAAATGGATGTCAGCAAATTCTTTGTTGGGTTCTCTGGGTGAAGATCCTTATGTCACCATTGGCTGTTAGTTGCATCCTGATTCCAGAGAGTTAAAACATGGATTTACATATCCCAGAGTTGATGGAAAACAGTAGTTGTTTCTTATTTTTTTTAAAAAAAAGTATTTAGTTCCTTTATATTTTATGTGTATATTTATTTGGCTGCAGATATGTGTATTCACCATGTGTGTGCATTACCCACAGAAGCCAGAAGAGGGCATCTGATCACACGCACACGAGTCTCCCCTATTGTGAGCTAACACCTAGGTGCTGAGAATCCAACCTTGGTCCTCTGCAAAAGCAGCCAGTGCTCTTAACCTCCAAGCCATCTCTCCAGCCCTTGGGTTTGTTTGTAATTCTTGCTATGTTTAGTTTACTCTTTTACTATTATTTCTTTTTAATTGAAAGCTTTATGAGATAACAGTTACATATGCTAAGGTTTACTAATTTGAATGTTTGGCCTAATATTTAACACATTTAAGTACTTAGGGAATCATCAGCACAGTTTAATTTAAAACAATTTGTGATCCACCAAAAAATCTCCATGGTCACCCCTGGTTGTTCTCATCAATGTAATGCTGCCTGTCTTATTTACATTTTCTTGCGATTGCTTTTTGTTTTCCTACTTTATAGTTTATGGCACAAATCTTAACTAAAGCTATCTATTTAAAGATTACAAACTCTGGGAGGCATTTGATCTTGTTCAGGAAGGATGGCTTTCCTCACTGCTGGAGTGACTGCCAGGCTTTCTTAGCCTTGCCTCTCACACCATCTTGGAGGTTGGGAGTAGGAAGGACTATCTTGTGTCAAAGTATGTTCTCTCTGCCTCTCTGTTAATCATTACCACTGCGGCCGGCTTCCAGCCCCATCTGACAGTAATAAACATTGTCAACAAGGCTGGCCTGGGCATTGTAGGCGGCCTGCATGTTGCTACAAGGCCACCTTCCCTTTCCTCATTTTGGATATGGAGATTTGCTTAAGCTTCATCCATAAGCTGATCATTCAATTCGTTTTATTCTGAAGATCCTAGTTTCAGCTCCTGGTCTGAGTTTCAGTGAAGTTTTAATCCGATGAGTCCTAGTTGGAGGACTTCTTGGCAGCCTCTCTTGCTTTCAGAGATAGTGTTGAACTCTGTGGCTTTATTCCTTAGCCCCCCATTCCACTTCTGGTCCTGGAGATGTTTCTCTTATCCTAACATCTTATCTTTCATGTTAAGGATGCTCTCTGCTCAGGTCCAGTGTCGTTAGTCCCTGTGTTCTTCAGGCTGTGTGCACACCTGCCTCTAAGTGTAGGTCATCTGTGTTTAGACTCTCACAGCAAAACATTAAAACACCACATAACCAGTCAGGAAGCTTACAATATGACAAAGGATCTTTGCAGTGCTGCAGGCTTGTCTGCTGCTCTGCTGCTCAGGGGTTTGCAGACTGTGTGATTATTTTGGATGTCTAGTTTTTGGCTACGGGGTTTTGGGTTTGGAGAGTGGAAGAACAAAGATAAGGTAGAGTCTTTACTGTAGGAAGTGGTAGATATAATTTTGGGTTTTAAAGACATTTATGCAGGTGATGTACCTGTGGGATTCAGGATGTGTTCTGTGGGAAGGACACAGGGACAGAAGACTGCCGACAGAAGAACTGATGGAATGAAATGTGCCTGAATGTTAAGAGAGAGGAATGAGTATTCACGGCAGAGCAAGAGTATAGCCCGGTTGGTCCACAGGTCTTAGCATCTCTGATTTTATTTTTCTTGCCTGCTATGTTAGGTATCTGATTACCGCTCTAGTTGATGGTAGTACTTGGGAAAATGGAGTTGATCAGACTGAAGTTTCACACAATAGCCAACTCTATTCAGAGCATCAGACAATTTATACTCTGACAGTCACATGAGTAAATCATAATCACAACAAGCTGTGGGCAAAACACATGTGGCAAAAGCATGTTTTTCCATTGAGCTATATAAATGGACAACAGTTCAGAATGAATAATCTGAAGTAAACTCACTCCTGTCCAGTACACCTGGGAGAGGCACAAAAACACATTCGAAGAAAAAAAAAAACTGAGGTCCCAAAACTTTTTCTTGGTTCCTTTTTTGTTCCTTGGAATTTTTTCACAAGCACACATAAACCTAACATGATTCCATTCTTAGACTGTGTTTCAAAAGTATCTAAATTCATTTAAGATTAAGAAGAAGGCAACAACTGTTATAGAGACTGACAGATTGAGGATTGGGGTTGGAAAGATGGCTAAGAGGTTAAAAGCACCTGCTGCTCTTGAAGTTTTATTCCCAGCATCTATAGGGTGGGTTACAACTTTCTGTAGTTCCAGTTCCAGTGCATCCAACTTTCTTCTGGATCCTGGGGCACTGACACACACAGGTGTACATGCACACACACACACACATACACACACACACACACACACACACAAACACACCATACACCAAGTACATACAACATACACACTCCCACCAGTCACATATAACACACAATATATACATACAACATACACACTCACACTATAACACACACATACATACCATACACACACACACACACACACACCATACACACACCACACACACACACACACACACCATACACACACACACACACACACACACACACACACACACACATAGTAATAAAAGGTATTAATGTTCAATCACGTCACTAAGAAGACGTGGTCATGCTCATATGTAATCCCAGCTAAGGCAGGACCACAGGTTAGAGGCCAGCCCAGGGCACACAGAGAGACTAGATCTTTGATGTGCCCTCTCCCAAGGATGGTGCCAATGCTCGTTTTTGCATATTCTGTCTGTGTCACTAGTGAATACTCAGGAATCTCCTTGTTTATTCTTACATAGCCAGTTCCAGGCCAGGGGGCTACACAGTGAGAGCCTGTCTCCAATTGCAACCGTAGTAATAATCGTTATGATTACTATCATCACCATCATTAATTTTCACTTATTTGGTCAGACATTCACAGTTGTCTTTCGCCCAAATTGAAAAGTATCGGTTTTAAATTTAATGTAATACATAATCTATAACTAAATATACGAACATTTATAAATGCGTAGACAGCATAATTTCATAACAGGATTTTGGTATTTTTAGCAAAGGCATTTGCAGAAATCAGGGAACAAAGTCCATGTGCTCCTGTCTGGTGTGCTCATCCCCCCGGCCCTCCCAGGCAGGGAGCGATCTGCCTGTGTCACCACTGTTTGGACTTTCTATAAATAGACTAAAGCTATATAGTCCTTAAAGACATCTGGTTTCTTCCTCGCAGCATACCATTTTGAGATGTATTTATGGACTTGCATGAATCCCTCAATCATTCCTTTTTATTGCTGACTTGTGCTCCTTGTGCCAGTGTTCCGTCCATCCAGCACCTAAGCTGTGGGCTCAGGTTCTCTGAGACTGTAATTACACCCATGAACCCTCGCGTTCCCTGTCCTCTGATCCTGGGAATCTTCCCATTTCCCCATCGCTTCTTACTTGTGTATTTTTAATTTGTTGTAACTTCAAGTTCAGCAGTCTTTCCCGCTTTTCTTTGTTTATTCCATGCAGGATTTTGCACAGCTGATATTTATTTTGCATTCTTCCATTCTAAGATAACTTACATTTCCTCGCGATCGTTGCGTTATCCTTTCGACCGCGCACCTTCGTTTCTGATTCTATTGCTTGTTTTCCCTGCGATGCATTACCTGCCTTTTGGTACATCTGGCAGGTGTTTGATGTGGTGCCATGCTTTGCATGGCAAATGTGATTCCTTCGAGAGTCTTTATTTACCCACGAATTATCCTGGACTTAGATCTGGTGCAAAGATGAGATGGTTATAAAAACTGTGTTGTCTGAGTCGTGCTCTTAAGCTCTGAGAGGCAGATCTGTCGCCTCGTCATGATGACAGCGTACAGCTTTGGTTTTTGAATGTGCCAGGAGATCAGTGAGAATGCCCCTCCCCCAAAAACCCCTTTGGCCTCTGCTTCCTTGGGAAAGTTCTGCATTGTAGTCGTTTCCTGTTCTTTATGGAGTTTATGTGTGTCTTAGCTAGCATTAATGAGGGCTCAGAGAGACACTGCTACACCTGAAGCATTTTAATTTCTGGAATTCTGTCTCCCTTTCAGAACCCTGCCAGTTCTGTTTGTAAGGTTACTCTACAACTGTTGGGGAATTACATTTACTTTGATTTATAAATTAAAATCACGTTCCTTTATGGTGCCCAATGCAGTATTTTGAAACATATATGTGTTAGGCAGTAGAAAAACTGAGGTGATTGACGTATATTTTCATTCTGTTTTATCGTGTATTTTTCTTTTAAAATTAGAAAGATTGATCGGTGGTATATTATTATTTACGTTTTCAAATCATTTTAATTTTGAAATCTTAAGGGAATAAATTATTCTTTTTCATTTATCCATGTATTTTGTGTAGGCAACTGACCTTACCTTTGCTTATAAAAATAGCATTATGTATTTTTAATCATAATGAATTTATCTTAGTATTACTTATAAAGTAATAAATATATTAGTGATCCCCCCCCCCGTTTGTTTATCTGGATCTGTCTTCCTTGCTTCCTTTCTGAGAGGTATTTTAGCTTAGAGGATCGTTCTCCTCATCTACAGATTCAGACAACCATTAAATAAAAGAAATTTAGGGGGAAATGTGTTTGTTGAATACATTTCCAGCTTCTGATCACTCACTCTCTAAGGTATGCATATCAGTGGTGTTTACATGACTTTCACACTGTGCTAGTCACCCAAAGTCACGCAGAGATGAGTCCATGTATGGAGGAGTCTGTGTAGGTTGTACATAAACACTCCAGCATCTGTATTTAAGGCTTGTATCCATGTGGATCCTGGAGCCAGTCTTCCGCCTCCAAAGGACGGCTGAATAAGAGTCTATGCCAAAGCTTTTATTTTGCTTGACCTTAAAGGAAAAAGATTGCTTAATTGTCTCCTGCTGTCCTGATGAGAAATAAATGGTATTTATTCTCTGTATGAAATATGTGCTGATTTTTAAATCTTCTTTTAAGGTTATATATATATTTTTACATTGCATCCTATCTTTAAGTGTAATATTCTTTTTAGTATTTTGCAAGGTTTAACTGAAATTCCAATATCTTTGATTAAATTAGAATTAACATTTCTTCTTGTATTTTCCCCAATTTTTCCTTCCTCTCAAAACCTCCAGGTCATTAAGGCTTTTTTTCCCCCTTTTTCATTAATCACTGCTCTCTGCTATTTCAATTACTCTGTCTTCATATTTACAAAGCATTTCTTCCATAATAATTAGTCTTTCAAAATATCATCTGACTTTTTTTTTACTGCAGAAGTGGCATTTCTAAGTTACAAAGTTTCCTTTTAGTGCCTAGAGCTGTTTTTGTAAGTCTCTAAACCATTTCTGTCTTTCTGTCCAGTGTTTCCGCTTCATCTTGAGGCGGAGGATTGCTCTGGGATAGCGCACTTCCGCATCCTTCTATTCTGTGTTGCGACAGTTGGGGCTGGAGAACACTTGTGAGCGGTAACCCTCTTCTCAGGCACCCAGCACGTTGAGATGCACCAGCAAGTCAGATTAGACTGAAAATTCAGGTTCAACACTGGTAAGCCTGCCTCAAAGATGCCACTCGGGTCACTGGTAAAGGCTATGTACTGTGGCCCATTGTGCCCAGGCAGGACAATTACAGAGCTCCTGATGCCACCAAGGGCTAACCTGAGCCCTCAACTGGGCTTCCAACTGAGCACTCAAGGAGTTCCTTGGAGCACAAAGCATGCAGATGGGCACGGAGAGCATCCGTGTCTCCAACCTTATATCTTCTCTTGCAGAAGAGCAAAGCCTTATGGAGATAGGAATGAGCGTCCCTAGGAAGTTTTACCACTCATTCATGGATTCATCACCTTGTCTTTAATTAGTATTGCATATATATGCACATGTATATGAGTATATCGATGTATAGAGATACACGTCCTACTGGGTCTATTTAATGGTGCTTGTATGTACACGTATTACTGATACTCGGGTTGGATAACCAATAAGGAGGCTCTTTCCTAAAGACTGACTTTCCCCCTCTTAGAAGCCATGGCTTGCCCATCATTCTTCATCTAGGGGTGGGGCCTTGGGAAAATCTCATCCATACACTTTGGTACGTCTACTGGTGTGATTATTACTTAGGTCTTGTTTAAGTGGTGATAGTGTGAGATTTCATGGATTCGGCTGACATCCTGGGTTTCATTTTCCCTTCCTCTTTCTTGATGTTTCCTGAATGTGCGAGTTGTATAATAAATATCCCTATTGGAGCTGGACATGCCAAGCAAGACTGGGTCTAGGCTAATCTTTGCACCTTGAGGTGGCCACGATAATGCCTATTTCATTCATTTCTATAATTTTCATCTTTTCAAACCTTAAGGTTTTTATTCTTTGCAATTGTTTTAAAATAGCAGTGACCTTTGGAGAATTCTTATGTTCAGATCTATGAGACAAGCTCCAGTGATTCGTCAATGTTTGGAAAAGAATGAACTATCCAACTCCTAGGTTCTCATCTAATCCAAAGGCCCCTCACCCAATCTGAAGGTCTCTCATCCAATCCCAAAAGACTCTCATCCAATCCCGAGGCCTCTCATCCAGTCCCGAGGCCTCTCATCCAATCTCGAGGCCTCGTATTTAATCCCATGGTTGATGGTAAATCAAACCGAAACTGGCTTCCAGAGAAGGTAAAAGCAGCCATGTTTTTGATGTCGTTCTGTTAAAATGCCAATAAGGATGCAAAAATCTCAGAGGACAATGTTAGCTTGCAGACCGTTCTGCTAGGTGCCTCCCAGGGACCTAGCAATGGCTTATGTCATCATATGCCACTTCCAGGTCTGGGTGGCATATGAAAGGACAGCTGTTCCCACAAGATCCCAGCCTGTCTCTCTTTCCTCCTTTCTATCCTTCTCTGCCCTCCACCTACTCCCATTGCTCTGTTCTGTCTGTCTGCCTCTACCCCTTCTCCAGGCCCTCACTCTCTCCCATTGCCTTATAAAAACCACCTTTAGACCAGATCTGTCACATGGCATGAATTCTCTGGGGAACACTTTGGCATGGGCCTGCCAGGTACTCCCCTCTTCCCCCAATATATTTTACAACAGATGAAATATGTTCCATTTTCCTAGATGAAAAACTATGGGGAATTAGTGACTGTTCAAAGAGAGAGAGAGAGTCAGTCTTTTCCAGAGGTAAGCCCTGTTATAGGTTATCCAAACCCAAGGGCTCAACCCTAAACATGTGTACAGACAGAGAAGCACCGTTAAATGGACCCAGTATAGTGTGTGTGGCTTATGAATTTGAGAAAGAATGACAGAAGGATTTGGAGTTAACAAGGGAATAGGGAAATAATGCATATTTTTTTAAATTAAGAGATTAAAAATTTTCTTCTAATTTTCAGGACATGCGTTACCATTATAATTGTTTTGTACTAAACCTTTTAATTGAAGAACAGTGACTATGTAAGGAAACCACTTGGCCATAAGTTAGTAGCCATTTGTAAACTCAACACAGCAATGAACATTATCCCCAAATTAAAAAAACACACACACACACAGGTGTTTCTAACACCCCAAAAGCGACCCCAGCTCTCTGCTGATCACTACTTGATGGTAATTTCTTCAAGGTTTTAACGCCAGTCACATGTAGAGGTCATATATGAACAATATGGTGTTATACTAAGTTACCAATCATTGAGTTATCTTTGAGAGTGTTCTCCTGTAGATGAAGTGCTTGAAGTTCCGGAAGTCTAATTGAATAAGTGTTTATAAATGTCCTTTGTAAATTAAAAACATACGTTGTGGAATGCAAGTGTTAGCAATTATTTTGAAATCTCTGACTTGGTGAGTAAGCCTGGTTTCCCCCTACCCTCCCCCTTTAGTCCACTTTCTGAATGCAAAACTAACCAGCACATTCTGTGCACACTCTCTCATAGTCGTGTTCTTGCAGCTCAGGACTCTAACACACTGTAACTCAGAGTCCATTGTATGGCGACCGTCCCTGTCCAGCACAGTGACTGGATTTCATCAGGCTTTTTGTCCCAAGTGGATGCCCAGCCTGGGAGGTTGACAGTTTGGTTTGGATGCTCTTCCATTACAGAATCTATGCTTGTCTGCTTCCCAAGCTGGTCAAGTCAGAGAGCAAACCCTCCTGAGACAGTGCACATGTGGATGCTATTTGCAAAGGCTCTCACGGCTAATGGATGTGAAAACCACAACAGATTCTCAGCTTGGGAGCTGCCCTCCACCAGGGATGTCAATTTCAATCCACTGATTGCTTCTCTGCATTTCTCTCCATTCCTCTGAAAGCCAAACATTTTCAGAACTGGAAAACAGCCATACACATTTTGAAATCATGATTCTCTAACTTCCACTTCGTAAAGGACAATTGGTGTAATTGTTCTAACTTTGAAAATGTAGTTAATTATTATACTTTTGTGAGTTGAAAGAAAGATATGATACTGATTACTAACAGCTAGATTTCTCCTTTAAAAGAGAGGCTTGTTTTACTTGGCAAGTCCTGGTCTATGGAGCTGTGTGGAGGAAGACGGCCTACATATGCATAACTAAGGAGGTTTAAAAAGAACATAGTCACCTTGCACATACTGAAAGGGAAGACCTTCAAATACCACAGGTTTTAGAAGACCACCATGGGAAATACATTTAATGTGCTGGTTTTGATTGTATATACTAGTTTATGTGTATGAGCGTTTGCCTGCCTGTGTGCATATATGTAGTATATGTGTGCAGTGCCCTCCAGTCCAGAAGGGGGCGCTACCTCCTCTGTAACTGCAGTTGCAGTCAGTTGCGAGGCACCAGCTGGGTGCTGAGAACTAAGTCTTAGTCTTCTGCAAGTCCTTTTAACCCCTGTGCCATCTCTGTAGCCCCTTGCATATGTTACTTTTGATGGAAAAGATGGATCGATAGCTTATGTGTACACAATGCACACACCCTCCATTTCTATGAATATACATTGTTTACATTTACTGTGTATGGCATACGAGCTTGCTACGTGTGAACGGCATGGGATGATCAGAGCAGAACTGTGAGCATCCGCATAGCCTTAGCCGTGTTTCACTGCTCCACGTTGGAGACCCTTCAGACTCTGCTCTTTGAAAGAGGTCACAAACTACTTTAGACCGTGGTGACTCCGACTGTGCTGTGCTCTATAAGATAACGCAGGAATTTGTCTGGATGGGAAGCAGCCCCCTTGTTCTCTTTCTTTGTGGCGGGTATATTCATTGCCACCATTAAAGCATGTTTTGCATGAAGAAGACAGAACACCCTGTTCTGTGTGACTTGGAGCTCTGAGGACAATCCTAAATGCCCTCCAGTGAAGCGTTTCGACGCTTCCTGCTTCCTGCTCAGCTTCTCTCCTTTCCTCTTCACCCAGTTGGCTACCCCTTGTCACTCACTGTTAGTCATCGTTCCCGAATGCAAGTTAATGTCTCTCATGATGCCTTTCCTGCTGTAGGGCTGATAGAATCACGATGTTAGAAATGCAGTGGAGGGCTGGAGAGATGGCTCAGCCGTTAAAGGCCAGGCTCACAACCAAAAATAAAAGAAATGCAGTGGAGAGGCCAGTGTTTGAACTCTGGTCTTTGTCTTGTCGCAAATGGTGTCAGAAACCACGCACCATAGTCAGTGTATCAATCACATGGTTTATCTTTCTCTATAGATATTCTATAGCACAATGAAATGGGTAGTATTTTTATGTTCCAGGGGCTCTGTTCTAGATTACTCTGGAGTGAATCTTCATTATTATTTTGGATGGTTGAAATTCTTTTTTTTTTTTAAATAAGAAACAAACCTTCTTTTAGCAAACACGTTGTTTAACAGGTCTGACTTATTTATATATGATGAAGTATTTCCATGAAGGCTGTTTTACCTGTAGAGTTGCCTCACTGGTTAAGAACACTGGCTGCTCTCCACAAGACCCGGTTCAGTTCCCAGTGCCCATGGTGTAGCTCACAGTTCCAGATCTTATGCCTTTTCCTGGTCTTCTTGGTCACTAGAGATACAAGTGGTGACACAGACATGCATGACAGCAAAGCACTCATACATATAAAATAAAAATAAATAAGCCTTACGAAAGATAATTCACTAATCGAAAATGATGACATTGTAGTTCACAGCCCCATCCTCTCACATGCGTGATATGGGTCTCAGTTTTCTCTCCTTATGGCCTCTTTTATCTGACTTCTTGCAGCTCTACAGAGCCTGCAATTTCGCTTTTCTAGGGTGATCAATTTTCAGGTTTCCACATTATCTCTTCTTCCTGATATCTTAGTCACTTACATGGAAACATTGAATCTTGTCCTTCCTCTTGGCTGTCAATGAGCTGATAAAAAGTACAGGCACCAGCTTGCTGCCAGTGTAAATAGATGGTCATTTGCAAAGTGTCAAAAACCTGCAGGGCTTTGGGGGACCCTCAAGAAGGGAAGGAGGGCCCAACATGCTGTACTCCATGGCAGCCCTCATTGTGCGCAAATGGTTTTACAAGGGGTGAGTTAGCATGAACTAATAGTACAGAATAAGAGCTGTACCCGTTCCAATGCCTTCTCTCCTGGCACTCTCTGCCCCAGCTCTCAGAGACTTTTGCTGACTGTGCAGGCAAACTAATGACTGGGCTAAGGACGGACAAAGTTTCTGGGGGTAGAGGAAGCTAAAGTAGCAATTTTAGTGGTTGTGTTGGCCTAGAGCAGCAGATTGGAACCTTTAATCTGTTATTCAGGAGTATTTGCTGACTCTGGGCTTCTGTAGAAGACCAGAGAGTTGGAATTTCCCCTCTAGAAAGGCAGAGTGAAAACTCTGAAAATTTCATGTACTTTGAGAGGCCAACCCTACTAGTGGTAGGACACTATCTGAATTTTACTGATAATCTTCACATCAAGTCATTCGTCAGAATTTATAGCAAGAGAGTCATTCAGTTGGGAAGCTAAGCTGAGAACTATTAATGTTCCAAGCTCTATACACTGTGGTTTTGAATATTCGTGAGCTAGAAACCTTTGCATTTTCTTTTTTTTAATCTTTATTAACTTGAGTATTTCTTATTTACATTTCGATTGTCATTCCCTTTCCCGGTTTCCAGGCCAACATCCTCCTCCTCCCCCCCTCTATATTGGTGTTCCCTCCCATCCTCCCCCATTACTGCCCGCCCCCAACAATCACGTTCACTGGGGGTTCAGTCTTAGCAGGACCAAGGGCTTCCCTTCCACTGGTGCTCTTACTAGACTATTCATTGCTACCTATGAGGTTGGAGCCCAGGGTCAGTCCATGTATAGTCTTTGGCTAGTGGCTTAGTCCCTGGAAGCAAAATAGTGTGTCGAGAACAGCTGGAATGGTCTATCCAAACTATATCTAAAGGAGTTCAGAATCGGCTTTTCTTCAGGCTCAACTGATAAGAATGGAACTGAAAAAAAATTAATGATACATTTAATAAACTTCCACACAAAGATGAGAAAGGATAGGATGCAAATAATGCTGATGAATTAAATGCCCAAACTCTCAAAGCTCTCAAGTAGGCAGAATGTAATGATAGTTGCACATCAGGGAACTTAATTACTGAACACTGGACTGAGAAATCCTTGAAGCTATCAGAGCAAAGCTAAACACACAGTAAAATCAAAGGAGTGAAAAAGGCTAGCCTCATCAGGACAGCTGGGAGTTAGAAGAGAATATAACAAATCCTTTAGTTTCCGAGAGACATTCCAAGTATTTCATATGATGTCAAGATATCATCGAAAGCTTAAGGCGAAATAAATCTTTTTTTTTTTTTTGGATAAAGACACATTGAAGCAATCCAACAAATGAGAACATTTCATGATCAAGGCTGAACTAAATAAAATAACTGAAAGCTTTTGTTTATTTCATGTGGGCTGTAGAGAAGAAGGTTTAAAAAAAAGGGCAAGCATGAGAGGGTAGAGAATAAAATGAGAATTAATGTGCTGCAAAGTATAAATAAATAATGATATGAATAGTCACTCTTATTTAGAATTAAAGTATTAAATCTAAATTACATAGAGAATTAAAACTCAATTACAATGTAGAAATGAAATATGGAGAATAGAGGTTAAAGGTTAAAAGATTCATTCTCATTGAGACGTGGGTGGCTTTTTTTGTAATTATTTCTATGGTCCTTCCAAGTCTGTACAGTTAATTTCCATCACTTAGCCCATTGTAAGAGATGAACTTGGTTGGTGTTAAAAGTGCTGTAGGTTTTTCACCTCTCGGTTACTCTGCCAAACAACAGACAGGGTGTCTGTTATTCCTCAGAAGTAGAAGAAGGAGGGGGAATTGCTCTCTATGCTAAAGGCATTTACGAGGTGTCTCCTCAGAAAAACTCCCAGTGTTATAGTCAGACCTGTGCATGATTGATGCTGGCACTCTCAGGGCAGCCTCCAGACTCTTTACTTCTTGTTTGTTTTACTTATCTGCATGTTACCACAACAGCAATGGTTGTTGATGTCAACTGTCATACGTTCTCAGGGTCTGGCTCGAGTAGGATGCTTCAGCCTGGGAGTAATTAATATGTGACCCTGCACACATGGCCTCAAATGTTTAGGTTGTTTCCATCCCAAAGGGAATACGTCAAATTTTCTGGTGATGGTTCGTGCAACTTAGTGGGAGTTCAAAAAGAAGATGTTTTGCTTTTTCCAGCTAACAGAAAACCCAGGGTCTAGATATTGCCCTTGGATACTGAAAGACAAATCTCAGTGTGCAGACATTTTACAGAGTCTGTCCTACACAGTAATTAGTCATACAAGGCCACTCACAATTACCTCATGAGCTCTTGATTTCCCTTCTATCGTCTCTCTTGGACTTTTCTTTTATGTTTACTCTTATTTTGTTGTGTAGGAGTATGTGTGCATGTATGTGTTTATGTGTGAGGATGTATGAGTCTGCATACACATGCCATGGACATAGGTGGTGGTCAGAACACAATGGGCAGGAGTCAGTTTCTCTTTCTAATTCAGGTCATCTGGCTTGGTGGCAACCCGGTGAGCCTCAGGCCCTCCTCTTGTACTCTTAATCTTAATTATTAAAAATTAAAAATTTTTTTGAGAATTTCATACATGACCACTATATTTTGATTCCTTCCTCTCACCTTCTAACTTAACTTATCCCATGTCCCTCCACTCCCTCTCAAATTATTGACCGTGTGTGTGTGTGTGTGTGTGTGTGTGTGTGTGTGTATGCTATCTATCTATCTATCTATCTATCTATCTATCTATCTATCCTCTCTCTCTCTATATATATATATATATCATTAATATATATGTCAATAACAATCATCATGTATATGTCAGAGGACTCATCTCTGGAGAAGACTGATTTTCTCTCAGCAGCCATTGGTTGTCTGTAAACCTTCATGTATGAGATGGGGCCCTCATGGGATTTCCCCACCCTACTTTGGCACATTGACTGGTGTTGTTATAGCTCAGGTCATGTTGAGCAGGCCATACTGTTTCAGAGGACCAGGCCAAAATCTCATCTTCAATGCAAGACAGGGAAGTTCTAGTACATTCTACAGCACTGAGACAGGGATAGGTCCAGTTTGAGTTTGTAATATAATCACTCCAGGAATCAAGTTTGCTTCACTTCATTATCTAGTGATGGGCTTTAATTTTGATGAGAAAAACAGTATTTATAAGAAATCAGGATGTTTGGATAGCACAGTTTAAAAATTTTATGTTTGAGCCAGGCATAGCCACTCATGCCTGTAATCCCAGGGGATTTAGAGTTCTGATTCTGTTTGGGATATAGAGTGAGATTCCGTCTCAAGCAAATAAAGGAAAAAAGATATTTGTTTGGATTGTCAAATGAGGATCTTGTTTGTCTCAGATGATTCTGAACATAAATAAAAATGATTTTAATTTTATAAACAATATCGCTAAAACAAGAATTACAAAAATAATTCCTATATGAACAGAGGAAATGCTATTAGGAAAATCATCTTAATGACTTAAGGTTCTTATTTTTAATTCTACTCTGATAATAAGAGAACCACTTTCCACACATCTATTTTATCTCTATAAAAACAAATTGCATTCTTCACTGATGTTTATAACATACGCATCTCACCGTGGTGCCAGCTGGGTCTATATCTTGGATTTGACAAATGGTATCCAATGCTTTCAGTGTCATCTGTTGTGAGGTCCTTCTCAGTGAGCTGAGTCTGGCTTAACCATAAGTGGCAGGGCTGAGTTTGTGACCCGAGATTGGGGAAGACATAAGAAGGCCTCTCTATCATTCAGAGAGGGAGCAAAGAAGAGAGGTCTGAGTTTGGTGGTCTCAAGGGGGTCCAGTTTCAAATTTATCAAGACATTTTCAAAATGAGAAGTCTGGAAAAAAATCAAAATCCACTGACTTCACTTAGAAATAGTAGCTTCAGGATTATATTGTTAGATTTTTAAGACAGGATCTTACTATGTAGCCAGGGCTGGCTGGGACCTGGCTGTGTAGAGACCAGGCTGGGTTCAAACTCACAGAGATCTGCTCATTTCTGCCTCTAGAATGCTGGGATTAAAGGCCAAGTGTCCTAGATGCCTGTTGGGAACTAGCCACTTCATGACTATATGGCCGTGGTGCATGATTCTAGCAATGATGAGATTTACAAACTCATGAACAACCAGAAATAGTAGAACAAGAGATAGCTAGTACCTCTGCTTCTCCTCTGCTTATGTGGCATTTGGGTGAATCTGCACAGGCAGATGTGACTTGTTTGTCTGAAGAAAAGCACAGAAGGTCTAGAGATGAAAATAGCAAAGCACGGTGTTACACCGGGGTTGACAGGTTGTGGGTTCTACCAGGGCTTAATCGATCCAAAAGTAGACATGTAAAACCATGCCAAAGGAGTTCTGATTTTTATTCTTATTTAATGGAAAGTCTTTTGTCCCTTGTTCCTTTTAGTTTTAGTAAGGAAATCAATCATGAGGGAGCCATATGGAGGTAGCTGTTCTCTTAAAAAAACAAAAAACAAAAAACAACTGCAACTTGTTTTGAAGAAAACATGGTTAGCATTAATGCTAGTTTTTGTCTCCCTCCAATGTTCTATCTGGTTCAAGTAGTGAATATAAATTTTTTTTGTTTGGTAAGTTTATTTCAGCTGTGCCAAAACCTGACATCTGCAGTTCTAAGTATATGCTAAGCTAAGAAAAACAAAGTGTTCTTTTAATTAAGGGTGACTTCAGACCTATAAACACAGCAGTGAAGTCAGTTTTCCCATGCTTCCCAGGAATGGATGGATGCTCACTTGAGCCAGTCGTCCATGAGGTAGTCTGTGATGGCTGGAATCTCCTGGGTACCTCCTATAATTTCTAAATCTCTTTCTCCTCCCCTTGTATTCTGCCTCACCCCCTCCAGATATTTTATGCTAAGCACTCTAGGAAGGCGTGACCCTCTATTCAGATCAATAGTGGTCATTAACCTTTTCCTAAAAAAGATCTCCCAGCAATGATATTAAAATAGGTGAGAAGATGGGGAAAATGTACGATTAGATTGAGAAAACGAAATACATTGCTAGCTGATGAAAACCTACTGGAGAAAGAGGCTGACACAGAAAAGAGAAGCCAGTCGGGCGTACAGGGGGCAGTTCTCCGTAAGGCGTGTAAATAGGCTGGGTGTGAGGTTGGAAACTTTAACAGCACTGCCTAAGTGAGTGTTTATTCTAAGCATAATATAGAGAAGCATGGGGCAAAACAGTAGGTTGAGCATGTCATTGTAGTTTGGGACACACCAACCCAATTATTGGAATGGAAAAAAAAAAAGTTAAAGAGGTAGGGCTGATGAGGAAGAGGTAAAATAAGAGGTTGGCTTGGAAATTGTGGGGTGACTTTAATAACATAGGAAACTTTTAAAAGATATTGGTGACATGGAACAAAAGCCAGAGATATGGGATACATGTAGTAATTCATGTAAGAAATTGGAGTGGAAAAAAAATATGAGGTAATGAACCACTGATAGAACAAAATATTAAATATGTGTTGATCCTAACTAGTTACCCGGAAGATTTTAGTATGACATTTTGCATGTATGTTTATGCCACTTGCCTCCCAGAACACTTTCACTGACAGCTGGTGACATGAAATACATTGTTTCATGTACTAGGTTCACCCAAGCATCCCAGCAAACAAACTCAGTCCTCACACTCTTCATTTAACCCAGCATCTGTTCTTAGTGTCTGATATTTGTGTTCCCACTCCCCTCGACCTCCATGCTGGAGCCCTCAGTGAATGTCCCTCTGCCACCACTGCTATTCCTACCTCAGCAACCAACCTCTCTGCTGCCCTCAAGCACACGCACACCTCACAGCCATCATCTCTAGCTATGGTCTCTCCACCTCTGTCCCATTTCATCGATTTTTAGCCACTCTCTAGCCTCCTAAGTTCACCCTTCATTTGTCTAATCTACCTAAGTTGGTTCATCTTATCATTTTATAAAGTATTCTTGTGTCAATATGCATGTGAAGGACATTTTATACTCTAATTGAAATACCTTCTTATATCCTCCTGGGTCCAAAGATAAATCTGACAGGTCTATTCACACAATGATAAATATTCAAGAGTTGGTAATAGCTTGAGTTCTCCTGATGATGACACAGTTCTTACAAGCTAACTGCCTTCTCAGGGTCCTTAATGTTATCCCACTGAAGATTGGGATTATATATGAATTTGGGACAAAAACATTCAAAGAAACAATAGTGTCCTAGGTAGGTATATGCTTGTGTACATTCCAACTTATGATGATATAGGTTTAACAGTTTGGAAAGGTACATTTGGTTGAGAATTAAAACTTCCTAGTGTTGGGGATGTTTTCTTCTTTGTGTTATAGATACATATCACTAGTGAAATACGTATGTGTATATCTATAAAACAAAAAAGGAAACATCACCAACAACAGGGAATTTTAATTCTCAATCAAATGTACTTTTCAAAATGAAATACACACACACACACACACACACACACACTCCATTAGTGCTTTATATTTGAAAAATAAATTAAGATGATAAGGGTGGTTTTACTTCACCTAGGAATAGGTAAAGACTCCCAGAAGTGAAAATCAATCCGTAAGATTTTGGTTACTTTTTCATATTTTGTATGTATCTTTATATAGTTCAATATCATTGAGACTTGCGTTCTAGGAGATTAAGTTGTTAGAATAAACAGTGTCATGACTCAGATAAAGATGAGACCCTACCTCGGTCAGGGATATCTGCTTACAAATTAAAGAAATGGGAGGATGAAAGAGGGATGGTTACCTAGTGAGTCAGTAGCCGCTTTGCAGAACTGTGGGACTACAGAAGTTCCAGCTGGTTTCTTCTCCTGATTTGAGAAAATGTCTGAATTTTTAACCAAGTGGAGAGCTAGTGACTTTACATTACTATCTATATTGACATAGTATCATTCTAGTGTTAAGCCTGCTTGTGGTTCCTCCAAACCTCCCGACTCCCTGTCTCCATGAAGTGTGGACTGTCTTGGCTAAGCGTCCATATTGCCTGGCTTACTCTCTAAGAGTCCTCAAAAGTTTCAGAGCTACCGTGTAGCAGAAACGCTGCTTCAGAAGGTCTGACTCCGAGTCATCTCCCCTCCACATGGTTCTGCCCACAGTGATTGGTTCAAAGAACATACACGTGACTCACAGACAGCAAATTTCTCTCAGCGTTCTGTTTCTGGTTTCCTTCTGCTTGGGTTTATAGATTATCAAGAGTCATCATCCATACTATGTAAACACCCAGAAACCTGAATAACAACCTTCCCCTGAAATCCCAAAGCAACAATTGCACAACCAATTCAGTTGAAAAGAGCTATTTACTTAGTCCTGAGCCACACACCCCCAAATTTCTGGTTGTGGTTAATTCTTGAAATGTACAAGTTACTTGATATATATGCTAGTACATAAACAAAATGATTAAATTATTCTTTTCCTCAGCTTAATAAGATTTAGTTTTGTGTTGTTTGCAGGCTAATGGAGTCTGGCTAGTAAACAGGTGAATGGGAAAACGTGGCTAAAAATAATGAGTCACAGTCACTCATTTGATGTGAGCATGGGGTATATTAAATGAGTGCTTTCTCTATCCTATTCCCAGTTACTCATTAAGTTGGGAGAAATGGCATCCTGAGTAGCATTCTACATTCTGTGTCTGTACCCTGCATGGATCTTGCAAACATTTATTCCTCTGATTAAGGAGAAATGACAGTTGCCATTTTGGGATAATAAAACTCAGCACGTTTATGAGTTACCAGTGGCCTGTCTTTGTAAGTGAAATTGGTTTAGCGAAGTCAGCTACACAATAGGGCAATCCTTTTGCCAAGCACGCTCGTTCCTTGGGAACACGCCACAAAGAGCCAAAGACCCCATTGGAATGACAGAGTGGAGGAAAAACCTGTAGTGATTTCTACTCAACATTCTTGTGGGAGAGAAGGTCAAGTGGAATACTCAGAACCACCCTGGTGGATGTCATTATGGGAGGAAGCAGAGTCTGTATTGTTTACCTTTATTATCTTTTTGTTTTGTTTTGGTTTTTTACCAAAATGCTGGCAAATGCAACTTCCTTCGGGGAGCAAGGATTCAGTGTGGCTAGTTCTTACCCAGTGCCATGGTTGGTCATAGTGGGAGGGTGGGACAACGTAGCTCCATTCCAATGTTGGCGCATGTGGGCATGGCTGTTGCATCCTGGTAGACTCAGAGCCAGGCGTAGCCTCAAAAGTCCCCGACTTCAGTAATCTACACCAGCCAGGTCACCTCCTAAAGGTTTCACAGCCTTTAAAGTAGCAGCAAACCCAGGGAAAGGATTTTTAAACTTGAGTCTATGGAAGACACTTGTTGTTGAGGCCACGGCCGTGCTACTGTAACCAGGATCTAAAAATGTTTGGCCAACATGGAGAAACTCTGAGGAAGAACTTAAGCAAAACCTGTTAACTCTCAGGCATTTTCCTGTGACTAAAAACCACCAACAGATGTGTACAGATGAACGGCAGCCTGGGAGGTTTCTCAAGCCATCTTTCTCCCAAACTGTGTTGTTTACAGCTTTATTGTTGGGGAATGACTACTGAAGATGTCGAGAAACATTACCGCCAAACAACAGGAAGTGGCTATTTTGATTCTGGGGAAAATATTTCAAGGCTTTTAACAAGCTTTTTGGAGAAACAAATAAACTTATTTTAACCATCTTTTGTTAAGTACAATTTAGCTGAGATATATTTTGTATGGCTACAGCGTGTTGTGAGATGGCTGCCTCCAAAATACTTTGTCAAGTAAGATGAGTGTGAGATAGAAACTGTAAATGTGAACCATAAGATAACAGCGGGAGGATAACAGTAGGAAAGAAACATGGTAACCGTCGCCTTGGGGTACATCCAGGAGATCCTGAGTGATTTAGGTTTGTGTCGAATGGATCTCTGGAGACTTAAAGTGAGGTTAGTTTAAAAATCACAAATATCCAAAACACTGCAATTAATGAGAGCGAAGGGCAGCTTCTGAGGAAGGAGATTAAGCAGGCTGCAGGTGTTGGGAAGACAGAGCCAAACCCATTTCAGAGGCCCCACTGAAAGTACAAAGGAGCCTAGTTAGTTCTGTGTCCTCCCCTAGGAGCAGATTTAGCAAGGCCAGTCTGGGGCTGAGGCCAAGACTTCAAAGGAATTGAGTTCCTCGGAACTTAGCTTTTCCTCTGTGGAGAGGCTGAGGTTATCAGTCCCAAGGCTGCTGTGTGCTTGGTTGGTAATGCTCTGGAGATACCCTGTGTTCCCTTAGTGCAAGATTGCTTAACTGGCCTTCTCTGTCCCACTTCTCCCCTGGACACAGTACACGGGATGCTGTACTTCTTACAAAGTTTGCTTGGCAGAAGACAGCTCACACAGGACCTCCTGATCCCAAACTTTTCTACCTCCTTACCTTCCTACCCAGTATTCTCTCTCAAGACCTGTCCTTAAAGAATGGCCTGCTTGCCCAAGTCCTGGAGTGTAAGAAGCCTTTGATGTTAATGCACCCACAAGTTCATCACCATGCCAGACTTGTCAGCCGTGTTTCTCCCAGAAAGAAGTAAAATTAGGTAAAACACATTAATAGTGAATGTGTAAGCCAACATTCATATACCAGAATGAGATGAATTAAAAATATATTTCTTTCTTTCCTATTGTTGTCTCATCAAATGTCTGCGTGTGTCACATGGACCATAAAGATCCATGAAAATAGATGTATAGGGTGTCATAAAAGTCACCAATCAAGACTCGCACTTTAAAATGTTATTTTTTCGTAAGGTCAAACTAAACAGCTGTAATTGGTGTGATGAAATGCTTCAAGAGCGTAACTGAGTGAAACTCTTGGGTTTACTTTTCTTCTCCACTGCAGTTGATTTATTTCCACATCTTCAGCAGCTGATCTCATTTACACAAAACAGAGATGAGTTTGAGTTTTACAGAACTGCGTCCTGCTTCCCGATACCCCAAGACTGCTTCCCATTAGCCAGTCTGCCCTGACTCACAGGACAATATTTGCATTTGATATAAGTTGGTGATGCTCCACGGGGCACATCAATGCTGGAGCAAAGTCTCCAATGTATCTGAGACAAAGTCACATAAATATGGAAATCTTTGTAATGTGCTTTCATTTTCAAAGTAGCACCTGAAGAAATACATAATCCAGTAGAGTGTCTTTCCTGTTCAGATTCTGTTCTTTCCTAAGAAGTGACCTATCCTCGCCTGTGAGGATACCTCTTCCACCCACCGGATAACTTTGGTTGTCATAATCTGGTCCCCGTTGCTCAAAGCATCAGTTTTCGGTGCTAGCATGTCAATAAAGAGCTCGAACTTCAAAGCCATACTACGGGTATTCAAAGTCTGATTCTTTCTCTTTCAAATCTAGAAAAAAAAATGCCTCCTATAATTTTCTCTTTTCACAAATGCAGATTGAAATTGTGCACACACCTTTAAACTCTGCACACAAGAAGCAGGGGCAGGCAAATCCCTGTGAGTTCATGGCAGCCTGGTCTACACAGCAAATTTCTGGACAGTGCTGCACAGAGAAGCCCTTTCTCAAAAAGACAAACCAAGCCAAGCCAAACAACATGGCCTCTGTCCAATAGTTGTGTTTCTTCAGTGTTGGGACGTCTGTCAGTGTTGGGATGTCTGTCTGGGTTGCACCGCAAGTGTGAGATGGATTGAGTGACGAGGTTGGTGTGGGACAAGGAGTCACACAGAGTCTAGTTTCACTCGAGTCACAGTCAAACCTTCCAGCAATGTGCCAGGAGGCTGCAGGTCCTAGGTGACAAAATAGGAAGACCACAGTGAGTAAATGACCAGAGAAATCAGAAGAATGAAACTGATCTTTTTTTCCTGTGACAAATAATGTGTAGGGCCTTTGGGACAAGAAATCCAGGAGTTATAGGCAGAATTGAACTAGTCCCCTTTCTCAACTTCCAGTGAGCAAAGGCATGGTAGCCTTCTTTTTTATTTTTATTGAAAATAGAGTCTCCTCTCATACAAGGCATCCTGGTCAGCTTCTCCTCCCAGTTCCACCCCTGCCTCTCCTCTCCCTCAAAATCACTCCTCCTACACTTCCTCTTCAGAAAAGAGCAGGCCTCCAAAAAATGACAGCTAGACCGGACGAAACAAGATACAACAACACAAGGCAAAGCTCTCAGGTCAAGGCTGGACAAGGCAACCCAACAGGAGGAAAGGAATTTCTTGAAGTTCTGCTATTTTGGATATTAGACACTTATTAGATATAGAGCTAGCAAAAATATTTTCCCATCCTGTAGGCTCTGCAGTACAACGAACGAAATCAGGGACGGTAATAACTTCAACAGTTGATTTATTGTTCAGTATTGCTTTATCTATCCTGATTTTTGTTTTCCACGAGAAGCTGAAAATTGTCATTTCAAGGTCTGTGAAGAATTATTTTGAAATTCTGATGGGAATTTCATCAAATCTGAGGAGTTCATCGGGTAGAATGGCCATTTTTACTGTTAGTCCTGCCGATCCGTGAGCATGGGAGATAGCTTTATCTTCTGATATTTTCTCCAACTTCTCTTTTCAAAGACTTGAGGCTTTTATCATACCAGCCTTTCACGTGACTGGTTAGAGTCAGCCGAAGATATTCTATACTATTTGAGGCTGTGGTGAAAGGTGTCGTTTACCTGATTTCTTTCTCAATCCATTTGTCAATTATATATAGGAGGGCTACTGTGGTTTTTCATTTTATTTTTGTTAATCTTGTGTTCATCCACTTTGCTGAAAGTGTTTCTCAGCTGTAGGAGTTCTCTAGGAGAATGTTTAGGGTCATTTATGTATAGTATAAAATCTGCAAATGATGATACTTTGACTTCTTCCCTTTTAAGCTATACCCCTTGATTTCCTTTAGCTGTCTGTATTTCATTTGCTTATTTATTAGTGTTCTCTCCCTCCCTCTCTCTGTCTCTCTGTCTCTGTCTGTCTCTGTCTGTCTGTCTGTCTCTCTGTCTCTCTCTCGCGCGCGCGCATGTTGAAATCAGAGGACAACTTGTGAGATTTGGCTTTTCCCTTCCACCATGTGAGTCCTGGTGTGTGGATCCAAGTCCTCAGAGTTGGGGACATGAATGGTTGTTGTGTGTATGGCTATGTACAGTGTGCAAGCCCTTGTAATGGAGGCCAGAAGAGGATGTGAAATCTTGAACTAGAGTCATTGGTTGTGGGCCAACATGTGGTGCTAGGAACTGAACCCAGGCCCTCTTTGAGGGCTCTTAACCATTGAACCATCTCTCCAGTTTTTTTTTTTTAAGTAAAACAAAACAAAACAAAACAAAACAAATATCAGCTCTAAAAGTTAAAACAATTTAAAATGACACTATTTTCAGGAATAATTAAATCAGAAAGCACTTTCCTGTGAGCTGATCATCAAAATATATACTGGTAATAGATTCTTTGTCCTCTCCAGTACTGGTTTGTTTTGGGTTTTCCTTTTGGGCTATTTTTTATACTCTCAAGTCTTCTGTTGATGCCCAGACTCTCAGCACCTGAATGTTGTGATGTGGAATTGTCCCCTTTTCATGAAGTTTCTTGGCTCTTTCAGAAATTTCTGTTTTCACAACTCTGTGAAACTTCATAAAAGCATAGGCTATGAGGTAGTTAATTGCTTCATTGTTAAATGTAAAAGCCACCTAGCAGCCTGCCTCACATATGGTCTAGTTTTCCAAGTGTTGTTTTTGGAATTTAGGTTGGCAAAAAAAATCACCAGACTTTTCTTACCAATTGGAGGCCACCCCATCAATGAAGGTCATTGTGCATTGTGCATTGGCTCAGACCTTATAGATGCCCAACAGCAATGGTCCTATTTCTAAGAAAAAGAATAACCGGTTAAGGAGAAATACCGATTTCAGGAGCTTTATTCCAGTATTTATGAAGGAGATGTGCTAAGTCTTCCAATGGTCATACAAGGGTCTAGAGAGGATAAAGGATGGTAGTAAATCCCTCCTTCTTCTTCACCACTTTCTCACACGGGGGAGGGGTCTTGGGTATACACACTCTGTAGCACTGACTGTAGGAAGGGTGCTGAGTAGTGTGTGTGCGTGTGTGTATACCACACACACACACACACACACACACACACACACACACACACACATACACACACATGGTTAAAAAATTCAGCATTTTTTTTCAATACTGGTAAAAGGTAATAGATGGCAATGGCGCCCCAAATCTGGGGACACAAAAGTGGCATGAACGTGAGACTTCATGTCCTGTCCTGTGTGAGTCTCAGATTGGAATGCTAGAAGAATCCAGGTGAGATCTAGCAGAAATGAGTTGGAGCTGAGCGTCAAAGGTGACCAAGAAGGCTCAAGTTTGTAGATCAGAGCACCACAGAGGAGAGAGCACTCACAAAGACCGCCAGGATCTGCCACTGGAAAGGGTTAGGCTCTGATACTGTGCAGAGCCTCCCTACCTGCTGTGACTCTCTCTGAAGATTCTGGGCTACTGGGCACTTCCACTCCTATCTGGGAGTCTAAATGAATGGTAGAGGTAACCTTGCCACTCTCCCATGCTCCATGGCACCTTAGAAACCCAAATCCACTGAGGACTTCTTCAGTAGACAGAAACCTTGATTTTTCTAGCCAGGCTTCCTCATCCCTGTCATTTCTCATGTGAAGAACTATTGCACAAGATACGTCCTAGCCCCCACAGTGGTACCTTAGGGCTAAGTTCAGTTTCCTGAGCCACACTGGTCATTTAGAATGAAGTATGGGTCTTCACTCTATACTCCCTCAGTTTTCTCGTCTCTCGTGACCGGTGTATCAGTGTTTGATGCCAGCGCTATTGCCCACTTTGTTTATATTACGTTGCTAATTGAACTTGTTTTTTTCAGCCAGTCCAGCCTGCAGATGATACTTGTTAGTGTCTGAGGGTAAAGGCCAATCTCACAGTCTGGATAAACCAGTCGATTTCTTCTCTTTGACACACAGTAAGGACTCTGGCTACTTTAAGTCTTACTGAAGGGCATCTGTGACTCTCATTATCCTGAGCCCAAGAATAGTTAATGAATTGATGTCTTGTGTACTATGACCTGTTTATTTCATGAAGTATGGTACATTATGAATAACTGTCTGGCCTTAGTCTTCCGAGCAGAGTAACTTTCTATATGAATGCCTTAACACAGTTCCATGGTTAAATTAGACACATTATTGATAATTCTGATTATCCCATTTTGAAATGATCGTTCATATTATATAATAGTTTGAAAAACTTGAGCAACACTTATGTTATTCAGTTTCCTTTATTGAGTACTTGTTAACAATAAAAAAGGTATGAAGTCCTATTCCAAAGTCTAAACTCACTTTTAACTTAAACCTTGAGTTTTCTGAATTACCAAGTCTGAAGTAATTCTCTTTATACCTGAAGAATGTTTTTATTGAAATGTTTGAGAGAAACATTTGTACTGCAAAAAGCATATGACAATCATCTCGAGGATATAAATCAAGTGTAAAAACAACAAAATTTAGCAGGAAACCCACATTGCACGAGAAATATGTAACACCACTGTTTGTAATTTGGTGGCTTGGCTTGCTTGTTGTATAACTGAACACCGCTTTTGATAGCTTCACCTCCCATGGAAAGGTAACTGTGTGCTTTGGGTTTTTCCAGCCTCTTCTTGACCATGTTCACTGAGCAAAGACTTAGCTGTGTGGATCCGGTCACAATGATGGTCTTTGGTGGATTCCTAATATAATCAGAACTTCTCTCATTGAGATAAAATCCCTGCATGGTCCTATATTTCCTTCAGTTCCTACCCCACAGGAGACTAATTATCATTTTCCTATGTTTCTCATTCAGAAACAAATTAACTCTGCGTTCAGATTTGCTTGAAGATTAGCTTCTGTTTGTTGCCATTTCAGATTCCGAAGTCAATGGGGCTCTTATAATTTCCCTTAAAAATCAGACTGTTGATTTAGGATTATATAAACTCTGTTGTCTGGCCTTTGAATTTTCACTGAGAACGGCCTTCTCTTGATCGCCTTCTAGACCCTGAAAAGAAGGAAGTGAGTGCAGTTAGAAGTGAATAGGACAAAATATCACAGGTAAGAACAGGGCGCCGGTGCACAACATATCTGTCAAAAGCGAATACTGTCTTCACTTTAGGGTGAGAAAGACTGATTGCGGTAATTAAAGGTGTAGTAAAATGTACATTTAGATGATTTTGAGTCTCTAGAAATTTGAAGAAGTTTTGTGTGCCCATAAAAATTGCTGATAAATCTTTTAATTAAAAACATATGCAGCTGGTCACTTAATGTCAACATTCTATATACCAGGTTAGCTTAAGGCTAGATCTTCATATATGGTATTTAAGAGTCTTTGGAGTTCTTTTCATTATTAGTCTGCAATTAACTCAAGAATTAGAAACTTTCGATTCAAAGTTTGTAAGTCCTACAAAGAAACTCTTTGCTCTTTCAATATGTTGATATGTTTACTTACTTAAGATATTAGAAAATTGGCATAAATTTAAGAAATTATATTGTAAATGTCAAATATGCAATAGAGAATTAAATTAGATAAGTACTTATTTGAATACTAATTGATTTCTGTCTCAATTGTAACCCCAGCATTTGTTTCTGACTTAACTCAGTGGGTGAATAGATTTAACCATTTATACAAGTCTATCTGCCATCCTTTTAAGGCTTGTTCAACTTAAATCAAGTAATAAAGGAGAACATATACAGTTTACTTGACACTTATCAAAGCAAACTTTGCATCAAAGTCACTAAATATTCTGTCTGTCCAAACCCAAAACTCAACAAACTGCATTAAACACCCTCTCTGCCACTTACACCATAGAGAATATGTCAAACACACATCAATGTAGTCGATTCACCTACCTTGAACCCTTTTGTTGGCTTGTATCTTCTTTGCAGGTGTGTCTAAAATTAAAGATGTGTAGTTAGAAATGCTTTCTGATTCTAGGTAAAATCCAGAGGCCATTTCCAAGCACAAAAGTCTAAGTATATGTAAGCATTGATTCAATGTGTAGCTGTGTGAGTAGTAAACTTACTGGTCCTTAGAATTTCACTTACTGACAAGCCATCTGCTCCCCACACATCATAGTGAATGCTCAACAAAATACTGTGTTTTATTGTGTCTTTTGGAGTCCCTTAATTTGTGCTATTTTTGCATGGAATAAATGGTTTTCCTGTTGCTGACATTTTGGTAAAATGTGACACTACTTTCCAAGACAGCTACCCATATTTCAGTCATTGTATGTGTTATGTGTGCCTCTGTAAAATTATAGACCACAAGCAATTTAGAAGTGTGCCTATGTCCAGTCCCCTTGATTCCACTGTTTAGCTTATAAAATCAGAGAAATTAACCAGATATATAAATAATAAAACCTTTCACTTTTCTTTACACTTTTATGTTTAGGGATTTTTATATGCATGTATGTCTGTGCACCACATGTATGCCTAATGTCTGCAGAGCACAGCAGTGTAGATCTGAAGTTACAGACAGATGTGAGCTGCCATGTGGGGGCTTAGACTCAAACTTGGATCCTTTGGAACAGCATTCTGTGCTCTTAACCATTGAGCCATCTCTCCAGCTCTAATGTTCTCCATAGTTTTACAAGGGTTCATATGATTTGTGTTTTTATAGTTAGAAAATAATGCTCTCATCCCTTTAATCTAACTCCTGATGTGACCACCTAATAAGCCTAAGATCGTGTTTTATCTTCATTTTGAGGGTGTTTGGGATTAAAGACTGGTTGGTTCCTATGCTGGTTTCATTTTTTTGAATTTCCTTTACTTTATTTTCCTTTAAAACTTTACTTGGTTTTTGTGTAGCATCAATACTCAACAATAAAACCAATTTTGTTCACTAGTACTTTTTTCGATTTTGTACATTTGAAAAATGCTCGCACTAAGCATAGTGCAAGATGAACAAAAGAAAGCAAGTGAAAAAACCCACTCCATTTTAAGGAATTTATGTGTCCAACGTGTCAATTCTCCCCAAGGCAGCTAACCATTTGCCAAATCATGTTAGGACTATAGTTGGACACAGAACCATAGCAGCGCCCTTGAAATTGGCTAATAAGAGGAAAATGTCCTTGAATTAGAGAATCTAGGTTAAAACATATCAAACAAACATTTTCTTTAACTACAAGTTTATTTGATAATAAAATAATGGGTTATAAAGTTCATCACAATGAGATAGATGATGTAACCTTAAATGTTGAGTAAGGGTGTGGTTTATAGTGAGCTTATTAAATTCTATTTGATTGAAAAAATTGATATCAGTTTCAAAAAGAATCTTCTAGATTCCCCTTTCAAATGGACAACTGCTTTCAGATTTCCTAATATAAATTTGGTCGAGTCTGACAATGAGGTTTTGCTGATTATTACTCTGCTATGAAAGGATTCAAATTAGAAATGTTCAGTGAAGCCCAGAAGCATCTTGGAATGAAATTCTAATAAAACTCGGAGCCCGAGTTTACTCTCCTGGCTCTCAGATATCTCTCAACGAGAGAGTATTAGGAAGTGACTCTCTGGTGGATGTGGGTGAAGAAACATTCAGAAAACTAGAGAAAGCTAACTTGTCTAGCTCATGCCCAGATGCTAGTAACTACATTGCACACACTGGTACCTATAGTGCATCTTTTAAAAGACTTCTTATTTATTATTTGTGTGTGTGTGTGTGTGTGTGTGTGTGTGTGTGTGTGTGTGTGTGTGTGTGTGTGTGTGTGTGTGTGTATGTGTGTGTGTGTGTGTGTGTGTGTGTGTGTGTGTGTGAGAGAGAGAGAGAGAGAGAGAGAGAGAGAGAGAGAGAGAGAGAGTTTATATGCATCACATGTGTGCAGTGCCTACAGAGACTAGGAAAGGTTGTCAGAGACCCTACAGCTGGAGTCACAGGCAGTCAAGGCTGCTCTGTGGGAGCTGAGAAACAAAGCCCATTACTCTGAGCGAACAGTGTTCTTAACCTCAGAGCCATCTCTCCAGGACCACATCCTCCTTTTTAAGAAAAGAAAAATCCTTAGAAATAGTTTGCTAAACCTTCTAAAGTGGCTCTTGGAACCCATTCCTCATAGATCTGTGGACAAGTCACATCCAGAGAAGTAAAGGAAACAGAGAACAACGGAAATAAAAAGAACCCCATTAAGTAGAGAGAAAACACCTTTTGTGTGATTATTATTATTATTATTATTATTATTATTATTATTATTATTATTATTATTTTTTAAATTTCATTTTTTTCCTTTTCTTTTTTTTTCTTTTATTGGCTATTTTTTCTTTACATTTTAAATGTTATCCCCCTTTCCTAGTATCCCCTCCAGGAACCTGCTATCCCCTCCCCCTCCCCCTGCTTCTATGAGGGTGCTCCCTCACCCACCCACCCACTCCCTCCCACCGAAAACACCATTTTTAAAAAAATGTACATATATTCTGGGAGGGGGGATCAGTTCTTTAATATTTAAGTGTCATTTCAAGGAAGACTTTCGGAGTCTTATTAATTAAAGGGAAGAGACATACTTACCCATAGTTTAAGCCTATAGGGATGAAACAGTGTGAACAGGGACAAGCTCTAATTAATTCTCTAAAAAGCACCGCCATTCCACAAAGCTGCTGACTATGGCGAGGGTTAAAAAGGGAAAGCAAGGATTCAAATTAAATTCCGCAATGCGTTCGCTCTCCCTTTAAGGTCTGCTATGTTTTTATGACAGGGAGGCGCATACTGGGTTCTTCAGTCTCACTATGGCTGTGGTTGTGAAGAACATATTTGCTGTATATATCTATTTGCTTTGAATAATTTCTAGTCTGATGTTTCGTTGTTAGTAAATTGAACGAAATATGTATTTAGTTAGCTGTCAATGATCCAAATTATTTTTTAAAAAAATTCCCATTTTTTGAATAGCTATCACTGCGAGTTTGTATAGTTTGAATCCTTTTTTTCTTTTGAAAGTAAGTCAATTTAATGCCACAGAGAACATTCCATACTTCACAGGTTAATTTTATATGCTAGGGATTTTGCAATCCCGAGTATAGATTGTCACTCAAACAGTAAGCAGGAATACATATTCACTTGTCAGAATGTAGTTTTGGAAATGCAAGTTGCTAAAAGCCCTTTTTTTAACGCTTAACTATGCACCTACAAACTCCAAAACATGCCTGCCTTTGTTATGGGGACAGTGAATACGTTTTTTGGAAATAAGGAAAGCTTTTTCAAATTTAAACGTATGTGCCAGGTAGCAAAATCATTTCTCTTTCACATAGTCAAAATATCTGCTCCGTTTTCTGTGTCAAGGCAAAAAAGTATTCACTGGTTCCCAGTTTTACATCATAAAACTTTTTAAAGACTGTTTAAGCAGTAATGGCTTTCTGGACTGACCACTCACATACCAGTCAATTTGCCGGAGACAGCAGACGGTGCCGTCTTTTTAATCTAAATAAAGGAACAGCCTACACGTCCAGTCTTTAAAAAGCTCCACCACACCTGTTAAGGGGGTTAGTGTTCGATGTGTACTAACCTCCCTGAAGCAGTCTTTTAATCGCCTCATCTTCAAATAAGTGACCATCGCCACCTTCAATGAACTTTGTGACCTTGGAGACCTCTGAGAGGACACACGTTCACAGCAGAAATTGGGTCACACAATAAAAAGGAAGTTGACACAGTGCATACTGCCACCTGCTCAGTAAAGAATTCCAGACACTTCGCAGCTCCTCCTAAGTTCTAGTGTTGGTGTCTGGTATCCTGTTTTCATCAGCTGTCAATCAGTATACAGGCAACGTAAGGCGGCTGCCACCGCTATACCAGCAAACACTCTTTACAGGTACCCTTTCTTTTGGGCGAGCCCTTATGCTGGTGTGGAATGGGAATACTGGAGCACGGTGGCATAAGACATGTACTCAGCCTTCAAGCTGACCTTAGATACAGGACAGGGGGCTCAGTGTCACTCTTGTTTCTCTAGGCATACTGACCTTTTTGCAAGAATTTCTGCAGGGTCTCTTCTGTTTCCCCACCTCCTGTGGAAATCCTGGTGTATTTTATCTCAGGACCTAAAGGAAAGAGGGTTTTAGACTATGTGGGCCACAGGTCTGTGCTGTGACCATTCAGCTCCTCAGAGTGAGTGTAGCCATAGGCACTATAGCAACGATGGGTACGGCTGTGCCCCAGAAAAGCTGACTGCAAAATATGAGGCACAGGCTGTATTTGCGGATTTCTTTAAATAAAATATACAGAATATTGAATTTAGAATTTTAGGGTAATTCATAGATGTAAGCCTCATCTAAAGTTTACTAAATTTGTCAACTGTTTTAGACAGACTCATGTATACTTTGCTTTGTATGTACAGACTTTAACATTAAACCCCAAAGGAAGTTTCTCTTAGTATTCAGAAACTCAACAGGCTTTAAACTAGAAGCAGAATATCAGAAGGCTTGTGTGTGCACACAGAGTTTCATGGACATGATTACAGACGTGTCTATGGAAAAGTCTTAGAGTAAGACGGGGTGACAGTACAACTTTAGTACTCGCCGTGACAGAGGCTGGGTTGGTGTAGTGCACATGTCTTAGGGTTGTTATAACTTACAACGTGTGCATAATCTGAGTACCGCTCAGAAAAGGAATCAAAAATCACCTGTGATGATGCGTTCTTCCCGGGTCTCTTTTTCAGTTATTTCAACAGGAACCCCGTCTATGATTTTGGTGTACTTTTTAATGACTGGTTCTGAAAGAAGAGAAAGAATACCACACGTGATTCATCCTCTTACAGTGTCTATATCTCCAGAGCTGGAGATTTTACTCAAGGATGTGTTTCTCATAGCACCTTTGTTTAAGAGACAGTCCTAGCCATTGCTGGAACAGACTGTGAGTAAATTCCAGCCAGTCTGAGGAACTCTGTGTCTCAGGTGAGCAGGAGGGTTAACTGGCAAGCTGAGCTGTGATTGGAAAGGAAACCTTCCTAAGAAACCCAACTGGTTTGTTAATACAGTCTCTAGAAGGTTGATTGCAATTTTATTTTACTAAGGTGTGTGTGTGTGTGTGTGTGTGTGTGTGTATGTGAATATGTGTGCTTGTGCATGTGTGAGTGTATGCATGTTTGTGTATGTGTATATATGAGTGTGTGCATGTGTGTTCATATGTGTATATGTGTGTCTGTATGTGTATACGTACGTAAATTGTGTCCACGTATGTGTGTGTGTGTGTCTGTCTGTCTGAGCTATGGTGTACCTGTGAAGGTCAGAAGACAACTTAATCCTTTCAGCATTTGTGACCCAGGGATCTAACACAGGCTTGGAAGAAAGTGTTTTTTCTATCTCACTAGCCCGTATTACTAGAGTCTTAAACAAAAACCACCAACCCCTTCTCTTCTGAGAACAGTATGGCTGTGTGGGTTGACATCGTTGTGATCATTGTACATCAAGACTGTCACTTTGCATATTCCTAAGAACTGATCCAGGAGCTTAATCCTTTATTATTGAACACGCTTAAAGACAAGCTACACTATCTTCCTGATTATAGCAAAACTCATACCTAGTAATCAAAAATCTCTCAACTTGTATAAAATTAAAATCAAGATAAAATTTGCTGTTTAATAATCCTAAATCAACACCATTTTAAAACGTGACAGGGATGCTGCTACCCCAGCATACGCAAAGGCCTAAGGCGTAAAGTACCTCCGTGGATCACTTCTGTCACCGTTTCACCTTCTTTAATCAGCCTGAAGTCGGGCTCGCCTTCAATGTGGATCTTCGTCATTGCAGGTCCTGAGACATCATATTAGGAGACAGATTAGTGCATTGAGGCAAACCTTTAATTTTCCCAAACAAGTTTATTTCCACGTTTCTTGTTATTCAGACTTCAGTGTTTCAGGTTTTGTGAAACCAGTTTTAAACATTTCCTGCTGTTTTTAGGTTAGACAGAATTTGGGAACACAAAGGACTCAGTTATGCTGCCGCTTCCCCAACCCCTGCTTTAGCATTTATAGTGACACACAAGCAAGCTGTGTTCACCGTCACCCCTCGTTAGTGGCTGTAAGGTATGATTACAAACAGTGTCTTATGTGGGTTTCTCTGGGAATCAACATTTACAGATTGGAGATGCTCAGTTGGCAAATGGTTCAGTCACACTTTGCCAGAGGACATAACCTGCCAATCTTTGCTCACATATTTTATTTAATGCTTTTTATCATTCATGATCTTACATTCTCTTTGATGAGTATAGCATTGGACATAAAGAAATCTAATCTACTTACCTTGAAGATGCTATGTCTTAGGCCTTAGAGGAAGATTGACTTACCTGGACTAGTGGGAGGATATAGATAGATATCAGCATCAACTCACTAACAGTTACACAACCCTTCAAATGCACAGTGGGTTGCACTTGACTTGCAAAGTGATTTTGTTCCCAGAGAAAATCAGTTTGAATGTTAGAAAGCTTACTACTACATTAGTTGATCAGGAATATTTTATGGAGGAGTAAGAATCATTCAGTTCAGTACATTTAACTTGCACTTTTCAATAAGCTGGAGTTATAATGGATTATTTTGAGAGGATTGATTTGTTTATTGAGAAATCATCAAAGTACACCATTACCCAGAGCTAGGAAATAAATGATAAATTATATAAGGCAGAGATCTGTTCTTCAACCGGTAAGTATTTCAGGCCATAATGTTTTCTATGTGGCCCAACAGTGATTGTTCACATAAAGGTCTGAATAGGTTTTAACATGTGATAGCCCTCAAATGGAAGTATGCCCAATGACTCAAGACAAGGAAATGAGTTAGTGCTGTGACTAGGTGTTATCTCTTTAGAAAAGTCAAGTTGAAATTCTGGAAGCACCTTTCATTGTCAAATATTACAAAATAAATTTTACTAAACATTTCATATACATATACATGAAATATATATTCATTTTCTGACTTGTTCTTAATTCTGAATTTTGATTTAGTGTCTTTTTGATAAAAAATTTGTATCTTTTTGACAAAAAATAATTGTAAACTTATGTCTTGGACTCTGACACATTTAGTAAGAACCCAAAGAGCATCAGTGGATTCACAAAGTTCAAACACTGAAAGGGGAATGAGAGTCGTAAGTGGACTCTGTGAGCGGGTACCTCCCTCCTTTGATATGCAACAGCACGGAGGTGATGCTTTCTGCCCTACACTGAAGAATATTTACAGATGAGATGACCCCAACACCCTCCCTCCGAACCATTATGAGGAAGAGCCCCAGGTAGCCTGATGCTCAAGGGTGCTCCCAACTGAAGAGTGACACGCAGACCCCTGTTGACAGACTGGGAGGACACACACGTTGAATGAAGAAACGTGGAAGGAGAAAAGACTGAAAATGGGAACAGGGCACCTGTGGATGACTTCAGTTTTGGAAGCTGTGCATCAGATATAGCAAATTTTATTGACTATAATTTAAAAACATCCAATTTTTTTTTGCCTAAAATTGGTTGGTCATTTTTTTACTAACATAATCAAATATATATTGTCAGCTTTTTAAACTTAATTTCTACTTGAAATCCCCAATTTTTATTCATCAATAAATAAAAAACAATAAATGATTGAAATTCTTTTTTTAAGCTAAGCATGGATTTTAAAGGCTAACTCAACTGTAGACTCAAGAATGAACGATATCCACAGCTAGCCAGGCAGAGAATCCACCTTATATTCTCAGTGAGTTTGCGCTGTGGTGCTCTAAAAGGAAGAGACACATGTATTTTGAGTTGGCATCTCAAGTCACAGAATGAAAAGCAAACGCAACTCAAATACAAGGACAACTAGAACAGCAGTGCTCCTAAGATTCAATAGAGCACAAGCTGTCCCTCTCTTAAAGGCTGTGCTATAACTGGGACACAGTGTGAATTTAAGAAAATAGAGACAGAAAAAGGAAAGACTGCTTGCATCTATCTCATGGAAGATGACAACAGATGTGTTCTCTGTGACAAATTATCCCTGCCACAAGCATGAATGTGGGCATTGTTGCTAAAGTTTGATCTTCGAGATAATAAAAATGCATGAAGTCAAGGTAATATCCAAGAGGTTGACATCAGTTAACATAGTAAATATAGAAAGAAAAGTGGCATTCGCAAGATGAGAAGTCTACACAGTATGTTCAGAGAAGAAATGTAGGACTCAGAGTTTGACCTGCTAAACACCACTATCTTCTGTTTTTTTTTATCTAAGTTTTAAAGTATTCATTAATTGTAATTTTTAAAGCTTTTATTAATGTATATACTTTCTATATCCTTTTAGAATGCTCACTGGAAAAGATGGCTGTGTATTTTTAAACAATACACAGTGGCATCAAGAGAGTATGTGATGATGATGGGGGTATGTGTGAAGATAAAACTACAGAAAGAGTATATTTTCTGAAGGAATCTGCAGCAAAAATGCTCATGATTGATTTGTTAAGTGATCATCTGGGTACCAGTGTTGATACAACCTCAATTAGATTCAAATAAATACAAGCAAATGTACTGAAAATATTAGGGGTACACCATCTACTTTGCCAAAAATATATTTCACTCCACAATCTGCAGTTACACAAGCATGCCATTTGTAAAGAAACATTTAGCATGTTAGTTTCAAAAAGAAGGTAGGTGTACTTGGAGAGATGAGTTGATTACATGATATGTTTTTCCAGAATGTAAGGAACCATGGGAAACGTTGGTTTTACCTTCTGTTTTGATAATAGGCTGAAGACTGCCTTGAATGACTTTAATTTTTGGTTCCACGAGTTTGGTTATAATTTTAGTCGCTGAAAGTAGAGAAAGTGGAGCATGAACGAAGTTTAACTAGAAACAACTCAGACGAAGTTGTCCCTTTTGGGCTCTATAGGGTCTGAGTTTACGGTGCTAGGGTCAGGCAGTCACAGGAAATAGTCACGGCAAATTAATGTCTTCTTGTGTCCAGATGCTGAATCCTGCAGGCCAGTGACTTGGCTATGTTCCAGAGGGGAAGAGATGCTAACCAAATGCCACATCCCATCTAGAAATCTACCACTCTCTACCAAATCACTAAGGCTCTGACTTCCCTTTGTGCTTCTTGAGAACACTGGCTGCGTAGCAACAGGAGACAAATAAACATGATTAATTTCATGCAGTTCGTAATATCTTAAATTGCTCTGTCAGCTTCTTTCTCAATGAAAAGCAGGATATGGGAAGAAAAAGACCTCTGGAATACTCCCATGCATTTGGTACAGAAAAGAATATATGGAAACAAATTCACAGTTGGAGAGGAGGATAAATTTCAGCCAGGAAGTCATGAGCTTTTGGCAATAGATGTGAGGTGGTCAACATTTAATTTTCAGCTTTATAATAACTTTAAGGTAGTTTTCCATGTAAAGGTTTTCCGGTGAATGTATATCACTTCCCAAGTGAGGTTATCGTGGGTTTAGGTTGGGCAGATTTTATTGTTGTTGTTTTGTTGTGATTTTGTTGTATTTATTGATTGACTGATTGATTGAAAGAGCCAGGTCTCCAGCTCTACTTAGGCCTCCTTACTCCTAAGTAGAAGCATTAAAAGATGATTCCAGTAGAAGAGGTGTCAACTTTGGTCACACCTGTGACAGAGAGTCAGTAGCACACTAGCTTTCTGCCTGTCTCAGCCCCTGCTCTTACAAGCTAAGCTACATCAACCTTTTGAATGGGTGTGGACTACACCTCTGTGGGGACTGCTTTTCAACCACCGGTCATCTCTTGAAAACTCAGACTATAAAGGTCTAAAACGTGTCAACTCTGCACTTTCAATGCTTGATCTCACAAGTGCTTCTACCACAGACGACTGTGCCCCCGGAGCAACACAAAGGCCTGTTGCTAATGTTCAAGTGGAATGATTAATCCCTTTTAAGGTTTTCCATGCTGGGGGATTTGAACTTCCGGGGGGTCTTGATTGGCAGTTTTGATTTTGTGAAGGCTTAAGTCATTGGGACAGCTCTAAAGATTTCCTGATCCCTTGTCCTCTATGTAAAATACTTTGTATTTGATAATTTATAACAAAGTGTGCTCCCAATAAAAATTTAAGATGTATGGTATTTTGTGTGTGTGTGGGGGGGGGGACAAGAAAAATAAGCACCAACAAAACAGAAGAAATGTTAGAGACAATTTTAACAAATGATTCTGAAAATGGAACTCTGCTCTATTCGGCCTGCAGCTCTATTTGAAAAAGCCAGCACAAGGATATAAACGCCAGAGCACACTAAGGCCCCTGAGTGGGCTGGCAAGTTATTAGATTTGCATAATTTTGCAAACATAATTTATGCAAAATACTATAATAGTATTTTGGTTCTTTATAAGCAGTGTTGCCATGTACAGCCAATAGTCGAACTGATGTAAATAAAATGAGAAAGATAAATAATATTTTCATAAAGATTATGGCACAGGGGAGAAGGATGGTGTTATACGTTATCTGATGAATGGAGGTCATGAGGACTCCTTTATTTATTGTACGATGTTTTTCCATGGCTGGAATTTAGAAAATGCTAAATCATCATGATTCCAGTGGAATCCCTAAGTCAGCTCTGAAGGCCTGGCCCCCGGATTGCACAGGTTATGTCAAGTAGAGAAGCAGACATTTTGTTTTGCTCCATACATTGACTTTTCTCTTTTTCATGTCCAGAATTAACTTGAGGGAAAATGCTCATAATTAGATAACTGGATGTTCCTGATATTGAAAGGAACAATTTTCTAGTCAGAATAAAGGGGAGTAATGGAATGTTTTAGCATATTGGACTTTTGTGGTAGAGACAAAACAAAATGAGAAGAACTTCAGTTTTAAAAGCTACAGGAAAAGAAGCGAGGTGGGGGGAGAGGTAGGAATGAAAAAACATAAGGAGGAAGCTATTTGATGATTGACAGCATTTACGATGAGAGAGAAATGTTGTTTGCCATGGTTAAGTAGTCAAACTTTGATCTTGATAATCTGGTAACGTGGGGGCTTAAAAGAATCACTTAGCAGATTTGGGGTTCTTTTGCCCAGTTTTGGATGTGGTAATTTTTGAACCAGCATCTCATAAGAGTTAGGAGGGGATGTGCCTAGTCCTGCAGTAGATTGAGGTGTCAGGGTGGGTTGGTTCCCCAGGAGGGATCTCCCAGGTCTCAGAGGTGAAGGGGAGAGGGGCCACGTGAGGCAGGGACTGGGAGGAGTTGGTGGGCTGCAATGGGGATGTAGAGTAAATAAAGTAATTAATGGAGAAAAGAATTAGAACTCTTCTGCCCATCTTACATGCACAGCTCAGATCCAGGGCAGGATGAGTGACAGCCCTCTGCTGTGCTGCTGTCTTGTGCCCACTCATTAACATTTCTAGAAAGCTCTGGGGTGTCTTCTAGTATCCTGCCCTTTTGTATGCCCTGCTATGTGATTTCCACTCACTCTGGTGCATTACTCTCTGATAATGTGTCACTCTTGTTTCCAATGAGAAGAGAAGTGGTTCAGTGGACTTGGAAGGTGTGGCTAAGCCTTCCAGATCTCAGTCCCTGTTTGGAGGACAATGAGCTTCAGAGAATTTGGAATTCTAAATACCAGATTATCAGCAGACTTCTTAAATGCAAAGAGAAGTTACTTGCATATCATCTTTATATCTAGCCAAAACTCTTCATATACTTACTATAGACAGTCATGGGGATTTCTTTGAAGGTGCTGCCACGAACGAACTGAAAATAAATGTTTATGTTTAGTAATGCAAAGGGTATTATACACCAAGAACACTGTAATTCTAACTAAAATAATAATAGTTAAGGTGACTCAATAGAAATGCAGTCAGATCAGGGTTCATTAAAAACCACCAGGTCTATTGCTAAGAGTTTTAAGATTATAAAATAATTAACCCACTTTTACGTATATATAATATCCTATATTTTTCCAGTTTTCAACATTATACCAATGGTATGCTAGTAATACACTATACTAATTTCTAGTCTTTTATATTAACTGTACAATACCTTCTGGACATACTAGTAGTAAAATCTGATAGCATTTCATACCTTAATTTGGATATATTTTATCAGTTTGTTCAGTAATTCCAAGAGCTGATCATTTCCAACCGGAATGTCTATGGAGATAAATATTCAGTGAATATGGTAAGAAAAGGGTGATTAAAAAAACAAGCTCATTTTGAGCAGTCTTAGTACATCATGTGTTTAATCGTTACAGACCTGCTGGATAGAGGAGTTTGTCCACAACGTGAATGACGCCATTTGTTGTCATGATGTCAGATTCTTTGGACTTCAACTCATTCACCAGAAGCGTCTCATTGACCTTTCAAAATAAGGGGTGATGGTCAGGAGAGACTGTATGAAGGCCATTTATCAACCGTAAGTACTTTATAAATTCCTTCTATCAACTTACTCCTTTCACATAGATTTTGCTTCCCTGTGTGGTCTTCAGGATGTTGGTGACTCCGGGTTCAAATCCCTTTCCAATATAAACCCCTGGGGTCAGGTGGTAAAGAATGATGTTTTGGAGAGCATTTTTATCCCCTGCAGGAAAGACAGATATTGGTTTAATAATACGTTGCTTCTCTAATATTTTGATACAAGATCTAAGGAATAAAACATTACACCACCTCGTTTTCCTCTTCTGCTTTTTCACAAGGTCAACAATTTCTCACCGATGCCAATGCTTTATCAAACAATAGTCATTTCAATCAGTTCAAACTATGCCAATTAGTCTTGAAATTATGACAGTCCCCCTTTTATGCTATACAATTGTGTGTTTTCAAGAAGTTAGTATGACCATGAGCAGTTTGTGAATAAATATTAACGAACGGCTCTCCTCACATCTCAAGTAAGATAAAGGAAACCAAAGCCTGTTAAGGAAACCACTTTGTCATTCACTGTCATGCACCAATCAGAATCTGCCATTCACTGTCACTCACCAATCAGAATCTCCCTTTCTTCGTTAGTCATTCCCTTGAAGGCATCATTGGTTGGTGCAAACAAGGTCCAATCTCCAGGCTGTGTCAGAAGATCTTTCAGATCTGCAGCTTCGAGGAGGCTGAGGAAGATGCTAAGCACAGAGGACACGCATTGAGTTGGACATGAGAGTTAGATTCACTTAACCACGCACAGAGCAGGGTGGAATCCATGTATTATTGAAATAGTGAGAAATCACCTGACACATTTTTATGTAAGTGCAATTTCCCTGTTAAGAAAGATTTATAATGGGAACGGACTGAAATATATAATTTATAGACTTCTCCAACTTTGTTTTTCTTATAAAAACATCAAAGTCATATTTTAATGTGACACAAACCCTTTGTTTCATTTTATATTTTACTGACAAGTCTTTTTTATATTACCATTCACACAATTATAAGAAAATTCTCAAAGAGTAAATCAGACTATTAAGTTCTTTTTCCACCTACCAAATCATACTATAATACCCCATGAACAAATCACATAATACTGGAAATGTGTTAATTTAAAAATATTTGTATGATTTTTTCAATTTAATTTTTTAAATATTTATTTAGAATTACATTAATAAGTACTGTACTTACATAATTTTCAACCCTCCATTACTCCTCTAACTCTTCCTGTGTTGCCATCCCCACTCTTAAAATTCATGACCTCCTGTTCTTTGATTACTGTGAAACACACACACACACACACACACACACACACACACACACACACAGCTTGATGAGTGCAATTTGCTGTTGCTGATGTGTGCGTGTGTTTAGGACTGGCATTGACTTAGGTATCCTTTTAGAGGCTCCTCACTGGAGGGATCTGATTCTTCCTCTCTCAACGGCCATTAATTGCCTGTAGTTCCCAATCTGAGAATGCTGCCTTGGGAATTCTTTCTCATTCACACTGACTTGTGGCCCGTTGTTGTCACTGTGACGGCCTTATTTAGGGGACCACATTGATATGATGGATGTGCTTCCCTATCATATATAGGAGACATTGTTTCACAGCCAACATCCTGGTCTGCCTCTCACAGTCTTCCCTTCATCCTTCCATGATGTACTCTGTGTCTTAGGCGTCAGGGTTGTGTTGTGGGTATATCATTGGAGTTAGCAGTACTAAGCCCTGGATGCTTTCCTGGGATAGGATATCTCCCGGTGGTGCTCCTTCTCTCGTGCAGGCACGGGTGGCCGACTTACCTGAAGCGCTTATCTTGGCGCAGTTTTTCGTGCAGGGACTTCTCCGCCGGTTGGATGATCTCTCGGAATATGTGAATGGCACCGTTCCTCCCCTGCTTGCTTCCTCTCACCATGCATGAGTTTTCTATGCAGATAGCCTAGCAGTGGGAGGGAAGACCCATGATGCCCCTTGTATGTTTGATGGGTGGGAGCCCTTCCAGGAGGTCACTAGAGTGATGGGGCCTGAGAAGGCAGCTTCTCTCTTTGTAAAATCTTGTACATTTGACCGTGCATTTCTCATCCGGTCCTGCCACTGGTCTGGCCATGTCATGCATCAGGCTTCTGCATTCTGTCAGCAGACTGCAGGCTTTGCATAGAATTCTAGTTCTGTTTCCCCCCATCATCCTTTTTCATGCCTAGCTATTCTTCGTGTTAATATTAACTATAAATATTCCAGAATTCAGTGAATCATGTAATACTCACATTGATTAAATTTTCATGACGGTAAGACCAGTCTTTTACATGTCAAATCCTTAATTTAATTCTACTTTAAAAATTTATGTATGATATGCTTTATTTAATATGTGCACATGAATAATTTAATGGATTCAGATGTATAATAAAATGTGTAATAAACTGCATGTATACATTACTGTATCCATATGTATAATTCAATGTGTGTACATGTGTGGTTTAATATGTATACATGTATAATTTAATATATGTACATGTGTAACTGAGCGTGAAGCTAACTTTCTGAGTTATTTGAAATGTGTGCCATGCCATCATGGAGCCTTAGTATAGAGCCCCATATGCCACTTCCATTTGTAGGAAATGCTTCCTCCACACGAAGCCTTATAGCTGCATGGGAATTAAGACAATGTTTCTAGGAAATTTCCTGTAGGAAATACTTTAGGTTCATTTCACAGGATCCAGAAATCTGTATGGGCCTTTACAAATTTATCTTGAAAATCACTCAAAAGAAATTCCATTGCAGAATGTGGATACCACAGTAAAAAAAAAAAAATCCCTGCATGTTTGACTCAACATAAAATCTACCCTGTATTCAATTGTATTCTACAAGGCAAACGCTTACATTATGGGGAATCTTCTGGAGTGTAAATGAGTATTTCAAAACATAGTTACTTGTTAACTGGAACAAATGCCAGTTATGTGTGATCCACAGCACGTTGGTACCCTCTCCTAAGTTTCTTTCGCTAAGCTGTCTTTATCTCTGATTATATGGACAGTTAATTTTACAATTGCATTTGCATATGTGTGAGGAACATTCACAGTGACAATTCTTTGACCATCATATGCCGTGTGACATTCAGGCCAGGTAGCTAGGTGCTAGATTCCAGTCTGATTCACCTACCGTCCGATACACGAAGACACGGAGTTGTTTGCCTCCAATGGTCTCCAGGATCTGTCCATTGTAGAGATCACTAAGGCCGACTTTTACTTTCAATATGTGATTTTGCAGAATTAGCTTAAGGAGGCGCTGGTCCATGCTCAGAGTGTCATCTGTGAATAAGTTCATTAGGGGGGAACATTATCGCCTACGAACACAAAAGCCTGGATGTCTCTAAGGCCGTTCAAGTGCGCCCCTCACTCACATCATATAAGAGTCAGTTAAATGCCCAAGGCCAGCAAGGCCATCTGCCAATTCAAACTGACCTATCACCCCAAGCTATGCCCATGAAGTTCTTATTGGGCAAATAATAACTTCATCCACATAGGGACCGTTTACTTTCATGATAGTCCTTGGCAAAATCTAAACCTTTATAATGGAGCAATTTTTTTTTTCTGACAATTAGGTGTCCATTAGTCACATGGATGAGTCATTTGTAAGTTCATGCTTACTACTGGTTAAGGGATCAAAGCACACAAACTCCAAGATGTGGCATAGTGCCAGAGTATATGCTCAATATTGTTCTAAAAGAGATACTGTATTTCTAGAAGTTCTAATTTCTTTAATTAATAACTTTATATATTAACACTTCGTATTTAAAAACATTAAAAAGTTTGAGTTTTCCTCACCATTTACATATCTTCCTTGAGATAGGTTTTTAGAGCCAGATCTCAGTATATATATCCTAACTATTGTCAGTGAGGAGATGATACAGATACATTTCATGTCATGATCCGATTTGATCCTCTCTTGATTTAATACACTTATGACTTGACACCGATATCTTATGGATTGCCAAATCTAATCAATATTTTCTAAAATATCTATTATGTCTTATTGAGAATGATCACAGGGAAGAAGGGAGAAGGGAGTGGAAACAGGACCCGGCACGTACCAGAGAACGCATTGTTCACAGGTGCTAACAGCGTGTACTCTCCATCCGGCTTCAGAGAAGAAGCCAACCCTAACTGGGCTACCAGGTCCGTGAAAGTGGTTTGCTGTTTTCCAGCCAGCTCAATAACTTGTTTAGCTGTAAAATAAACCATTTCCATCTCAACAATGTCCTCATTGTTATGATCCCTATCCCAGGGTTCGAAATCAGTGCCTGTCTCCTATCTACTCTTGTAAGCTCTTTACTTGAGTCAACCCGATAAAACATCCCACCACCCTTCCTTAGTATGAAAGTTCTAGTTTCCACATGAGGGGTTTGATTAGTATAACTCATTTCAGAAGCTCTCTCTCTCTCTCTCTCTCTCTCTCTCTCTCTCTCTCTCTCTCTCTCTCTCTCTCTCTTTGTTGTCCTAGCGTAGTTTTCTTGAACATTACTCAACTTTCAGCCTGTTCTACACTATGAGTGACAAGCCCTTTCTTTTACTGCATATTGACCATCAGTATGTATCTTTGTGTTGCCAAGTAACACACTAGCACATGAAAACCCTTCATAAGTACCAGATGCTGAACCAAGGGCCTACATGGGCTGTGCACAGGCTTTGGAGTCAACACTCAGTGAGCACAGAGCAGTTCGCTGTTTGTTCTTCTTTGTGCCACACATTAGCTGTTCATGGACTTGCTCTCCAGGCACCTTAACTGGTAAGGGAGATGGTGGTGGGGCTCACCAGAATCAGGAATGAGGACTTCATCAATCAGATGGATGACACCATTCTTCGTCACAATGTCTTTCTTGTTCACCATCTTGATTCCGTTAATGGAGATGCTGTCTCCCTCACACCCTATTTCAATAGTGTTTCCTTCCATGGTCTCAAACACGGCTCCTCCTGTGATAGCCTCAGAGCACTGGAGGGTATTCAGGATGTGGTACTTCATGAGAGCTGAGGAAAGACATGGGCAGGAAATCAAACTTCAGTTCAAGGGAAATCACCTAAATTATGCATTTCACTGTAGAACTGAACTCAACAAGGAACTATGACACGGATGTAAGCATTGAGATATTAAAACCTTAATATACATGATCTAGGAAAGTGGGTGCTTTAAATCAATACTTCAATAGAAACAGTTTAGGTTCGTAGAAAAAAAAAGGAAAGAGAATATTAACTCTCCAAATTACTCTTTTTGCAACACCAGGAGAAAAAAAAAAGAATGAAAAGAGAAAAAGAAAAAAGCCTTTAGGCAGTTTATGAAATTACCTGTTAGCTATGACTGTTATAAAATATTCAAACAGAATGTCGCATTAACCACTTCCAAAAGACTGTTCATGACTGGTAATGTAGTTCTAGAACCTGAGGGCAAGGCAAGTCATTTTCCCCAGACAACTCTTAGAACATGCAGAGAGTTTCATGAAGCATCTGGGGATCTATCTGACCCTTAATGTTATATCGAGACTTACATCTTCAACGTTTGTCAGCTTCATTAGAGACTGGGTGTATAAAATTTGTTAGCACAAGGAAAAGACTATTTGGCTGTTGAAAGGGAGGCCGGAAAGGATCCAAGTACATTTGAGAATCAAAATGATGTCGTGGCTAAAAGAACCATATGACTTTCTCCGTCCAGCATAAATTTAGAGTTGGAAGTATTGTATAATATGCATTCCATAGTGAAATCATTCCTAAAATTACTCTCTCACACTACATTGATTTTTCTTTTTTCTTTTAAAAAACATTTATTTATTTTGTTTTATAAGTGTGAGCATTTGCTTGAATTGTGGTCATGCACCGCATGCATGCCTGGTGCCTACAGACGCTAGAAGAGGTAATCCTATTTCCTGGAATCCCGTGGCGTGCTGGGAATTGATCGCAGGTCCTCTGCAGGAGCAGCCCACACTCTTAACTGCTGAGCCATCCCTCTGGCTTCTTATCAGTCTTTCCGAACATCTGTTACTTATTTCCTTGGAAACAACACAACTGGCTGCAACCTCACAGCTGTTTTAATTAACAGTGATACTCGCCTATTCCTTCATGAAGTTTTCTAGAGCGTCTCACATTAAATGATTTTGGTCTTTCCTACCACAGCTCTCATCATTGGCAATGGTTGATCTTTTTCCATTGCCTTCAGTCTAGGTCTCGGAAGAATTCCATGAGAGGAAGACATTTTCTTACCTTCAGAAGCCACTTTGTCTCCCATGATCCTTTCTAGGACTCCTCGTGGGAGTTTCTCGAAAGCCTCATTGGTGGGAGCAAAGAGTGTGAAGTGACCGTCTCTTCCAAGGGACTCCAAAAGGTCAGAGGTGATGGCAGCCGCCTGAAACACAAAGGACTTTCATAGGATGCAATGACAAATCCTGAGGAAACTTGTAACACACTTGGCCCAGTGTGTCGGGAGGGAGTTCACAGCTCCACCAGAGACATCTGCTCATGTTAGATAGTTAAAATAATACTTTTTGGCACAACTAATTCAGTCTTTCCAAATTTTCCTCAAACCATTGGTTAGAGTGGAAAGTCTGCCGGTGTTTACCTGAGTATAGCAAAATCCAACATGTACAGTCAGTGAGTCAACATGTTCTAAAGATCCCAATCATAGTATAGTCACACAAAAAGTCTTTCTTTACGAATCATGTTCAAATGTGTGTTACTATATATGGGATGGTCTCTCCTTTGTGAAATAGAAATGACCATTTAATTGAATCTATCTGTGTAGTTTGCCAGACTTACTGACTAGCACTTTTTGACAGTCTACAAATCTCATCAGGGGAGAGAAGGGTTTCAGTGACTCAGAGGATTCTGCCTAGGTTCTTACTCTGAATGATGAAAGCTCATCTTCTGCTTCAATGAAGTCTTGGATGGAGGTGCCAATTTGTGTCAGGACACGGTCGATGACATGGACAACACCATTTGTGGCAATCTGGTTCCCGTGGATTACTCGAGCACAGTTCACAGTGACAACCTGCAGTCATTTGAAAGAAGTCACATCTAGTCATTGACTGCTAAGGCAGTCAGGTCATTTCCACCTTCCCATTTGTACTATTAGGTATGATGTAAGGCACTACATGCCGAGTGCCTATGCTGGTGATCTACTAGGTATAATGTAAGAAATCTATGTGCTGAGTGCTGATGCTGTGGATTAAGGCTTGAATATTGTCAAAGAGAAGGCAGAACTGTCTAGAAGCCCAGTCAATCCAAAGCATGTCTGGAGATCCAAGGCAAATAACCCTCCTCATTTGAGTTATTTATTTTTACTTTTATTCTTCAATATAAACAGATACAAACTATTTCGGATGTAGATCAGAGTATTGTGTAAAGAATTCAAATTAGCTTTGAAATGAATTCTGAGCGAGGAATAAAAGTCACCATTGCAAAACAGTCATGAGGTCTATTGAACAATAAATAGTACTGCCTCCTCTCTGGAAGACTTTTTCCGTCTCTGGAAATTTTAATGTTAAAAAAAAAACCCTAAGGCCCTGCTGGCAACTTGTCTAACTGATATGATGACTCAAAAGAGTGACTAGAGGGCAGTCATCACCCTCTTGATTGTGCCCTTCATTGTCGATAAGAAACTGCTCGATACACATTGCCTCTAACTGCCAATCAGTGTGCCTTTAAGAGTAATCAGTTGGATTGAAATTTTACATGGCCAGGTTTTTTTTTCTTCTTAATCATAATACAAGCATTGACATCACACTGACATTTTATCCTTGCTCTGAACATCCTATCAAGGGAACAGATAAAAATTAAAAAAAAAAAACATGACTTAGAAATACAAGTGTTATAAATGAATGAATGAATAAATAAATAAGTCTTCACTAAATTAAACTTACCCCATTGGGATAATGATTGATAAAAAGCCCCAGATTGTTGTACATTGAAGGAATAACCATGCCGTGTTTCAGGTCCTTGGTTAGCATTCTCTTATTAACCATGTGGCTGTGTAAAGCGTTCAGTAACTCAACATTGACATTGTTCTCTAGTCCTCTGCGGATGTCCTAGGAAGAATTAAACAAAGTCAATTTGCTGTGGTTTGCTATTGAAGTTCTCTTATGCACCCTGTCCGTTCTCTCTCCAACCCTTTGAAAATATCTATTTTCATTTGTGTGTGTGCGCCCGCGCGCGCGCGTGTGTGTGTGTGTGTGTGTGTGTGTGTGTGTGTGTGCGCGTGTGCATGAGCACATGCAAGCGTGTACATGTCCGTGTGCACCACGTGTATGAGAGTGCCTGGAGATGTTGGTATCTGTTACAGGTGGTTGTGAGCTGCCGATGTGGGTGCTGGGAACCAAACTTGACTCTTGCAAACATTCCTAACTGTGGAGTCATCTTTGCAAACCCATCTCTACTCTTTTGTGACCTTCTTTATCAACATTATCAATTGATCATAGAAAACTGACAGAAATAAGAGAATTATATTATTTCACCTGATTGAGGAATTTTGGAATTCCAAGTTGTTAGTGAAGGGTTCCAAATCTGATAGAATGCTTAGAAACTTTTGGGGCTAAATACATTTTAAATATATTTATGAAGAGACAATCTTTATGTAGGTCCCTAACCAGGCTTGTGACATCATCAGACACACTATGACAAGTAAGTTGTGATGTCAGGTACTCAATATGCTATCACATTTGCATACAGCACATGAGAGTTTTTGTGTTTTCTATGCTCGTTTTTCTGGAGGCAGTGTATGATCATGTAGCCCAGCCTGGTCTTAAACTCACAGCCATGTTCCTGACTCAGCTTCATGAATGCTAGAATTAATTACCAACACCCTTGGCTAACACTTGAGATTTATCAAGGATTTTATACTTATTCCTAAACTAGTCTAAGCGTTGGTCATCTTATACCTTCCTGGGGGCTGTGCTTCACGTCTTTCTGTACTCGGTGCTACAGTGTATACAAAGACAAACGAGGAGAATATAAAGACAAACAAGGAGAACTTCACGGTGCTTGGCATATCTCAGTAGATAAAGTCCAGAGAGGAGGAGGATGGAAGGACAGCATGCTTTAAGGGGTCCAATGAGGAATGCAGCTATTTTTACTAGAGTGGTTTGGAGGTACACGTAAGGGAGCAGATAAGACTAAAATGGGTGGGACTAGTGTGATGTCGTTCTGGATCCTAATACAGAGTGGCTGGCTGTTGGGTGAACGACTCATATCCATTCCATTACCGTGTGTTTTTCTGTTTCTCAGTAATGTATTCTGAAAGGTCCAATGCTGTGAAAATGAAGTTAAACCAGCAATAACACTGAAGAGTGTGCGGGGCTGGGACTCTGTGATAGCGCATGGCTTTAGAAAGTCAGTCAGGGGTAAAATTATTCAGAAATGATAGCACAAGGAGGATTTCCACAGATGAACATGGTAGTAGACTGACTAGCTAATTTTTAAGGAACTGAGATGTGGGAGCCAGGGCCACTCACTGTGTTTAAGTCTGAATGTTGGTATGGATTCTGCCTATTATGGGGGAATGGATTGAAGGAAAGCAATTATTTATAGATATAAGAAATGCTTTATATTTCCAGTATCCCTCATTTATGTAGCCATATCATATGTGGAAGAAATATTAGTGGGAAGATTAGAATCACTGGGCTTCCTCGGGAAATCCCACAGTTTTCAAATCCCACAGATTTCATAGCTGCACACACTAAGGCAAGAGCCAAAGTTGTCAAGGAGTAGGCAAAGGGCAGGCTGCAGTTCGGGGAGGAGACATCTAACTTTTATCACTAGGGTAAGGATGCTCAGGTGTGATCTGAAGGAGCCCGGAGGGGCTGAGATGCAGAAAAGACAGGGGTCTACGAATCAGCATTAACACAGCAGAGCTACAGGACACTGCTTGTGAGGCTGCGTTGAACCACCCTAGAAATTGTGAGCTCATCTCCACATAAGCAGAATGTAGAAACCCACTTCTCTACTAGTTATATAAAACTGGAAATTAAGGAATCTTTTATGAGTGAGTCTGTCATGAATTAGACTGTTCATAAAATCAAATATTGTTTATAAACACCTGGTTTAAATATCCATGCACATTTACTATTCTGACAATCTTGGAACAGCAATCTATGTGGCATGCAGTCAATGCTACATAAATAAGTATAAACTATTTATTACAGCTTCTCATCCAATGCAACTGTAGCTATGCTATTTATAAACTACAATAAAATACAACTGTGTAATATAGCTCCTAATAGACTTTTAAATATAGATGGGCATTTTAACTTACCTTTCTAATAGATAGGTTATCTGAAATTGCCTGTGTTTTCTTACAACAAAGAAGAAGACAAGAGGACAGGAATAAAATACACTACTGTTACTACTACTGCTGCTGCTGCTGCTACTACTACTAAATATTCTTTCAGTTCATTCATCTTCCCATTAAGGAGATTGGAGATTGTTTCCTGGGGAGTTTCACTATGACAAGGTGAACACATGTCACTGTCCCAATGACTCATTTTAACTACTTTGAAGTGTACAATAGAGGATTATTAAATGTTCTTAGGTTATATATAAGTTGGTCAATTAAAATGAAAATGGCAGTGTCACACAGACAATATATCAGGAAATGAAAAGGCTGAATTACAGAATCCAGGTTGTCCCAAGCCTCGTTACTCGGCGCGAAGTATGTGTAGGACCCTTTTCCTTCAATCTCTTCCCTCAGCTTCGAGACATCGGAATAGTGTTGAGTGGTCGTGGCTCCCACGATGCCCAGCGTGCCATAAACATGGTCAATGGGCATCACTGAAATAGCCGGAAACAAGCAAGTGCTTAGAGGCTGCACCATCATTCAAACCTTACCTATTCCCCAAAGTATTGAACTGGTCGATTTAAGCAATAAAATCCCAGGAATCACCCGCTTTACACAAATGTGCATTTTGAGCATTACGTCACGAAGTACCACTCACACCAGGATTTCTTGTGTTCTGATATTAAGAAAGTGAGTTTTAAAATTTCAAACGGAAGTAACATTTACTAAATCCTGCCACATCACTAAGGGTTTAGTCAGGACTTTTTGAGAATATAACTATTTAAGGATATTTAAGGAAAATGTATCAACTACTTTTAGAAGATTCTTCTGGAACCTTCTGATGCCAAACCGAAAAGATAGAGCTAGCACTCGGCAGGCAGCCTGTTTTTCTGACCCCGTTGATTTGAAAATTAGTGTCATATGGAAATAGTCATAAAGTAAATGACTAGCTTAGTGAATTCCCTGAGACAACTATTAAACTAAATCATAAAGTCTCCCCCCCCCAAAAAAAAACCCAGACCAATAAGGTAAAATTTAATAAGGTTTCATGGCGAAGTCCATGCCTAGATTGAACAAAACACATCCTAGAGCAAACAGAGCTCAACAGTTTCCGTGGGAGAAAGCCTGCAAAACATCACCTCATCTTGACAGCATTGACCAAGCATTGGGTCTCAGGAGTGAGGAACTCCATAGTCTCTCAGCTGCGAACTGTGCCAGGGACTGTTTATGGTTTGGTGTTCATGATGGTCGGTGCTTTGGAGTTTATGTGCAATTCAAGGCCCGGGGGACCCTTCTGTTGGGGAACGGGAGCCTGGGGGAGGGTGCCGATTGACATTCTATATCCCAGAGGAATGAAAAGCAACTTCTCTTATTGGCACAATTATGGGCAACCACATTTCAAAGTGAGGGCTATTACAAACTCATAGCTGGTCAGCTAGAGATGTTGTAGATGTCATGCTTCTAAACGAGTGCAAAAAGGGACTTTCAAGGAAGACAATCTGAGCTAATCCCAATTAGGCTTCACGTTAGTGTCTAGCACCATCAGCTTCCAGTGTATGAGAAGAGTGGTCTAATATGTCACCATGTGATTAACACAAAAACATGGGGAATTTGCTTAGATGTTGATTGTTCCAAGCATGTGCATACACACACACCTGTACGCTCATGCACATGCACACACTGTCACATTCATGCACACGCACACACTGTTGGCCTCACATTCGTTCCTCACAGAGGAGAAGCTCCCACGTATAATCCAGAAATGTAGATTTTACCTGCTGGGCAGCCTTTCATCCCTTCCATTCTCATATAGCCGGGGCAGCATTCGTATAGCACAGTGCTGCACAGAGAGGGGAAATCTCAGTATTAAAAGAGAGACCTGCAAACAATGTGCTCTTACATAAAACAAACAGTGTTCATTATTCCTACGATGTGCTAAGACTGTGGAAGCCAGCTTTTGTCTCTACCCTTTGGATACCAGGTATTTATGCAAGTTTGATTTGTCTCTGTAGCCTCCAGGCAGTGTTGCAAAAGTCCTGGATCTCGATACTGAAGGATGGAGTTCGTTGAACATTTTCTCTGGGCACTAGACATATGCTCTTAAAGAAGGTACTTGATATGGCAGAATTCAGTCTTCCAAACAGGGTAACAAGGGAAGAGCAGTGACAATATCAAAATACAAATAGTAGTGAATACTAAAAGAATGTTTTTAGGATAACCATGTTAGCTCTAAGTACCAGCAAAATGCTCATTATTTTGTTAAGTTATATGCTACCTTGAAACAATAGAAATACATTAACCACCCTACTGTATGAAATCCTATCTCATGTAAGATTGTTAGTATGAATTATACAAGATAAAAGATTTCTTCAGTGTTTTCATGTATATACATGTATACTTTGATCACTTTTACTCATTTTTACCCTCTTCTGCTTAATTTCATTTTTCCCCATGAGATAGTGTCTCATGAGACCAGACTGGCCCTGAGCGCCATATGAAGTTGAGGATGACCTTGAACTTCTGACTCTCTATGCTGAAAGCCATCATAGTGATTTTGTGTGGTGTTGGGGATCGAACCCAGGGTTTTGGGCAGTTGAGGAAAGAAGTTAACCAAGTAAGCTGCTTTTATTTATTTATTTATTTTTTGGTTCTTTTTTTCGGAGCTGGGGACCGAACCCAGGGCCTTGCGCTTCCTAGGCAAGCGCTCTACCACTGAGCTAAATCCCCAACCCCGTAAGCTGCTTTTATAACCAAGATTCAGAGTTACTTTTAAAAATTACCAGTATTTATTATTGATTTATCAGTTATGATTATCAATTTAATTGTGCTATACGAATTTGAATTTTCCTATTTTATTTTAACTTTGTTTTTCTTTTCGGGGCTGGGGACCGAACCCAGGGCCTTGCGCTTGCTAGGCAAGTGCTCTACCACTGAGCTAAATCCCCCACCCTTGTTTGTAGTTTTAAGAGTTGTCTGAACCTGAAACAAGGGAACTGTATGGGCCCTGATGCAAATCTTCATTTGCCCCCTTGTGACAATTATACTTCTACAGATCTCCACAGGAATAAGTAGACTATGTAGACATTAGTTGAATGTTCTTGTGAATTTGATTTATGCACATCATAAACAAAACTGAGATATGTCTATAGTGAGAGGCAGATCGATGGGATGAAAACAGGACACTGGCATTATGAGGCAAACGTCTAAACCAAACACTGATACAATCTGATAACAGCTCTGAAGCAGAAAAGTCACACTGCAGAAGAGGTGAGCTTGTAGAACAGTGGCCTGAAATCTCAACTGCTAAGTGGACAATGTGTTTATCCGTGGAAAGGTTTCAAATACAACAAAACCGTTTTGGTTTTGTTCCCAGAAAGCATGGATGCTACACACAAATCCATTTTCCTATATGGCCAGGAAGTCAAATAGAGCAAGAAGAAGGCAGAATAATTGCTCTGCCTGCTTGGAGAATGGGGAATTTGTCCTCACTATCTGAGTAGTAAAAAATGTCATAGGAAACCAACTGAAGATGTAACTTGCACCAACAGGGAGCCTGCACACTGCTCTGTGGGAGGTTTTCTACATATTGTAGACAGTACCTAAAGCTTAAGCCTAGGGATGCTAATGCTTTCTTGAGACCTGGCCTGTTTCTAGTAAATTCTCAAGGTAGAAGCCAACTTGAAAAACTGAATGACACAGAAGATGTTGCTGGCAACTTGGGCAGAAGGGAGTGGAAAGCGAGCCAGGCTTCCTCCCTGTCTGTGCCATTGGTTTCTCTGCTTAGTTGAGATTAGCATTTACACTTGTCTCAGAGAAGAGATGTAAATGTGATCTGACATGGAAGCCACTGAAGGAAATTTTGCTAAGGGGACATTGTTAAAGTTTTGGTAAAAAAGTTTTGGGACATTTGTTAAAGCTTTGTAGTTCTGGCTACAAGCACAACTTTTGTTTAATGGAAAACAAGAGACTCGACTGGTTGTGTGACAACTTTGGCACCTCTAATATAATTATATTGTGAAAACAAGATGTCTTTAACTTCCAGAAAGAACAGGAAAATTCTTTCCTTAAATGCACAACATGGGAAGGTCATTGACTTCCCAAAGTTAAATAGTTCTTTGTTGAGTGTTTGTTCCAATAGCACATGGATTAAAAACTATCTGTCTGTCTGTCTGTCTGTCCATCTGCCTGCCCACCCAACTGTCTGTCTGTCTGTCTGTCTGTCTGTCTGTCTGTCTATCTATCTATCTATCTATCTATCTATCTATCTATCTATCTATGTGCATCTATCAATATATCTATGCATTTGTTTAATTTTGTTAGGGTGTCTCACTTTGGAGCTCAAGGTAACCTAGAGAAGTTGGGGCAGTCTCCTTACTTCAGCCTCTTTGGAGGGTACCTGAAGCTCACCATGGTGTATTAAGTGGATATTCAGATTCTTCGGTCCTCAAAGCTACCTCATAGAGGCTACAGTTCAGGTTGAGGGCAGCGAGGGGCCCTTCCATGATTTTCATTGCTGGGATGACATGGGAGCCCTTTCTGATTTACTGAGCTACCCTGTCTTTGAGACAGCCCCCTCGTAAAATGATGGATTGGATAAGTGATTCTTAACCTTTATAGATTCAGGGTTTTTAACTTTCCTACCAATAGCTATAGTGTAATAAATTAATAAAAATGTCTACTGCATAGGCAATAATGTTTTCCAGCTTTGAGTTGATCAGTGAAATATACAGCAAAGCCATAAGGGGTGAGGTGGAGTCTTTATCACGATGTCTAAATGACCAGAGAAGCATTGATTTGGGCTTTTACAAATGACCATTTCTGATCAATTTGTTCTCCTTGATTGTGTGTGTGTGTGTGTGTGTGTGAAGAGGGTGCAGTGAATAGAGACCACATTTTTCACATGGATTCAGGACACACCACACGGGGCCTGCTTTGGCTTCTCCAGCTTATGGGCTTAGCGAGAAATCGACTCTTCTAACTGGTGTTGAGAGGGAGCCTCTCTGCCTGTGTATGAACCTCTCTTTAAAAGCACAGGAGTTTGGACAGTCTCTTCAGACTGGGGCATGTGTCCAAGAAAAGGCGAGTACCGTCCTGTAGGATCTTCAAACCGTCAACAGAGAAAAGGGTGAGACTCACGTTTTCTTCCCGCAGATAGCACCTTGATACCAGTTCTTACAGGAGCTGAAGTATTTCTTTTTGGTGCCCAGAATCTGCTGGAGGGCACAGACGTTTGGGCTGGAGACAGAGGGGAGGGGAAAGAGTTAATTGCTGTGGTTCTTGCCTCTTCCCAGTTACAGGTCAGGTGGCTGAGAGAGATGTTTGGATGGAGTCCTGACATTCTAAGATGGGATTTTAACTTTGTACAAAGCCAACTCCTGCCCCAGTTCTACTGAGTTACTAGAAAAAGCAGAAGTCTAAGGGAGATAGCGGGAGGAGGGAGAAGAGGGGAAAAGGGAGGGGGTATAGGAGGGAGGAGAGGATGTAGAGAGAGGAGGGGTGAGGAGGAGGGGAAGGGAAGGGAGAAGAAGGGGATGTAGGAAAAGCCACTGTATGTTTGAGACTAATATCAGTATTTCAAAAAGTTAGCCTGGCAGAAATATTTAAACAGAGTTAGACTTAACAGACAAACTACTGTTAAAGTGGGAAAAAAGCCACTGTTTTAAAACTAAGCATGTATTTATTTGGAGGATGGGCAGCTTTAGGATTTTGCTGAAGCGCGGGAGATTAATGGCAAGGGACACAGGTCTTACTTCACACTCTGCTGTGTGGTTCCCTAGGGACCTGCAGAAGTAGATTAGTGTTCAAAGGAACTTTTGAACAATGCCTTTACACAAAGGAAATTTGATTCTTTAAAGAGAACAAATAAGAGTATCCTTCTCTATTGCAATTTTAAGCTTGCTTTCTCTTAAAAGGATGGAAATTCTACTCCACTGTTAAGAAGACTGCTCTGAGAACTCAGAAAATGAGCCCCCCACCCCCCAAGGCTTAGGGGAAAATGCCAAGAGTCCCATGCAAACAGTGCAGATGTCCGCTTGGGCTACTAAGATGTTTCTAATAACCTTTTAAAATCCTACATTTATCTGAAAAGATAAAACATTTCAAGGGATCCAGAGGAGCAGCTATTCAGCCCAGAGTTTAATTTTCATATACAGAACAAAGGAAATTTGCACCGATATCCCGAAAGACATCTCAAAGCCTTTGACATGATACCAACAGAGACCAGACACTTTGATTTTGAAAACCATACTCTGCAGTAATGGAGAGAAATAAAAACCCAAGTAAACAGAATTACTAAGGGTTACCCAACTATATTTTGTTAATTACATTAAAATTAATAATCCACATCAAGTAATAATACTTGCTATGTTGATAGGAATACTTAGGAGTTTAAGGCACATATATGCCATAGTAACTGTCTATCTCTATCTATATATGTCTATTTACAGAATATTCAGAATTGTTCCTTTTCCTATTTATTACCTTGCAGTAAGTAGAACTACAGCTACCCTGTGCATTCACAAGGAACTTCTACATATTTCTAGAACAAGCTAAGTGGAACAAGCCAAAAGGAAACAAGCCAGGGACTTACCCCTGATCCCGACCCCTGATGCGGCTGTGAGCTAGGACCTTGTCATAGTAACTGTTGGCATTTGCGGGGTCAACATCACACAGGAACAGCAGCAGCAGAGCAGATAAGGGCAGGAGAGGAACCATCTTCAGCCCTGAGCTCCGTCCAGGAAGAGATCTGGCCTGTGTTCTGGAGAGCTGAATTTATAGAGCTCTGGGCTGTGGGAGGGAGCACGGCTGTGGGAGGGGGCGCTGGGCCAACCTGAAACTTGCAACTGCCTTGCAGAAGCACCAGCAGCCCTGTGCTGTCCCCTGGGTTCTGAGCAGTCTGAACTCTTCCCTCTATTTGTTTTTAATCATAGTGTGGCCTTTTTTTTCACTTCTATAGGTTTACTCTGTGAAAACAGCTGGATCTGAGTTCAGGGACCTCTCTGCCATGTGCCTCTGCCACTCTCTGTGTCTCCGAGCTCCGTGACTTTCTTAGTTTGATCTCATCACACTTAAATCGTCCCACAACAGAACACTGAGGTTATTTTTCGACAGAAAAGAAATCACAAAGGGAATTTAACACAAATCCTGGATAGATTTACAATGCATACAAAGTACGATTTCCACAGCTAATGTGGAGGCACATGTTCCTTGAAGTCCTGTGAAACTTGGGTCCTGACTTTCCAACTCTTAATGAGTATAGAGAGTTAAGTTACAAAGACCTACTTCGGGAGAATTTCTCTAACTTTTCTCTCTCTCTCACACACACACACACACACACACACACACACACACAATTTTACTTTTTATTGCTTTTCATTCCACACACACTGCATACTCTGATAAGACCTGGAAACAGGTATTACTAATCTAGAAGTAATGTGGCAATTAAATGCATATTAAGAAACAGGGCTGCTGCCAAGAATATCCTTCTGATTTTTAAAAGAACAACTGCACTCTCTCGGTGTTGAATTTCAGCATCCCCAGCTGAGGGAAGACACAGATTTTTTAGGTCTTCACACATGTGGAGAATCCTTTGGATGAAGAAGCTTCAACGATTAGAAGGTTCAGAAGGAGGGAATGGGAACAGCCATCTGTCTCTGGATGCACAGATTTTAAAGCATCCCTAGAGAGGGGGGGAGTGTGTTTCTGTGCTGTGCTGTGAAGTCCCCCCTCTGTTTTGAGCATCAGTATTGTTTTCTCACTGACAGGCAAAGACACCATGGCTGGATGCTTTATGTTTTACAGTTGGAAAAGTTTAAGGGGGAGGCCAGAGAGAGTTCCTTATCTGGAGAGATGTGTGAGCTTTCTGTGGGAACTGCCTTTCAGTGTTAAAATAATCGTGCAGCCAACAGCTAATTTATTAAGTACACAGCCAAACATCACAGTTTGAAGATGAGTCAGAAGCCTCTGTCACTTCTGAAATTTTGGTATTAAAGGATTGAGAATTACCAAGTTATCTCTGGGGAACGGGGAGAGGAGATATCATGGAAAGTAAACTATGTTCTTTCCAGGGTACTCGTGTGACAGAGACACTAATCTCTTATTTATATTTATCTAAATGAAGCCATTCTTACTTTAACTGCCTTTTCTCTTGTTTGCTTTATAAATAGCTTTTGCTACTCTTAGGTTGTACAAATGGTGGGCTGTCGGTAACTGCTCAATGAAAGGGCAGTCCTATCATGCATATAGGATATCATAGATATCCTATCTGATATCAATCAACTGGCTGTTAGAATGTTCGGGGAACATCATTTATTGACGAGGTTACTGTGCTATTCTGACAAGCAACATGTATTTACCGTTTTGCACAAGGCAAAGCGTATTGTCATATGACAGAAAGGCATTCTGAAGCCCCCTTTTATAGTTTCCAATAATAGAAATCTGAAATCTTTCTACTCCAAGCATCATGTTTGAGACTTACCAAACTCCCATGGAAGTCAACTCATGCCAACCCTTCAAAATTATTAACTTATTGGGGTCAGTAATGACATCAGGGAGGGTCTTCTGAACAAGAGCCAGAGACACATAGACCACCCGTAATCCAGAGAAGAGCAGAAATTTTAGGTAAAGATGGATAAATCAGGATACTTGAAGAGACAGAGGCCAGGTGAGACGAGAGATACTGCACGGTAATTGTTGGGAGAAAGTCCAAAGCTAGAGAGAGGCTCTGAGCCAGTTTGGGAACGGCTGAGAAAAGGAAGGCAATTATGAAGCTAAGAAGGGAATCTTAGCCCAAGTTGTAGAAGAGAGTGGGAAAAAATCCACAGAAGGGCACACTCTCTTCCGGGGTTCTCATCAAAAGTCACTCTCCACACAGGGCCCTTTCTCTTCTGCTCTGTGAAACTATCCTGACCCTACTAACCCCTGCACTTTTCCTACCAGTTGGGAAGGTGACGGAAATCATGAAAATTAAGTCCGACTTTCCAGGGCTGCAAAGTCTGACCCAGAGATGTAAGTCATTAAGGAGAAAGAAATGGTTCATTATGTAACTCAAGAGAGAGAGTGTGACTGGGAGACAGGGCTGCTTGTCTCTAGGCATGGGATGCTGATTTATAGGCAGTTCTCTGTTATCGAGCCCCCAGAGACCATGAGGTCACTGCACTGCCACACTTACTCACCACTGTGAAACCAACCTCAAACTCCCGCAGTCCCCGGGACTCCTCATGGACTATGTGCTCCGTAAGCCTGTGCACATAAGCCTTGAGCAGTATGCCCTTGGTCTTGATTGTGTCATGAATCTTAAAATGCTTCTATGTTAATATGTGGTTCATGAGTTGTCATGGCCCATGAGCTCAAAAGTCGTTTACATATAGATCACATAACACAAACCCACTCTTACAGCCCAGTCAAGCCTTGAGGGTAACCCTGTACCTTCTTAGGAAAAGTACTCCTCCAAACCTCCACACCTGGTCCATGGGGACTACAAGCCTTCTCTAGTCCTGCAAATGGAAATTCTAGGCAAGACTCGGAGATCTTTAGTTTCTTTGACTGAGGCTGCTTTTTAAAAAGATTATTAGATTGAAAGAATTTAAACCAAGAATCATGTATTGGTTTTCCATCTTTAAAATGATGTGTATAAATGAAATAAAACCGAGTATCATCAGCCAGCCTTAAAGAGGTCAAGGAGGCAAGCTATAGGCTTAGAAATTCAGACTGACACATTGTAAAGGCTACTTATGGGAAGTGGGGCTTCTGAAGCCTTCTGCTCAGTATGGTATTTCTTGGCTTTCCCAGTGCCCCCAACATAGTCTGTTGTGACATAGGAAAGACAATGGAGCAATACTCAGGGAAAGGTGGGGTTCACTGCACACCAGAGTAAGAACCATGATCTCTTAGCTGTTAACCATGACAGATGCAGGGCAGAAGCCTGTGGGGTAATGGAGGGTAGGGTGGTATTTTCTGCCCCTCCTTGGACTCTGCCTTCAAAAGCCTTCTTTGCAGCGGATCAATTCCTCTATTGAATAGTCAGTCACCGAAGCTTCCCCCTCACTGAACTGAGTGCATTTGCACATTTAAAACAGAATGAATTTTGCATTAGTGCTATCTACTTTTTATTTCTCTGGAGACATCTAGTGGAGAAAGTACGGTATACAGTGTTTAGAAACACTGGTAATGTCTCTTACATTTTGATTAAACTGGTGAATTGAAATTCATAGAAAACAATTTCAAAATGCCAACCAAGTAGGAATTAATAATCTCGTGCAAGAAATCTCTCCAGGCTCATGCAGAAGGGACTGATGAGTGATGCCAAATCTGGATGAAGAGTAACGGTGTGGGAAATGGCTGGAAATAGATCGACTCACTTTCTGAGTGGGTTTTTTTTCTCCACTGACTGACACATGAAAAGGAAGCATGACTATGCGTGTGCACACATACATGCTGATACACATGTGTGTGCCTATGCATGGAAGCCAAAGGCGGACACTGTGTGTCTTCCTCTCTTTCCACATTATTTTATTCTTTAAGAATTTCCCAAAATATCTATGGTGCATTTTGGTCATATACCCTACTGTCTTCTAACTCTTCCCAGACTCCCCCATGCCTGCTCTCAACTTCATGTTCTACTGTTTATTCATCTATCTATCTATCTATCTATCTATCTATCTATCTATCTATCTATCTATCATTTATCTATCTAAAAACCATCGAGTCCCAAGTTAGTGCTAAGTGTACACGTGTGTGACCATCCCCTGGAGCATGGTCAGCAATTGCCCCCATGAGCACATCTTGCCAAGCCAGTCATTAGTGTAGCTCATAGGGTCCATCCCTGGGTAAACCTTTTGGTGGCTTCTCTCCCCCAGCAGCCTACATGAGGTTCCCATATTAGGTTCCAAAAGCCTATATTGTTCGGGGTGGGCGGAACCCCTGACCACCAACTTGAAGGGATGTATCCCACATCTGCTGTTGGGCATTTTGTTTGGTGAGCTGTGACTTCTGAGAGAAGCCTGTATGTTAACTGCACTCCTCCCCACCCTCTCTCTGTGTATGTATGTGTGCATATAAACATACATATATGTGTGTATAATATTATGACACTTACACAATAGTCTATACTATATATAGACAATAGTCTAACATACATGTATATATACATATATGCACATGCACACACTTATACAATAGTAGGTGTCTATATGGTTTTTTCAGACATCCTTTGTATTGTTTATCTTTTTCAAGCCCTTTTCTATTCCCCATCCTTTGAACCTATTTGCTCATTATTCTCTTTCCCCCTTTTAATATTTGCACACAAGAGAGAGAAATTCGGTGTTTGTCTTTCTGGCTCTGGGCTACTTTGTTCGGTATAACTATTTCTAGTTTCACCTATCTTAGTTTCCAGGGGGTGGGGATTTTTCCCTGAGCCCAGAGCACTTTGCTTAGCTATTCTGGACACCAGCAGGTTCGGTGAATGGTGTGCTAACTAACCTTATAGATGTGTGCTACCATGCCAGGCCATTTACATTGTACTGGAGCTCAAAGTCAGGTTCTCACACTTAGAAGACAACTTACACTTTACCAACTGAACTTCTTTCCAGGCCCCACCTCGTGTTTTATTAAACAGACGATTCCGACATTGCTTGTTTCCCACTTTCACATTCCTTGTCCTCTTTGGCACTCTTGATATTGTCTACATCAAGCCTCCTGTATTCAAAGACGAGAGACTGACCATCTGCTCCCTTCCAGAGACTTCTGGTATTCCTCCGGCCAGGTACTAAGATAGAGAAAGAAGGGTTGCTATAATAAAATGAAATGACTAGAACAGTGCTCTCTGGCACCCTTAGCCTGCTCAAATCTAGATCAGAATTAGGACAAACCCACAGTGGTTATCATTCCTCTTCCCTTGGGAGCGTTTTCTCTCACAAAGTTATGTTCTAGGGTCCCATCTCGCACTTCTGTACACATGCCTTTTCTCTGTTTATCTGTTCAAAATTAATGCCAATCATATATTTGTGACACCTTCCACACGTGTATATGTGACACATAGTTCCAAGATAGAAAAATGTGTGATTTTTAAGCTGCCCGAATCTGGATTTTTGTGTTTAACACCACAATCTCCACTCCCATTCATTTTCCCATGAATTATGTAATTTTGGTTTTCTTATGCTTAAACTTTCACTTTTTATATTCCCAAGTCCCATGATTTATTTATCCGTCTTTATACTTATTTAAATACGATATCTCCTAGTACTAGGGACAATTTAACTTCTTTTTCTACCTCTTTTATTTCTTCCTCACAGATTATTGTTCTAAGACAGAGCATTATATTGAGGCATGCTGTGATGAATGTACATCTTGTTATAGATCTGTCAGCGGTCTCAGATCCATAGTTCATATTCTATGCCTCTCCCCCTCCATATTCCCCTCCATCTCCCTCTCCCTCTCCCCCTCCCCCTCCATATCCCCCTCCATATTCCCCTCCATCTCCATCTCCGTCTCCATCTATCTCTCTGATTAGTTCAGCTAAGGATTTGCTGACCCTGTTCTGTCTTTCACACACTTACCTTCGCTTCATTCCTCCTTGTGTTCCTCATTAGTTAGTCTGTAGTTCACTCATTTCTATCTTTTCTCTTGGAATCTTATCCTGTTGGCTGTTTCTGCGGTTGGTTTGCTCTGTTCTTCCTATGAATTTTAAGAGATATGTGAATTTAAATCATTTCACACCTTTTTGATTTTTTTTTTTAACAAGCATTCAACACATATAGCTCGCAAGCTCAACACTAACTTTGTTGGGTCCCAAGGGTTCGGGGAGGTTCCATTTATATTCTCATTTGACTCCAAAACCATTTTTTTCTCCTCCTTTGTTCCTTCAGTGACCCGCAGGTCAGTCAAGGGCACATTGTTCAGATCCATGGATTTATAGAGCATCTCATATTTCTTCAGTTATTGTCTTTATGTCCATTCCACTTTCATCCGACAAACCGTAAGGTTTTTGTTTTGTTTTGCTTGTTACTAATGGCACAAAGTATTTTAGAGATGGTTCCATAAGTTTCCAAGAAGCCCATCTGTTTTTGGTGTTTGGTGGGATACACTCTGGATATCTCTGGTCCAGTTTAACTCTGAAATTTCACTGTTGGTTTCTGTTGGGGGGATTTATATGCAGATGAGAGTGGATACTAAAGTCACACAAAACTATTATCGTCGACCTTTTTGCCCTTTTATGTACTGTAGTAATTCTTTCGTGAAGCTGGGTGACCAATTTCAGAATGGGGAGGGATGTTCAGTGGGATCCTGTATCTTTTCTTTCTTGCCTTTTCAACTACTGTTGAAATAGAGCAGTGTACCATCAGGTCAAACAGAACCATCATTTCTGGGTCTTTCTTTCCTTTCATGCCAGCACCATCTGCTGGCCACAATCGGCTCTGCAGTCTATGGGCTAGAACGGTTTCCTCCAGCTTCCCAAGACTTCCCATGTTTGAGAACTTTTTTCCCTTTTAAAAAAATATTTTATTTATTTATTTATTTATTTATTTATTTATTTATTTATTTATTTATTTATTTATGAAACTTTACTAAAGCTCAAAATACACATTGAACCCCACACAAGTATAGTGGGAGACTTCAACACCCCACTCTCACCAATTGACAGGTCATTGAAACAGAAACTAAACAGACACAGTGGAACTAATAGAGGCTTATTTGGATTTAACAGATATCTACAGAACATTTTAACCTAAAACAAAAGAATACTTTTTTAGCATCTCATGGTACCTTCTCCAAAATCGACCACATAATTGGTCACAAAACAACCCTCAACCAATACAAGAAGATTGAGATAATCCCATGCATCCTATCAGACCGCCATGGCCTAAAGCTGGTCTTTAATAACAGCAAAAGCAACAGAAAACCCACATACACGCGGAAACTGAACAACTCTCTACGCAATGATAATCTGGTCAGGGATGAAATAAAGAAAGAAATTAAGGACTTCCTGGAATTTAATGAAAACGTTGACACATCATACCCAGACTTAGGGGACTCAATGAAAGCAGTGCTAAGAGGAAACTACATTGCACTAAGTGCCCTGGTTTAAAAAAAAAAACCTCTGGAGAGATCATACACTAGCAACTTAACACCACACCCGAGAGCTCTAGAAAAAAGGAAGCAAACTCACCCAAGAGGAGTAGGAGGCAGGAAATAGTCAGGACTGAAATCAACCAAATAGAAACAAAGAGAACAACACAGAGAATCAGCAAAACCAAAGGCTGGTTGTTTGAGAGAATCAACAAGATAGATAAACCCCTAGCCAAACTAATTGAAGGTCCCAGAGGAAGTATCCATATTAACAAAATCAGAAATGAAAAGGGAGACATAACAGAAATGGAGCGATGACAAATTACCCACACTCTCTGGCTTATGATTATTCTGTGTTTTGGGTTTCCAGAATGGCTCAGTCTTCAATAATAGGCTTCTTATCAGGAAGGTCTCTAACCATAGACATCTCTCCTCCAAACAGGGAGAATAGCAAATTGTAGCTTAAGTGATAATTGCTCATGACCTAAAATCAGCTGGAAGAAGGGTCTTAATAGAGGAATTGTCTAGATCAGCCTGGCCTGTATGTCTGTGGGAGATGGTCTTGATTGTTGGTGATGAGGGAATAGCAAACCCACCGTGGGAGGCACCATTCCCTGGGCAGGTAGCCCTGGAATGAATAAGGAAAGCTAGCGGAGTATATGCAGCCTTGAAACTTGAGTACATGTGTTTCTCTCGGCCCCTGTCTGTAGGCCTTATGTGAATAAGCTGTCTGAGTCCCGCCTTGACTTTGATGCACTGTAACCTGGGATTGTAAGCCAAGGAAACCCTGCCCTCCTCCAAGTTGCTTTTGATTACAACAGCCCCTTCTGCACAGTTGACAACCACCTAGGAAAAGTAACCATCTTACTCACAACACCTCAGTATTTGAGCCTTCTGAAAATGTGGAATTGTTCTATTTTGTGGAAACGGACTGTCAGTCTCTGTTTATCAGGGTTATCTGACAAACCTTTGGTTACCAACTTTTTGATGACTGGAATTCTATTATGTAGAGCAGTGGACATTTCCAGAATATAGATTGTCCCCCACTGGCTGTTGTAGCACTAATGAGACACCTGTGAGAATGAATCTGATGGGATGTCTTTGACCTCTCTTGTCTTTGGTTCCTGGCCATCAGATGAGTTGTCTGCGAGCTCGTGTTTCCCAGTGGTGCCCTCTGGCATACCTGCTGGAGGGTTCTCAGGGTCAAGCTTGCCTCCCCATGGGATGACACCTCTTAAGCACTGAGGCAAAAGCAAACTGTTATTTATCTCCTGGCTTTGTTACAGTTATGGGAAGCTGGTTTAACACACGTGACCTTCTGGACTATCATGGGTAACACTTGAAACTTTTCCCATAGATTTTTTTTTTCTGTTTTCTTCCATGCTGATGAAGATTAAATCCAGGGCTTTGTAGAATTTCAAGGTGATCTTTTTTTTTATCCAGATCAGAGTCTGCTAGCACAGCTAAGGGTAAATCCTAAGAAAATCTCATCACAAAAAGATTAGCACTCCCTCTTTCCCCAAACAAGGATCAATTCTTTCTATCTCCCTTCTTTCCTACATAAGCATCACTTTAAGACTGAAGGAACTTTCTGAATACTAAATGGAAACTAAATGCTTTAGAACAAACAAATTGAAACTAAGAGCTTAGGGCCAAGAAAGACAGCACTGTTTACTTGAAAGAATCTGTGATTCTGGACATTGGTGACCTGGATTGACCCCTCAATTTTCCAGCCATTAGCTGCAAGCTCATTAGGACAATAACTTGTCTCTGTGGCTCAACTTCCTAAGCTAAATTATCAGCTAACAATATCTGCTCTTTCAACGCTTTAAAGATGCTTTGAGTTGTTTCTGAAGTCGGAGGCAGGGTTTGAGTAAATTTACGAATAATTCTTGTGTGTTGTTGAATCTGACAGAAGAAGTCATCGTTCTCAAACTGTCAACCATGAATCCCAGCAGGTGAACGCTCAGGGGCAACTGGACAATGTCTGCTTTTCAGCTTACTCAGGCATCATGGTTGGCCTGAAGCAGCCATCGCTCAAAAGCACCAAAATAAAATAAAATAAAAAATAATAGTCAAAATGTCTCTCATTCTTTCTTGTTAAAGATGGAGTGAACCGTGAATAAAATGTTGGTCTTAAAATGGGAAGCAGGTAGGTAAACGCAGATGGACAACGATTTAGCTGTTGGGGTAGAACAGCTATGTGAAGAGGAAAGCAGAGAGGTGCTGCTAAAGCTCTCCAAGAGTGCAGTTCTAGAGCAGTTCTGAAAACTCAGAGCTGTGGGGGAGAAAAGGCAGGTTGAATGGGAGAGGAGACAAAATGCACACTGAGTAATTTTGCTCAAAAAAAGATTGACACACTATTTTAATGTATCTGATTTAAGAGAAAAAGACCTTGATGCCAATATGATTATTATGAAAGTGCGTCAAGATGCTGAGCAGGGATTTTCCCAGTTGGTTTATAAATACATGGAAATTAAAATTTAGGGGCTAGAGAGATAGCTCAGTGGTTAAGAGCACTGGTTATTTCTTGCAGAGAATCTGAATCTGGATCCCAGTACACACACGAGGTGTCTCACAGCTGCAGATGGGGAATCTAATCCCCCTTTCTAGCTTCTGTGGCATTCACACACACACACACACACACACACACACACACACACACACACACACACACACACACGAAACTGTACAATTTTAAAGTTCCTTTTTAGTATTTTCTCCATAAGGTATTAGAAATAGATGTTTTATTGCTTGTGTGTCTTTATTTAGCTAGTTAGTTTTGATATTTTGGTTTGGCTGCCAAGGGAGTTAGACATATGCTTCTCACCTGAAAAGAAAAAGGACCCAACAGTCTGCTCTTCAGGGTGTCCCTAAGGGTAGCTGTTCCTTATCAATGAGTTGAACAGAGTCAAAGAGTAGAGTCATCTCTTTGCTTGGTGACTGTCCAGGTCAAGCTTCACGCAGCCTCACGATGCATTTGTGCTAAATTATAGTGAGGTTTTTTTTTCTCTTAAAGTTTTTGCAGGTCTTGTCATATGCCATGTTGGCTTATCAAGAAAAAATCCTGGGTCAAAATCAGTGTTGCTATTTTGGCTGAGCATGTTGCCATAGTAATACATCCCTTGTGGTTTAGAAAAGCCTTCTTTTGCTCAAGTGCTATTTTTATTTATTTCAAAATGAAGCTGAGAATAAAAGTACAGTGTTTACAGATGTAATGACCGTGTCAGGCAGAAAGGCTGAGGTAAGCAATGCATGTTGGCTTTTAGCATTACTTCCGTGCTCTGGTTCGTAGAGATCACGGTGTTGTTGGAATGGCCAAGGGAGCAAATAAGTATTTGTGTCTGTTTTTATTTCCCATCTGTGGTTATATGGGTGTGGGGGAGCTGAAAAACTCCACCCATCAATGTTTGATGTCAAATCATATGAAGCCACACATACACCTCAGGAAGGATAGACCTCTATGACAGACACACCATGGCTTCTTTGCGAAGCCAAGGAGGCTTCCAGGGAGCGTCAATAGGAGCTCAGGAGAGTGGGAAGATAAGGACTAACTAGGCTTTTATTGGAGAGTTCTGGGTCACAGCATATGCTCTCATAGGAGGCGTGAGTAGGCTTGGTTTGAAGCCTATGAGCTTTCTGATTGGCAGGTCCAGATGTGAAGCAATAGGAGTCATGTAATGAGGCTTGCATCTGTTAGTGATATTGTCAATGACAGGTCAAACTGTGTTAGTTGTGTTTTCTGATCATATTTTTCTCATGTAAGCAGAGACTATAAATATGTGAAATAAAATTATGTCTATTATTATTTGTGATAAATATGCTATATATGCATACCTCCATCAATCAAATAAAATGACATTTTTTTTTTGGCTGCTGATGACTGAATTACTGGGATGGTTACCATGCAGTGGCAGAACAATACTCTTAAGCCCACTGAAGAATAGAAAACCTGATTGAGAAGCATTTCCTCATTTTCTACCTTTTTTGTTTCCCTGTTCTGCCTTCCATTTTATATTTTCCTCCATGGGACTTGTGGACTTGTGGACTAGGGGTAATGACACTCCCTAGCCTACAGGACAAGCAACAAAGGGAAGGTTAAAGGTCCTTCCTTGTCCTGTGCTGTTGTTAATTTCTATTTTTAACACTCACCTAACATAGCCATCCTCTTCTTCCCATGAAAACTCATTTGACTGTAAGTGGAATGTACGTAGCTGAAAGCACACCATTCCTTGCTTCAGTGTAAGCACATTATGGGATTACACATGTAGCATTTTAGTATCAGTGCACACACATGGTCAATATCAGTATTATCCAAGTAGCTATCAATCACTATCAATTATTTCTAAGCACTCATTATCAGTCAATTACAAGTGCACAGAATGTAAGAGGCTAGGGATTTCTTTTGGCTCTACTTTCTTATCAGACATATCAGTCAGTGTTTTATAGAGGAGAATATCTATGATGAATATATCTTACTGGGGAGGTTAGATTGGCTTACAGCATAATATCTGGATAGTTCAACAATGACTGCCGTCATAATGGAGAAGTTGAGAACCCAGTGCCTGTTCAGTCCCCAAGCCTGATTACTTGAGCAGAACACCCGGAGGATTCCTGGAGAGACACTGGGCTTCAGTTCACAGTGGGAGGCTGAGGAGCTGCAGTCTCACATCAATGGGGAATCTCTGGGACCAGCAGGATGCCTAGGACGGAGAAGGCTCCCAGAAGTTTATGGGAGTGACCCTAGCTGAGACTCCTAGCAGCTGGAAATATGGAGACTAAAGTGGCCACTTCCTGTAACCAGGAGGGACTTCCAGTGGAGGGAGGGGGACAATGTACTCACAAAACTTTCAACCCAAAAGTTATCCTGCATAAAAATTAATCAAGGATAAAGATGGGGTAATAGTTGAGGGAATGACCAACCAATGACTGTTCCAACTTGAGACCTATCCCATGGGAGAAAGCCAACCTTGGGGACTATTAATGATAGATACTTTGCTGTACACGTCGACAAAAGCCTAGCATAACTGTGTCCTGAGAGGTTTCATCCAGCAGCTGATGGAAACAGATTTGGAGATCCACATCCAAACGTTCAGTGTAGCTTGGGGAGTCTTATGGAAGGGTCAGGGGAAGGATTGAGGGAGCTGGAGGGGTCAGGGACACCACAAGAAGATCCACAGAGTTAACTATCCTGGACCCATAGGGGCTCACAGAGACTAAACCATGGACCAAAAAGCAGGCAGGGGCAGGACCGAGGCCCCCTACACATTTGTAGCAAAGGTGCAGTTTGATCTTCATGAGAGTCCCTTAACAATTGGAGTGAGGGATTTCTCTGACTCTGTTGCCTCCCTTTGGATCCCCTTCCCCTAGCTGGATTGATGGCCTTGTCGGGTCTCAGTGGGAGAGGATGTACTACTGGGACTTGATGTGACAAGGTGGGTTGGCACCCACAGGGGACTTCCCCTGTTCTGAGAAGAGGAGGGGTAATGGGGCAACGAGTTTGTGAAGGTGTTAGTGGAAAGAGAGGATGGAGGGTCTACAATCCAGATATAAGGTATAATTAATTAATTATTGGGGAAAAGGGAGATTGACAGTGATCCTGGCATCAGAAAGTAGGCAACTGCCTGGATGAGCTAGGCAGTGTTAGAGGAAGACAACACAAAGGCAATGAAGTGAACAGTGATGTTCTCTCACTTAAGTTTGGCTTGTGATTTGGTTGCCTCTAGAAGATTCAGTCCATAGCAAGGGCAGGATATCCCTCTATAAATAACTATATTAAAAAAAAAAACACTTACTGGTACACGAGAGACTTATCTGTTTGTTGATTTCAGATTCAAGTTGGCAATCAAGTTTGACCATCATAGATGTTCTGGGCTACCATTGTATTCCCAAACCCTTGGGTTAAGGTAAGGTCTTATATGTCTATGTGTACAACTATAAGTTAAAGACAGCTTATGGCATGTCTAGTCAACATATTATTTGCTTTTCAAAGTCCTTCTGAATACTAATTGCAGTCTAATCTCCCAATTCAGTGAGCCCAGATATGATTGCCTTCCTTATCTGGCTTAGTGATTGAAATCTTGGTAAAAGTAAATTAGAATAAATCTCAACTAGTAGATTATAGAATAATACTGGTTTTTATGAATGTTTACACTGACCTGGATTAAAGTAAAGTTCCATCAAAAGTTGTTATAAATTAGCAAAGAACTGTGGCAGATTTAAGTGTAATTAGTGGAGCTTAGTATTAGCTAGACCCAGTGGCAGTTGAAGACAGAATCATCCATTGTTGCAGCATAGACCTGAATTTGACTTGGTGCAAATACTGGTGCTGTCTGTCCTCAACAAGTCTCCACATTTCAGTACAGCACGGATCAGGTCTGAGCAATCACAAGTAGATCACCTGTAAAATGATAGTAAATCTTAGAAATACAGCATTCATTATGATAATTGCTTAAGACTGATCTAAGATGGGACTTGTGATGCCATGTAGAAATCAAGAAACTTCTATTCCTGTGTTCCTTCTGTTTTTAATTTGATGGATAACTTTACATATGTAACTTTATCTTACTAACTCAGAGTTGAATTTAAAGCATTGGAATAGATGATTTTGAGATTCCTTCCAGTCTGAAATTCTCTAACTATAGCATGCTGGTAATTTGTATGGGATAATAACTTTCAAATAACTAAGATTTAAAATAGTCTGTATCTTCATTTACATTGGTACAAGTCAGAAGTAGCAATGATTATTATCTATTTGGTACCTAATGCTTTGGTAAATAATGTTTATAAATATGCCTTTGTATTGATTTATATCAATTAAAGTATCATCGTACAATCCGTATTAGCAATATGTACAGTACTAGGTAAGACTTCAGAGGTAATAGATTCCCTTCATCAGTTGAAACATTTTCCAGTGATCACTGAATGGCAAACACAACTAGTTAAGATGAGGAGAGTATGTGACATCAAATGTTCAACTTTTCGTGTGACTTCTTCATCATATCTGTTCCTCCCAAGGTTTGGGGGTCATTGTGGAGGCGGGGTTGGAAAGATTGTAAGATCCAGGAGTGGTAGATGGAACTGTCTTTCAGACACATACTCTCATTTGGTACAGCATGAAAAGGCCTGTCAAATGCTCAGGTCACTTTCGATCCCAGCATGAAGGACCACCCCTAGCTGAGGTGCTATGGACACCCCTAGATGCTGGGAGAGGGAGAGTCAATTTCTTCTAACAGTATATACCCTGGTAAGCCAACCATACTCCAGTTGGAGACCACATCTCTAAGAATATATGGGCAGCACAAGTAAACTTTGTGGTTTTTGTTTTAAGGACACAAAGTTGGGTGAAGAGGGAAGAGGGTTGGCTATGGAAGGAGCTGCAGGAAAGATGGACATGATCAAAACACATACAAAGTTCTCAAAGAACTGATAAAAATTGCATGGGCAGTGACTATTTTGCATTATAAAAGACAGAATATAAGTAACTCTACTCCCTTATAAAAAAAGTCTCCAGGATAGAGAGGGTCGGGGATGATTAATACTGACTTTGCTGACAAATGTTGAGTGATATTCTTGAGAAAGTTTGAGGACCCAGGAAGGTCTCTTCTTACCGGCAAAGGAAGGGGAATCATGTGCAAAGTCCTTTATGGATTGCAATTCATTGTGCTGGGATTATTGTCCCATTTAAACTCAAGATTCCTATGTGCAAACATGGAGAGCAGAGGGCAAGAATAAACATGAGAAAGCATGCAGTCTGGTAAAGAAGTGGCAGTGTTCATTATTCATGTATGAGGATGTGATGTTCCAGGTATTCAATAGTCTATTTATTTTCTATGCTGTCCATTTTCTCATTATAACTAGTATGAGTTCCCTAGGGAATTCTCTAGTTGGGATAAACAGGAATCAGAGAAAATTCTTAATTCCACTATAGTATCTTCATGTAATCAACTAAGTTTATCACCGTTAATGAGTTTTCTCCAGTGGGAAGAACTACCTGGGGAGAATTAACGTGGATGTGACAGGTGTCTGTAAAGCAGCTGTGTTTTCTCCCAGCTGTGACGTGCACATGCATGAACCTGTGCACAGACTCTGCGGAGAGATGTTTTCAAAGGTCAAAGTCAGTGTGAAGATGTCCCCAGGGCTTTCTGTCTCTGACTGAAGCTCATAACCGTCCCTCCCTTCCTCATAAGCAAAGGGCTTGAGAGGTTAGTCTTGTCATATTTCCTCAAGGCTCCCGGTCTCATCTTAGGACAATTTCCACACAGATGCCAGTCGCCACTTCACAGAAAGTGAGAGATTGGAAGGCATGGCCAGGCACATAGTTTTTGCTGGAATTGTGAGTGTTGATGCAAGTTGCCTTTATATTTCTGTTGGAGTTAAGTAATCAAACAGCCTTCTGGCAAGAAGAAAATGCTGCCATCACTTCATAGAACTGCTGACCTAAATGGAAAGGTAGGAAGAGGACATTAACAAAAGGGAAATTGTCAAAGAATTTGTGTGTCCTTCTTCTGTTTCTGCTCTGATTAACCAATTCTGTTCAATAACTGATATGACAAGAGCAAAACCATCAGTGTATATCAGACAGGGAAAAATTGCAGAGAAAAAATTCACAACAGAAATTCTCTAAAATGTGATACTCTAAAAAGATTTATTCTCAGATTAAATATATTCAATTAACCTTTGAAAAATCTCAGGCTATGACAACAGAGAATGCCTTGGCTTTCTTCATTGCTGCAATCTCGCTCCCAACCCCCACGTCGTGTCCCTCTTTCTCACCTTCTCTCTCCAACTCTCTCTCTTCTCTCCTGCTCTCTCTGTCATTCTGCACAGAAAACTAACTTGGGTTGCTGTAGCTTTTGGCTTTTCATTTGCTCCAATTACATGCACCACTAACCCAATAATCAGATGATTGAAATCTTTATCCTTGTCTGTAGTGATTACTGATGGTAGTGACAGGAATCAAGGGGGTCGCAGATGAGAACAGTTTCCGTAGGCCCAGCCTGCTAAAATCATTTCTCTATAATTAAGTTAAAATACAAGAATTCAAATGAATCGTTAATGAAAACTGCATGCACTGTCATGCTGTACTTGTTTTTATGGCACAGATTACTCTTGGGCTGTGCAGGGCGATTTTCTTTAGGGCTTAATGGCGATTCTACATTGAAGTGTTCTGTGGAGATCAAAAAACAAAAGGCCAGAGAGTTCCTTTTAACTTGTGTTTATAGTGTGAACTTTTGACAGGCTCCCAGATGTGAGGGGAAATAGTTAACCGAAGTCGTATATTGTATGATGATAGCTTCATGCTCACAACTTCCTTACAACTGTATCTTATTATGATAGCAGTATATAAATGAAAACAGCAACTCCTGCTTTCTTTTTCCTGCTGTTATCTTCCTCCCTTACCCCTTTGTCCTATTCTGTCCTTCCTTAGGGTTCTTTGAAGTATGGTGCATGTTTTAAAACATGCCTTATCCCATAAACACGCCAATGGACATTGAGTACACTGAAACTTTCCTCAGCTCTGTCCCTCTCCACTGACCATGGATTGCACTGAGTGAAATACACGCGCTCTAGAAGCTGAGCTGTACTCATCCCACTGGTCCTGTTGTTTTGGTTGGTTTGAGGAGCTCTAATGAAGGCGTGTGAGAAGTAGGATGAACATGCATCTCCGGGGCTTATCAGACATTACCCCAAGCCCAAGAGTCCTCCTGGTTTCTGGAAATACCACAGCAGTGAGGAGGAGACACTGCAGAAACGTGAGTGAAAGCAATGGGGGAAGCTTTCGGACAGTTATGATCTGTGGAAGCCATTCTAAACATTGTGAGCTAGAAATGAAATTAACTCATCCAAATGGCTATAAAAATTCAGCCTGGTCAGTTTTTCACTGCACGTCCTGTATTGCTGTGGTGGCAGTGTTTATTCCTCTTGGTTTTTAATTAAAAAATATTGTGTGATGGTGTCAGAGCCCAGTGCTTTGGCTGTGGCAGGCAAGGGGTCTGTTGCTATGTGATAACCCAAGCCTCTCTATCCCCCGATTAAACAAAATTATAAGTATTTTAGTAATAAATGTTATTTATTCTCTCTTTCCTTATACTCAGCAATAGTTCTCTAGAAACCATTGATTTTAGATTTCACTTCCAATTTAAAAGAAAAACTCCAATCTGCTGCAGTCTAGGGTGTCTCGGACTTAGAATGACACTCTGTAATTAACCTACACCATGCCTTCCCACCTGGGCAAGGATTCCCTCAGATACATGGTTAATTAAGAATGAGGCTGATTCTTTTTGTCAGACAGGAAAGTAAAACAAATGCTTCAGTGCCCAGAAAGGTCCACACGGAATTTGGGAAAGTAATTATCTTAGGATGTCTTGTGCCGTACCAGATCTAATCTGTTTTGTATTTTTGCTATATAATTGCATCCAATGTTATTTTTGTAGTCATCTAGTGTGTGTGTGTGTGTGTGTGTGTGTGTGTGTGTGTGTGTGTGTATGTGTGTGTATGTATGCATGTGGTGTGTGTGTATGTGTGTATATGTATGCATGTGGTGTGTGTGTGTATGTGTGTGTGTATGTATGCATGTGGTGTGTGTGTATGTGTATGTGTGTGTATATATGCATGTGGTGTGTGTGTATGTGTGTGTGTGTATGTGTGTATGTATGTGTGTACACATGCATGCGTGCTTACTCATAGAAATGCATGCCTGAGCAGGTACATGGAGAAGTCAAAGGATGGCTTAACGATGTCTTCCTTGATGACATCATCATCTTATTTTTTTGACCCAGGTTTGCAGTGAACCTGGAGGTTTTCAGATTTGGCTAAAGCAGCTGATTAGTGAGACCCTGACATCTGCCTGTCTCCATTTCCTACTCAGGTGGCCATGCTGGCATAGCAAGCACAGCCCTCAGCACCATCTCCCTACACCACAGTCCTGAGATTTTTTTCCCTCAGATTTCTTCCATAAATGCACTCATTTTGAAATCTCAGACAATTACTTTCTTGCTTTTTTTGTAAACAATTCTTTTTTTTGTTTAAAAAAACTAACCTTGGGTTCAGTCCTTAAGAGCATTGGCTACTCTTTCAGAGGACCTGGGTTCAAGTCCCAGAGCTTGTATGATGGCTCACAACCATCTGTAACTCCAGGGAATCTGGTGGCTTGGCTTCTCTAGGTACTGCATACATGTGCTTTACATACATGTGGATAAAATGCTCATTCAGATAAGGTTAAAAAGGAAAACACTCTCCACTTCCAGAATAACACCGACAATTCCCCATTTTCATTTCTCTGTCCCTTGTTGTCTATTCTCCACGGGCACAGAACTCAAAAGCAGGGATTTCTAAAATTATTATTATTAAACATGGAACAGATGGTATTTTTATATCTCATTTTATTTTGTACTTTTCCCCCATTTTGTTGAAAACAGCCATTTTTTACTCATATAACTTATCCTGATTACAATTTCCTCTCTCTATACCTCCCAGTTCCTTCCCAGCTCCCAAGCCACTTAGATCCACACTCTTTCTGCCCCTCACTAGAAAACAAACAGGCTTCTAAGGGGTAGGAATCAAATAGGATAGAACAGAACAGAAAATAAGAGAATAAGATAAAAAAGAAACCTAGCATATTGGAATTGCCGAACAGAACGAAACATGCCCAGAAAAATGCACAAGTAACAAATGCAGATGCAGACACCCATCATTTGTACACTTGGGAGTCCTATAGAAACCCTAAGCTGGAAGCCATAATACCTATGCGGAAGACCTGCTGTAGGCCTGTGCAGGCCCTGTGCATGCTGCCCAGTCTCTGAGAGTTTATATGAGCTTTGTTTATGTTGGGCCTTGCTTGCTTGGTGTCCTCTATCCTCTCTGGTTCTTACACTTTTTCTCTGCCTCCTCTTCTTCAGGGTTCCCTGAACCTCAAGGAGAATGGTTTGAAAGAGACATCCTCTTTAGGGCAGAGTGTTCCAAGGTCTCTCTCACTTTTTTTTTTTTTTATTAACTTGAGTATTTCTTATATACATTTCGAGTGTTATTCCCTTTCCTGGTTTCCGGGCAAACATCCCCTAACCCCTTCCCTCCCTTCTTTATGGGTGTTCCCTCCCATCCTCCCCCATTGCACCTCCCCCAACAATCTAGTTCACTGAGGGTTCAGTCTTAGGGACCCAGGGCTTCCCCTTCCACTGGTGCTCTTACTAGGATATTCATTGCTACCTATGAGGTCAGAGTCCAGGGTCAGTCCATGTATAGTCTTTGGGGTAGTGGCTTAGTCCCTGGAAACTCTGGTTGCTTGGCATTGTTGTTCATATGGGGTCTCGAGCCCCTTCAATCTCTTCCAGTCCTCTCTCTGATTCCTTCAACTGGGGTCCTATTCTCAGTTCAGTGGTTTGCTGCTGGCATTCGCCTCTGTGTTTGCTGTATTCTGGCTGTGTCTCTCAGGAACGATCTACATCCGGCTCCTGTCGGCCTGCATTTCTTTGCTTCATCCATCTCTCTCACTTTTTACATAATGTCTGCCTGTGGGTCTCCGTGTTTGTCCCCATCTGCTTCAGAAGGAAGCTTCTCTGATGATGGCTGAGCAAACCCCTGGTTTATGAGTATAGTCATTGGGAATTATTTTATTGCTACAGCATTTTTGTTTGTGTATTTTAGAACAGTAGGTACCTGGTCACTCAAGCAGTGTCAGATATGGGTTTCCTCTCATGGAGACGGTGACAGTCAAATCAGAAGCTGATTGGTCACTCCCACAAGCTTTGTGCCCCCAATGCCCTAGCATAATTTGCAGGGGGGACAGCATTGTAGATCAAAGGATTTGTCCCTGGGTTGTCGTTTATGTTTCTCCGTTGGTGGTGTGCAGAGTACCTCCCTGTACCAAAAACACTAGTGAGGAAGGGTGAGGGTACTAGGTAGGCTCCAGCTCGACTTCTCTATATTCAATGAGTTCTGAATGTGTTGTTTTCATCCGTGGGGCCTTGCCATCAGTTTGCAGAGAGCTACCTATAATCTTGGGAACAGCATGGGTTAGGGGGTTAGCATGGTTAGGGGTTTCTATGAGACCCCTTGGCCAACAACTGGATTGGATGTAGCCCAATACTGATACAGGAAGCTTCATTTGGTGACAAGAGTTGTCCAGTTTGGGTTATGCCTCTCTGATTATTTGGTGATTTCATTTAGATGAACTTGGTGTGTGTCTGTCTGTCTGTCTGTATGTGTGTATGTATGTATGTGTATGTATGTGTGTGTGTGTGTGTGTGTGTGTGTGTGTGTGTAGAAATGTTTAATGTATTATGTTTTCATATTACCCTTCAAATGGACCGTAATTTTAGCTGTCCCTCCCAACATTCTTCCCTTCCCCTTGTCTTCCCTCTCCCTCTCTACTTAACCCTTCCATTCCAGTTGCCCTCCTATCCATTTATAATTATCTATATTCTATTTTCCTTTCCTAGGGAGATCTAGATGTCTCCACCTAATCCCTTACTCCATACTGATCCTCTGTGGTTCTTTGGATTGTAGTGTGGGCATTGACTTAACAGTTAACATCCATAAATAAACAAATGCATGTACTATTTGTCTTTCTGGGCCTGGACTAACTCACTTGAGATGATTTTTCTTTAGTTCCATCTATTTACCTACAACTATCACAATTTTAATTTTTTAAATGGCTGAGTAATCTTCCATTGTGTAGATGCACCACAATTTCTTTATTCGTTCATCTTTTGGAGGAAATCTATGCTGTTTCCAGTTCCTGGCTATTATGAATAGAGCACCAATGAACAGGGTTCAAATGAGGTATCTTTGTGATGCACTCCCAAGAATAATCAAGTCAGATCTTGAGGTAGATTGATTCCCTTCTTCCTGAGTAACCACCACTCTGATTTCCATAGAGGCTGTATGAGTTACACCCCCACCAGCAATGGAGGAATTCTCCCCTTACTCCACATCCTTGCCACTGGGAGCTACCACTTATTTTATTGATCTTAGCCATTCTGATTGGTGTAAGACAAAATCTTATTTTCTTTTTCTTTTTCCTTTTTTTCTTTATTAACTTGAAAATTTCTTATTTACATTTGGAATGTTATTCCCTTTCCCGGTTTCCGGGCCAACATCCCCCTAACCCCTTCCCCTCCCCTTCTTTATGGGTGTTCCCTCCCCATCCTCCCCCATTACCGCCTCCCCCAACAATTCACTGGGAGGTTCAGTCTTAGCAGGACCAAGGGCTTCCCCCTTCCACTGGTGCTCTTACTAGGATATTCATTGCTACCTATGAGGTTGGAGCCCAGGGTCAGTCCATGTATAGTCTTTAGGTAGTGGCTTAGTCCTGGAAGCTCTGTTGCTTGGCATTGTTGTACATATGGGGTCTTGAGCCCCTTCAAGCTCTTCCAGTTCTTTCTCTGATTCCTTCAACGGGGGTCCTATTCTCAGTTCAGTGGTTTGCTGCTGACATTCACCTCTGTATTTGCTGTATTCTGGCTGTGTCTCTCAGGAGAGATCTACATCCGGTTCCTGTCGGCCTGCACTTCTTTGCTTCATCCATCTTGTCTAATTGGGTGGCTGTATATGTATGGGCCACAAGTGGGGCAGGCTCTGAATGGGTGTTCCTTCAGTCTCTGTTTTAATCTTTGCCTCTCTCTTCCCTGCCAAGGGTATTCTTGTTCCCCTTTTAAAGAAGGAGTGAAGCATTCACATTTTGGTCATCCGTCTTGAGTTTCATTTGTTCTAGGCATCTAGGGTAATTCAAGCATTTGGGCTAATATTCACTTATCAATGAGTGCATACCATGAAGACAAAATCTTAAAGTAGGTTTGACTTGCATTTCCTTAATGATCAAGGATGAAGGATGTTTTTAAGTGCTTTTCAGCCATTTGAGTTTCTTCTTTCTTCTTTCTTTCTTTCTTTCTTTCTTTCTTTCTTTCTTTCTCTTTTTGAATTCTCGTTTAGATCTGTAACTGATTTTGAAATTGAGTTATTTGTCTTTTTCTTGATATTCAGGTTTATTTTTTTAGTTCTTTATATATTTTTGGATATTAGCCCTCTATCAGATGTGTATTTGATTTAAAAAAATCCTCTTTTCCTATTTTTTAGGCTACCAAAGAGCAGGGATTTCTGAGGCAAGTGTGTTCAATTTTCCTTGTAAGTTTTGAAATACAGCTTTTCCACCCCACCTCCAGTGCACGTATCCAGTCAGGATAGAGATCTAGGAATCCTTGAAGTCTCTTGTTATTCCCACCCACCTTCTTGAGTTGGTCTTTAACATTAGCTGTAAGTTTCACTAGCATATATGCTGTTCTAATTCTGTAGATTTCAGGACAGCCTGAGACAAAGCAAATGGTATTTTGTGACTTTTTGTGAGTTTAAGCAGGTGTGAGATTTGGTAGGGGCTGGAAAGTTGCCTTTGGAATTAACAGCCTTACTATTCTAGCAGGGGACACAAATGTGGCACTCTGCACCCACACTGGCTCAAACTCCTGTACCAGGGTATTCATTGTTCTCTTCTGACCACCAGGGGCGCTATCATGTGGTGCACATAAACTTCACTCAGGCAAACACTGATACACATGATCAAGAAAGAAATTATCTTTGAAAAACGTGGTTTGGCAACGACAACTGGCATTTGGAGAGTAAAGACACTTGATGATGTGTAAGACTTTACAGGCTCCTTCTGCTGCCCTAAGGTGAATTACAGTTTCATTTTATTCAAGCTCAAGAGAGGGCGCTCACATACCCCTCAGTCTTAATTCTTGGCTTTCTCTCATTCGTATCTTCAGTCTGGCCTTGCTTGGATAAATAGGTCTTAATGCAATGAAGATTCTGCGATGCAACCTTGTCTCCATGATCCTATCCTTGCACAGATCTCTTAGCCCAGTTTAAAAGTTTTGAATCCTCCATCAAGCTGCTTCCTTCCTCTTTTCACGCTCATGGCTGTCACACAAGCACCAGTCAGACTCAACACCCTGAGGACACCCCTGCGCTTGATGAGTTAAACTGTGAGAGAAGTAACTAGACTTAGATAATGTTTAACAGAGGCCCCTAGTTAATCTCCCTCCATTTGTTTATCCGCACAGGTAGGTCAGCTCCATCCATAGAAGCGAATGATCAAAAAGTCCAGGCCATAACAATTCTTCCTCCTCCAGGGAGAAAGAGAATGGTGTGCGTCAAAACCAGCCCTTTAAAGCCTTCCCTTTGTTCACTGACCTTTCTCCAGACTCTGGCTGTCCCTTTACTCTGACAGACACCTTTTTCTCTCTCTAGATTAATACAGTATATCAGTTTGAGCCCGAGGCTCATTCTGTTTTCTTATGGTGAATTACAGTTTTTATTTGATTCAAGTTGTATGAGAGAGAACTTATTTAACACTTAATCCTTATTTCTCTCGGCTTTCTCATTTTTATCCTCAAATGACGAGAAAAAAAGTGTCATGATACATGGTTCCTTACACTTGGGGAAAAAAAATGCTCTGAATTGACTTTTCCACCTTTTTAGTCATGCTGACACTGAGTAACTTGGCCCAGAGTAGTGTAATAAATGAATCAGTAATGTACTAGTATATATCTATAAATTGAATTTTTTACTTCCAAGTCTGATAAAGAAGAGAGTTCTGACATAAATTTAAGTATGTACCCTTAGCTATTATCATCCATTAAACATGATTATCTCTGACTTTGTCTCTGTTTAGGAATCTCAAATTAGTAACGTGAAATCAGCAATTCTGGTTTAGAGTGTGGCCATCACCACGGAAACAGGAAGTAAATATCTAGGCTAAGTACCAAGCTTCTGAACCTAGCTGGCTTGAGTCTGTGGTTGCAGAGGGACATGCTACAGAGGCTGACAGAGTTAGGTTCCAGAATGCGTGTGCATCATTCATAATCAATTGGTCTGATGTCTCCAGTGACAATCGAAAACTGTTTTGTGTTGCAGTAATTGTTATTTTGGGTGTTTTCACCCCACTATGACCATATAGTTCCCAGATAAAAGACACAAAACTTTTAGATTTATAATTAGCCTTATAGCACTAGAGCTGGGCAGATATCAAACCTCTGAACTATTCTGTTTGCTTCCCTGCCTTCATCCCAGCGATCTTAACTACTCATCATATATTTTGCCTCGGTTGTTCCTGCCCCACCAGGCCAGTCCTCATGGCTATGTGTTCACGATCTACACGGTCCCATGGCAACCTCCACCTCCTTTCCCCTCCTGTCTGAGACCCCATCCCTGGAATCTCACTCTGCCCCTTCTCTTCTGCCCAGCCAGGGCTGTAGGCATCCTTATTAACAAGGGACAATTTGGGGAGCGGAGGAGAGGTCTTCACAACAAAGCTTGGTATATGTGAGAATCTCCTTGTCTCAAGCAACACTGGACCAACCCTCTTCGATTTTTTTCTTTGTTTGGATATAGCTCAGAAAAAGCAAACTAGTGAGACACTGTCAGTGGGCCTAATCCTTCTCCCTTTGAGAGATGTGTACGACTGCCTTGTTACTATTGCCCCCTTTAATGGTTTCTCTAATTCGTAGCCTCTTTTTCATCTTCAGATGGCATGGACCTTGTGCTCTCACATGTTCCACGCCACCTTTCCATTTCAGTTTCACTTTTCAGCTCAAATAACCAATTAGTCTGATGATAACTTTTTCTAAAGAAGTAATTTGAACACTAATCCTCCAAAATGACAAGATTTATCCTCTTCTTGTCCAATATAATGAGCTGAAGTAATTTAATTGTAAAAGCTGGTGAATTCACAAATTACCCACAGGCATACTTCCATATCAGTGAAAATCCCATTACTAAATAGAGTAGAATTTAAACTGTGAAAATTGCAATCGCCATTTGAATCCACTTGTCTGTCCCTTGCTCCTCGCTAAGACTATAATTTGATGTGTGTGTGAAGTACCATGTGGGGGTTACATGATATATAATGACATTAAAAGGCTGTAGAGTATCCATAAAAAAAGCACTAATTGAAAGTTCCTTCTTCAAAAGGAATCATGAGCGTTTCACGTTCAGAGATGGCGTGAGGCTGGTGGTGTTGGTTTTTCTTGTTAATGTCACTTTACAAACCACAGAACCAGAATCACAATTGCAGATTGACAACATGCATAAAATACTATACATGTAAATTAACTTGAACCCATTGATTGGAAATCTAAAAGAGGGATGACTAGATGACTCAGGACATAAATCTGCTGTGGCCAACCCAGAGGTCTCCTCCAGAATTACACAGTGGAAGGAAACAACCAGTCCTGATAATTGTCCTACAGTGTTCACAAGTGCACATGACACATATGTGCCCACACATGCACACAATACACAATGGACTAATGTAAGATATCTAATCTTAACTGATACAATAATTCCATTGGTAAGTTGATCTATATGTATATATTTATATAATTTAGAATTTTGAGTGCTTTAAAAATATAATCAGTACTCTACTCACAATAGAACATTAATACTAAAATTTACAAAGATCTATAAAACAGAAAATATCATGTTTGTAGATCAGAAGTTAGTGTACACTTTTTAAAAAAGGTTACTTTTTGTTTCATATGCATAAGTGTTTGTCTGCATGTATGCATGTGTACCGTATGGCAGTGCTCCTAGAGGCAGGAAGAGGGCATCACACCCCTTTGGAACTTCAGTTACAGATGATTGTGAGCTGTCATGTGGGTGCTGGGAAGAAAATTTCAGTCCTCTGCAAGATCATCCACATACATCCACCCATAATACAGTTCCTTCCGGTCTGATGCTGTCTTCTGACCTCCATGGTACCTGCATGTACATGTTACACATGATGTACTTGGGCATAGATACACAGAGACACCCAGAGACACAGACACATGCATACACGCACACAAACAAGCACACACACACACAGACACACAGATACACGCACACACACACACACACACACACCCTTAAAAACAAAGCCCCGTTCTTTAAAATGAATATATTCCCATTAAAAATCATCATTCAGTTAGATTTCTTGAATTTATTCTTCCTGACTGATGCTTTGCACCATTTGACAGGATCCACTGAGCTTTGGGAAGCATGCCAAGACCATTCAATAGGTAAATAATAGTCTTTTATACAAATGGTTCTGAGTCAACCATAAAGCACACATAAAAGGCTGAGCCGTATCCTTCCCATGCAGTGTACTGAAGGATTAACTGGCTACATGCCTAAATGTAAGAGCAAACAGTATAAAACCATAAAATGTTGAGAGAAAAATATTCAGTTAGATACGTTCATGACTTTTGTAGCACATGAGCAGCACTATTAACACGGGAGAACTGGACACTGTTTTTAATGTTTCTGAGCTTCGCAGGTGTGGTGGCTTGAATGATGGCCCCTATAGGCTTCTTGGGAGTGGTACCATTAGCAGGTGTGACATTGTTAGAGGAAGTCTGTCACTTGAGATGGACTTCACAGAGTCAAATGCTCAAGCCAGGCCAGCTTCTCTCTTCCTGCTGCCTTCAGATCAGATGTAGAATCTCATCTTCCTCCCCAGCACCATGTCTGTCTGTGTGCTACCATGCTTCCTATGTGACAACATGGACTAAACTTCGGAACTGTAAGCCAACCCCAGTTAAATGTTTTGCTTTATAAGAGTTTTGTTGTGGTCATGATGTCTCTTCACAGCAATAAAACATTGACTAAGACAACAGGACCTTTAAGAAACATCAAAGTCAGTATGTGTTCTACAGAATTCACCAATGATCTATCAGAAGGTACTTGGCTCTGTGGTATATAGAAAACTCTTAAAATTCAGTAATAAAAATAAATTAACTCATGATTAAAGTTATTTAACATAAGATCTGAACATTTATTTTTATAGGAAAATTGTACACGTGGCCACTGAAAAGATGATAGATTTTATTAACTATTACTAAAATGTCAATCAAAAGCAAATTAGCTGTCACTTCACATCCACTAGGATGGCTAGAGTCAAGTCTATGGGCAACCAGGAGCAATAGCAATAGCCTATATTGCTTTACGAGGGCATCTGGGATGCCTCATCAATATATCAATGGCAAGTTTGAAGTTCTGAATAAGAATGACCCCCATAGGCTCATACATTTGAATGCATAGTAGCTAGGGAGTGTCACTATTTGAAAGGATTAGAAGGATTAAGAGGTATGACCTTGTTGAAGGAAGTATGTCATTGGAGGTGTACTTTGAAGTTTCAAAAGCTCATGGCAAGCTGGTGACATAGTCTCTCTTACCTATGGATGTAGCTCACAGCTGCTTCTTTAGCTAATATTCCACCACATTATTATTCATGATGAAAATAGACTAAACTTCTGAAACTGTAAGCTGCCAATTCAATGCTTTATTTTTATTTTATTTTTCATTTTTAATTGGGTATTTTCCTTACCTACATTTCAAATATTATCCTTCTTCCCAGTTTCCCCTATGGAAAACACCTATCCCATCCCCCTTCCCTGACCCCCCTATCTCCATGAGGATGCTCCTCCACCCACCTACCCACTTCTTCTCACCTTCTCACCATGTCATTACCCTACACTAGGGCATCAAGCCTTCTTTCATAGGACCAAGGGCCTCTCCTCCCATTGTTGCCCAACAAGGCCATCCTCTGATACATCTGCAGCTGGAGACATCGGTCAATCCATGTGTAATCTTTGGTTGGTGGTTTAATCCCTGGGAGTTCTGGAGTGTCTGGTTGGCTGACATTGTTGTTCTTCCCATATGGTTGAAAACCCACTCAACTACCTCAGTCCTTTCTTTAACTCCTCAATTGCGGACCCCGTTCTCAGTTCAATGATTGGCTGCGAGCATCTGCTTCTGTATTTGTCATGCTCTGGCAGAGTCTCTCAAGAAACAGCTATATCAGGCTCCTGTTAGCATGCAATTTTTGGCATCAGCAATAGTGACTGGGTTTGGTGACTGCATGTGGGATGGATGCCCAGGTAGGGCAGTCTCTGGATGGCCTTTTCTTCAGTCTCTGCTCCACAATTTGTCTCTGTATTTCCTCCTGCGAATGTTTTATTCTCCCTTCTAAGAAGTATTGAAGCATTGACACCTTGGTCTTTCTTCTTCTTGAGCTTCATGTGCTCTGTAAATTGTATTTTGGGTATTCTGAGATTTTGGGCTAATATTGACTAATCAGTGCATACATATCATATGTGTTCATTTGTGATGGGCTTACCTCACTCAGGATGGTATTTTCTAGTTCCATCCATTTGCCTATGAATTTCATGAAGTCAATGTTTTTAATAGTTGAGTAGTACTCTGTTGTGTAAATATACCACATTTTCTGTATCCATTCCTCTGTTGAAGGACATCTGGGTCCTTACAGTGTTTGGCTATTCTAAATAAGGCTGTTATGAACATAGTGGAGCATGTGTCATTGTTATATGTTGGAACATCTTTTGGGTGTATGCCCAGGAGAGGTGTAGCTGGGTCCTCAGGTAGTACTATGTCCAATTTTCTGAGGAACCTGAGACTGACTTTCAGAGTGGTTGTACAAGTTTGCAATCCCACCAACAATGGAGGAGTGTTCCTCTTTCTCCACATCCTCATCAGCATCTGCTGTCACCTGAGTTTTTGATCTTAGACATTCTGACTGGTGTGAGGTGGAATTTGCATTTCCCTGATGACTAAGATGTTGAACATTTCTTTAGGTGCTTCTTGGCCATTCAATATTTCTCAGTTGAGAATTCTTTGTTTAGCTCTGAACCCCATTTTTAATAGGGTTATTTGGTTCTATAGAGTCTAACTTCTTGAGTTCTTTGTATATTTTGGATATTAGCCCTCTATCAGATGTAGGATTGGTAAAGATCTTTTCCCAAACTGTTGGTTGCTGTTTTGTCCTAATGACAGTGTCCTTTGCCTTACAGAAGCTTTGCAGTTTTATGAGGTTCCATTTGTCAATTCTTGATCTTAGAGCATAAGCCATTGCTTCTCTGTTCAGGAATTTTTTCCTTGTGCCATGCCCCTGTGTCTGACGCTCTTACCCACTTTCTCTTCTATTAGTTTCAGTGTATCTGGTTTTGGACTTGAGCTTTGTACAAGGAGATAAGAATTGGTCGATTTGCATTCTTCTTCATGCTGACCTCTAGTTGAACCAGCACCATTTGTTGAAAATGCTGTCTTTTTTCCACTAGAAGGTTTTAGTTCTTTTGTCAAAGATCAAGTAACCATAGCTGTGTGGGTTCATTTCTGAGTCTTCAATTCTATTCCATTGATCTACCTGCCTGTCTCTGTACCAATACCATGCAGTTTTTATCAGTATTGCTCTGTAATACAGCTTGAGTTTAGGGATGATTTCCCCCAGAATTTCTTTTATTGTTGAGAATAGTTTTCGATATCCTGGGTTTTTTGTTATTACAAATTAATTTGCAAATTTCTCTTTCTAACTCTATGAAGAACTGAGTTGGAATTTTGATGGAGATTGCATTAAATCTGTAGGCTGCTTTTGGAAAAATGGCCATTTTTATAATATTAATCCTACCAATTCATGAGCATGGGAGATCTTTCCACCTGAGATCTTCCTCAATTTCTTTCTTCAGAGACTTGAAGTTCTTGTGGTACAGATCTTTCACTTGCTTGGATAGAGTCACATCGAGGTATTTTATATTACTTGGGACTATTGTGAAGGGTGTCATTTCCCTGATTTCTTTCTCAGCCTGTTTATCCTTTGAGTAGAGGAAGGCTACTGATTTGTTTGAGTTAATTTTGTATACAGCCTCTTTGCTGAGTTTTGCATCAGGTTTAGGAGTTCTCTGGTGAAAATTTTGAGGTCACTTAAGTACACTATCATATCATCTGCAAATAGTGATATTTTGACTTCTTCCTTTCCAGTTTGTATCCCTTTCACCTCCTTTTGTTGTCTAATTGCTCTGGCGAGGAATTTGAGTACTATATTGAGTTAGTAGGGAGAGAGTGGTCATACTTGTCTAGTCCCTGATTTTAGTGGGTTTGCTTCAAACTTCTCTCCATTTAGTTTAATGTTGGCTACTGGTTTGCTGTATATTGCTTTTATTATGTTTAGGTATGGACCTTGAATTCTTTATTTTTCCAAGATTTTTATTATTAAGGGGTGTTGAATTTCGTAAATGCTTTCTCAGCATCTAGTGAGATGATCATGTGGTTCTTTTCTTTGAGTTTGTTTATATAATGATTACATTTATGGATTTTTTTAATATCAAACAAAATTGACTTTCAACCAAAAGTTATAAAAAATATAAGGAAGAACACTTTATATTCATAAAAGGAAAAATCTACCAAGATGAATTCCCAATTTGGAACATCTATGCTCCAAATGCAAGGTTCACCCACAGTCATAAAAGAAACTTTACTAATGCTCAAAGCACATATTAAACCTTACACAATAATAGTGGGAGACTTCAATATCCCACTCTCATCAATGGACAGATCATGGAAGCAGAAACTAAAAAGAGACACAGAGAAACCTACAGAAGTTATGAACCAAATGGTTTTAACAGATATCTATACTACATTTCATCCTAAAACAAAAGAATATACCTTCTTCTCAGTATCTCATGGTACCTTCTCCAAAACTAACCATATAATTGTTCAAAACACAGGACTCAAGATATACAAGAAGATTGAGATAATCCCATGCATCCTATCAGGTCACCACAGACTAAGGCTGGTCTTTAATAACAACAGAAAACAGAAAGCCCACATACACATGGAAGCTGAACAATGCTCTACTTAATGATATCTTGGCCAAGGAAGAAATAAAGAAAATAATTAAAGACATTTTAGAATTTAATGAAAATGAAGGCACAACATAGCAAAACTTACGGGACACAATGAAAACAGTGTTAAGAGGAAAACTCATATCTCTGAGTGCCTGCAGAAAGAAATGAGAGAGAGCATACATCAGCAGCTTGACAGCACACCTAAAAGCTCTAGAACAAAAAGAAGCAAGAGGAGTAGACTGCAGGAAATAATCAAACTTAGGGCTGAAATCAACCAAGTAGAAGCAAAAAGAATTATACAAAGAATCAACAAAACCAGGAGCTGGTTCTTTGAGAAAATCAACAAGATAGATAAATCCTTAGCCAGACTAATCAGAGGGCACAGAGCCAGTATCCAAATTAACAAAATCAGGAATGAAAAGGGAGACATAACAACAGAGTCTGAGCAAATTAAAAAAATCATCAGATCCTACTACAATATTATACTCAAGAGAACTGGAAAATCTGGATGAAATGGACTATTTTCTAGAAAGATATCAGGTACCAAAGTTAAATTAGGATCAGATAAACCATCTAAACAACCCCATAACTACTAAAGAAATAGAAGCAGTCATTAAAAGTCTCCCAATTAAAATAAGTCCAGGACCAGATGGTTTTAGTGCAGAATTCTATCAGACCTTCAACAAAGACCTAATACCAACAGTGTCCAAACTATTCCACAAAACAGAAACAGAAAGAACACTACTCAATTCTGTCTATGAAGCCACAATTATGCTTATACCTAAACTACACAAAGACCCAACAAAGAAAGAGAACTTCAGACCAATTTCTCTTATGAATATCGATACAAAAATACTCAATAAAATTCTTCCAAATTGAATCCAAGAACACATCAAAATGGTCATCCATCATAATCAAGTAGGCTTCATGCCAGGGATGCAAGGATGATTGCATATATGGAAGTGCTTTCTTTTTAAAGAGTTGCCTTGGTCATGGTGTCTCCTCATAGCAATAGAATAATGACTAAGACAGAAAGTGTCTTACAACTGACACTGGGCTTTTATTTGGCAACTTATTGGTTCAGGGTAGAGCATTATCTCTATGGATAACTATGATCCAGTGATACCAGTTGCTAATTTATTCCCCAATGACTCTGTGTCCTACTGTAGACACACTTGCACATTTGTCTTCACTGCTGCTCTATAGCTAGGACATGGGATCTGCCAAGTATCTATCAACCAATAGATGGACAATAAAAACATGGTGCTTATGTACAATGGAGTTTTATTGAGCTCTTAAATAATAAAGTCATAAAAGTTGTAGGTAAATTGATGGAACTGGCAATATTATACCAGATGACATAGTGCAAATGCAGAAACAAAAGTGTCCATGTTTTCACTCATATGGATGCTATATCTTCAGATTTCTGTGTTTAACGTGGAGCCCCTGTAGAAGCCAGGAAGTAGAAAGGGGCTATAGAAGTGAGAGAAAGAGATTTAGGGGAGGGATATAGTGCAAAATGCTATGAAGGGGGATGAGGAAGTAATGGTAATCGTGATATAGATTGAGAGAGGCAGATATAAATGGGAGGGCAGGAGAGGATAGGATCACAGAGGGATAACTAACATCAAAGGTATTTGAAAAATGGAAGCTTACTTTGTAAGCATCCTAAGCATTCATGCATCTGTGTATATGTTCATGTTAAATAATTACAGAATTGAAAGATATTTTTATCCTTGAATTACCCTAGATGCACAGAACACATGAAACTCAAGATGGATGATCAAAATGTGAATGCTTCACTCCTTCTTTAAAAGGAGAACAAGAATACCCTTGGCAGGGAAGAGAGAGGCAAAGATTAAAACAGAGACTGAAGGAACACCCATTCAGAGCCTGCCCCACATGTGGCCCATATATATACAGCCACCCAATTAGACAAGATGGATGAAGCAAAGAAGTGCAGGCCGACAGGAGCTGGATGTAGATCTCTCCTGAGAGACACAGCCAGAATACAGCAAATACAGAGGCGAATGCCAGCAGCAAACCACTGAACTGAGAATGGGACCCCTGTTGAAGGAATCAGAGAAAGGACTGAAGAGCTTGAAGGGGCTCGAGACCCCATATGAACAACAATGCCAACCAACCAGAGCTTCCAGGGACCAAGCCACTACCCAAAGACTATACATGGACTGACCCTGGACTCTGACCTCATAGGTAGCAATGAATATCCTAGTAAGAGCACCAGTGGAAGGGGAAGCCCTTGGTCCTGCTAAGACTGAACCCCCAGTGAACGTGATTGTTGGGGGGAGGGCGGCAATGGGGAGGTTGGGGAGGGAACATCCATAAAGAAGGGGAGGGGAGGTTGGGGATGTTGACCCGAAACCGGAAAGGAATAACATTTGAAATGTAAATAAGAAATACTCAAGTTAATAATAATAATAATAATAATAATAATAATAATAATAATAATAATAATAATAAAAAAAGAGGAGACCAGCATCACTGAGGTGAAATCTTCTGGAAAGTGTTTTCTGAGAACACCAAGAAGCTGTGTTCCAGAGATAGTCAAGGTTGTACCTCGTGCAGCAGCTGGACTTGGTAATGTGTCACCGTTTTGAAGGCATGAAGCGGTCATGAAGAGCAGTTGACACTTGGCACTGTGAGAGGTCATAGAAAGCCATTGGTGAAGGTGCAGCCCCAGGTGCAGTTGACAGCCCAGAACTGATGGGATCATGCAAAGGAGTTGAGGCTTGGCACCATGAAGAGAGCCTATGAGAGGCTATTGATGAAGCCTAGCTGTAGTGAAAGATCCCAGTGTATTGGAGATGCCACTACCATGGGATGCTCACCAAGAACCGCATCGGCAGTGGAGTGGATCAACCTGAGCTTAGAGTGCTACAGGAGGCAGAGCTGGAGAAGTGAGGACAGCCCTTTGGAGGAGCCTAGAAGATCATGTGTGGATCCTAGACATTGTAACAAGAAGCTGTAACATCGAAGTTGCCTTGGAGACCCCAAGATGCCAGAGCTGTGGGCTGAGGAAAGTTGCTAACAGGGAGTGGAATCAGCCCAAGAGGAAAAAGTTTGTTTCAGTCAACAAAGATGAAAAAGGAGTTGGAGATGTGAAGACTGCTTTGACATCAGCCATGGAAATGCAGAGTTCAGAGTTTGCCCAGCTGGTTTCCCGTCTTGATTTGGGGATTGCAGTTAAGTGATTGGATGACTCTCAGAAGAGACTTTGAAGTTTGGACTGTTAACATTGTTGAAACTATAGATTGTTGCTATAGATTATGGGGGCTTTAGAAGTGGGACTAAATGTACTTTGCATTTTTCTATGTGTGGCCCCCATAGAATCATATGCTTGAACAAACTTATGGGACCAGGGAGTAGAATGTGATGGTTTGTATATGCTTGGCCCAGGGAGTGTCACTATTAGAAGGTGTGGCCCTGTTAGAGTAGGTACAGCCTTGTTGGAGTAGCTGCGTCACTGGGTGTGGGCTTTAAGACCCTCATTTGAGCTGCCTGAAAGTTAACATTCTGCTAGCAGCCTTCAGATGAAGATGTAGAACTCTCAGCTCTGCCTGCACCATGCCTGCCTGGATGCTGCCCAGCTCCCACCTTGATGATGATGGACTAAACCTCTGAACCTGTGAGCCAGCCCCAATTAAATGTTGTCCTTATAAGAGTTAAAAAAAAGATATTTTTAATTTTATATACAAATGTGTTGATTGTTTCTCTGTCTCCTTTCTTCTGGTCTTTAAGTGAGTTTTCTCATGACAAACTCCTACATAATAAAATTCTTCAATGACATAACTTATATCTGGGATAGAGATCAACTACCGTTATTTATCATTAAAACTCACTAGGCAGGTCTTTAGCATCTCTTATCTAATCCTAGGTTATGTTGACCTCATAATGTCTCCTCCCAGTGGACAATTTGCTCATGATGCATAAGTACAATTACTATTTTCAGCGACCTCATCTTAGATCAATGACATTTTATATTTCATTCCCAACTTGTATTACAATGCCTGTCAAAAATGCATGCAGGGGGTTGGCGAGGTGGCTAGGTGGTTAAGGTACTTGCCTGGAGGCCAGATCATCTGAGTTCCATCCATGGTGTTTATCTGGTGGAAAGAGAGAACTGACTCCACATAGCCTCTGAATTCTACACTTGTGCCTTGGCACTCCCTCCACAAACACAAAGTAAACGAATGTAATAAAAAATTGTAAGTACGCACTTAATCAATGTTTGTGAATAAAACGTTGAGATAATGAAAAGATAATGACATTTTTACAAAATTTAATGCATAATGAAGAAAACAAAGGCATTCTTCAGGCTCTATTAAGCCCCAACTGTATGAAGAATAATAGCACATCTATAATCTGCTACAGTACGCATGAGATTCTTTTCCCAGAGTTGACCTTGTGACCCTTCTTCCACTTTCTGTCTCTCCTGTCTACCTCACAGGTAATAGTTGAAGAGATGTTGTGCAACTTTCACGGGGCATGTGAAAAATGCCTGTTTGTCCCAGATAGGGGGACAAATGACCGAATCCGTTCTACACAAGTGGATTGGTGAACCAATGAGTTTAGTGGATGGACGTACAGGACCTGTATCACTAACTTACAGAATGGCTGTATCGCTGGAAATCTTACTTCCGTGATGGATCATGATATTACAAAAGCTGCTCCGTGGGGTCCCACCTTCAGCCAACCTTCTGTCTGTTATCTACCATCTCACGAGAGCACGTGCGGCTCAGGGGAGGGTGACAGAAGAGGAGAAAAGCCTGGGATTTCAGGTGTCAGTCTTGTGACCCTGCCCTCCTTTCCTTCACATTGGATTTTTTTAATAATCCCATAGCTCAAGCCATCACTATGGTGTTTCACTGTTTTGTTGCCATGACTACAGACCATAGTTATCTCCGCTCCAGGATGGCAAAGGGATTACATGGTCATGCTGTGCCCTGCAGAAAAGGTTATATTGCTACAGAGAAAGTACGGGGTGATACAAAGGGAAAGAAAAACTAAAGACCAAAAACATTTTTACAGATTGACTTCTTATTTACAACTTTGAACTTTGTAACACTTAACACATTTATTTTTAGAGAACTCATCCACATTCCTGGGGGTGATAAACTTTTGTAATACAATGACTCTTAATGAACTGGCCCAAATTCTAGTCTATATTTTACAGATGTGAGATACAGTTCTCTAGACAGCTCAGAAATGGTCTAGACCAACACGAGAACTTTATACACTTTCATGGTGTGGTTATATTTTTACTCTGCACTGATGATTCTTGCATATTATGATTCTAATTTTATTATTCTCTTTTGAGCAAGGTTATACCAATGAACTATATTGTTTTTAATTCTACTTATTTTTGTTATGTTTGTATACTGTCAAAGCCAAAGAGAGGTATTTTTAAACAAATGATTGGTCACACACAAGCACCGGCTTCAAAGCCAGGAATTTTTTTGGGCTTAAAAATGGGCAGGGGCCTTGTAGTATTTCAGGAATTCTGGAACTTCTAAAATGCCAACTGTATTTTGTGGAGAGGGTTGCTGTCTTAGCTAGCTTCCCCTGACTGTAACAAAATGCCTGTGGTTGCTTTCATTCCATGTTGGTAGGGTTTGCTCTATGGGGACCTTGGGCGAGCCAGAGTATAATGCAGTGGAACAGGGTTGAGGAGGCTGCTCACCTCACGTGGTACAGAAAACAGAGACTTGGGTCCCACCCTCTCCTTCAGGGGCACGCACCAATTCTCCTCTAGCCCCTACTTCCTCAAGGTTCCAATCGCTACAAGTCAGCAAGCAATTCTGTAAGACCAGAGGCCTTTCGGTTACATGTAAGATTTATATTATAAGAGTTGCATTTGGGGACATAAATTTGTTTTAATCATTGGTTTTAAATCTCACAGGAGTTTTTTTTCCTCATCTTTATTTAGTTTCTGCTTTAGGAAGAACCAGAATGAAACCGACAAGCTCTTGAGGTTTTGCATTTCAAATTTTCAGGAAAATCTGACTCTGTTTGCTAATTGGTTTGGTTTTAGCTCATTAGAGTGATTTCCCTTTTCTTCCCACTCAACATCACTACTGTCCTGTTTACCTGACAATACTCTTATTTCTCAGATGCCTGTGGTCCTTTCCCCGAAGCCAAGTTTTTGTTCGTTAATCTGTTTATCTGCTACTTAAAGCAGTCAGAAGAAAAAAAACCATAAAGCCCCAAAGTGAACCCTTACAGAGAATAACAACCACAGTGGAAATGCTTAAACATGAGGCCCAGACAAAGAGTTCTCAGGGTTTCCACACAAAGCATGATGGGAACCAGTGAGACAACCCAGCTGGTAAAAGTGTTCGCTGCACAAGCCCCATGTCCTGAGTTTGACCTCCAGAAGCCACACAAACGTGGAAGGAAAGAACCGACTCCACAAAGTGTCCTTTGACGTCCACGAGCACACTGTGGTATGCACACACCATACCATACGAGCACACACAGAAGATAATGTTGCCCTGAAGAAATTGCTTAAAGATTTTTTTTTATGTGTGTGCTTGTGAGTGCAGGTGCTCTCAGGGGCCAGAGGAGGAAGTCAGATCCTCTGGAGCTGGACTCACACATGTTGTGAGCAGCCTGATGTGGCGGCTGGGACCTTAACACTGGTTCTGGGACAGAGTAACAAATGCTCTTAAGATAGTCATCTCTCCAGATCCAATAATAAATATTTTAAAGCAAGAGTAAAAAAAAAACAAAACAAAACTAGACATAAATAAAAATCAGCACTCTTATTTTGTGAAAGAGGGTGAAAAGCCAAGTTATGAATTAGATGATGTCTGGAATCCACACACATAGCATGCTTGAACGATAACTCCCAAAAGTAGGTGTTATAAAGGAAATGCACAAGAATTATAAGGAAAATAACAGAAACACATTTCCTAGAATGTAGATCACAGGCAACCTCAGTACTGGTGTTTAAGTCATTATCCACCAGGCAACCTCAGTACTGGTGTTTAAGTCATTATCCACCATTATCCATAATCCACACACAAATTAGACCCACAATAGGGTGTCGTTGTGTAATTGTCATAGTGGCTAAAATAACACCACAGATGGACAAATGGCTGGGAAACTGAGTCACTCATGTGTCCTGTGTAAAGTGGTAGGGCAAACCAGGATACGTATTTTCCCATCCCCCACAAAATTAAAAACATGTGGGTGTTCAACTAACATACTAGCTGTTCTAGTTCTTGGTGTTTACCTCCGAAAAACGAATTGGACACTCACAGAGGAATCTGCTCAGTGTGGCTCTGTTAGCCATTGGTCTAGCTTGAGAAAGTTCTGTGCGTGTTGCAGTGAAGGAGACAAACCATGGAATGAAACTATTCAAACAGTCGGTGATTGAGCTGGGCATGCGATGACTTGGCTGATTCTCCAGAGAGTTTCCTGAAGTGAAAAACACTGATCTGTAAAGGCTGTATATCAGAATTCTATTGATGCAATGTTGTGAATTATTTTGTTTCAAAATGACCAAATTGTACAAACATAGAACAGGTTAGTGGTTAAGTGGGGGAGGGTTTGGGGATTAATTTAAAAAAAAAAAGATGTGACTATTACCAGAAAATATTTTTTTAAAGATTTATTTATTTATTTATTTTATGTATATGAATACCCTGTAGCTGTTTTCAGACACACCAGAAGAGGGCATCAGATCCCATTTCTGATGTTTGTGAGCCACCGTGTGGTTGCTGGGAATTGAACTCAGGACCTCTGGAAGAGCAGTCAGTGCTCTTAACTGCTGAGCCATCTCTCCAGCCCAAAAATGTGTAGCTCAGGATGGCCTCGAACTCATGATCCTCCTGCCTCTGCCTCCTTCAGCAAATCCTACTGACGTGCGCCACCACAACCAGCAGGAAATCTTGATGAGAGAAATTTTCTGCCGCTCGCCTGTAGTTCTGGATTCACATGCATACATTTTTACCTGATGTACGGAACCAAGCACCTTCCACTCTACACCCCAGCCTGAACAAAGATGTGGGAACCAAATAAGGAAGGGTCACTGCGAGCCTCTATTAACAAGCTATATCCATAAGGAGAAGTCCGTAAGTGCTGCATAAACACTTCCAATTTCTTTTTGCTGCACGCATAGTGACTTCAAGGTTTAAAATGTTTAATTAAAGGAGGAAACAGCAGAGATCCCTTATGTTGTTTTTACCTCACTTACCTAGCCAGCTGGTGCTGCCAACTTCAGGCTGTGGGTTTGCTCTGGCTCCGTGTTGAGGAGGTAGGTGGGACAGTTTCAGCCAGAAAAGGTAAATATCAGCAATTTAGGTCTAAAGGCCCCGAGGGCCGCACTGCAGCTGTGCAGAGCTTCCCAGCTCCCCTAGGTCCTTAGGGCAGACTCAGGGCAGAGTGCATTCCCAATGCTAAGTCAGCCCAGCAAGTTACTTCCTGGGAGGAAATGAAATCTCCCAGAGTATACTGGTGCCCTCGAAGCACCTCAGTGCAGCATGACCCTTATTCCCAGGAGGTAGGGGAACTTTCATTATTGACAGGAAAAAAAAAAAAGAATGTTTAAAACAATTGGGCCTAAAGGAGAATAAGATAAGTCCATTGCAACGCTTAAATTACTACATTAAAGAAAATTTAAGCGTAACATTGGGAAAGTGCTTTTACTCAAGACTAGAGGAGCAGTTTGAAGAAGATGGAGGAGGGAGCAATATAAAACTTAAAATAGCAAAAAAGAACTTAAGAATTGCCAGAGTGAGAGTGAGGGAGAAGGATGTCCCTACCATAATCAGGCCATGGGGACCCCAGGCTAGAGACTGAATCACCAACCAAACACTTAGGCCTCCCTGCACATCTGTAGCAGATGTGCAGCTTGGTCTTCATGTGGGTCCTGAACAACTCAAACAAAGGCTATCCCAAAAACTGTTGTCTGTATGTGGAATATGTTCTTCTAGCTGGGCTGCCTTGTCTGGCCTCAGTGGGAGAGGGTGAGCCTAGCCTCCCAGAGACTCGAAGTGCCAGGGTGGGGGGATACCTAGGGAAGCCTACCCACTGAGAGGTGAAGGAGAGGGGTGGGGGAAGAATTGTGGGAGGCGGTGATGTCTCCAGGTCTTCACAGTGGGTACATCTCATTGACACTGGAGTGCATATAGGTGTATTATGGAAATCTACATCAGAAGTGAAACAAACTAGGGGGCAATGTGTGGGATAAAGTGAATAAGTTAAAAAAAATCACTGAGAAGGTGGTGGCCCCAGTGGGCTGGAAACATAGTTCAGAAATTAATACATTTGACTTTCAGAAGTGTCTGGCATCTGTCCTCTCCTCACCATGAGAAGCTCCCCCATGGTGGTGTTAAAAACCACATGGGGATTATGTTGCAGAAGGAAAACAATGAAGAAATGTGTGTGGATTGCATTCAATTCTCTGCAGGGGCAGAGCACTACAGAAGGCTCTGGTGATACTGTGAGATGAAGGAAAGCAGCAGGGTTGTGAGTGTAGACGAAACCCATTCTTAATAAAGCAACGGACACCCCAGCTTACGTGCAACACTAGAGACGTGTGTATGTCCCTGTACTCCTGAAAGCCAGAACGGAGACTTGGGAAACTAGGAAAATCTCTAATCGGTCTTCCCATGAGATTAGAAGTATATGAGATGCCACAGATTTCGATTGACCACATTGTGTTTTGTTTTGTCTTATCTCGCTTAGTTGGTTTTTTCTGAGTTGTTCAAATATATAAATTTTACCCATGTAATGCAGATGATGGACCTGAGGTGAGTCCAAATAAACAAATACAAGCATGTCAGTATGAATGCTTGCCATATATGTTCTTTCAGCTTTCTAGCAGCCACACTGAAAAGTAAAAATGACATAAAACTTATTAAGCTAATACTACCTTAAGTCACTTCAAGCAAAGTATTTTTCAACACGTTGCCAATGGTAATTTAAATCGTTATCTCATTGAGAGTCTCTAACCTGGGCGCGTTTTAACACTTACTGCCTACCTTGATTCACAGCAACTTCAGCTCGTCCTAAGTCCTCGAAGTCCCACGCAGACTGCTTTTCTCAAATGTGCAGCCCTGCGAGATTAAAGGTTTGAGCTGGTTCCACTGTGACCCCTTCAGTTCCGGTCGAGCAGAGCTGCATGGTTGCATCCTACCCTGGTATCATAGCCTCATTTTGGCCCGGCTTCTCATACCCAGCCTTATCTTTTCCAGCAGAGAGGTCTTCATACTGGGTACAGCTTACTGACACCAAAATGCATATAGATGTATCACAGAGATCTACATTAGAAGTGAAACAAACTAGGTGCTTTTAGAAACATTCAGAAAGGGGCATTTGAAACGATTTTGTGCATAGGTGAACTATAAGCTGATTTAACTTTGCTTTTGGTTGTAAAAAGCTGGGACACCAGCAGGTGTCTTCCTTCTACTGAAGGAACCATAAAGAAGTAACAATTCTACCCGCCAGAGGCACAAAGCATCCCAAGCCTCCATCCAAACATCCGGGAGAGTTGAAGGCTGAGCTGCTGCTTAGATCTTGGTTTAAACTTCAACTCAACTTGGCCATCAGGACATTTGTCATCAGGACAAATACAGAGAGGCTCCATAAATCTCACCAGCCTTTTCTTGTTCAGTTGTCTACGGAAAATGTACCTGAGACCCTTTAAATATTTAAGGGTAGAATTCAAATAAATAGCAGGTGTCAAACTGCCTGAACTAAGTGCAGCACAAGAGACCAAGAAAAAAAATTACTAGAATTTGTAGAATTGTAAGGGAAACGTCAGAGAAGTGCATCACAATCTTAAACTTACCAGCGTCTCTCTACTTAAAACATAAGGAAAGAATAGAAGAAGAATTTGTTTTCAGAATGATGACCTACATTCGGTGATGTGATCTTTTGAAATTTGGCCTCTGTAAATGGAGATTTCTCAAGTGGTTTTTGTCAGGCTGGTTTGGAGGGTGGAGGGCAGCCGTCCACCGCACTGATTACACAGAGCGCGGTGCCTAGGAATGACGTGGATCATGGGAATGGACAGCTATTGACTGGCTGAATTCCATGTCTATCAGGGACGAGTCCATGTAGGAGAATGCATTCCGTGCCACCATTGCCAGACTACCTCTACACATGCCAGAGAACCGACTCTGCTTTTTCAGAGTAGTGCTTTGCTACCCTTGAATTTTCATTTATATATTTTATTACTCCCCTAATATTACTCATAGAATGGGGTGGCTTGCCTTCAAGTACTTGAACACTGAAGTGTGTCAGGTTGCTATTCATGTCTTGGCAAGAAATGACCTTTTTTTTTGTTTTTTTCATTTGCACTGTTTTAATCACCAGCCAGTAAATAAAATATAATTTAAGAAAATTTGATATACACATAGGCAGCTCATGAAACATACATTTTTTTCAGGATGATAAACACTTTGAAAAATAATTCATCACCTTACAAAAAAAAATCCACTACCAGTTTTTAAGTAGCCAGTTTTCTTATGAAAACTAATACAGGTGTATTTCTACAGAAAATGTCAGGACATCACTGCTGGTACACGAGGAGGAGTTCCCTTTATACCACGCTTAGTTATAAATGAGATTAGAATAAATAAATGTTATTCAGCCTCAAAACTGTTAATCTTCGTTTGGATTTTCCATAAAATTCTTCCCCAAAGTGTATATTTTCTTTTAATACCATGAGGGACTAAAAAAAGGAAATGCTATTACCACAGATAGAAGGTGATTTTAAATTTCTCTTGAGTATCGGGGATTTCTAGGCATAGGAACAAGCATAATAACGAGAAACCCAAGTTGCTCCCTTAAAGTACTTAGGGCAGGTTCCTTTGTCTGAAAACCCCATGTTGTTTCCAGTTTCTCTTTCTGTACTGTCCGTTCCTCCTAGTTACTGCTGCCCTGTAATCAGAGTATAAGATATGTTAAGGAGATTTGACACTAATGATGTTACTCCATTCCTAGTCACGAAGGCACCTATCGGTGGCATCAGGGCCGTGAGGCAATCACTTCCGGAACACTGAGAGCAGGTGCTCTCCGATCCACATAAACGCCCGTCAGTCACCAGCAGTCCAGTAAAATGCCAGCACTCTCCCAGGCCAGAACAACAATGAGAGGAGAAGAAAGGAAAAGGGAAAGGTGTTGTTGGTTTTATTAACTTTGGTGTTGTTTGAAGGGCAGAGAGGATTTGAAATCAATTCTGATAAGACATGTAGAATGAGGGTAGAAAGGGTCATTATTTAAAAAAAAAACACCTAAGAGGCAGGATCTATTGATTTAAAAAATAACCCCCAACATTAAAAGTAAGCCTGCAGGGTTTCCATTACTGAGTAATTGGAATGTTTTGGGCAGAATTCTGTGTGCTAAGACACTGGAAGTGAAGGTGTACTTGAAGAATTCCCCATGCCCACTAGGTTAGTGTTTCTCTAGACGCCTCCAGCCTGCTCTTAAATTCTCAGATTTAGGGGGAGATGTTCAAAGTCTTGGCTGCTCTAATACTTCAAGTCCATAGCTGAGATCCCACGCTGCATACTGCTTTGTCTGCTAATGCCTGCGATGCGATTGGCTTCAAAGACTTTACTTTTGTGCGTGGTTCTCTCTTTACAAGAATGGGCACGCATTTATGGAACTTTACCTAACTCACTGTCAAAATAAATAGCGCTTTGTTTTTCTGGTGTTTGTTTCTGGTGTTGGGGAGCTGTGGTGAAGGGAATGGTCTCCAAGGGTATGCCAAAGCTCCATCACAAACCTCCAGTTACAGATTGACTCGGTTTCCTCGTCTGTACCTGAGTTGAATTAGCAGCAGCTTTTAAATCCTTCTATTTGTACTGCACACATAGATGGTCCACACCTTTCCTGCCGCCATCTCTTACTTCTGGTCATATTAGACGGTTCTGATCCAGGCCAAATTACCTTGCTTCTGTAGTCCACAGAGACAAACTCTAAGGGAAAATAGACTCAACAGCTTTCATTGATTTGATGTAATGCCATAGCCCATGGTGAGGAATCTTTGTAGGATGGCTCGAAAGAGTTGCACTTAGTTCATCTGAACTGCAAGAGACCGCCAGCGTCATTTTTAGAACGCGTGCAAATATTTTCCTTTCAAAAGCCTGGGAAGTGAATGAAATCAAAGGAAAAGTGTCGCTTAGATGACAAAACAAACAGGAATTGAAAACTTTAAGGAAACATATGCACTGTATCAATATCACTGGTGAAGTTTCTGAGATGTATCAGTTTTAAGAACTATATTTCCATCATTCAGGGAAGCGGGGGCTCTTTGTTCCTTTGCTAAGTGACAATGAGTGGTCAGAGCATCAGAAAAATCACTTCCTTGTATGTAGATTCCGGGTGTGCATGCTACCTAAGTACTTGGGCAATCGGAACTTGTCATCATTTTATTCCTGAGAGCTTTGCAACAAGCCGGACTGCCAGAACGTGGACGAAGGGCCACATTTACCTTGGTAAGTAGTTGAATCTGAGGCTCGCAAAGGGTGTGAATTTGATGACAAAATGCCAACACGAATCGTCAGTCATTGAGACAAAAGTTTCACTACCAGGAGTATAGCCTAAAAGATCTCCAAACTGTTTCAGACTTTCTTTGTAGTAGAGGGTTGGAACGGAGTCCTATGGGTAGGTGTTTCCTTGCTTTAATAACTGTGTCTGATAGTTATTTACATGTTCAGAAGAAGTAACTTGGTAATGGTTGTTTATTAAATTATTACGTCAAGATGGATGGAAGTCTTCAGTGAGCAGTCAGCTCTAGCAATACCCCCCTGCCCTGAAGTTACGAAAATGTCTAATGTTTATTATTTCAACATACACTGTTTTGCATATAAAAATATCTATTGTAGGAGCCACTTACCACATGAAATCGATTGCATTGGTTTTAATTGAAAAAGATAGCTAAAAATTTTCTGTGGGTTATTGTAACAGTACAGGGGTAGAAGGTGCATTTATTCAACAGAAACACTTGTAAAATAAACCGTGATAGCAAAAGCAGGCTACAAAAGAGGAGGGTTCACGTTGCCTCTGCTTTGTTCAAACATAAATACAGGCTAATATGCCACAACAGATACACATTAGAAAGTGTAAATTAGCATTTGATAATGTAATTTCATACATTTTGCCTGCCCAGAGCACTATGGAAAATATGTATAGGTATGGTAAACACTCCTTCTCCAAGTTGTCACAATCTCGTGGTCACATAATCTTCATGGGCAACTGTGTCCGTGGGGCTTAAATCATAATCTATGCTTGAGTCCTCCTCCTGGGCGTGTTTCTCCTTTGGTATAATAGGGACGGTGTCTTCCACCACCACCTTCTCCGACTTGAAGGAGGAGCACACTCTCTTGCCTACCTGTAAACCCAAAGTGTCCGTATTCCTTTCTCTATGGTCTACTAGAACACACTGTTCATTGAGACCAGGAATGCTGCGGTCACCCCGTGAAGCTAATCCTTGGGATTCCAGTTGGATATTTCTCTCAAGTGCTCCTGCCGCCTGTTGACGAGTAATTTCTTCTGAAACAGAGAAGATTGGGTTTGCGTTTTGCTCAGCAGCATTTTGCTTTGACCGTCTATGAAATAACCCGAAGTTTTTGATATCAGCCACAAAATTCACTTTCCTCTGCTTCTCCCTGGGCGGCTCCTGCACCACCAGGGCAGAACCATTGCTTAGGTTATGTCTCTCGGAGGCAATGACTGCCGACCGCGGGTGGATCAGAGTGGTTAAATCAAAGAGGCTGAGATTCTTTCTCTTGTCCTTGCCATTACCTTCGCTGTGGCTCTTCTCGTCGGAGTCCGCCGAGCTCGCTGAACTCGCCGCGTTGGCTGACTGTATTGTGGAGAGCTTGCTTCCCCGGAGCAGTCCCAGAACTTCGAAGCGGAAGCTAGAAATGTCTTGCTTTAGCTCCTGAATGAAATCCAAATGACACGTTAGGTGCTGACTTACGGAAACGTCATTTCCTAACTTCGCAGATCAGCCTGAAATGGTCCTGCACCCTTTGAAGACCCAGGGCTCTGACTCCTGGGATTCTCCGTAGAATTTCAGGCTCTTTCTCTGATACCTGCTGTCACTAACTTCCCCATTGGCGTTTTATATCCTAGAATGATGGTTACTCCTCACAGCTAGCATGATGGAGCCGAGAGATCCCCAAAACATGCTTCTGGGTGCGTCCATGGTGCTAGATAAAGACCCAAGGCCCACTCAATGGGCTAATTTTATTATAGATTCATAATATCATGGCATTCACAGGAAGGTAGGATCTACGGGAGAATGGAAACCATGGTGAACCTGTCCATGGGCCCTTTCTATTCCTGGCAGCCATGACAGGAACTGTTCTACCTTGCACTCTCTGACATGATGGACAAATGCTTCTCAAACCATGAGGCAAAAGAAATAGTCTCTCTTTTGAGTTGCTTCTCTTTAGTGTTTCGTGACAATGATGAGAAAAGCAGCTGGGACACATAAGGAAATCCTCTAAGGGTGACATAGAAACAAAAGGGACTGTACTTTCTGTCACTGTTCAGTGGACTATCTACTTTCTTGGAGACAGTGGATTCAAATATTTCCTCTCTGGAGTCTGCTTCTAACTGTCAAGCCACTTCGTGGTCCTGGGGTCACACGTCTTAATGCAGTAATTTTTTCTATGAAAGGGGGTGTGCAAAGTAAAATGCCACAAAACTTAGCCTTCTGAGAAACTCCCTCTGTTCTCAGTACCTTCGGGGGGTACTGGCTTGGACCAACCATTGGGTCCCAAAGTTCTGATTCTGATTCAGTGAGACTCCTAGATCCTTCCTTCCTTCCTTCCTTCCTTCCTTCCTTCCTTCCTTCCTTCCTTTATTTATCTTGTTGGGAAACCTCTTTCTCAGCCTTCCTCCTACCCCTAACCAAACTGTCTTCCAGGAAAAAGGAAGCATTTAGTCTCATAATTGAGATTTATAGTTGCAGAAAAGTACTTTGGAGTTTATTTAATTGACAATCTGTGCTGTCTGTTTGGCAGTTCCTCTCTTTGCTTACCTCACTGACTGTTTAGCTCTTGTTTCTATAAAGATCTTTTGTGCTTTTATTGTTTTGAGTTTATCTGTAAATATCACATTAACCTTAAAGCATTCCTCCAAAATTTATAAACAGCCATGTAAAATAAAAGAATCGATTTACATTTAATTTAAAACATACCATTTCCTCTCACAAAACTTTAAAAATAGGAAATCAAGTTCAAAGACTAAGCGTATAAGTTGCAATTGATGAAAACCTTATATCCCTGCCCCCAGGAGCTGCAGAGACCCAGGAAGCTTGTGCCATTGGTAGCAGGTTGGTTGGTGAGTGCTTCAGAAATCAGGCTGACATACAAATGAGACTTCACTTGGCACAACAGGGATTATGGGCAGGGATCAGAATGCTACCACGAGATCTTCCTTGCCACTAAGTTAAGCCCTCATGACAGTGTGGGTTAAGTATGTTTCAAAGCAACTTGGGGGATTTCTCTGCTTTGCTGTTGTTTTTCTGTTTGTCCGTCTGCCCTCTCACTTACTTCCATGGAAGTTTAATTTAAAACACAGGAGGCATGGCATGGGTGTCTGCTAGAACACATGAGGCCAGGTTTGTACATCTGGCCTTAAAGGCTGCCTCTGCGATGAAGGTGAAGCATTACCTTAACATTCTCCTCTGTCAAGCCTTCTTCAGTTTTTGCCTCTCTGATCATGGCTGCCACGTAGCGCTTCACCAGGTTCCTCATCACCTCCTGAACGACAGGATTGACATTCAGTGCATGGGTTTACTTTCTGTCCCGAGTCAGATCTGCATTTTGTTTGAACAGCCATTTCAGGAACAAACACAAGCACTACTTACTTGATATTGGTGATGCCTTCTCAAGTTATCAGCAGCACGCCGCTGAAAGGGAAAGGACATTCCTGCGTGGTTACATAGATACATTATGATCCTCAAAGTCACTGCTTTTGCAGAGAAAGCTGCTCTTGTCTTTTATCACCAAAGTGGGGGCAATGAGCCATAGTCACAGAGAGGCTTCCCACACATCCAAAGAATCAATAGACAAAGTGTAAAAGCACAGGGCTGTAACATATGGGACTCTCAAAGCAGAGTAAATTAACCATGCTCAAGGCAGGGATCTGAGATAGGCTGCAGGGCCATGGGAGAATGGGCTAATCATAACTTGATACACATCTGGCATCCCTGGAAATACTGCAAGGAAGAGACAGGAAATAACTGGGGAAGGGAATAGCAAATGGAATTAATGTCTTCTCATGAATATCAACACAGAAAAATATAGAAATCAGTCATTGTAAGTAGCGATGCATAATCTGATATCTTGGAGGAGAGGAACTTGCAACAGGTACAATGATATAGCCACTGAAGGGGCTTTCTGTTTTAATTAGAGAAGATTTAATAAAATCAGTGAATAAAGAGCCAATCAGCTACAATACTAGCTAAACTTATTCTTTTTAAGTTTGCGAATGTGACTTTCAGCTACCTTTCACCTTGTGGTTTGAAGATGGAACCCAGAGAAGCCAGGGTGTAACTGAGTCTTCCCATTGAGTTCCACCCACCGAGCTCCCCACCGTATTACTTCCTGGAAGAGACTGAGACATTTCAGGAGCAAAGGCAGGTCTGCACACTATGTCAGCTTTTTACAACAGAATGGAGAGAAGATGGCTGATGGCGGAAAAAGTCCATTAAGAATTGAGTTAAAACAACAGATGAGATTAAATTTTTATATTTTCGCCTTTACGAGAAGTTTAAAAGCATTAATAAGAACCTATGTGACCCCCCACATAATGCATTTTAATAAGCAGCAGCATCTATTCTTAAGAAAGAACACTCAAAGAAGTCAATCTAAGCAAAAACATTTCTGTAATAAAGGAATTAATTTGGTATATTTTGAGAAGCAACGGGAAGAATAGTTCTTGGTTTCTAATAAGGCTTTTGATCTTATTACCTAGTAAATATTTAACCATAGGATGATAAAATAGAATTTTAGAAAGAGCAGTGCATGAATATAAAATCATATTTTGAAAATATATTTTAAAAGTGAAAATTCTATTCTATTGGACCTAACATGTCTGTGTATCAAGACAAGAGGTGCTTTACAAAGAAAGGAAGGTAGAGCTTTGATTCCTGAAGCCACTAATTACCAAAAACAGCATTCACTACATGAGAACTGAATTCTCTCTATGATTAAGGCATTTGACAACAACAACAAAAAAAAAAAACCCAGGAAATTAGACTATCTTGAAGAGTGGAGCATGGGTGTTTTATGGCTGGGCCACCAGATGGGGGTAGTGTCTGCCTCCTCATGAAACAAAACCCAAGATAAACTCCAAGAACAAAAGCATTTCCAGGAAAAAACAGTGGCCTTACCAGATCCTGTGGTGGCATTGCTTAAAATAAAGAGAAGTACTAAATGAGTTGTATGTATGTATGTATGTACGTATGTATGTATGTATGTATGTATGTATGTATGTATGTATGTATGTGTGTGTGTATGCATGCATATATGTATCTTTAACACTCACTCAATATCAACAAATGACTTCCAAGATACTTTAAGTATACAGACCCTTAATTGAACATAGAACCAATTCAGTTGGTCCACCTTTCCTGGCTTTAGGATCTTCTTAAATTCAGTAAGATGATGTCAGAAGAAGTCTGAGGTCATGGCTGAGCTTTATTGAGCATTAAACTAAGATTAGGGTTGATGGACTCACAGCTATGAATGATGAACAAGGATATCATGGTGCATTTAAACATTAAAATGGGCACAGGTTTTTTTCAAGTTCTAGAACCTTCCTTAACACCCATAGTCAACATTTTTTAATTCAAATATGAAAGAGATGGTTTAAAGTAACCCATAATATATTTGGCTTGGGGGAAAAATTAACAAATATAAAAAGCTTGTCAGAGAAAAGGCATAGGAAATGCTTACTTAGCTAACTGGGGGGTTACATTCCTCGGGTTAGGTTTAAGGTTTACTGAAGGCAGTTCACTTTGTGTTAACTGATTATGTTCTCTATCTCCTTGGTGATTACATAATGCCTTTTAGTCTTGGGATGTTATATCAGCTGTTCAATGTTAATATCCCTGCGAGAAATGAGATAACCACTTCCCTATAAGAAGGGGTGAATCCGAACCAACTCGCCTAGTGATAGGCATCAAGGCTGCACTACTCATCCTGTCTATGCCCTTCCCTAGTGACTCGGCATAGATCCCTGTTCTAGTCTCTGGTTTTGCCAACCTGTCCCTGTTGTCTGCATTTGAAGTGTGCAGTGCCGATGCAATAGTAAGAACAAGGAGTTAAGGTTAAATGTGGATAAAGCTGATTATATCCCAGAGGGACATTAAAGTTGTGCAGTGAAAATAAACTCACTGGGTAGTTTGGGATATTAAAAGATATGATTCATAGCATCTGTCACTGGCATTAGCTTCCTTCATCTTTCCACTTCTTCACTTATTAATTAGTGATTGACACAAATTAAAAATATTCCTGAATCCTCAAACCTCATCAATTGACTGATCTCTGGATTACTTCCAAGGAAACATAATTTGAGTGCATTTGCCTCTCTTTGCGTGACTTTTATGTGCTTCTTTGTGTGTATGTGTGTGTGTGTGTGTGTGTGTGTGTGTGTGTGTGCGTGCGTGCATTGGAGTACTTTGTTAAGCTAGATCATGAGATGCTGATACCCTGGAAGGGTAGAGAGGCTAGAATGGGAAATTGGCACTTAAGTGGTGCAGCTAGGGTCTGGCATCAGGCAGCATAGAGCTTTGCAGCTTCTGGTCATAGCCACAGATCCTTGGTCTGGAAGCTGAATTACTCTGTGTGCAGTTTTACATAGTGTGTCTACACATGGCTGAAATCTTAGAAAGCCCTTATGACCTCACCCTACATACAACTATAGTAAGCTGCAGACTTTTTGTTTCTTTAAAAATTCATGTATGTTATATGAATATGATTTTGTTTTAATTCCAGGTATGGAATAAGAGGCGGTTTCACAGCAGGTGATTATGATTTGCCTCATGTACTAGGAGGGATGTGATTTTGCCAGTTGCAGATGGTTTAATTCTGAGGACTCTGAAAAGGGAGAGCCCCTAGAGAGCCTGGGGTGGGTCCTGCTCCCCCTGCTGCTCCTGATTGTTGTTGTTGAGGTTTGACAATGCTCTTGAGCAAAACAAGAAGAGGAGGAGGAGGAGGAGGAGGAGGAGGAGGAGGAGGAGGAGGAGGAGGAGGAGGAGGAGGAGGAGGAGAAGGAAGCAGCAGGAGATATTCTTAGAACAAATATTGGTCTGGCCCCAAGAAACACAACATCCTTAATCAGCAGGAAATAGTCCATTTTGTTGCTGAAAGAGGTACACCTCCTTTTCTCCTCTAACCTTCCTCTCGTGTTTAGTGTTGTGGGGTTGGAAGGGCTTAGGGTAGAATAGTTAGAAGGGAAGGAGAGGTATAAGAACCCAATAAAATAGCTTTAAAAAGTAACACCACCAACAAGCTCACATTCCAAGGTACTGGGGGCTTGGGCTTTCTAATTTAACCATTGGAAGTAAGGAGAAGAAGACAGGTAAACTCATGTATATCCTTTGCAACACACATAATAAGTTGTTGCCAATTAGTGATATCTTTAAATGTCATCTATCAGACCTACCTCCATGATACTTAGGATATTTGTCACCTTGCTATAGGGTTAAGATCTGCTGACTTTCAGGGGTTTTCTACTACTGTTGGAGTAGAGACTGAATCATTATTGCCACTGGAACAACCCAAAACTTGTATTGACTGAGGTGTGTTTATAAGAATAATGTAATCAGGGTATTAAATTTAAAAGCACTAAGTGAATGAGGATAATCAGATATCTGTGAAGCTTTTGCAGTGTTGAGAGTTGCATTCTGCAGCTTTTATTTTTAATTAGACTGGTCATCAACTCTGCCTGACATTAAAATGGACTGAGATCAAAAAACTTAATTTAGTGTGAGTCTAGGGAGAGTATTTTGGAAGACACACACATGGTGGCATTGTTCTCTTTGTCAGTTATACACATGTCAATCATCCACATGTAGCTGGATTGCATGTGGAATGTTCCCTGGTAGGATGGCATTGGAGAAGGGGAGTGGGGAGGATTTCAAGGTATAGTCATATGTCACATTATCATAAGCAGGTTCCACCTGATGTATTAGGCTTAACCATGGCATTTGAATTGTAGAACTAATGGGAAGAAAATGAAGTAGTGAGAAGGCTCAACTTTGCAAGGGAATCTGAGGTTCGACCAGCTTCACCGGCTCTCTCAAGCTGAGAGCGAGGTCTGCAACAGGACAGGGGCTCCACGGAAGGCACTGTGACATTTTCTGGCTTTGTAGCTTCTGTTTTTTCCATATCTACCATGTGGAGTGTCAGGCTTTCTGCAAAAGCAGATTCCCTGCAGTCAATGTTCAGGGTCATTTTCTTTCATTTCCACTCTGGTTTCTGTCTGTCACTAAGTTCCTGGCCCATGAATTATGCCTTTTAGTCTTTCCTCTGCTCAGTGAATCCTATTAAGGATGCAACCTGCTGTGTTCTCCTTCAGAGCTGTAAAAAACCGGCAAGGGGCCAATGCTGGATGGAATCTTTACTCCAGAAATTGCAGTTTGACTCTGTTTGAGATGAATTTACTTAGTGTCCTTTAGAAGACACTTTCCCATCACTGCAGCACGCAGTTGTAAATTCCTCTTCACAAGCCCATGTTCTAAATGTATAAAATAAAGATGTGGGACTCCCAGGTACCATCTCGTCAGACCAAGTGGTCAGGGCCTCATTCCTGAAGTTCCAAGAGTACCAAGCACACCCTATGCCACCTCCCATTTGAGCAAGCAAATTGAAATGTATAAAAATAAAATCTGTCAAAAATGATAACCAACTGCACTCTTTTACGGAGTCCTCTTGGTTTAGAAGAAGGAAAGAACGGATGTTTCAGTTTCCAAGCTGCCTCTGGAAAATCACAATACTTCAAGGAAGCCATAGAATCTCTATCACAAGTGCTAAAATACAGAGGATGAATTCAGATTACTCAAAACTCCCACACTTCCTTACAGAAATTCCAACCACTACGTGTCATAATTTTAGACTCCTTTTGCAATATAAGTATATTCAGCTGACATATACATATACACATCTATATCATATCCATATTAATATATGTATATATTAAGTTGTATATATATTCATAAACTACCCTCTTCTAAACATCAGAGTCAGTGTTTTTATCGCATGTGCCCTTGATAGTGTATGACAAGAATGACATGTGCCATTTATTTCTATGATGGTCTTACCTTGATTCTATCAGATAAAAAAAATATTCTTAGTGTGAGGTCTCATCTAACTACATGCAAATAGCCATTTAAAAAAAAGAAGCAAGTTGAATAAACTGTTTCCAGCAAATCTTACAGCAGGAACTCAGGGGAAGCAGGGTTTTCATGGACGGCTGCTGTCCTTTCTGGAAGATCACAGTCAAGCCCACTGAGAGTGGTGAAGCTTGAGTTGTACGTTTTTGACAAATTACCACTAAGGATGAAGAGCAGGCGGGGACTGCGTCTTCTTTTACAACTGCTGGGGAGTTGAGGGGCAGCGAATTCACAGGTTCTAATTCTCTTGTCACTGGCTTAATTAATTGTATTTCTGTGGCAACTGCTAAGCCTTTAATTGCTCGTCTGCATCCGGAGGCTGGCTGACACTGAACGACCCTGAGACCATGCTTCATGTTCTACTATGCACAAAAGAGAAGATCACACAGTGGTAAATATAAAACTCAAGAAATGTTATGGTTTTATCAAAGATCTGGTAGTTTGGGGAGTTAGTATGTTGCCCTATTAACTTAAGCATCCCAGTTACAAACCCACCGTGTCTGCAGCATGAAGAATCTTTCACTTTAATGACATGCTTTGGGAGAGGCATGACCTCGGCATTCTCGGACTCTAATTGAATGTATTCCAACAATAAGCACAGAGGATGAGGTTTAGCTTGTAAAGCTGAGATAGATCATAATGCATTCTTTGGATAGGGATTTCTCATTAAGCTTTTAATCTGAAAAAGAATTCTAGATGATTCTGGTATAAACTGGAGCCTTGGTACTCAAGCTTCAGTACCATGGAAAGCATTGACAAACATTTGGTAATGGACTATAGAGAAGGCTCAGTGGTTAAGGGCACTGGCTGCTCTCTTAGAGGACCCAGGTTTGGTTCCTAGCACTCACATGGTAACTCAAAACCATCTGCACCTCTATTTCAGGCAATCCAACACATTCTTCTGAACTCCAAAAGGTCATAGACATACAATAAAAACAAAAAATTTCTCAGACTCATGATTTTTGATGCTATTATTTGATTAGTATAGTCTCAGTAATTGGCCTTTCAGTGGTATTTTCAATATTGCCTACGAAAAGAACATCTGTCAATAATGGGTGTACTTCCTTCATAAATGTTTTGCTCAACAATAAAACATTTCTTCATCATTTGTTTTCCTGCATAAAGTAATCACATGAAAGGGTGATTTACCTGAAAATATCTATTATCCATCAGAGGAAGTCTGAGGTTAAGACAAACATGAGTTAATGAGTTTCCAGGACTACTGAATCACTGTTGCCAGGAAGCTTGAACAACAAGATGAGAACAGGAATAATGGCTCCTGGAGAGTGACCAGGGCAGTCACCCCCAAGAAGAGCTGTGGTTCTAGGCTCTTTCTGAGAATGTGCGTTGAATGACCAGCAGTGTGAATTCACACAACTTATGGGTGACAAGACTCTTTAAGTGAACTGCAGCAGGAAGGTTAGAGAGAATGCATCAAAGACCATAATCACCTCTGGCTGAATTTTGAATTCTTAAAAAGCATGGCATAAATTTACACATGTTATGGGTCAAAGCAGAATTCAAATCCGGGCTTTGAGATATATTTTTCCGAGATCTCCAAAGGCCTTGTAAAAAAATCAAAAGCTGAGTGTGAAACACAGAGACCTGCTGTGCACTCCTCAGACTTTTCAAGGAGTAAGAGAGGGTGATGGGAAGCCAAGTGCACTGAGAAACAAAAGGATCTATTTGTCTCCCACCCCTACCCCCCATTGCTTCTTGAAGCTTTGTCCCTAAGGGATCATGAGAAACTGGATAAAGTAAAGAAGTTGTTTTCTAAAGAAAATGGTAGCGCTGGCTGATCTCTAAGTTCCCTTTGGGGGATGATAACATATTTTAAGACTTGATTTGATTTTGCAACATGCATGTCACTGGTCTTCTGGTATGGACTCTGACTCTCTCTCTCTCTCTCTCTCTCTCTCTCTCTCTTACTCTCTCTCTCTCTCTCTCTCTCTCTCTCTCTCTCTGTGTGTGTGTGTGCATGTGTGTAAACCTTTATCATCAAGTGCCCATGCAGCAAACTGTCACAGAGATTAGCCAAATGTGAGTGATATAACAGCTGAGTGACCTCACAGCAATAGCAATGACTTTGCACGTTTTTACCTCAATAACTCTTCCACAGTCTCAGAACCATCTTTTTGTTAAAAAAATGAAACTACATACATTTATTTTGTGTGTGTGGATGTGTATATGTGTGTGGACACACATGCCATAGCATGTGTACAGAGGTCAGATGCTAACTTTTAGGAGTTGGTCTCTCCTTCTACCATGGGGGTACAGCTCTTCAGGCTTATCAGAGAGTCCCTTCAGTTCATGTTCTTTTTGTTTTGTAGATAAAAGCAAACTATACAAATAATATCACACACACACACACACACAGAGAGAGGGAGAGAGAGAGAGAGAGAGAGAGAGAGAGAGAGAGAGAGAGAGACTCTCAAACCATAACTAAGAGTTCACAAGCCAAACTATTACATCTTTAGAGTAGAAAAAGACCAAATTCTGAGTTTGGTTGGGGCAAAGCTTACCCAAGACCCTTAAGGGGAGAAAGAGTTGTTTGATGCTGCAAAGAAGGTGGGGGAGGCAGGCATGACTCAGACTATTTGGTTTGACATAAATTCTCAAATCACTAAAGCATGTACAATAAAAGGTTAGAAAAACATGTATATTTCAAAGGAAAAATGAATAGTTTGTGGTCAATTAGCTTAAATTAGCCTGCTGTGCATCAGATTAGAGCCAACGATGTAATTTAAAAATAGAGACTCAGACGGATTTTGGGTGTTTTGAGAACAGTAATCTATAGTCAAGAAAACTCTAGAACTCACATCTTTTAGATCTCATTCTGAAAAATGGGAATTGTTCCTTTAATAGAAAACTGAATGTCATCTGTGGTCATGCATCTGTGACCATGCATCTGTGACCATGCACCCTGAAAGAACAAAACATTTCTGACTTCAGAAGCAAATCAGGGTCTGTGCTCCTTGGTGCTTAGAAGGGAAGAAGTCCAAATGAATTTTAAGACCTTCCTTACATCTAAGAACAGGAGATGACATAGACTAAAGACTGCCCACAAGGACTTTGGAGACAGCTGAGAGGCAGTTATGAGAGTAGTCCTTCAGCCTTTGAGTGGGCAGAACAGGAGGATGTAGTATTAAGAGGAGAGTATAGTAGATTGAAATAAGTTTCATGTATTCATTAAAATCACAGGTTCTCCATGATTTGCCTAAAATTGAAATGTGAAAGACTCATTTCCATCAGTTGGCTTTCCTCTTTCAAAATCAAAACACTTGTTTGTCAGGTAATGTATTGACTAAAGTGACATAATCATTGCTGTCTTTTTTCTATTGAAGATCCATTTATAACAAGAAATTTAGTTAGGTGTGGTAGTACAACCTTTTAATCCCAGCACTGGGAATGCAAACTCAGGTGTATCTCTGAGAGTTCCAGGCTAACCTGGGCTACATAATTTGACCCTGCCTCAGAAAAAAATCTTACATTGAAATACAGTAAATAAAGTTTAATCCAGAAAGGAGTAAGTTGAATGTCCACACCCCAGAAACCATTTTGCCCATGTTTGATATACAATGCCAGTTAGTGCATGCATTTTATATAGCATTTTGTATATTGCCACATTAACACATTGATTAGTTTGTTAGCAACTATTGGTATAATGACTTGACTGCCGTGCTTTCCCCACAGATGCCTTCAGGAATGGGGTCCCACTTTTATACCTCATCTACTAGCTGAGTTACTGACCTGTGGAACACATGCATTTTTTGCTTACTGATTCCTGAAAGACTTTTTATGTTCAATTCATTATTCTATAACATTTTAAAAATTACTTGAATTTGACACGGCTCAGTGGACAAATCAAACATTTAGAGTAAAAGAATTATACTCTTTCTTAAAATCACTGATAAAGACAGCAAATTAGAAACTAAGAGGTTTTCTCTGTTATGTTCCTAATCCAGCTGTGATTTGTAAGGCTGCATATATTATCCAGCTGTGATACCTCAAGTTCAGAGATCATAGTATATAAAAGCAAAACCACCTCTCCTGAGCAGTGACTTTTCCATGTCAGTCAATTTCTCCTTGGTATTAGAACTGATACTGGGGGGCTAGAGAGATGGCTCAGTGGTTAAGAGCACTGACTGCTCTTCCATAGGTCCTGAGTTCAATTCCCACATGGTAGCTCACAACCATCTGTAATGGGATCTGATGCCCTCTTCTGGTGTGTCTGAAGACAGCGACAGTGTTTTCACATACATAAAATAAATATTAAAAAAAAAAAAAAGAACTGATACTGGGCTGAAGGAACGATCTATGGCACTCTTTGTAGAAGAGAGCCTGTGAAAGCTAATCACTTGCCACACATGCCATGTGGGTGGGTAGTCAAGGACAAGAGGGAAGACCCTTACCTGCCAGTGCTGGCACCACAATCCATGCCCTACATCTAGTTTAACTACTTCTGCACACTTTTCCTGGTGAGTTCCCTTTAGATTAATCCTACCCATGCCATCTCCACACTCCCAAGGCCACCTCAAGATAAGCAGTTGTCACACTGGCCCAACGTGACACAGGCAAGACTCTCAGACTAGGCACATAAAAGAAGACCACATGCCTGCTCTCATAGCCAAACAAAAACAATAGGAAAGGTCAAGACATTATGTCCCAGCCACCAACCAAGCTTCTATAGAAATGGTCTCCAATGAGAATGACCTGGATGAACACCAGTACACAGATTTAAAATAGCACTCATAAACTTCAAAGCAATAAAGAAGTTTAAGATGACAAGAAGAAACACTCCAATGAACTTAAAGAGAATAGCAATAAATGCCTAAGTGATGTTCAAGAAAACATAGACTTACAGTTGAATGAAATGACAAAGTCAATTTAGTATTTGAAAGCTGAATTCTGTAAATAGACAGAAATAGTAATAAGAACTCAAGCTGAAAGGAAGCTCGGACTGAAAAACCCAGCCCTAAGCCTTTACTAGTACAAGGGGCCAAATAGAAGCTTTCAGAGTACCAGGACCTATGGTGGTTTAAGTAGTAATGGCCCCATACAGTCACATATTTGTATGTGTCGTCTTTAGGTATTAAGACAGAAATTAGTACCAGGAACTGGAGTACTGTTGTGACCATGCTTGCTGTTGGTGAAATGTGAACTTTGGGAGTTTAGATTAGGAAAGCAGTTGAATGCTCTAAACAGGATTAATGTGCCATAGTAGTAGAAGCAGGGAAGACATTGGTGCTAAGAGCAGTGTAGACAATGATGGCCCTGTTCATGAGGTTTTTGAGAATATTAATAAATAGCCTAGAGATTGTTCTTGTGATATTTTGATAAGAAATGTAGCTCTATTTTGCCCCGTTTCAAATGTCTGCCTGAGGCTAAATTGAAGTGTTTTGAATTAATGGCCCTGCCAGAGGAAATTTCAAGACAGCCTAGTATGGACTGTGTCCCATGGTCATTAATGGGCAGTCTTATGGAAATCTATAATCTAACACCAGATAAGTAAGGCAGGTAGATAAAGACACAAGAAAGAAAACTACAGACCAATGTCCTCAGTGAACACAGATGTAAAACATTTTCAAAAAATACTTGTATACTAAATTTTGGCATCTATCTAAAAGATCACCCACCATGATAAAGTTGAATTTATCCTGGATAAATAGGGATAGCTGAGCATAGGTAAGTCAATTAAAGGAAAAAAATCAAATAAATGTCTTAAAATTTTTCACATGATCATTCCAACAGATGCAAGCATGCCTTTGACAAAAGTCCTGGAGCCATAGGACTGAAGGGAGCAGACCTTTATAAAGACTTAATAAATGCTAGAGCTGATAAACCAACAGCCAACATCATCCTAAATGACAGATTCAGTGTTAGACACTAGGATTTGAAGACACTACAGCATGTACCTTTCCTCACAGACTCTACAGCTCAGAGGGAGAAAGAGACAGGTGTTAGCTATGCCACAGATAAATCACTGTTGCAATTGCAGAAAAGCTAGAAATCAGGGTGCAAAGAGAGAGACTTGTGGCCCCAAGCCTAGGCTAACAGAATGGGGAGGCCTCTCTTTGAAGAGGGTGGATCCCACTGAGATGTGAGTGGTGTCTTTCATTCAGAAATCGGGCTGGGAAAGAGTCCTAGCTCCTCTGTCATGGAGCTGAACATGAGCTATGTACAGTTAAACATCACTGGGTATAATAAGTTAGGACAGAAAGTCATAAGATCTGCCTATATTCAGTCAAGAACCAACTCTATGTAAACACATGCTCGACGGTCTGTGTAACACTAATAGAACGTGTCCTTACCCCAATTGTCCCAAAGCTTTCTGGCTTTCTTCTCATCTTTTTCTTACATAAGTGTGTCCATATCCACTTGACCAGGTACCACAGGGACTTGGGGCTTGGGATGACATTGAAAGGTGTAGGCAGGGTACCCCCTTCTTCAAAGTAGCTCATCCAAAGCTTTGTTCGAGCAAATTTCCACTCTATATCTGCGTGGTCCTGAAGGAGAGAAAATGACAATGTCAGACAGACTTCATAATTCACAAGGTAATATAAACCTCACAGACAGAGCCTGAACCCGACACAGTGGTTCTTGGAACATTAATTAGATGGCTTTAAAAATCACTGCTAACACTCAGAGACAATGGTTTATCCAGTAGGGACGTAAGTCACTGTCACTCTATTCAACCTTCTTCAGGGAAACAGAGATCTACAGCTGTGTGTTAAAGAGACTGGTGATTAGTTATGACTGGGAGGCATTGCTGCAGTTCTAGCCCTGGAAATTGCTTGGTTCGGTCTCATTAGATACCAGCCAGAGGAGTGGCTTCATGTCTCAGCTCAGGCCTTGTACATCCTTATTCAAATGCCATGTGTGCAGATGCTCTCCGATGAGCATTTGGTGTTTCGGGGAATGTCTTAGCAGATACGTTTCCACATGGATAACTCTCTCACCTTCAGACTACTGGTGCAAGTTTACAGAGAAATCCCACCCACACACAATGCAGCTTACTGTCTCCACCACAGCACTGAGTCTGGGTGCGATTATCAAGCTAGAGCTATTAATCAGGATATTTGTGTCCCAGGATGGTGGCCAATTATCATCTGCTAGTCCAGCACAATCACGAGACTACGTGCCTCGTACACCATTGCTCAGGTCAAGGTATGCACCCCAGGGAGACCTAGAACAGTGGAGCTGCATTCACAACAGGTTCTACTCTCTCCTCTCAACACTGAACTTATTTGCTAATTTCTTTTGTTCTGATTGTATGTTTTGAGACAAAGAACTTTTAAGAAACCAAGTATATGGGCTGGAGAGATGGCTCAGTGGTTAAGAGCACTGGCTGCTCTGAGTTCAATTCCCAGCAACCACATGGTGGCTCATGACCATCTCTTCTCATATACATAAAATAAATAATAATTAGTATTTAAAAAAGAAACCTAGTATATAACTGATATACAGTAGATGCATAAGAAATATATGATCAATGTAAAAGTAGAAGGCTTTTGTTATGGCTTGTCCTAGCCTCCCTACATTCTTCCATTTACCTTACGGCTCTGAAGTGTGGGTATCAGGAATGAAAAAGAGATCTCACAGAGTCTCTTGCTGTAATTCTGGGAGACCCAGACTTCAGTGCTTGACATGCAAACATCTCAAGGAGTTTCCCTCACATGACACTGAGGGCTCACTAACTCCGTCCTGATGCTTGCCTGCCTGTCTTACAATAGTTTCAGAATTTGGGCCTAAATAAAATGGAAGATTGAAGGATTGGTTTCCATCCATTGCCTAGAAAAACAAGATGCATTAAAAAAAAAAGGAGGAGGCAGTGTCACACTACTCTTCTGGACAAAGATGGAGCTTGTAATGTTCCATGGAACCCAAAATGTTGTCAGTGTCTATACCTAGTTTGGTAGTTGATGGGTTTCTGTTCTTTTCTGATGCTCTGGATATATGTGGTACCTATCTAAACAAAACAAAACAAATAAAAGAAACAAAAAAACAAACCAACAACAAAACAAAACAAAAAAACCCCCAAAAACCCAAAAACAAAAACAAAAACAAAACTCCAGGCTCTGGGATGTTCCATGAGTTCTGTGTAGCCACAAATTCTGGTGTTCATCCCCAGGTTAGTAGAGCCAGAAGAATTTTGACATATAGCTTATGAATCAAATACACAAATGTCTTCTCATGTTCTGCACATTTTTCATCAGTGGGAGGTAGGAGAAAAATTTACTTCTGTGAAGAAAATTGAACTAAAATTCATAGTGCTGCTTAACAAAGATCATAGCAGCAGTTCAGACATTCTGCTCTAGATCCAAAGGCACACCATGACTGCTACTACTTGCTAAAAAAAAAAAAAAAGATAGTGTCTCGTTATGCTGTGCACTAAGGTGTGACTATGAAAGACTTCCGATGCATGTTTTGTGCCGTGGTGAGTTTCGGTTTGTAAATATAGCTGATCTCTGTAGACTTAGACCCTGAGTTCGTAAGTTCAAAGTTTTACGTGGACAAAGACTGCACCTCTGTCACTGTAGCATTTCCATAACAGTCTTTGGTAAAGAGCGTTTACACAGTCATGATCAGTCAGTTGGTAAGACATTTTTCTTATCGATTATGTGCTTTGTGACATAGTAGCTCATGTTTTAGCCTAGGCTGGTCTGGAACATACTATAGCTCAGGCTATCTTTGAATTCAAAATGGTCTATCCACCTCAGCCTTCCAACTTCTTGGAGTACAGACTTAAGCAACCTCACCTAGGCAGAATTTGTAAGATTAAGAATAAATTACGCTATGTTTTTTGCAAGCCAGGGGTTTAAATAATACATTATCATGTCACAAATTGGTCCAGAGAATTCGAGGTCATTTCTGTATCTGTTGTATGTACTAAACTTTTAGAAATTTACTTTCATGGGTCCATGCACCACGTGTGTGCCTGGTGCCAGCTGAAGCCAGAAGAGGACACTGGATGCCCTAGTAGTGAAGTTACAAACTGTTGTTAGCTCTATGTGGGTACTGGGAATCGAACCTGGGACCTTTTAAGGGGCAGCTAGTGCTCTGAAATGCCAAGCCATCTCTCCAGCCTCTGCTTTTCCTAAGCTTTAAGGAAAAAGAATGTTCTATCTTTACCAGATTTATCTCCAGGGTTTATTTTCATCTTTCCAACCTGGCATGGGTTTGTTTATGCTGAGTTAGCAGATCTCAGGAACAGAGATGATGTTGAACCTGGTGGGCTGCTGAGAGATGACTCACCTCATTCTAAATTGTTGGATGGTGGTGGCTCCCTGGCAATATAGGCTGATTTAATTTTCCCTGTTACTCTGTGTATAAAATAGATTAATACACAGCCATTTACACTGTACTATTACTGCTTATATACATCACCAAGTAACCATTTACAATTCTGATCTCTCTCTCATCAATAGCAAATTAAGAGACTTTATTCTCCTGGTCATAAGGCGAGAATAACATTATGCAGAAAGGGTATTGAGTTAAAAGCACATTGTCAACTTACAGCAATTAGCTGGTAAGAATTATTCATCATAGCGATCAGCATGTTCAGGAGGACAACCAGAGAGATGACATTATATGTGCCAAACATGGTGGCCCCAACAAACTCAGTGAACTCATGCTGGGCTTTGACATTGGTAACATAGAGATTGATGAGTCCAAATATTGACCAAAACAGGGATTGTAGAGTCTCAAATAACCTGGAATAAAATATGAAAGTAGTAATGCAATTTTATAATATCTATTATATGTGTAGATATATATATATATATACATATATATATGAATTTAAAGCAAAAAGTACAAAACTAAGCTTAATAAAATAATTTAAAGTATTTTTATTAAACTGATACAAAAATTATAGTCTTTGTTCTATTCACTCTACTTTCCAAAAGGGCATTGGAACCTATATTTTGTTTGCTGAAGCAAATGGATAAAAGAGAATTCAGACCCTGGAATTATATGATTGCTGTGTTAATTTCTCACATGATTGGAAGGAAAATACAGAGGTAATAGTCTAATATTCATGACACATGGATAAAGCTGTATCTTAACTTCTTTATGAACAGTCGCCCTTGCTTCTTTCTGTATTGCCTATGGTTTGTTTTGCGCTGGCCATGCTGGCAGAAACACACAACTGCATCCAAGGACAATTGACTCACGGTGTCCAGGATCCTTTCTATTTGCTCCTATTTGTAGACTTCTTGTTAAGTCTCATTCTCTGAAGGACAGTTAATGCTGGCCATACTATCTGATGAGAGCCAGTCATGCTTTTTCTGGATCATTCTTGGTTATGAACAGATTAAAACAAATTACACTTGTTTTTCAGATTTTTTTTACATTTAAAATTGGACCTGCATGTAGTATCCTGCAGTGGACAACAGATAGTGTCAGAGTGCTTACATGCTATAATTTTTTTCTTTTAAATTTCAAGACATATTTTACTCACTCAGGTTAACAAGTGAATTCTGGTTGTTTTGTTAAAAGGGAAGTTTCCTTTATTTTAACATGAGAAAACATAATAATCTCAAAATCACTTGAACCCAAATTAAGAATTATTTGTCTTAATGTTTTGTATAACACATTAATACAGTGTAGTAAGACGATGGTAGAAAATTTAGACTCTTAGAAATATTTAAAATAAGACTATAATTACATTCTGTTAAAAAAACAAAGACAAAAACCATGGGGTATCTGGCATGGAGAGTGAGGAGGTGGAATTTCAGTCTTTAGAAAAACCAGGCCTAGACTGGAATCCCATTCGGAGAACAAGTCAACCACACTCCAGCTGCATAGTTCCATGATCCCTTCCTGAGCTGCCCACCCAGTGAATACTAGGTCAGCTATGGTCAGATGACCCAGGAAGACAGAATTCATGAGGCTAATGACCTAAGGGGAGCATGACCAGACTTCCTCTCTGGAGGAAGATCATGTAGTGCCCGAAGAGCCTGAGATCATTTGTGATTTGAGATCAGCGTTTACCACAATATGTACCGAGATGCAGACAACGAAGGATGCCTAAACTACAGGATAAGAGAGGAGACTACACAGGAGACACTGGTGTGCACTGAGACTCATGAGGAGGGAACCGTCCCGGGCCAGCTGTGTTATCTCCCTCTTCCTAAAGCTGGGCTTATCCTCCTTGCTCAGAGGACCTGGGGACTCAGTGTCTTCTTAAGCAGAATGCCTGTTCCGACAAAATTCACTTCTGTCCCCCACGATCAAAGAAGTTTAACTAAATATGTCTAAACTGCCACTTAGACCTTATTTCTACAAATCTATTGCTATTTTTTTTACAAATGAAAACTTCTTACTTCCCGTCAGTTGAAAGGATGATTCTAGAAGATGAAATCTAATTTTTCTTCACATTTGAGGAGCGTTAAAAAGATAACTGCAATCAAAAGCTGTGATAAAGGTGCTGCTTTGGCTACATTTAGTCAGAAGAGAGGGTGCTGCATGAGAAGATGCTGTTCATATGGGAGAGCCCAGGTGGGTCCCCAAATTGTCATGGAGACTCAAGTGAACTCATCGACTCTAGAAAAGTTCATAAAAACAGCTTAATTTGGTGCAAGATTTTAATTCCTTAAGTTTCAGCAACTCTTAGGCATCCTTTGAATTTAATATGATTTACTGCATCCTTTGTTTCCCAACAGTGATGACTATTAATAGGAATATGTAATGACAATTCAAATGCACTTATCCGGAATGAGTGAGCATCTCAGGGAGCCTTACACGATGCGGCTGAGATTTGATTCAATAGTGAAAGCACTTGCTGTGTAAACCACTGCCTGGAGTGCAGATCCCGAACACCCACACAAAAGCTGGGCAGGTATGACTTTTGCCTATAAATCTCAGTCTTTAGGGGCTGGAGACAGGGGATGCCTGGGGCTAGTGTCCAGGCTAGCTCAATCAGCATGCTTTGGGCTCGGTGAGAGACAGGCCTCCTCTGTGAAGCTGAGAATGATGAAGGGAGACACCAGTCTTCAACCTCTGTCCTCCAAATGCACATGCACACATGTGTGACCACATGTATACATACATACATGGACCACACAGGAAAGAAAAGACAAAGTGACACAGCAATCACATGACGAGTGCCTTTTCACTATGGCCGCCTCCTCAAGCACTCTCAGAAAAGCAACCACAGATTAAAGGGCTGTCATGGTTGAAAGTCCCCATTTGCTTCTGTTTGAAGGAACCAATGTTTTTCAGAGAATGTTCCTCAGTCATTTAGCAAATGTCTATGGGCATTTAAAACATTAAGATTCAGCATGGGAAATGCAAAAAGACATTTTGTGACCGACTATAGAATTTTCTTTTTTCCTTTCTCTTTGTTTGGTGGGATGAAACAGTGGGGAGATTTATAGGACATTTCGCCTAGCTAGAATATATCTGCTTCTTGGGTGAGCTAAGCCCCTGGTATTAAGGTATCCCTGAATGAGTTGTTTCTTCGTTGGACTTTTATGTAGGTTAATATTTCAAAGCCACTGCTTCCAGGAATATTTTAATCATTACTGATTCTCAAGTCCACAGAGACCCACACCGTCCATAAATTCCGGAGTTGTTAGCCGAATCATGTCTCAGAGGGCCTTTATGTGACTGAGATTTTCCACGTTGTGTTAGCGAAAAGAAGTGATGTTTAGGAAATGCTCATTAATTTCCCAAGGTAATGCCATAGCCTAATTAACTGACATGCCACAAAATCCATAGTGATCTCTAAACTCAAGACTATTTTATATGGGTCAGGGTTTTGTTTTTATCAAAATAGCATTTTATTTATTCCCCTTTGAAGGTATTTTTCAGCGGTTATTTTCTTTTTTTAAATGACTCTGTTCCTCTCGCCTGAACATTGACAGCTAGAGAAACAAAATACGTAAAAACGTATGGTGTTCTGAGCTGACATTTCTCTTGTCCTAGGAGACTGAAATGCCGAGCGAACAAACTCGAGTTGAGACCTAACTCAACATTTAATTTCTGTTATCTACCCCCAACGAGGTCATAGTAAAATACACAAAGCATGATCTTAACTCGCCAGCCTAAGACACTGGGAATTTGGCTCCAACTCCAATATATACGAATGAGCTTTGCTTAATCAGAAGTGTGCTAAGGCTCATGACCCCCTCTTCACAGGAGAGTCCCTTTGCAGGGGACGGTTGGCCAAACTTCTGCATAGAATTACTTCAGACATCGAATATTGGTGTCCTTTAGTGGACAGTTTAGTGCAGTTTCTTCCGAGTCAGTGAGAAAACTGCAAAACACAAGAGGATTTGGGAATTGCATCCATTTGCTGATGACAAATGCAGACTCTTATGAGACCCAAGTCACAGTCCACACTCACAGACAGTGCGGGGTTTGTGCATCTGGGATGTGTATTAGAAAACACACAACTGAGAAGAATGAAAATTTGAGAAATGGGAAGGCAAAAGAGGGGCAGCGGGATGGAAAAGGAAATAATACAGTGGGAATTCAGAACCAATTTGCCAGGAAAAAGTAAAATAATGTTAGGACCCTGGAAACAAAACTTAAAAGAGAGGCAAAGGCAAACTCACTGAAGGATTGAGATGGTTCAGCTAAGGCCAACAGTGAATCTGGTAAGAGGCACGAAATCATTTGGGTATTTTGAATGTTGGAGCCTCTAATCTTGGTTTAGAAATACCTTTCCTGAGAAGAAATTAGAGAGGCAGACAAAAGACAGATAGGACAGGACAGGACAGGATAAACTCAGTGGCCAGAGGATGTAGACTTAGGCCTGGACAGTGAACAAGGGAAGATATTGACAGAATAATGATGCATGTGGTTGGAGAGGGAGGGAGGCACCATGCTAAACCCAGGTTTCTGGTTCACTTGCTCTCTGTGTGGGTGGATTTATGGGAACAACGACAAAGAGAACTGGGAATGCTGGGAATGAGGCAGGGACAGTTCGGAAAGAGATTAGTGAGCTGTCCCTGATTGGAATTTTTCTTCAGGAGTCACAGCGAGAATGAAGTAAGAAGATAAACATCCTAGAACCAGTGGTCAGAATGTCCTTCCTGTACTTTTGGTGAAGTCTTGGAAGCAGGAGCTAAATGAAAAATGACAGAGGTATAGAAACATGTTTATATGGAGTAACATGGATGAAAGGAAGGAGGAGGACAACTGTAGCCCGGGTGGGGGGAGGAGTAAGAAGTTAAGGAAACAAATGAGAAATGGCACTCTAACCAAGTAATACTGCTTTGGATTTGCTACTGTCTTTGGGGACCTCTGGTGATAGCACAGACCTTGTGTTAGGCATTTTATATGAGTTAATTGTAATGCCATTTAGAATACAGTCTCTGAAACAATGGGTCAAAAAGGTGAAAACTTTTCTTGTGGAAGAAAAACTGAATGTGAGAGGATGCAGAGATCAAGTGTGGACAGATGACAAGAGACACCAAGTATCACCATCTGTCGCCATTACAGTGACAGACATCTGCTACAGAAAAGCAGAGTCGGCTAAGGATAGACTTAAGCCTAGCACAGCCTGTTTAATAATGTTCGGGGTTAGTTGCATTATTTAGCTTTTAATATCATTGAGAAAAACACAATTGTCATTTAGAGGAAAAAAATAATGTAGGTGAAACATCTTTGGGGGAGGGTGTCAAATGATTTAGTCCTACCATGTCAGAGATATGCATTACTGATTGCCTTTCAAGTCTTGAAAGAAATCATGAGTACAAACAAACTAAAACCACACTTAGGTTAAAAAAACCCAACGTATCTATTTGGGGACAAAATTCATATCAGATAATTTACATTGGACACCTAAGCTTTAATGTTTTAGGTCTGATGTTCTATTCAATTATTTACTAATAAGACAATATTTGGAACAAGAGGATGCCTTGAAATTTTAGGGGTCATAAAACAGGACAGTGTGAGAGTAGCCTGTCAGAGGAACAAGGCAAGTGAGAAGGGCTGGGCTGTGAATGAGGTCTTCCCTTACATTACAATGGATGAGGGAGGGAGGTGACTCAGTTGTAGGTGCTGTGTAGAAGATTCTTCAGGAATACAGCATGTGGGAAGGATGCAGCAACCACACAGGAGGGCGGCTCAGCAAATAGCTTGTAATGGGATGTGCACTAAAACCCAGCAAAAGTTTTAAGAGAGGTGATGCTTGGGATAGTGCACTCTGTCAGAAAGCCACAGAGACAATCACCACAGACAATGTCCAGAAAGATTATGAAAGGCTTAGAGAGAGGGTGGCGGTTCTGGTTCTTATGAACCTTCTTCTGTCATTGCCTTTGGCCAATTCACAAAACAAAAAATAAAACACACACCTCACATGCATACACCATATACACACAAATACCACACACACACACACACACACACACACACACACACCACACCTACCCACACACCAGACATACACACACACCATACACACACACATACACACCACACACACCACACACATGCCACTCACAGACACACACATACACATGCACATACACACACAAATACACACACAGACACACACACACACACACACACACAAACACACACACACACACACACACACACACACATAGCACACACACACACCCCCACACACACACCACACACACACACACCCACACACACACACATACACACACACACACACACACCTCGCATACACACACACACACACACACACACACACACACACACACACACACACACACACACACACACATACACACACACACACACACACACACACACACACCACAACACACACACATACCCACACATACTACACCCACACACACACACACACACACCACACACCACACACACAGACATAGCACACTCACACACACCCCTCACATACACACACACACACTTCACATACATATACCACATATACACACCACACACCACGCACACTCACACACACACGGTTGTGAAATAATTCTAGTCATCTGAGCCAAGCTGCCGTGTAAGGTCCTATCAAACAAAGATGCCACTGAAGAAGGTACCACCACCTCCCTGCAGCCCAAGGTTGGAGAGAGCCGATGAGGGCCAAGGAGTCAACCTGAGGACAATTGAGATGAGGCACGGGGAATCAGGATTTCATGGTCTCTCATGACTGTTAGTTTGTAGGAAATCTAAAAGGATGAGATTAACTGCACAAACAGACAGACGTTGGTTAATTAAAATGGAGTTTTAAATATCAGGATAGAAACAAACAGATGCAGGATTAAACCAACTAGAGCATTTTAGCTACTGGTGATTTAGATTATGTGAAATGCCTGCTTTCCTTTCAGTTAGAAAATTACTCTTTTGCACGGTGTATAATTCTATGAGGACCCAGGAGGAAGGTTATTAAGGTGACAAGCATGTGCTCAACTGTGACTGCAGTGTACGGAAAAGTCACCCGGCTTCTTAACCTACTAGCCTTCTATTTTTCACAGTGGGAAGGAAATGGACCCAGGCAGAAAGCCTCTGAGGTGCTGGCGCAGACACTAGTCTCTCATGAGTATGGGCTGCCATCAATCCTGCTTATGAAAGTCACCAGACGTTGACAGTGGCTGTTGATAACTGCTCATCCCCATGCAAGCTTACAGGAAACCTTACCTAGGCAATAATAATGGGTGGATTTGAGTATTCATTTTGGATAATTTTTACATGCTCATGTTTTTCATACTGCACTAAAAATCAAAAGAAACATATGAAGGGCCATGTGGAAATATAGAAAAGCATTTGAATTTTCCAACAAGATTGAGTATATACGCATATGTATAAGATAATACATAGGTTTCCTTTTTGAATTCCACATTTTCCCTTTGTATGAATTCTATGTATAGCCCTACCTTTTCCTGAGGTCATTCCAAAGAAAAGACCATTTACTAAAACTTGAAATAAATGTACCAAGTATTTTTTTCCTTTGGGTCAGAAGTCTACGTTTCTATTCAGAACCGTGTTAATTCTATCTCCTGTGTTATTCATAGCATTAATTCTCTGTTTCCTTTGCAATCCTTGTGGTGAATCTTTCACATTTGTGACATCATATACTCTTAGGTCTGCCCAACATTGCCAGGAGCAATGGCTCTCCGACTTACGTGGAGAACGCGTTGTTCTGTTTTTCGCACCGTATGCCTTTGCAGCTTAACCCCTTCGTTTCTTCATAGTAGAAGTACAGTTGATTTAGGCCATTTGCAAAAGCTAGCAGCACGAGGCAGTATATGAATAAGAACTTTAGGATGTCCAGGAGCATTCTTCCCAGAGATATCTGCAGAGGCCCCAGGTGAGAATTGGCAGTGAACAGAGAGATCAGGCGGAGGGAACTGAAGATGTTTGCAATAGCGAATAAAGCCTCTGCCACCAGGGTGGGGTGCCACATGTCCCATGATTCCCGTGGGTTCAGAGCACTGTACTGAAGAAACAGAAATGAAGGCAAAGTAAACACACATGCTGACAGAATCAAATTCAATTCTGCAGGGCTTTCTAGGGTCCACCGCAGCCACTGTTTGGAGGTCTATGCTTTAAGATGGCGGCAGTTAGAGTGAGCCATACAAGGATAGAAATCCATTAACTTATAACATGTGAGCTTTAATCCACGTGACTGCACAGGCCCATCCTTATTTGGTTAATGTCAGTGTGTTCACATTTTCACATGGTATCAATTGGTGCTCATCCCCTAGTGTCTCCATGCAAAGAACACACCTTCTCAGCTTATTCAACTGGTTGGGGTTTAACTTTTAGACTCTTCCTTGAGTGATATTTAAAATAATCGAGTCTGAACAAGAACAGGTGAATATTTTTTAAAATCCTAGTCAATGTGCTTGGCTAACCCACCATATTCATTATGAAAGGAGAAGTGTACTGATAACAACGTAAGCACTAAACTTCTCAAAATGTTCAATATGACACATTGTGTACCATGAATGCTTAAGGGACATTCGTACCCATAACATACTCCTAGACCAGGACACAGACAGATACATCTAACTAGAACAGAAACATTTAGGGGGATTAACCCAAATATCATGCACAATATTTCCACCAATATTCAGGAATAGAGGGCAAGAGGTGAGAAATGGATCGGGTCTCCATGCTGTCAAAACTTTCAGTCTAGAGGAGAGGCTATACACCCGTTGGAGGTAACCTGATGCAGAAGCCATCAGCATACTATAACAGAGTCAAGCCATTCTTAGTGAGCGATCTTGGCTGTGGGTGAAAGAATTATAATGGATAATCTTTGAAAGCACGAGGTTCAACTTTTGCCCTACTATAAGAATACACGTTGGATTCGGAGTCCAATATATCTGGTGGCTGTGATGGAGTGACAATGTACAGACATCGTCATGATTACATAGCTACACACAGTGAGGGCTTTTTGAGCAATGTTACTGGGATCCAGGCTTAATGGTATTGGAATGGCAAACTCCCATTAAAGTTACAACAGCTCCTGGGAGACTCACAGATATCTCCCTAGGCACCATCCGCTCCCATTCTCTGGATAATAAACCCAGGGACCTTGTTCTCCAGAGAATATTTATTTTCTTAAGAAACTTAAAGTCTTTCTCTCCCCAGAGGGAAGACAGGCAGCTAGCTCAGCTGCATCCTGTAAATTCTGAGAATCATAATTTCCGATTTCCTTTCCTGTGGTATAATCCCCTTGGGCACTGGGCGCATCTGGCTCTCATCACATCCCCCATTGGGGATTTGGGACATGGGGACTGAAGCTTAGCTCGCAATGTAAATCAATAATTTGTCTGTTTGCTGATCCAGACACCCTGCTTCCTGTCAGAGAAGAAACAAAGACATAAACTGTAAGCAATTAGCATTTGAGCTCATTCTTTTACGTTTTGCTTTAAAATCTCCTCCTGCTACACACATACACATTTTCTTGGGCTTCTGAATAAGCATGACAGTGCACACCTGTAATTCATGCCCAAGACTCAGGGAGAGGGCTGTGGATTGGAGGGAGGTTAGCGTTAGCTCTTTGATGAGTTCAAGGTTAGCCTGGGCTACACAATGAGACTGTCTAAAAACAGAAAGCAAACAGATAAACTGGGTAAATAGAGTAAATAAGCAATTGTATCAAAGCAATTTAAAAAGCTTTGCTAACCACAATTTCTTTAAATCTGTAGAGAATAAAGTATTCGGCCAATGGGCATATTTTTAAACCTATTGTTGGGTATTAACAAGTTAATTTGAAAATTTAATTTTGGTTCCAGTTCCTCCTTCTAGCCCACCTCCATCCCCTTGAGCCTCAGCTTCCTGGTGGTGTGGATACAGTGTCCCCTAGTTCTTCCATGACACCCCCCTCAGACACTCCTCTGAGCCACCTCCTTTGCTTTGTAACTCTACAACATGCTACAGAAACCCCTCAGCTGCCACCTTTGGTTAGAAACCAAGTAGGCCACCAATGTTCTTCCTTCCCTCACCCACTCTGTTCTTTCTAGTGAACTCTTACTCTAGGCTCTTCCCAACCACTTCCATCCCTTTCAGATTGGCTGCCATTCATAGCCAGCCAGCCCAGAGTGTCTCTGTTCTGCTTCTGCCTCCCTTTGTGGAGGATGACCTGTGGTGGTCTGAATGAAAATGGCCTCCACAAGCTCATAAATGTTTGGTCCCCAGGGAGTGACAATATTTGAAAGGATTAGGATGTGTGGCCTTATTGGAGGAAATGTGTCATTTGGGGTGGACTCTGGGGTTTCCAAAGCCCAAGAGAGGCCCAGAGTCTCTCTCAGCTAGCCAGCAGATTAGAAAGTGGCTCTCAGCTCCTTCTCCAGCACTATGTCTGCCTGTGTACTGCCATGCTTCTCGCCATGATGGTAAAGGGCTAAACCTCTGAAGCTCAAAGCAATGCCTCAATGAATTGTCTTCCGTTCTAAGAGTTTCTATGATCACAGTGTCTCCTTACAGTAATACAGCACTGACTAAGACAGGACTAATGTCACTTAAGAGACCTCCAGAGTCAGCCCCTTCCCCAACTCTAGTCTACTGTACACCCTACCTATTGTTTACATTGGATCCACCAGTATTGCTTGGATCTGAAACCAGAATTCTATCTAGAACTTCAGATCTTGTATCAATCAGAGTCTGATCCCCAAGATCCAGAGTGGTCCTAAGACTAAAAAATAAGCCATCATTCTATTACCCAACAACCTGAGTTGGGTAAGAGAAACCAAAGAATTAAACACACACCCAGCTAAGGGGAGACCAAATATCTACAGTGAGAATGCTACAATGTCAGAACTGCAGATGACTAGATCCCAGCACAAAGTACAAGCACCAACACTCAGGACAGTACGCGTCCACCCGCAGCCAGCCCTGTGTTAACATGTCCCAAGAAGACCAGTTCAGCTCAGTTGTAAGACAAGAACTTCTAAATAGCAATTATTAGTATGCTCAAGGATCTGGAAGAGGATATGAATAAATGCCTCCATGAACACCGTGAAAATGCAAACAGTTGAATAAAATAATGAAGACAATTCAAGATATGAGGAGAGTTTAACAAAGACAGAATCACTAAAGAAAAGACAAACTGAAATCTGAAACGTTGATTTTTTTTCTTTTGCTCAATTATCAAAAAAATTTCTAATGTCATTTTCTTTCATCAAAGAAATCTACAACTGGTAAAAAGTAGAGACAGTGTCTATACATGACAGAGAAGCTGCACCCGTGATATCTCATTCACATGGTCACCTAAATAAGTCCTGTACAGTGAATACACCAGCTGACTTACCCTACCAATGTAGATGGGGAAAATCTCTCAACATCCCACACCTAGACGAAGAGCTACAAGTAGAAAATGGTTGCTGATACAGGGAGAACCAGTCTTCTCCAGGGAGAAGCCCTGATAATTTATCCAATTCCAAGTGGCAGGTCCTATGTACATGTGAGTAGCACTAAAGACTCAGCAGGGTGTTTATGTGAGTGTGTGAGTATGTGAGTGTGTGGGTATGAATATGTGTATGGTGTGTGTGCTCTGGAGTGTGTGTGTGTGTGTGTGTGTGTGTGTGTGTGTGTGTGTGTGAGAGAGAGAGAGAGAGAGAGAGAGAGAGAGAGAGACTAAAGAAGAGGTCATGAGTTTAAAACACAGTATGGTGGATACAGGAGGAGTTGAATAAAAAGAAGGAGGGCAGAAATAATATAAATGCAGTACTAATGTATTAAGTAAATTTATAAATTAAATATTAAAAATTAAAGTAGTTATGTTGTATCTTTAAAACTCAACCCCTGTGCTGGGTCGCACTAATACCCCTGTCTCACCTGCTCTTTAGTGATAAGCTTGCTTTCCCAGCCTCTTCTCATTCACCAGTCCTCCCCAGATATCTCCCAAGCTCTCACCTCTCAGGGCTAACCCCAACTCGGACTTCAGGTCTAGCCCAGACTTCCTGCTCTCTCATTTCACACTCCGCTGACAGGATGATTTTTCCTGTTTCGGGACCTCAAATTTACAGACAAAACCTGCCTTTATCATCATTTGATCCCTTCATTATGTCTCTAGATTCAAGAGCATGGCACACCCAGTTTGCCGGCGTCATCCAAGACCAAGCACCCCCTCCTAGCTCTCAATCTCATAACAATTTCCTCTCTTTCTTCCATTATCACAGTGACATAATGACATGTCGTAACTGCTTTTCCTTGTATCCTATCTCGTTTATTCATTGCTACACTATCTTTTAGAGGGAAATCGGCCATGCCAGGCGTTAACATTCTCCAAGGCTGCATTTTCTGGAGGCGATGCTTTCAGTTCTTCACAACTGACAGATGAAGCCTGCGTCTTGCATCCATTTGTCAGTAGGTCCGGTACTCCGTGCCCTGGACAAACATGCAGTGCTTGTGATTCTCCCAGATTTTCAGTTTTGCTACATTCCCACCAAATGCCATTCTGTAAATGCTTAGCCCTTTCCTGAGAATTAATGTAAATTCCAGTAATTCTGACTTTCCATCTGTTATGCATCTATGAAGCCTGTGTGGATACCGAAAGATGGTTATGCACTGTCTTTAAGGTACTCATTAATGATGAAAAGAGAAATCACCAAGCCAAAGAGTTAGGCGGTTATGAGACAGACATTGATCAATGTCTATTGTTTCCTTAAAAGGAAATACATGAACAGCAGGATCCCAAAGGCCCAAGATGATAGACCAGAGTTGGAGAATAAAGACCCCCCATTCATCTAAGACAATCATGCACATTTCCCCACCCTTTCAAGTAACTACCTTTCACTCTACTCCTACTGTGATGTCATTTTCCCTACAGCCTTCCTTTCTGAGGAGTATAATTTTTCTGAGAACTCTTCCTTTTTGTAGACATGGAATCAGCCATGTGCCTCGGAAGGTGCAGAATGTGAATCCTCTGTAGAAATGCGGGCTCTGGATGTAGCTGAGTGTTTGGGAACAGGGAGAAGATAGTCAGGCTGTTGAGAGCCCATGATGGATTGAATCGTAAGACTCCTAAGTTCCTAGACTACAGAAAAATATGCTAGTTCATCTCCATGCCCTTCCGAAGTTCATGCATATTCATAAAAGCCAAACTGTCAATCAACACGAGTAAAACTTTCAGGTGGATGGAGGTAGTATGAAGATGGCTTCGGCCATAGTGTGGTCCAGAATGACCTCCTAAGGCTCATTTGCTAGACCGTGACCTCCAGCTTGGTGTCAATGGGAGATGACAAACCTTTCAGAGGTGGTTGTGTCATTTAGGGAGATGCCCTTGAGTGGGATGAGGAGATCGTGGTTTCTTCCTTGTCCCTTTCTTTCCACTTAGTTTGCTTGGATAGTTTTCTCTATCCTGAATTCCCCAACATATTTCAGAAGTGTCAAGTGAGCCTTAAACTGTGAACCGAGATCTTTCCTCTTTATAAGTTGATTGTCTCAGGTATTTGATGTAGTAATGAAATCTGACTAGCACATTTGTCATAAGAGGTTACAGGAAAAAAATGTGTATTAATTTTAATGAGTATTTTACAAGATGAAAAAATTTCCCTTTGTACACATAGGCTAATAAAGTAGGAAAAAGGACAAGAGAAAGGCCTAAGGATTTCTTTCCTAACAGAATTTGTTTCCAGAAAAAACAGCTAGAATTCAGCTGCCTGTAGAGCTCTGCTGCAAAACTGAAGAATGTCACAGACAGCACTATGTGAGGGGCTGACATCCTTCACAAGGCAGAAGCAGCCATCCTTGTCCCCTGCTAACTGATAGGGAATGCAGTCATTCAGCCAAAACTGTTTATTAAACTGATGTCTATTAAAACTCTACCATGGCTGTAAAAAGAATTGTTTGTATTCATAATAATTTTGACTGTTGGAAAACATTTAAGTTACACAGTCAAGAGTTAGAGATTTAATGACTGGCGCTAAACATGAGAGACAAGCTTTGCATATGGAGATGGAGAGGGTTTTAACCCTATTTTCAAGTAGGAACAAACCAGTGCCAGTGAAGTGGAAATAAGATTTAAAATTGTGTCCTGGAGATCATGAAAGGAAGCACCATCGAACCTCATCAGCAAAGAGGACAGTGACGGGTGTTTTGTAATGCTGTTACTTTGTGTTTTGTAATGCCATTACTCTGTGTTATACTCTGGTTAGTTTATGTCAACTTGACACAGTGAAAGTCATCAGCAAATAGACAAACATCAGTTGAAGGATTTCCTTCATTAGATTGGCCTGGAGGCTACCCTGTGAAGGCATATTTTTCCTTCGTGACTGATATGGGATGGTGCAGTCCACTGTGGGTGCTGCCACCTCTGTGCTGGTGGTCCTGGGTTGTGTAAGGAACAATCTGAGCAAGCTATGGCGAGCCAGCCAGTAAGCAGCCACCTGCATGGTTTCTATGTCTGTTCTTGCCTCCAGGTACCTGCCTGAACTTCCTTCCATGGTGGGCTATAAGCCACAAGAGGAAATAAACCCTTTATTCCACAAGTTGCTTTTGTTTTGTTGTTGTTGTTTTTGTTTTTATTTTTTGTTTATCACAGTGACAGGATCCAAACTAGGACATTAAATAAAGTCAAAGCAAACATTTAATATTTCTATTAGCTCCTCACATCTTTAAAACATTCCATTAACTCTGATTATTATTAGTTTTTCAGAAACCATATTAGAAATATTAAGTAGCTTGCTTCAAGTAGTACAAGTAGAAAGTGGCATATATACTAGCTGTAGTCATACTATGTGCAGGGCTGTACTGTCATCTGGATCTTCAATGTTCCTCAAAAGACCAACAGCTTATGGTAACTTTGGGGGTATACAAAAGCCTATGTGAGATGAGGTTTGCAAGGGATTATACTGGGAACATGTCCTCAAGGGGGATTAGTGTCCTCTCCTCCCTCCCTCTCTGTCTCCATCCCTTCCTCACCCCTCTCTTCCCATCCCTTTCTCCCATATAAAGTCTCAACTCATCTATATAAATGCACATAATAAATACTTGGGTTCTTACCTGCACTAGAAGTGGCAGCATAATAATGTGAGTGAAAATTATCTATCTTGCTTCAAGTACTTTTTATGGTAATTGTATTTTAAAACCTTTTGTTGGTTCAATTTTCAAAGTGTTTTCCTTCAACTACAAAACTTAGCAACAAAAAACCAAGTAACTCAAAATTTCTAAAGTGGGCCAATGATCTGAATAGATACTTCTCAGAAAATGAAACCCACACGGCCAATGAGCACATGAAATGAAGTCCAGTGTCATGAGTTATCATGAAAATGTAAAAACCAAAACCGAAACAAGAAGTCATTTCTTCAAATCAGAAATAGGTCATTATATAGGTCATTAAATAGATCAAGTACAACAACCTGTGGTAAATACACAGACAAAAGGAGACTTTTCAGACTGCTGGTGGGAGTGTAAACCAGTACTTCCATTGGCTAGAATCCAAGGATCCTCACAAAACTCAAAACAGCGTACCGTCATTTTTTTAGAATAGGACAGGATATCAAGATATCATACCAATATATTTGTTAAACTGGCTCCTAATAAATTTCCATTACACCCATAAACTAATGTATACCTCAGTTCTCATGAGAGAAGTCCTCTTTTGCAGTAGATAGAAATTAACACAGAGATTCAGAAGGTATAGAGAGTGACTGGAATTCTTGGCCTTAGATGGGAACTCCTTTATCATTCCCCCTCCCCCCAAAGGATCAAGAGTCATTGTGGAAGAGGACCCAGAATGATTGTGTGAGCAAGGGCGGCTGCGCGGAAGCGGAGTCTTCCAGACGCAGCAGAATGGACCTAGGACCTCACAGTGTTTGTGACAACACGCAGAAGACAAGCTCAAGCCAGATAAGTCCCACCATGGAGAGAGGAGGTGGGCATAAAGTTCCATTCCTGACTGAGGAGCTACTGGCCATTGATAGTGGCTAGGAGAGGGAGAGCCAGGTGTGTTTGAGATTGTAGTCTATGATTGGTCAGTGATGTTAGGTCATTCACCTAAAAGTGTATAGCAGCACACATTAGGAAAAAGAGAGAACACAAAGTTGTGTTGGGAGAGAAATAGGATGGATCTAGAAAGCACTAGGGGAAGTTATGAATAGGGTCAAAATACATTGTACGAAATTCTCAAATAACTAATGAAAATGAAAACAATGATATCGAAGAGAAACCTGCTTTCTCGTGGCAGCACTGTCTACGACAGGCAATGGCAAAGCCAGGTAACTGACTGACTTACTGGAGAAGGAATAGGTAGGTAAAATGCAGCACATGTAATTATGATATTAATCACGAAATGAAACCATCTCTTTAAAGAAACCCGATGGAATCAGAGATTTCTGCTAAGTGGAATAAGCCAGACACAGAGGCCTGCAACGCCCTATTCTCTCTTATGTGTAGAGGCCAAACATCAGTCTGGAAGGTCAAAGCAGGGGACCAGTGGTCATCAAAGGTGGCTAGAAAACAGTAGGGGGCAACGGATATAGGTAACGATAGCAACTGAAGAAGAAGAAGTCATGAATTTGCCAAGAGTGGGGAGGCACAGGAAGTATTGGAGGGGAGAGAGAAGAGGCTGATATGATGTGAACACAGTAGGCATGCATGAAATTCTAAAAAACAAACAAACAAACAAACACCCTTAAGTTTAAAACTAAGAAAAGAGTGGAGTGGGGGAGACACCAACCCACCCATGAAACTTTCAACCCAACATTGGTCCTGCTTACAAGACGTGCAGGGATAAAGATGGAGCAGAGACTGAGGGAACAGCTAACCAATGGCTGGCCCAGCATAAGACCCATCCCATGTGAAAGAGCCCACCCCTTACACTACTAATGACACTCTGCTGTGCTTGTAGACAGAAGCCTAGCATAGCTGTCTCCTGAGAGGCCCCTACTAGCAGCAGATGGAAACAGATGCAGAGACCACAGCCAAACATCAGGTGGAGCTCAGAGAGTCTTGTGGAAGAGGGGGGACAGGAGTGAGTGAGTGAGAAGGGTCAAGAATACCACAAGAAGACCCACAGAGTCAACCAACCTGAGCCCATGGGGGTTCACGAGACTGAAACACCAACCAACGAGCATGGCAGGGCTGGACCTAGGCCCCCTACACATTTGTAGCAGATGTGCAGCCTGTTCTTCATGTGAGTAACCTAATAATTGGAGCGGGGACTGTCTTTCTGACTCTGTTGCCTGCCATTTTATCCCCTTCCCCTAGCTGGTCTGGCCTCAGTGAGAAAGGATGCACTTAGTCCTGTTGTGACTTGATGTCCCAGGACAGGGTAGTACCCTAGGGGTGCTTCTCCTTCTCTGAGGAGAACGGGAGAGGAACACTGGGGGAGGGGTTTGTGGGTGGGACTTGAAGGAGGAGGGCTGCAACCTGCATGTAAAATGAATAAATAGGTAAATTATTGAAAAGAAGAGGAGGAGGAGGAAGAGGGAGAAGGAGGAGGAGGAGGCAAAAATAGAGAGAAGAGGAGCTTGAGGAGATCAATAATGGGTTCCAAAGTATACATCGTTTGATCCTGTATTGAAAGCTCAACTCTTAGAACTACTGTAATGCCAAATACACACGCGTGCAAGCACACACGCACACACGCACACAAGCACTGATTTGGAGGCTCTAAACAGAGAGAAACAATAAAGATGTAAATAGTAATTACCCTGAAACAATCGGTACATATTCTAGACATATTTTAAAGTAATAAAATATAATACTGTGTAATTATGAAGTTAATAAAGTTTTTTTTACAATCCCAAGCAATAATAAAAAGATGCCAGGCTTGTTTTTCCTAAGACTGATATAAATTGTATTTCTTCAGTATTTTGTTGAATACTAGCAACATTTTAATTGAACAATAGCTGGAAACTGTAACTTCCCCAAATTTGGGCAGTTTTGTTCCTATGATACGTGAATATTCACAGAGAACAAGAACAACGCTGTTTAGAGCTACTCTAAGTGCGTAAGAGCCCTCACGCATGCTCTTTATTTATAGTGTAGATGATAAATTGCATGCATTATTCATGTGGCACCCAATCAGAATCTATTCTTTCGTTTTCCTAAACCAATTCACTAATCATTTTGCAACAAATTATGTTTTAAAGGAGACAAAAAGGAAAAGACAAAATAAAAGCAGGCAAAGGGAAAATATCCTACTTTAGTTTGAAACACGTCTCTCAAAAGTATAAAAACCTCAGCCCTCATTGCAGAACTAAAGGCTTTATGTAAATTATGGAGTTGTGCTGAGGCCCGGTGCTGACCCTGAGGGGTGTGTGGGATTTCAGGCAGACAGTATCAAGATGAACAGGACAAGGACAAAGAAATTCTATTCTATTCCAATCACACCAAACTGTTAGGTCAAATTGAAATAAGGTTTTGAAGGGTAATATTTTGATTTGCCCATGGACATGTATATATTTGTTACATCTTGTAAAAAATAGATTTGGGTTTTTAAATTTAAGTGGAATTTGAAGAAGAGTTTCTTTAGAATAAGGTAGAACTAGAGTTACGGAGCTATTTCATTTTGAGACAGCATTAATTAGCAGACAGACAACAGGGTGGCAGCTTTGAAGTGCTTATTACAACGATTCCAGGACATGCATTGCTTCTGTACTCCAGGCCTATAAATAAAAGAAGCTGATAAACAGTACATATAAGATTCTATTAATAAGGGAAAGGGAATAACAATCAAAATGTAAATAAGAAATGCCCAAATTAATAAAGATGAAAAAAAAGGGAAAAAAGATTCTCTTAATAAAAGTTAATAGCAACTGAAGATGTGCCTGCAAGAATTAGATGTGTGCATGCATTATCAACTAAGGAAAGAGCAATTACCTTTACAAATGCGACAATCTTCAAGGAGATTGTCGCCAGATACAAGGAGTTCATCACGAAGTCCATTAGATTCCACCAGTCGTGGATGTAATCCTGAAGTCCGCCATCCCACATCTGTTTAATCTCTCCCCATATAAAACCTGCAATTATAGAGAAATTCACCATAAGTGTGGCTTTCAACCTAGTGACTTTCACTAACAAAAGATATATGCAGCAAAGTAATCTCAGACAGTGAAGCCATAAGCTGTAAAATTATGTTAGACACAGTAACTCTTTTATAGGTAATAATATTGAGTCTTAAACAGCTTTTAAGATAGAAGACACTAAGCTAATTCTAGATTTTGTTAGCTCATTATTTATTAGTTTAACACATTAATTTTCAAAGTTATGATGTTCTGGGCTGTAGAAGTAGGTCAGCAAGAGGATTCTTGCAAGAGACGCCACCTGGTGGCTCAAACAGTCTCCCTTTGCCCGCTGCTCTGTTTTTCTTCCCTATTTGAGATTGTAATACAATTACATAATTTATCTTTTCCCTTTTCTCTACCCAAACTTTTCTATATATCCTTCTTTGCTCTTTCCAAATTCATAATCTCTTTATTCATTAATTATTGTTACACAAATATGCACATATTCCTGAGTACAACCTGCCCAGCCTGTATAATGCAACCTGTATGTGCGTTTTCAAGACTGGTTATTTGGTATTGGACAGTCGGTGTGCTTGTCCCTTGGGGAGACTTCTTCTCCCTTTCCCAGCAGTCCTTAATCGCCTGTGGCTCTGTAGGGCCTCATGGACTTTCCCATCTGCTTTAGCACGTCTACTGGTGTCATGATGGTTCATTTGCCCTTATACCCACAGGTAAGCGTGGTCTTCACCCACCATCAAGGAGACTTCTCTTTGCAACACATGGAACTCATTCCAGAAAGCCACAACCAGTCAAAAGTACAGTTATGGAGCCCAGTCCTAATGGGTACAGCTACAAAACACCCAGCACCAAGGTTCAGGGAACACTGTAGAAGAGGGGAGCAGAAAGATTCTAAGGTCCAAAGGATTAGGGGTTTTGCTGTGAGCCTTTGTCTCCTGGTGATGTCAGAAGCTACACCCCTAAAACCTCACATACATCTGTCCCTAGTTCCAGGGGATCCAACCTCCCCCTTCTGACTCAGAAGGCACCACAGGCACAGGCACAAGTGCAGACAAAATACACATCCAAATAAGATAAAAGAATGGTAAAGTCTTTAAAAAGTTTCAGTTTTTAATTTCTGCATAAATATTTTTTTCATGGAAAATGTCATGGAATGTTCTTATAAGCATGTTTTGGACTATATTTTCCTCCTAAGGCAAATGACTTAAAAATTGGTGGAAAATAGTTTATCTGGAAAAAAAGGAAAAACAAACCGAACACTTCCCTCTAGTCAAGTGGTCAAAGAACCTTTGATTCTTTATGCAGTTGGTGCTTTGAGAGGTCGACTATCACTCTGTGAGAATGGATGCTTACGGCAATCCTGCCAATTAACTAAGTACCACAGACAGGACAATGACCTCAGTCCCACATCCAGGATCAATACAAATCCCTGTTTATATATAACCAGCTTTTAAATATATAATTTATTATTACTTTATGTCTATTGTTTTGCCTGCGTGTATATCTCTGTGGGGGGTCAGAAGCCCTAGAGCTCGAGTTACAGACAGGCGTGGGCTGCCATGTGGGTCTCAGGAATTGAACCCTGGTCCTCTGGAAGAGCAGCCGGTGCTCTTAACCGCAGAGCCACCTTTCCAGCCCTTCCTCTTTCCTTTTCTAATAGAAAATATTACATTGTATAATTCTCTGGAATACTTATAAAGTATGTATATGGGTCATTATTTTATTCCCCTAATCTTATTAAAATAAGATTCTATTTTTAGAGCCTAATGAGAGCTTTCAAATGATCTAGCACTATGAAATATTAAAGAGATAAATTCATTTATTACAGCTGCATTCATCAAAATAAATGAGACTCATGTATAATAATGGTAGCCTGAAATGCCACATGTAAAATACCACATTTGATAGCTGCCGAGAAACACAGGAAGTTGAAAAGATTATAATTGCTTTTTTTACTAAATGCAAGAAAGAGTCAGATTAACTATAAATATCATAACTTGTCACATCCTCATGAGAAATGTAAGAAACGAAGAGCTGTCAGACTCATAGAGAAGCATACCACCCTTCCAGTCTCCCGAGAGAACAAGAACACAGGGCCAGGGGGCTGGCTCAGTGGGTAAAAGTGTTTGCCTCTCTAGGTAGGTGGTGAGCTCAATCCCTGTAATCTATGTAAATGCTGTAATGTGTGTGGTACAGGATGTGCAATCCCAGGGACCACAAGTCAAGCTCAGAGTCAGAGATCGGATTACTAGGAAGCTTGAAGGCAGGCTCATCTGAAGTGTGCAGCCCTGTGACAATAAAAAAGAGAGATTCTGCCTCAAAAATAAGGTGGAAGACAGGAACTGACACCCTCTGTGTTCCACTTCATGCCTCCCACTCATACTCAAGAGGGAGATTAGACTGGGAGCCTGGAACTGCAAGGGTTCTTTGTGTGGGCAAGGTATAGGCCTGGTCCAGGTACCTCTCATATAAGGAGCAAACTGCTTACTTAACCCGAGGAAAGGCATAGTCCTGGGTGTCAGGTTTATAAGAACAGCCAGTGTCTTGGATTATGGCTACAGGAAATCGGGAAACTAAATGCTCCGGCAAAGTTTGGCTGCCATAGAGTGAGGGCAGCACCACAGACCTCAAACCATGAAGCTTATACAGAGGCCCCGTTGTGACCCTGGATTGGAATAACGATGCCCTCCTCCCCCAATGTTAGCGTGCTGGCACTAACATCCTAACTAGACTACCCTCTGAGACTGTCTACATAAAGTAATCCCTCGAACTTTCATGTCGGGGTGGGGTCATAGCTGACAGTTTCAAGAAAGGAAAAACACAGAACTGAATAAGATGAGCTGGATTTCATAGCTGGTAGGAAACTTAGAATTTACTTTGTATAATGAGGAAAACCCTTTAGTACACAGGACAACACTCTCCTCTTGCACACTGAAGGTATTTTTTCCCCTGGTACAATGAATGGCAGGATCTTGAAATCCAGTCCATGGGCACAGTTTACATGGAAAGACAGCACAAAGAAGCAGTGTGACACTCTGCTGTGTTGCTAGTTAATGGAGACACTAGGATTGAGTTTGAATCTCCAAATGTGATGGCCAGGACAACAATTTCTTACTGGGCGGGTTCTTCAATACCCACTATTTATTTCATTGTAGGTAAAATTGTGCCAATCCCCAGAGCTCAGAAGATATGCACACAAAGCCATTGATTGGCTTATGTGTTTTCTGTTAGCTTTCAGTAGAACACAGAGAGATGAGAAATGCTAGGTAAGTCACATGGGCGTGGTACCAGGCAACACTGGGATTCTATGACTTTCAATTAAAAGATTCTATCACAGCTGTGAAAGACTTACAAGCAGTGTTTCTTGCCACCAGTACAACTGCAATGTTTGATGGTTAAAATAGCTGACATTAGATTAAGATCTGTCATCTACAAGTAGACACAGACTTGATCTGGCCCTGCCTCAGAAAGGGTGAATCAGATCTTTGACAGGCAAAGCATGAAAAGATAGCTTCTGGCCAAATACGAAGAGTTCTCTGGAAATTGTGTTGCTCTGAAATTGATGGAGACAGACATTCTACCCTCCAGTCTAGCATGGCTTTCAGTGTGCCCTCTCAGGAGAAATTTTGGCAGAGTATGGAAACCTAGTCCATGTATCTCTCTAGAGAGGACCACGAGTTCAGCCTCTCTTCGTGCATTTGCGGTTCAGTTGTTTGAACTTGTATGTATCATCAGATGTAGCAGATCTGAAAGTACCTGCAAAGACATCAGAACATTGATGTCAGAGGGCAGAGAAGGCCCCGTGATGAGCAGTGAGAGAAGCAGTTGTAACCCTACTCCGTGGTCAGATTTCAGTTTAAGAGGTCTTTAAAAGGTAGGTCCAAGGAAATGAACTTCGCCTGGCCTATAAGGCTAATGATCCTGAAACCTGTAAGGCTTCTGTGCAGTCCCTAGGGATGGATTTCATGTGACCCTCCTGATCACTCAGCATCTCACCTCACTTCAGACACAATACAAGGGGAAACAGATATGGATAAAACTGTTTTGTTTTGTTTTGTTTTGTTTTTTCCGGGGCTGGGGACAGAACCCAGGGCCTTGCGCTTGCTAGGCAAGCGCTCTACCACTGAGCTAAATCCCCAACTGGATAAAACTGTTAATTAGTGATGTGACTCTTCAAGAACTCATATCAAGACTCTAACTTTATAGATAGCATTTTCAATTAATGCTTACTGATTAATGAGTGACATAGTTTTAGAAGACTCATTCTTTAAAGAGGAATTTATTCATTTATATTTGTATGAGTTTTGAACTCCTCTCTCTCTCTCTCTCTCTCTCTCTCTGTGTGTGTGTGTGTGTGTGTGTGCATGCATGTGTGTGTGTGTGTGTGTGTGTGTGTGTGTGTGTGTGTGTTTTATATGTGTGTGAAGGACTTGGATCCCCTGGAACCAGAGTTACAGTTGATTTTGAGTCTGCTGTGGGAACTGAACCTGTGACCTCTGCAAGACCGTCTAGTGTTCCTAACTGCTGAGCATCTCTTCTGCCTTGAATGCTTTTTAGTTTTCAAGCGTCAGGTTGGAGTATCATCTTATAAATGCCCTTCTTGCCACACACACCTGCTTGATGGCTGTTGCCTTTTAGTCTGCTGTAATCACGTTAGTGAAATGCCAAGTTTTATCTGTCCTGGCAACAGCCACCACATTTTTGAACAAACAAGTCATTCAAAAACAAGAGGGTGCTAGTACAAACCGAGATGCATCCCAAGAGTTAACTATTCATGGAAACGGAAAAACATGGGAGAGAACAAAGCTTCGGGGAACTTCTGTCACAATGTGTTTGTCCTGTTCCCACAATGGAACATTTCAACATTGTGTTCTCTCTCTCTGTCTGTCTGTGTGTATTTATATACAGATGACACAATTTCTCAGTCCTGTGGTAGAAGCCTTGTTACAGGCCTTGAAGTCCAGGATGGAAACAGCACAAGGAGAATGGGTCCCGGAAGTCCCTTTCAGACATGCTCTGGGGGTTTGGATGTTTGTCCTTTTTGTTTGTTTCTTTTTTAACCTCTCCAGCTGCTTGCTGTTCACGCAGAAATACTTGAGGGGTTTATCCTGAACATGGTTGTGAGGATGCAAGGGAATAGGCCACCTCTGACTTCACACTCATCAGTCAGTTCAGATTTCAAGCTTTGGGGTATAACCATGTCACTGGGAGGGCTCTTTGGCCTTACCCTCTCTTGCTGTGGCTGTGTACACAGCCCTAAACAAACAGCAAGGCATCTTTTCACCAGAGTTATCCCCAAGGGCTTACCCTTCAAGGCCCAGAGCTGTTGAGGCTGGCATCTATAGCCCCTTTCCTGAAGACAGAGGTGCACCGTGAGACTTCAAATCAGCAAAGATAGAAAGAACACAAAGAATTCCTCATGGCTGGAAGTTTCCTTTGCTTTTGAATCAGGGAACTGAACTCTGTCTCTGGGCTCAGAGGCTGTCTCTGTCCGAGATGATTGTATTACTAGAAGTTATTTTCCTTAATGGAGAGTGACATGATACCAGATCCCCCAAGAGACATTAAGTTAAGGGCAGCTTCCAGGGTCCTGAAAACCTCAGTGGAGTGGAAGATGAAAGCCCGCAAAACTCCCTTTCTGAAGGCAGCTCAAAGGAAGCTATAGATGACCTCCCATTGGCAGGTTACTGTACTCTCTGAGGATACTCTCTGCTATCCCACCCTTGCCCCCTCCCTTGCCATACCCCACAAAGAGAAAGCACTGGGAAGGGAGATAAGTAAGCCACATTGTTCTGACTGTGCATTCTTTGGTCCTCCATGGGGGAGTAAATATTAGAGACGTACGAGAGTGATTACCCCTTAACATTTCCTTAATTCAGTGAGGGGAATGCCAAGAAAACCCCCGAAGCCTGAGGATTATACAGCAAGAAGAAACGAATACTCCACACTCCCTGATGAACCATCTTCGTGACAATTAACTGGTGTATTTCTTTCTTGGTCTGGTTCAACACGGGAAAGGGAAAACCAGGCAGTTTGTATAAGTGGGGCAGCTAGTGACAGCCTGAATGCTAACTGTTCTGTGTGTCTGGGTTTGCAGTACTTTTGCTAAGTCCATGTAGGATGCAGGAAAAGCTGTGTGTGGCTCTTCTTGCCAAACTCAAGAGAGACTTGTAAGGACCACAGAAGACTACACAGACTAAGTAACTGCAGGGTATACAGTGGTTGAGGGACTACGAGGTGTCAGACAGAGTTGAATCTGATGCTGAGGCCCCTCCAGTACTCAGGCACAATAGGGCCATCTACAGAGTGCACATCCCTGGAATGTTGACATGTCCATTCCTGGCAGAGGTATTCAGTGATTCCCAGAAAGCCGGACATCCAGGAAGAGCTATAGGCCTGAGTGCTGGTTGGTTAGTGAAGACCTATCTCCTGCTGACAGCTGTCTTCTCTAAGGCAGCAGGAATGGAGAAAAGCAGAGATCTGTGTACCGTGGGACTGGAGTCAAAGCATGGGATATATGTAGATGAACACATCCAGGTCCTTCAGGACATGGGCCAGTCTTTCATTAAGAAGATAAAATCTTTAAAGTACTTATAAGTTTAAAGCTTTTAGAATAGACCCAGTTCTTTGCTGGTTGGATTTAAGGCCTACTCTATAGGAGGAAACACTAACTGTACTGTAAACCAGGCTTGGGAGTTCACAGGCCCTGAGAGTAGACCTACTATTGTTTTTCTGATAAATGGGTGCAATATCAAACTGACCTCCAAATCCATACCTCTGTACCCACACACTGGTGAAGCTCTCAGACCTCATCAGAGAAGCACCGTTGTGTAGTGGTTTACCCAGGAACTCACAGTTGCTCTAAGTGTAGAGAATACCAGTGGAGTGGTTAGCCATAAATGGGACATCTATACCACTCCTTTCCCTAGGGTTCAGGGGCCATTAATAGGAAGAGGAGGAAAGACCGTACTAACCAGAGAAACCAGTGTCTTCTGGGCATGGCAGGACTTCTGTGCTCACAAACTCACGGCAGCTGTGGTGGCCTGCACAAGACTCGCACAAGACCAATCCTGTCAGCATTCTAGATTAAGGAGGACAGAGCAAGAGCTCTGTCCCCTAACTACAGAGCTATAAATAGCTGATGGCTTTGGGGGAGGCAAAGTCATTTTTTATGAAGGTCGCGGCTCCTGATAGGTTGACCACGTCCTGGTGGAGGGACCTACGCCAGGAGGAGCACATGGCCTGCACAAATCAGACTTGAAGGGTGATTACAAGAAGAAGATGCAAAGTTATAAGTTTGGGAGGTGAGGATGGACCTGGGGGGAAAAGGGGGAGATTCTGGGAGGAGCTGTGCAAGGAGTTGAAGAGAATCTGAAGAAAACACACTATGAGATTCTCAAACATTTAGGAAAATGTTAACAATAAAAGAAGCTGGTCTTACATCTTAATAACTCAATGTTTCAGGAAGTCTGTGTCTAAGAGTGATCTCATTCAAAAATAGAGACAGGCTCTGTAATTTAGGTGGGCCGGGTAGAGTGGCTGGAAAAAGTAAGACTACTTTGCATCTAGATTCTGGGGAGTAGAGTGTTTCATAATTGTCATATGAGAACTAAGTCTGGAGTGAAGTCTTTTTCCATAATTGTTTCTCGTCCTTGAGTGTGTTTAAGTACCTCTGCAATTTCTGAATCAACTAAGCAAGAGGACAACTTAAAATCTCAACTTACTGAAAATAATTCCCAGTGCTTCTGACTGTCGTCAGCAGACTGTCAAGAATGGCTGATGCGAGACTAATGGGAATAATTAATCTGTGTTTGAAGACATCTGAAAAACCCTACGTCTCTGTGGTTTTGTCCACTATTTTAGCAGTGGAGATAAAAATTTAAGAAAACAAAATGAAGGAAGCCCATAGTTTCAGTTTAGTAAAAAGAGGTGCCATGTCAGTCTCAGACAGAAGTGAGAATATATGACTTGGTTCTGATAGTTAACACCTAAACGTAAGTGCTTAATAATTAATTAGGAAGTTTGAGTGATGTAATAGCATTTTCATAGTATCATCTTTAATTTCAATGCTTCCATGAAAAATCACAGCAGAATATTTAAATTGATGGGAAAACAACAACGTTTCTTTGCTCCAGTTGCCTTGTCAGTGATTAGCGGAAGCTGCATGAGGTACATCTTTAAAATGTGTGCATTTTCACTGTGAAGATTACCACATTCCACTTAAGATGAATTCTCTTTAAAAAACGATTAACCGAACAAGACACCTTTCACATGTATCTCTCATGTGTATCTCTCAACCGAAGTTTAAATGTTAAGAATGTTCTTACAATCAAGGGAACTTCACTCTATGCTCCAGAAGCTGATTCTTCGAAACTAGAAAGCAAACAGGTACACTTACAAGTACTTCCGCTTCCTCTCTCCCTCTCTTCCTCCTCTCCTTGCCCTCCTTTTCTTTTCTCCCTTCCATCTCTCTTCCTCCTCCATCCTCCCCCTCCCTTCCCTTCCTCCAAGACATTGCTTATTTTGGCACTAGAGAGCCACAGTGTTTTATCCCAGTGGGAGCGATGAAGGAGAAGACAGCAGCAGAACTATGGGGTGGCACAAAGGATTCAGTGTGCAAAACGTGATGCTTGCTATTGTAGTGGCCAGTGTGCCTCCTGGAGTGTTACACCTCTAATAAAGTGTATGCTCTACTCAGTCACATTGTGCCTGTGTAAAGGCGTAAAGAGGCGGGGGATGGTGCACATGTGTGCAGAGTTGGTGTTCTAGAAAATTCCTGCTTCCTGTAATCCTGTCTCTCCCATTCCCAGCACAGTGTCTCACAGAGAGACAAGGTTCTTTCTTTGGAGGCCCTGGGATTTGTTGTATTAACAAGCACCTGCTGGCCCTTTGATTCTAGACAAGGAATGAACTTTTGAAGCCTGTCTCCTCTCTGGAAAACCAGCTATTCCCATCATTTAATATAGCCAGATGGAGCAGAGTTGCTGTGACATCCACAGCAGAATGTGCATTCAAAATTTTCAGCGTCAATGTGGTTGTGCAACTATACTCATTATTATAATTTCTAACTAAGGCAAACCAATTCAAGTGCCATCCAACCCTTTGACCTTTTTATTTTGGTGTCTAGCTTGCTTTTCGTTATTTTGTCTTTTTTTTTTCTTTCAGAGCTGAGGACTGAACCCCAGGGCCTTGCACTTGCTAGGCAAGTGCTCTACCACTGAGCTAAAACCCCGACCCCTAGCTTGCTTTTCAATATGCATCCCCTTCCTATCTATACGAGGTACCAATATTCTCAGAAGCTCTGTAGGTTTCAGTTTTGGGGTGTTAAATTTGACACATGCTGTCATAACCTGACAGAGGTCATTTTCCCCAGTAAAGAATTCAGTTACTGTAAATCAGTAGGTGAACAGACAACAATTTAAATATTGCTAAATATTGTATATCTTGATAGTTTACTGCACATAACTGTATACAAGCAGTGCTGTCCCACCAGCACAGACAGATAAGCAGGAAGATAGGAAAAATGTGTCATGCTGTAATGGTTGACTGGGTTTCGCTTGTCTGTTTGCTTGCTTGATACTGCAATAGTCCTTCAAAATACCAAGGGGCTGCTCTGCCATTGTGTTCGGATCTGTAGCTGACTACAGCTCAAATGTTGAGCTTGTTTGAGCGTTGTGCCATGGGGGAGGAGTGGAAGAGATCTATGTGCTAGTTTCTTATAATTGTAACACCATTTTGAGCTGATTGAGAGGCTAGGTGCTTTAGAAGTAAGGGTGAAATTATGAGTCATTGAAGACATATATCTTAGTGATAATTTGTAAAACAGGGATCACTGATGTATGACTCAGTGGCAGAATGCATGTTTAACATGCGGGAGACCCAGGGTTTACTCCGTAGCACCAAAAAAGGGGAGGAAACAAAAAATGATCACAAGATTAAAATTATACATATATGTGTCACAATAAAAATTACACATACATACATATGTGTATAATAATGTATATATGTATATAAAAGGGTCACAGGAAGATGATTGTTGGTTTTTACGAGTGTCAAGAGGAGAATAAGATCAACATTATTAAATCCATGTCACCTGTTTGGCAGACTTAGTTGAAAATTTTCAGACTTCTTAACTTCAATGTTTTACGTTATATAATATACAGTAAATGAGGGAAATGAGAAGCCAATGTTGCTAAAGAAAAATTGCTAAAGCAGCCTGCGACCCAGGCAAGCTGGGGAATGTGGATATTATGGGCACGTCTTGCTTTGTGGCTAGCAATTCTCCAGGCCCTATTTTTAACAGAGCTGAGATTCTGTTCTCTGCTCCATCATCTCCTCACTTCACCCTTCTCGTTGTGCTCGCAGAGCACAGATTTGCATGCTGTCTGACTGTGGCATATTCTTAGGCATGACTTAACGCCAATCACTTCAGCAGCCATTTTCCTTTCTGCTGGGAGCAAAGCATTATTTAATATATGACAACCCTCACCAAAGTGCTACTTTTGTGGAAAAAAATGCTATCAATTTCGCAAGTTTTTGCTAAGTTAATTATATAAGTATATATATACATACGTCTATGTACATGTGTGTGTGCACATGTGCATGTGTGTGTATTTATTTTTGTGTTATACAGAAAACTATGGAACATTTTTTTTACCTGTTATATTTAGTTATTGTGGACCTTGAGTAAAAACTCAAACTGGTTTTTGGGAAGGTCTGAAAACTAGTATCACTAGTAGTAATTTTTTCTTTAATTTTATTTATGTGTATTAAGTGTTTTCCTACATGTGTTTATATGCACTATATAGAACACACAGACACACACACAAATATAAGTGTCCTGCAGAAGAGCTGACCCCCACTCCTTGAAACTGGAGTTACAGATGGTTGTGAGCTGAGTTTCTACGTTGGTGCTGGGAACAGAACCATGATCCTCTGCAAAAGTAGCCAGTGCTCTTAATCATGGAGTCACCTCTCCAGCCCTGAGTCATTCTACTTTATTGTTATAAATCTAGAACCACACAGGAAATGAAACTGTCTTACTTCATCAGCTATCAGCCTTGGGCAAAACGTATGGATGTTTCACTAATGCAGCCATCAAATCAGACCACATTCCTTTAATCTAGACCACCTGTTTGTAGAAAGACCTCAGTGCTCCTGCCCCACTGCCATCTTCTGCTCCCTTTTGAGAGCAGCAATTCCCTCTCCCTAATGACAGCAGCTCAGTAGACTCGGTGGGACATCAAATGCCATCAATGAAAGACCTTTCCCTTTCTTGATGAAGGTACCGAAAACCCCAAGGGCTTGTGACTTCTCATCATTGAAGTCAGTATCTCCATAGCATCCCAGTGAGGGCTCACAGCCCTTATAATTCTGTGTCCTCTAAAGCACTGTACACCCAGCCTTAGCAAGGAGGCTCTCAAGACTCAGCAGTATCTCTCTCTCTATTTCTCTCTCTCTCTCTCTCTCTCTCTCTCTCTCTCTCTCTCTCTCTCTCTCTCTCTCGATCTTCCTGATCCATACTTTTTAATTTTTTTTTAAAAAAATTATCTTTTCACTCTAAAAGCTTTCAGATCAATTTGCTCCCCCTAGTCATATTATCCTGAAAAGGCTGCCTCTAGCAGATGCTTCAGCTCTTTGGAGTGATAATACATGTAAGACTATACATTAATCACCAAGTGTCTCTGATAGCATTTCTTTCATCCACCTGCTGAGGAATACGCTGCTACAGATTTAATACACAGCAGGAGATCAAAGGTGGTTTTAACTTCAAAGTTAGCTGTTTTTATTTTTTTATAATATTTATCATTTTCTGCAATTCTGATCATTAATTCCTTACTGATTCCCTCCAGTGAAATTTAAGCTCCATCAGGCCAAGTGCCTTTCGCTTGCTATGTAACTGTCCCAGCCATTACACTCTTTTAGGTATCCAACGTATCACCATTGATTTCATGAAGACTAGCAATGAATACTATATATGCTCACTACAGGCTGCACCTGTAAGGTTTTCCTCTAAAAGTTGTATATTCCATTTGGGGAGTCAGGATTTTCAGACATCTAGTGTGAGTTATGAATACATAAGATATGACCTCTTAAGTGCTTTAGTAAGAGCTACTCTAGAAAGTTTCTCTTTGAAGAAAATTAACATAAATTATGTCCCTTATGGGAGATAATTTGATTGACAGTGGTAATTTCGTCTTACTATCAACTTCATTGCTATAATGATTTTCTAAGGAATTACAGATCTAAACTTTTCTTTTACTTTAAATAAGCACATCGGATAAGTCAGGACTGACTCTAAAGCTCACTTGAGACGGTATTTACAAAGAAGTAGTAACATGTAAAACACCAATTTCACATCATATACTGATCTTCATTACCACTTATACTAAGGTTTAGGACTGAAGGTGAGTCACCTTCTTTCCCCCAGCTGGTCCTCATGTCAGAGTCCTCGCAGTTTTGAGGTTAACCCAAGCAGATCTCCTGGTATTATGAATCATGAAATGTGCCATGCTGGGTCTGAGACCAAGGGAAACTGAGAAAATATGCTTTCTCAGCAAACCACAGTAGGGTGCAGAAGAGGATAGTTAAAACGCAAATTCTAAGCATTGACTACGGTAATGGAAAGGAACCAAGCACAGTTTTTTAATGAGTAATCTACTCTGATTGTAGCAGTTCTAAAATAATTAGCTATCTCTGGTAACGTGGAGATTTAAATATTTTTCTATTGTTTAATTTCCTATTTCTCTAACTATAGAATTTACTGAGAAAAACAATAGATGAAATATATATCGACACATAGATTCAGTAGTTCTTTAGAGACACATACTTATCTAGTGGAAGGCATATGAGAAAACTAGGGGTTGCAGGTCTAGTTCAGTCAGTGGCAGGCCACCTGCTTGCCCCTGTAAAGGCCCTGGAATCAGATGCCAGCACAGGAAAGAAGAGATTATGGTTGGCCAATGGGACACATCAAAAAGATGCAAAAAAAACAAGCAAGGCACAAACCCTGAGCCACTTGTGTGATAAGGAGTCATCAACCCCTGTAATCCTGCAATCTAAGATCACCTTTCCTGCATTGCATCTGAGAGCCAGCACAACACTTGGCCAAACATTTGTTTGATTTGGCAGATGAGGTCTTAGAGCTCCCCTGGGCAGAACCTGTGCGTAATCTCTCCCTCCGCCCCAAACATTAGTGACTATTCTTTCTAAGCAACAAAATTCCACGGCAGAGACACGTTCGTTATGATATTTTCTATAGTAACACATTTACCCAGGACCCACGGTAATATCATCCACTCCACGATGGTTGGTGGTGGACCTTGCCTGTTCAAGTCTGACCTGTCGATGTGCTGAGAGGCTAGCAGCAGCAGAAACAAAAAGGTCAGATAGGAGGCTGTGTGGCAGATAAACTTGATAAATGGCTTTCTGATGAACAGTCCAAGTGGGCTTTTGGGAGCTATCAGGTAGCACACGGAGAAGACGGGGAAGAGTAGTCCTATTATGAAACACGTCACCATCTTCACCGCCCAGTGTCTTCTCCTCCAGCCTGGGAACTCATCGTACCAGCGGGAAGCGAGCAGCTGCTGGCAGTTGGGCTGAGCAACAAACTAGGAGGAAAGGAGAAGGAAAATTAGGTCCCCGTTGTATGTAATGACCTCAGTTCATCAGGAAGAACTCAGAGACGTCCTTACCCTTTACCAAGTAGTTTTAGTAAAAGATAATGACACCCTCGAATATTTTCCCTAATTTCATTTTAAAATCAAATTTTAACAAACCATGTATTTTTTGGGGGTAAAGCAATAGTAGAATTTAAAGACACAAGCTGTGGTTCACCTGATCTTAGAGTAAAATAACCAAACAAGTGAAGCCATTCTAACAAAGACCATGCAATGGGCATTTATTGAACTCACGGTACGGTGCTGTGTGCTAGGCTTAAATGAAGTCAAAATGGCGACCTTGTACTGGAAAGGGAGGCAGAAGGAAGGGATAAGAATGCACACAGTATCCTAGTCTTATTCTCTGTTGTTGTGATCAAACACACAAAAGCAATTTGGGGAAGAAATGATTTATTTAGCTTGCAGGTTACCGTCTATTATGCAAGAAGCCGAGGTAGGACTTGGGGTGGTAACTCAGGCAGAGACATGGAGGAATGCTGTTCATTGACTTCTCATCTGTCTTTCTTACAAAGCCCAAACCCCCAAGCACAGAATTCCTGTTCCTAGCAGGCTGGGCTGAATTAGCAATTTAGAAAATGCCCCACAGACATTCCTACAAACCAACATAATGGAGGCTGCACTTCATCTGACATTCCCTTTTCCTAGGTTTGCCAGTGACCCTGTCAGGTTGACAAAAACTACTCAACACACAAAGGATATCCTACCTACAAAATACGGCCAAATAGTTAAGAAAACTTACACACATAGTATATGAAATGAAAGTGTTTGCGTCACAGTTTCCTGCTTTAGTTATTTATCATGACATTACACTAATTTTCATTTCAGTTTTTCACTTAACATTATCTATCATATGCACACATGGATTTCGTTCTCATAGAAACAAATGTATTTTCAACTGGGTCTGGTTAATAGAAAAATAAGCATATAATAGTATGAACAAGCTAATGAACATTGTCATAGCTGAATTTAGTAGAAAGATCACTGAGCATATTATCATATATACTAATCAATTATTATATACAAACTATTTCCCAAATATTTTACCCAGTAACACACTTAAGGTGTAAAATATATATATATATATATATATATATATATATATATATATATATATATATGTGTGTGTGTGTGTGTGTGTGTGTGTGTGTGTGTGTATGTATATATGCATCTTTTTCCTCTTAAATGAGGAGTTATAAGAAATCACTATTATTATTCAATATTTCAGATCAAAATGGAGTGTTTAAATATTCTGTCCAGATTTCTTACACACAAGTTTCTTCTTCACAGTAACTGGCACCCCAGCATCATATGATCGGAGTTGCAAATGATCAGGGATGCCTTTCAGAGAGAAGAAAGCCATTCAAGACAAAACCCGGCAGGGGAGTACCAGCCTACACTGGTGGTGAAGTGTGCAGTGGGTGTGAGGAATGGTGGGCTAATTCTGCATGAGGCCAATACTTAATACGACCCTTGAGAAGAACTGTTGACATCAGAAAATAGCTTTCTCTGCATGCAAACTAGATGCCTGCCCTTTCACGGCTCTCTTTGCCTTTCTCCACATTCCCCACTCTTCCTCAGCCATATGGACCTGGTAAGACCTGTCTCTGCCTCCTTTCAGATGGTGTGCAAACAAAAATTCCCTGGGTGATGAGAAAGGACGCTTCCTAGGGAAGATAGAGAGGCAATGGAAGGATGGATTGAGAAATCCAGTGTCCGAGGTGTTCCACCATATTGGTTAGATGAATGACAGTTGGTCTTCTTGTTCTGGACACTTACTAACCCAAGCATGTAAGAGTGTGCAGAGAGCCATGAAATAAAGAGAAATTTTATGATACTGACTTAAGTAAATACCGATAAATCAAAGCATTTCCTCCAAGTAAGGGTCAGGAGGGCAATCTGCTTTTTTATTGTTTCTATTTAAGTGTCTTTAAGACTCTGTAGAGAGGAAAGTTTGAATTTATATCAAAGAATCTAGACTCTCACTTGTTTTTTGGCCAAAGTCAGAAGTGAAAACAGAGTCCTGATGCATCTACAGCATGGTTAAAAAATTCTTAACAGGATAGAACTGAGCCCACTGAAGATAGAAAAATATGACTGTAAAGGGCTATGATCTCATCAGATTTCAGGCATAAACAGATCAATCAAGAGATTGCACAGAGAATAACACATTTCATATCCTCTGGGAAACTGGAAGAAAGGTTTAGAGGTGTGTCACCATGGTCTAAATGAGGTTAGGTTCACAACTCTACCCCTCCTGAGCCAAGTCATATCAGGCAGGGAGAACCCACCGTTATTTTGGCTACAATTTTAGAGTTTTTAGGCCATAACCAACTGGCCACTTCCCTTGGACTGACAGCAATGTCGTATCTAATGATGGAAGAGAGTGAATGTTTTGTCAGCTGCTTTGGTATCCAAGGTATCACAGACACCTGAGGATCCCTTTCTGACAGAAACAAGCTGAGGGCCAACCCTTAGACACATGTGCCCTTAGTCAAGCTACAAGGTTTACTTAAGATGTACTTTTTTAGTTTATGTGTATGCCTGCATGTATGTAAGTGCACCACATGTCTACCTGATATGTACAGAGGCCAGAAGAGGGTGTTGGATCCCCTATCACTGGTGTCACAGACAGTTGTGAGCTGCCATGTGGGTGCTGGGATTAGATAAGATGTAACCCAAATCTGGCAGTGGAGGTTTTACTTGGCAGCCTATGATGTCTAGCTGGGGCACTGTCTCTCCTATTTTGGGAGACTCTGCTCCTTCTGCATGTGTATATAATTCAGAAAGGTTCTGCAGTAGTAGGTTCCACATGGCTTTTCAAAGGGCTTCCTCTACCCTGCCCTCATCCTTTTTATCCCTCCCATTGAGTTTTCTCTTCATCTTTCCATGGCATTCAATTGTATCTCTCCTTTCAGGGCGAACCTCTACTACCTCAACTCCTTGCTAAGTACCTAATGTCTGTGGTCATTTGGATTGTAGCACACAAATCAAAAGCCGGAAGTTGACATCCATACATAAGGGAAAACAAAATATTTGTCTTTTGGAGGTTCGGGGCTCTATGTCTTATCACAGAGAATTTGCTCATGTTTGCTCATTGCTGCTCTATTCATAATGGCCAGAAACACAGTTTCCATGGGCTTTCTGTTCCTTTTGTTGTTATTGAAGGCGAGCCTTAGTCGAAGGTGATCTTAGTCGGTGGTGATCTGATAGAATGCATGGAATTATTTCAATCTTCTTGTATCTGTTGAGGCCTGTTTGGTGTCTGATTGTATGGTCAGTTTTGGAGAAGATTCCATGAGGTACTGAGAAGACATACTCTCTAGTTTTGGGGTGAAATGTTTTATAATCTGTTAAACCCATTTGGTTCATAACTTCTGTCAGTTTTACTATGCTTCTGTTTAGTTTCCTACATGATCTATCCATTGGTGAGAGTTGGATGTTGAAGTCTCCCACTATTATTTTATGAGGTTCAATGCAATTTTTGAAAGTTTCTTTTATAAATGTGGGTGCCCTTGCATTTGGGGCATAGATGTTCAGAAATGAGAGTTTATCTTGGTGGATTTTTCCTTTGATGACTATGAAGTGTCCTTCTCCATCTCTTTTGGTTGAAAATCTATTTTATTGGATACTAGAATGGCTACTCAAGAAGTTAGACTCCCAGAGACCCAAAATAACCTACTTTTAAAATGGGGTTCAAAGCTAAACAGAGAATTTTTAACAGAGGAACTTTTGAATGACCACCTTACACCCATCAGAATGACTAAGATCAAAAACCAAAGTGGCAGCACTTGCTGGCGAAGTTGTGGAGAAAAGGGAACTCTCCTCCATTGCTGGTGGGATTGCAAACTTGTAGAATTACTCTGGAAATCTATCTGGTGATTTCTCAGAAAATTGAAGATAGTCCTACCTGAAGACCCATCTATATAACTAAAAGATGTTCCACCATACCAGAAGGACACATGCTCTACTATGTTCATAGCAGCCTTATTTTTAATAGTCAGAAACTGAAAACAACCCAGATGTCCCTCAACTGAAGAATGGATACAGAAAATATGGTTCATTTAAATGATGAAATAGTATTCAGCTACTAAGAATAAAGACATCATGAATTTTGCGGGCAAGTGGACGGAACTGGAAAATATCATCCTAAGTGAGGTAACCCAGACCCAAAGGGACATGCATGGTCTGTACTCACTGATAAGTGGATATTAGCCAAGTTCAGATTATCCATGACACATCCCACAGACCCAAAGAGGTTAAACAAGAAGGAAGGCCCAATGAGGATGCTTGAGTCCCACTTTAAAAAGGGAACAAAATAAACATGGAAGGCAGAGGGAAGGGGATGGAAATATGGGAGAAAGATCAGGCATAGGGCGAGACAGGAGAGAGGTCCAGAGGGCCAGGGGAATGAATGGAAATTTGCAGCTCCTGGGGGTACAGGGTGGAGGTTGGGAGAATCTCTAAGAGGTCTGGAGAGACCTGGAATAGGGAAGGCTCCCAGCACTCAATGTAGGTGACTTTAGCCAGTGGGGATATGGAACTTGAAGAGATCACCTCCAGTAGCCAGACAGAACGCTTGGTGGGGGGATGGGATGTCATCTTACCTATAAAACTTTTGACCCAAAATTGCTCCTGTCTAAAAGAAATTAAGGGACAAAAATGGAGCAGAGACTGAAAGAATAGCTGACCAGTTACCAACCCAAGTTGGGATTCATCCTACAGGAGGGCACCAATCCCTAACACTCACGCTATGTTGTAACTGTGGACAGGAGTCTCACATGGCTGTCCTCTGAGAGGCTCTATCAGCAGCTGACGGAGACAGAAGTAGATACTCACATCCAAGCATGGGCCAGAGGTCAGGGACCCCTATGGAAGGTTCACAGGAACTGAAGTGGATGGCAACTCCACAGGAAAACCAATGGTGTCAACTAACCTGGACCCCTGGTAGCTCCCAGAGACTAAGCCACCAACCAAAGAGTGGGCTGGTCTGAGGCCCCTGGCACATATGTAGCAGAGGACTGCCTTGTCTGGCCTCAGTGAGAGAGGATGTGTCTAATCCTGTAGAGACTTGATGTACCAGGGTCGGGGGATACCCAGAAGAGGCACCGTCTCAGAGGCAAAGGGAAGGAGGGATGGGGGAACATGGAGGTTGGGCAGCATTTGGGATGTAAATAAATAAAACAATTAATTAATAAAAATGCTTAAATCAACTTAATAAACTCCCACTGCATAGACAGGAACTGAAACATTAACTACAGATAGAGCAAACTGAACGGAACAGACAACAAGCGCCACAACGGTGCTGTCCGGATGTGGTTGAGTTAGAGTTTACTCTTCCTCCATATTTTCAGCTTTCCAAACCTCATACCCCAAGTTTCCACTACAAAATATGTATATTCTAGAGGCTACCATTCTGCCTGGTTTGGGAACTTCTACCCAAGTTTTTGTTTTGTTTGCTTTTTTCAAAAAATATGTTTTTTAATGTTGATAACAAGGTTTCAGGGCTCTCTGAACACAGAGAGTTCCCCCAAATTACGTTAGCTCTAGATGAAAAAACTTTTCTGCTTTATCAGCCATTTATATCCCTTCAAAGCTGCTAGTGACCTTCAACTCTAGCTGTCTGTTTCCCGGAGAGAGCCACAGTCATGCCCATAACAAAGACAATTCCTCCTGCCTCCCTGCCTGTGTTCAGATCATGTGACTGATTATATCTCTCTACTTCATTAATCAAAGTAACATTTCCCTGTGCTGTTTCCTAATTAAAGCCAGCACTGTCTGTCAGACCCTAGCTATGTAAAAGGGAGGGAGGGAGGGAGGGAGGGAGGGAGGGAGGGAGAGAGAGAGAGAGAGAGATCACAGTCTCTTGGAACTAATAAGTCCATTTCTGGGAACTCAACCTGTATCGAAGATGGGCCATGTTAGAGATAACTTAATATGACCTTCTGAAATACAGAGGTCCAGAAAGCAGTGGGGACGACACTCAATGTAAAACGATCATCAGAAATTCAAGGCAGCAAGTTAAGCCTGAAGTAACAGACAGGCTTTTGACAGAAACACACTGGCTTGTGCATGTTCCTTGGCTTCTGTTTAGGAAAGACCGTACTGAAGATATTGAGGAGAAATCCCTGGGCTAGTCTGTAATTTACTGTGGACTTAACAGAGATACAGAGGAAAGGAAGCTGTCACCATCTCTTAGCATCTAAGTGAAAAATTTTCTTCAGGGAACTCCTGAGTCCATGTCCTTGCTATTTGCAGGCCTGGCTGAGGCCATTGACGTTGTCATTAACTAGAAGCTTGTTGGTGATGAAATGTATCAGACCTAACGATATAGCTGGTGAGGAACACTAAGAATTGTATGACTCCTGTGAATGCTAACACTGACTTAATATAATTGATGCCTAATGAAGCTATTCATGGTTCTAGTTTATGGAATAAACATTTTAAGACTAGTTAGAATTTAATGTACATATACATTCTAGTGATTATTAAAAAAAATCCAGTCTTAATCTTTGAGCAAGAGAGAATTTTATAACTCAATTGTAATTAATGTGTCATAAAAATAATTAGTAGAGAAAGATTTCCATGATAAATATCACATCTATAACAATAGTAATAGCCCAAGAATAAGAGTCATAGAATAACTAGTTTGCATGTAACTAATTTGCAAATTGATTTTAGGAGCTTTCTTGAAATTAAAAAAAAAGTCCTATGAATTCTTTATCATATCTGAGAAAACAATGCAAAAAGTCTTAAGAATGAACAGGAAAACTAACTGAGACCCTTGAGTGTCTCTACATGTGTTGAACAACTCAGGACAGCACTAGGTTGAAATAGAGTGAGGTGTGGTCCACAGTCAGGTGTTAAGGACTGACTCCAGTCCCCAGTCATGGGTGAGCAAACAGGAGTCGCACACAGAGGTGAGCCATATCCAGAAAGGGTGTTTCAATCTTCACGGACGTCACAGACTGAATTCTGCTTCTATGTGCGTCAGGGCGAGGACCATAGGCAGATGGGCTAAGCATGTACTAATTCCTATTACATAAAGGGTCTAATCAGTGTTCTGCTCATTTGTTTCCTGTCCTGCATATTTCCACATAACAGTCGGGCTTCCTAATTCTTTACCAAAAAAAAAAAACCCTTTATTATGAAAAATGTGGAAATAGAAATAGCATATGCTAACATCAATCGGACCAAGGTCTATACATCTCAGTGAACTTGTATGTAGTTAGAATGGCCAACCAGAATGGGAAGTATGTAGCTTCTTGTTATCTAATACATTTTCTGCATTTATCCACCTCCCAAAATGAGAAATACAGGACGGGGTTAGACACAGAAAAACAATTAGCTTTCTATTCTTTTTTATAATTCATGTGCACCCCTCCATCCCATCCTTCCTCATTTCCTGCTACTTAGCCTTTCTTGCTCTTTTTCTACGTAATATGCTAGACTCATGTCTCATTCGCTCTCATATGTATATATATATATATATTGGCAGATTCTGCAGTGAGGGAGAATATGAAGGGTCTTTTCTTTTTGAGACTGTGTGACCTCATTTAGTATTATACATTCTAAGTCCATGCATTTTTTGAAGACTGTGATCACATTTTTCTTTAGAATTGAACAATATTCATATGTATATGTGCTGTGCATAATATATATGTTTATATGCATACATATATACAACACACATATGTGTGTATGTTCTGTGTATATGTACACACACACACACACACACACTCACATCAGTTTTCTTATCCATTCATCTATTGATCGATAACTAGGTTGATTCCAATTCTTTATTATAGTGAAGGAAACAGCAATAAACATAGGGTTGCAAAAATGTCTATGTTAGGATATTGAGTTGTCTGGGTATATGCCCAGAGTGAAAAATCCAGGTCATATAGTACACTTTTGGTGCTTGCGAAGATTAAGGTATGAAGTCTTTGGAATCAGAGTACCAACTCCACTCTTTTCTTCCCCCATTAAAGTCTAGTTCACAGGGTAGAAGTCATTTTCTGCCAATCTAAACATGTCAGTAAAGTAGATAATGGGCTATGAGTATTTAAAATGTGTGGACATAAACTTACAAACAGACTTTTGAGACAGGGTGCCTCTATGTATCCCGAACTGGTTCAAATCTTGATATGTAGACCAGGATGGTCTCGAACTCACACATTATCTACCTGCCTCTATCTCCTAACTGCTAAGATTAAAGGCATGCACCACACTGTGCCTGGCCTAAACAGACACTAACTTTAATCTTAGCATCAAACTCCTGGTGACCTTTAGTTTTAACTTTTAGCTAAACAAAACCTAGAATCTCTTGTGAAGCGAGCCTCAAAGAGCCTCTGTTTATATATCAGGTTGGCCCTGCAGGCAAAGCTCTGGGTGTATCTCAATTGTCTTATTCTATGTGGGAAGAACACCCCAAATATGGCCAGCATCTTTTACTAGGGGCCCATATCAAAGGACATAGCAAAAGGCACACTGTTTGCTGATGCCCAGGCTTGTCTTTCACTCACACTGGAAAGTCCATTTCCTCTGTTGCTGTCAGTGCTGATTCCTTCCCAGATATTAGAAACAGCTTTTTCAGCCTAGCCCTGGTGGCAAATGCCATTAATCCCAATGCTCAGAAGGATCTCTGAATTCATGGCCAGCCTGGTCTACAGAGTAAGTCTGAGTAACACTGAGAACCCTTCTCAAAACAACCAAAACTAACAAACCAAACAAACAAAAAACATAGACTTCTAACATAGACTGAAGACTAGGAATCTACCAGGGTTTTTGATACCAAATTGGGTCTATCAAAGCACACCACCTCCTGGATTGAGCAACTACTGGGCTCTTGGCCTCTTCAGTGTGAGACAGCTATCGTCGGACCACGTCGATTGGGTAAGGCTTTGAATATATACTCATGGCCCCTCTTCTGTTCCTCTAGGATCCTGACTAATACATTCTAGGATGTCTCTCCCTTCACTCAAGTTCTGTCTGTTGACAATGCATAGCTTTGAAAACTACCTTGGCTATCCTGGGGAAAAGAGTCACTCATCATTACACGACTCAGTTGTCTGCTCACTGAAGTTGGAACGAAGCCACCTCGTCTCCAACACACAAGAACTGACATGTTTTGGAGACAGCAGGGTTCAGGTAGTGGCTGGCACCTAGAGAGGTCTGTCTGCTCTCACTAGAACAGACACAAAAGGGACACGTGAACAAAACTGTACATGGTGACCAGGACAGCCACTCTCGATATCACTTCCAGAAAGCAGAGAATGAAGGCAAGGTGCCTTTGAAGAGGATAAGGCTTTTTTTGTCACTGCTCAGTCATTTCCTCCTGACTGTCCCCAGCGTCTGCAGTCTAAGCAGCCAGAGTACACCTCGGTCCTGGTCAGCACATCTCTTCAGCTCCCGGCTGGAGCTAGATGCCCGTTTCTCACTAGGATTATTGACTACAATCTCACCAGTCTCTTTTATTCTTTTTTTATTTCCTTATGATGATCCAGATCGTATTCCTAAAATGACAGAGACATAATTTCCCCTCACTTAATCAGTTCAGGACCTCCATGTAAAGAACACAAACTCCCTTGATTAAACCCTGATTGCTTGACTTTCATCAGGACCACCCTAGGCGATCACAGCCTGCTATGAAACCGAAGACACAGAGCGTGGGATGTTAGTTATTGGCAGCTTAGGTCTGAGGCTGTCAGTAAAGCTTTGTCAAGGGCCTGTACCAGAGGATTGCCAGTACAGAAAGGAACTTTACTGATAGCTCTCTGACGTCAGGTACTGGTAAATTCATTTTTTATAAAATTTTTCATAGTCTGCATCACTTTGTTCTCTGTGTTAGTTTGTTAACGTGTACTTTTTTATTTTCTTAAATAAATAGAGAAATAAAGAAAATAACATGTTATTTTCTTACATGCTGTCCTGTAAGTGTCCATTGAATGGGCAGTTGAAATGACTCCTAACTCTTTGCCCTGGCTCTAGAGGCTCCCAGTCTGACATCAGATTCCAGTGATAGCGACCTTCCCCTTGCCTCCTCCTGCCGTCTGCTACACGGCTGTCTACTCTTAGCATTTCTTGGCATTCAGGGACCTCATTCCAGTCTCTGCCTGTGTCATCACCACACAGGCTCTCGGGTGCCTCACTTCGCACCAACTAACCTCTCGGGAGCGAGGAGCCCACTGACCTCACCTTCCAACATCTCATGCACGCCAGTCCTATTTCCAAATAAGGACGTGTTCTTTAGCACTAGAGCCGAGCTGCTAAAATACCAAGCTGTAGCGTTCATAATTATACATTTTCTGATCGTTGCCTAATACATAGCTTTGACATTATAGTTTAGATCGCAGCTGCTATTTCATGTGCTCGCAATATATATCAACTCCATGAATCATTTTTGAAACCCCAATAACTCTAGAAACATTGTGAATTAGCTGTGATTACTAACTTCAATCCATATTCTCTTAAAACAAGGATCTTCCTCCTCCTCCTCCTCCTCCTCCTCCTCCTCTCCTTCTTCTTCTTGTTTGCATATGAATGTTTCACCTTCGTGCATGTGCATCACATGTGTGCAGTGCCAAGTAGATCAGAAGAGGGCATCAGAACCCCTGGAACCACGATGTGGGTTCTGGGAACTGTTTTTTATTTTAATTTTTTTCAAGAGCAGCCAGTGCTTTTAACCACTGGGCCATCTCTCCAGCTTCTAAACACTCATGTTTGATAACTGAGGTGTTTCCACAGATGCAAACTGTAGCGTCTGATCTTTCTCTTCTACTAAATGTTGAATTTTTTGTCTCCCCCTCCCTTGAATCCCCCTGCCCTGTCTTTCCTAGCTCTATTATTTTCTGTTTTATTATTCCACCACAATATACAACTATAAATGTTAAGGCTAAAAGAGTCACAAACCCAAAGTTACCTCATAACACTCAGCAGCTATAGTTAAATCGTTTTAAGGACTTTTGGGAGATTTACCTATTATAGCGGGCATAAAATATTCCACTGCTTACACAGGTGAGATAGCTAGCAAAGAGTTCCCTGTTTTGCAGTAGAATTAGGGCTCATAAAACTTAATTTTGGTGGTTTGCAGTGAGAGGTGTGGAAGTTAATTTGGTCCAGAGCTGTACCTTTAAGCATATACTACTTATTTACATGTGCACGATATGTTGATTACTAGCAAAGTACAAAGATGAGCCACGAGCCATGAGCTCACACTACGTCAACACAGCACCGCTGTGAAGCTGAACTTCCCCTCAGCTATATACTACTCAACCGAAACACAATATCGAGAGAGCAGGAAGCACCCAGATCGGAATCCAGGTTAGCTTGGGTATTATCAGAAGACACACGGAGGACAGATGATGCTCAGTCTCAGGAGACACCAGCAGCTTGCAAAGCTAAAGCACATGAAACAGGCTGTAGTGGTGAGTGATCAATGTCACCATAGGCTCTGGTGTTGGGACACTAGGTCTCCAGTTGGTGGTGCTGTTTGCAGAGGCCCTTGCAGGGCCATTGGGGCAGGCACTGGAGTTTCAAAAACCTGGTGCCATTACATATCCCTCCCTCCCTCCCTCCTCCCTCCCTTTCATCCTCTCTTCTCACTTGTTTTCATGCTCTTCTCACTCGTTTTCATGCTCCTGTTTGAGATGTGAGCTCCCAGCTGCCAGCTCCAGCAGCCGTGCCTATTGCCTGCTGCCATGCTGTTCCCATCATTGTGGACTCTAACCCTCTGGCACCATAAGTCAAGATATACTCTGGCAGAAGAGTTCATTACGGAAATAAGTTGCCCTGACCATTGGTGCTTTATCATAGAAACCAAGAAGCACCCGATACACAGACCAACCGTATGAGGGAGATTTGATGGAAGCAGAGCTTTCACACATTACTCACCAGATGGATGTGAACAAGTAACAACCTTGTAAAATAGTGGAGAGCCTTAATTTTTAATTAAATACATACTGTAGATATTGAAGTCATTCTAACTTTCACCTCAGAGTCACAGAAAAATGAATCCTGTATCCATGCAAACATTGGCTTAAAGATAAGGTGATTGTTTCGTTTATAAGAGGACCAAGTAAAACAATAGGGGCCCATTGATCCATGAAAACAAAATATGTTATGTCCACAAATGTTAATTACTCTTCAATAGAAGAAACAAGTGTTCTAATTGAATATATATGTAATATATATTATACATATATGCCAATTTTACTATTAAAAATAAGGCTGTCCTTATCTTCTGGGACCATATGTACTCTGCTAGTTAGGTTTTTGTTGGTTGAACACAAGTTAGTATTCTTGAAAGAGGTTAATTAATTGATATTTTTTACACACACACACACACACACACACACACACACACGCACACACACATACACACAATATGACTGGTTTTTAAATGTGGCTATGTTGGTTGTATGTGCTGGCCCAAATCTTTAATGTCAACACTAAGTTGGTAGAGGCAGGTGGAGCTCTGTGAGGTGAAGGGTAACTTGCTCTACATAGCAAGCTTTAGGTCACCGGTCACCGAGGACTACACAGTGAGACTTCTCAAAACAAAGTTATGCTCAATGAAAGAGTAAAGAGGATAAAAACAGCTTGTGCTGTTACAATCCTATTTATACAAGCTCTAGAAAATGCAAAGTAATCTGTAACAACAGAAACAGATCTGCAGGTGCCTGAGTGGTGGAGGGATTACTAAACAAAAAGAAGATTCTGAGAATAGTGGGTCTGCTCACATTTAACCCTGACGATGTTCTTGCGATCTATGCACACACTGAAAAACTTACCAAATGTTCAACTCAGGCATGTACAGTTCATCAATTTTACTATAATAATATGCTATTTAAAATAAGCATGTTATCTAGCGTGTAATGCTGGCTAAGTTTTTGTCAATTGGACACAAGCGAGGGTCATCTGTAATGAGGTGACTTAATTGGTAAATGCCCCATAAGATTGGCCTGTGGGGCATTTTCTCGGCTAATGATTAATGTGAGAGGGCCCGACCCACTGGGCAGGTGGCTCTAGGTTGTATAAAATGAAAGCCAAGCAAGCCAGGATGAGCAAGCCAGTAAGCAGCATTCTCTACGACCTCTGCTTCATTTCCTGAGTCCAGGTTCCCGTCTTCAGCTCCTCCCAGACTTATTTCAGCTCTAAGCTGAAATGAACCCCTTCCTCCCCATGTGCTTTTGGTCATTGTGTTTATCATGGCAACAGAAAGCAAACAAGGCACTCGGCAAAGCAAACTCCTGACTCTCTCCCATTCTCTCCTCCTTGTTTCCTTTTGATGCACACTGGAGCTCATCTCATCTCGAGAAACATCATAACCTGACACCAGGATTACTTGAGATCTAAGCCCAGAAAATTGGTTATTTCGCATCTAAACCTATAAGCTTCTAAATTCTTCTTTAACCCTCCTGAAGTTGTTTTAGAAGACCATACTAATAGAATTCATTCCTCTCTCCTTTTGCTTTATGTACACAGAACTATGTGTAGATAATGAAAAATATAATTAGAAAGACAAACCAGAAATAAATAATCTTTTTCTTTTAATATAAAGGTATTAACTATGTTAATGCACTGAAAAGAAAGGAGCGATATTGGATTTTTATGCAAAACCACATTGGTATTTAATGCATATATAAGAGATGAAGTTATTTTTATAATTTTTCATCTAGAGAGGTTGGGTAATTCTCATATAAAATCCAAACACTTTTAAATATAGCAACAGTGTTTTGTCCTTTCATGTTCTCATGATTAAGTACCACAGAATATATGCAGACAGCTTTAAGCATATTGCTTTCTGTTTTATAGAATAGTCAATACTCAGTACACAGGCATTCAAATTTAATCACTACTTCAGAAGAATGTAACACATTTATACTGGTTACCTTTAAGTAACACACACACACACACACACACACACACACAAACAAACACAAACAACAACAAAAAAACATGGTGTGCTACTCTATAATCCTAGCCCTTGGGAGGCAGGAGAGTCAAAAGTTCAAGGTTAGCTTAGGATATGTAGTGAGTTCATGTCTATCATGGGCTACATCTTGAGACCCTGGCTCATGAAACCAAGGGCAGGGCATAACACTAAGTGGTAGAGTGCTTGTCTAGCACACATGGGCTCTTAGTTCAACTCTCAACACTACAATAAATTAAATAAACAAATATCACAAAAAATTAGGCAGAATGCATAGGAATTAGACATAAAATCTAATCCCAAAGCTCAAGCCAAATCTAAATCAAGACTAATGTCCAGAAAGTTTACTTTCTGCTGGTTTCCCCGAGCGAGGAGCTTGTCCGCTCTATCTCTTCTCTTCCTACCGGGCCTCCCATCACCTGTTAATCAACATGGTGGGGAGCAGTCCAAAGGCTGTGCATCCCTCAGAGCTCAAAGCTACCACCCAAGAGCTGGTTAACCTAGCTTGGAGGGGCCTGGTTATTAGGTGAAAGAACTCATACGGATTACAGCTGATTCTTCATAATTGCTAATTTGCTTATAAGAAATGATAAGAAGTCTGTTTCTTTCGATCCCATTGCTTGCCTGTATGCTTGTTGTTGTTCTTTGTGTCTTATAGAGTGTGCAGAATTTTTTCCTACTCTGTGTTTTGCTTTCCTTCTTGGATGATGACATACTTTATATACACAAGGATTTTAGTTTCCTGAGGTCTCAATTGTTAATTGTTGGTTTTAATGCCTGTGGCATTGAGGTCATATTCAGAGTGGGTTTTCCCCTCATCTATCAGGTTCAGGGTATCAAGTCCTATGCTGATGCCCTTGAACCTTTTGGAGTTGCGTTTTGTTCTTGGTGAGAGAAGAAGTTAGTTCATTTTCTACCTGCCATGGTTCAGCCTGGCCAGTACCAGTTGTTAGAGATGCTGTCTTTTCTCTTATGTGTATTTTGGCCTCTTGGTAAAGCAGAGTCAGGTAGTGTTGTGTGTGTGTGTGTGTGTGTGTGTGTGTGTGTGTGTGTGTGTGTGTGTGAGCTTATATGTAGACTCTTAGTTCTAGTTCATCCATCAATGAGTCGTCTGAGAATACAAAAAAATTAAAAAGAAAAAGGAATCACACCCGTGCATAAGTGTCTCTGAAGTAGGTTTCAGAGTGGAAGAAATTGTGATTCTACAAGCTAAGCTTTCCTGGCCTGCTATCTCAGACTCTTCCTGACCCCTGGATCTATTGCTAATGGGAAAGAGGAAGTGAGAGCAGATGTCCTGTCCCTACAATCTATGCCAGCATCCACTCCTCTCCAGCACACAACTCTGTTTCTTAAAAAAAAAAAAAAAAAAAAAAAAAAAGGAAAAAGGGATTTTATTTTGAGCAGTAAGTGTAATCTTAGCAGCATTGGAGGTGACTTCAACTGCACAGACGCCTTCTCTGGACATTTAGTGAAAGAAGAGGAAAATCCTGAGGGGGTTCAGAAATGCCCAACATTTCTTGTCACATTCTCTGGCAGTGAAAAGTTCACTTGATAGCAAGCAGAACCTCCCTGCTTCCTGTCACACAGACATAGTATTCCCAACTATTAGTGACTATCTCACCCCTCCAAACATTTACAATGTAGGTTTTGGTGTATCATTCAGATGAGAGGTGCAGTCAAAATATTTGCCTATGTTTCCATTGGGATAAGTTTACTTTATCTCCTCCCCTCCCAATGAAAACTGTTTAAAGCCAATGATAGAACATTCCCTTCTCCTCAATGCAGTAACACTATGACAAAGAGCCCTGACATCTTGTGGGCACCTCATTACTTGATCCTAAGGTGACTCAAACATCAGGGCAACTATTTTTATACCTAGTCCTAGAAGTTAAGAATACTATATTACACACACCATTTAAATTAAAAGTCTGAACTCCCCAGAAACCATGTATTCATTAGTTGAAAGTGAAAATGACATCAATCCCTCAAGAGGCAAAAGAACCCTTCTTTTTCTTCTATACAAGTAAACAACAATTCAAGAACAACTCCTTGGGCAGACTGAAGGAGAATCATTTGCACAGCACACAGCACAAACATCCTTTGTGACTTCCCGTGGCTGACAGAGTCTCACCACAGCAATCTCCCACCATGTCTATGCAAGCTAATCTTCTTGAAGAATGGAATGTCCTCTTGTACCTGGAGAAATGTTTCCAGTCCAGGGTGGTTTGAAGGCAACAAAACACCAGAGGAATGTGGTGGGAGGGGGATCACAGTTGAGGTGGTTCCTCACAGTGCTGCGAGGGGTTGACCTCAAAAGGCTGGGCAGAATCATTTTAGAGTTGAGGATTTGAAACACCCATCAGCTAAGAGGCGATTAGCTTCTGGTGCCATATCTTGTCAGAGTCGAGACTGTAGCCTGGTGCTCATAGTGATGTTAATCTCCCTAAAGGAACATACCGTAAGTATTAACTAGCAATAATATTGCCCTCTCAGGTGTATGGAATTAAGACTAAGTAATCAGATTATAGGCAACCAGTTTTGATGGTACAATTACTATTTAAATGGAGAAATGCAATTTTAGTCTAGTAAATATAAAAGGATGGGAAATGATATGCCTTCACCATCTTTCCTCTTTCTTCATGCACACACTCAGAGCTCAGCTGGGGGAGGGGCTGGCTGGGAACTCAGTTCAGTCAGGTACATGGGGCACAGGGTCCAAGCCTCAGCACCTTAAGAACACCAAGCGTTTATGGTATTTGTCCCAATCCTTCCTCCTCCCCAGCCAGCCTCCTGATCATGCTTTCTTCTCTGGCCACCTTTCCTTCTTTGGAATACCCTCCCTCCTCCTGTTCTCATAGCAGGGGGCGCTCTTCCATCCACTAACTAAAATGCTCATGAGCCAGAGCTTTAAGTCTCATGTCACGTGATAGAGATGGCCCTTCTCTCTTTCTCTGTGTGGTTCAAGGTGTGAGTATCTCTGTTAAATGTGAAAGCACATGCTTAACAGACTAATGTCCTGCCTTTCTTTCCATGTATTTAAGCTTAAAATGTTAGCATTATTACTTTTCCTAATAAAATACTTATATTTGATTGCCTCGGCACAAATATATATTACATATTGTGGGCCATTTACATTATTCTTATTTTCAGATAGTTAATTAACTCATTAATTTACTGGGTTCGAGACGCAGGCTCACAATACAGCACAGGATGGCCTTGAACTCACAACCCTTCATCCTCTGCTTCTGGTGCTAGAATTGTGAGGCTATCAGCACTTCATTTAAACACCAATATTTCAAAGGAAAACATGATTGACAGAATTAAACGGTGAATTTTATTTAATTAAGCATTTCCAAAATTTTATTTTAGGGTATAAATATTTGACTTTTCCCCCTTTTCTCTCGTCTCCTTTTTGTTCTGAGATTTTGAAATTATGTGTGTATTTTATGAATTTAGAGCACTCCTCAGGGTGGACAGACCATCCATCAAGTACACAACCACAGGAACTAGTAGCTCCTTCATTTTACAGCACAGTGCAAGTGACTAACAGTTCAGAGGATGACGACTGTCTTGTGGAACTTCAGAATGGGTGTGTGTTTAGGCAGCTTAGTTCTGAACACCGAGGAAGTTTGGTGTTGATTCCAAAAGATAGTGAGTGTGCCCATTTTCCTGGCTGGCCTTCCTTCCTTCCAAGGAAGGACAGAGTAGGCACTTTCTTTTAACAGCCCGTATATCTTTTCCTCCACCCCTAGGGCTGCATGCAGCAGGAACCTAATTCCTTCTTTATTGATCTGTGAGATTGGGTGACTAGGTTCTCTAAATAAAGAATGGAGTGTCTGGTCACTGCCTTCTGTGTTAGGAAGCCCTTTAGAGACAGCTTACCCTAAGAAACAAAGCCAACCCACACACATTTACATTGCCATTCATCCAATAAACACCCAGGCAACAGTTCCTGTTGTTAATGAGTGGTTCTGTCTCTGTTGAAGGGCCGGGACTCTGTCTGTTTCCTTTGATGCAGCTGCTAGCTGTAGGAAGAAAGACTATCTGCTCTGTTTCAGTGCATGTGTCAATGGTTGAGTCTAAGAGAGGTTCTGCTAAATGGGTCTTGTAGCTTGGAAGAGGCTCCTCAAGATGAGTTAGAGCCTGAGTCAGGTGGGAAGCCAAAAGATGTGACCATATTAGCAAATATCCCCCCAAATCCAGGCTCTCAGATTTATAAACACCTCACAGATTCTTCATCCACTTTCATTTCCTGGAAGAGAAAGGAACCCATGAGGTCTGTTTCTAATCCTGACGCTACCTGAGCTGGCTGTTCCAAGCACAGGGATGTCTTCAAATGAAAATCCAGGAGAGACTCACCAAATGTTCTCTTCCTGTTACTGTTTTTATATGCTCAGCCCAGAGAGTGGCACTATCAGAAACTGTGGCCCTGTTGGGGTAGGTGTGGCCTTGCTGGATTAAGTTTGTCACTGTGAGTGTGGGCTTTAAGACCCATCCTAGCTTCCTGGAAGCCAGTATTCAGATAGCAGCCTTCAGATGAAAATGTAGAACTCTCAGCTCATCCTGCACCATGTCTGCCTGGATGCTGCCATGTTCTTACCTTGAGGGTAATGGATTGAACCTCTGAACCTGTTAGCCAGCCCCAATTAGATGTTGCCCTTATAAGTGTTGCCTTGGTCATAGTGTCTGTTCACAGCAGTAAAATCCTAACAAAGACATTTCTCTTAGAAGTTTCAGGTGGAAGCTACTATAGAACTTGTCATGCCTTAGAATTTACAGCCAGGAAAATGATGCCCACTGAGCCTAGTTGGGCTTTCTACACAAAACTAGAAGCATCAGACGTTGTCTCCTTATGGGATGTACTGCTCATGAGGACGTCATGATGTGCTATAGGAAGTTAGAACTGAAGTTGACCCCCAAATGAGGTCAGAGTCACACAGACATAGTTTCAATTCAGCAAGAATTAGCTGCCCGCATCACAGGACTCATAGATAATAAAAGGTCTAAGACAAATACTACTGATTTCACAAGCTCCGAGGAAGGAAATAAAAGCTAGGTATTCAGTTGCAAAACACGGGCATTTTACCAACAGCATTTTTCTTTTATTTCTCTTATTTTATGAGTCTCTGAAATCACTGTCAAACACCTCATGTTCTCATCAGCCAGCACAGTTCCTCCAAAGAAAGAAAAGAACATGTTTTGTTTGCCACCAGCCCTCTGAGGTTTATGTGATATTTTGTAAAGAAAATGAAAGTAATGTATGAACCAGGTCCAGTGACTCATGTGCAATCCTAGCCATTTGCAATGCTGAGGGATCTCAAGTTCAAGGTCTGTCTGGGCATAGAATGAGTTCAGAGCCAGCACTGGCAACTTGGTGAGACCCTGTCTTCAAATAAAATGTGAAAGGCATTCCATGCAGTGTCCCTGGGTCTCCCTTTCTCTCACACTGCCAGGTAAGCCTGTTCCCTCCTTCCAACCACATAGGTCCCAGTTCAGTAAAAGCCAATGAGAAATTTTTAAAAAAAGGAACAGAACCGAAAGAGCTTTGGGATGCTGAAAAGAAGACCTAATTTTTAAAATTTTGAACATAGAAGGATAAAATGTCATAGTGGAGGTTCAGAGAATATTGATTTCTCTGTGAAATATGATTTCATAGAAGAAAACTTCTTAAACATGGAGAAAGAGAGGCCTGTATAGATAAATGGACAGGACCAGAGAAGAAAGTCCCCGCAATATATGACGGTTAAAGCACTGAATGGAGAAAGTGTGCTGAAAACTTCAGGAGAGAAAGCTCATGTCCCTTATGAAGTTACTTCTCAGGATAATACCTGGTTATGTGACAGAAACTCAAAGCCAGTAAGGCCTGGGAAGAGATCAAGAAGAAACATTTAACACAGCTAGGACTGAATGAAAAAGGAAACACAGTATAGCCAACTCCATGGGACTCGGTGAAGGCAGTCCTATGAGGGAAGCTTACATGAGAACAGAAGACCCAGGACAATCAAACAACCATGGACTATAAAATCACTGCCAGAAGTAGCACCGTCCCTGACTGCAAGTTCTACAACAGGGCTCTTGTAATAAAAACGGTGTGGTCCTGGCATGGATATAAACATTCTAATTAATATAATAGAACCGGGGACACAGAGAAAAGCCCACACTACTTCAGACACCTAATTTTTGACAGAGGTCAAAGTACCCATTAGAGAAGATAGCATCCTCGCCCTGCATTAAGTCACTTCCAAGTCTGTCAGGGACCTCGGTATAAAGCCTGATGCCCCTAACCTATTAGAGGAGAAAGTAGGGATAAGCTTCAGCTTACAGGCACAGGAAAGGACTTTCTGAATAGGGCTCCAGGTAGCACAGGCATTAAGATCAACAAATAACAAACAGAGCCTCCTGAAATTAAAAAACCTCTGTAGAGTGAAGGACATCACCATTCAAGGAAAGAGGCAGCCAACAGAATTGGAAACTAAGCTTTACCAGTTGCATATCTGACAGATGCTTGGGGTCTAAAATAAAAAAAATCCCTCATAGGAATATCATAAAGAAAACAACCCAATTAAAAATAAGCCAAGGAACTGAACAGAAATGTCTCAAAAGAATAAATACAAATGGCTGAGAAATACTTTTTAGAAATGTTCAACACTTGTAGCTATCAGGAAATGAAAAGTAAAACTACTTTGAGAATTCATCTTACCCAAGTGAACATGGCTAAGACCACACACCCCTCAAAAAGAAAACACATGCTAGTGTGGGTTTAAGGAAGGGAATAGTTATTCACTACTGGTGGGTGTGCAAACTGCTGCAGCCACTGGGAAATTCAAGTATAAGCTCCTAGAAGAGCTAGAAATAAATTTACCACAGGATCCAGCTATACTACAACTGGGCATTCGCCCAAAAGCCTACATCTCTAACAGAGATGTTTGCTCATTCATGCTCATGTCTGCTTGATCCTCAACAGCCAGGAGACAGAGTAGATAGATGCCCATCACTGATGAATGGGCAACAAAAATGTCACACACATGTAGACTCTTCAGTTGTAAAAGCAAATGAGATGACAGATAAATGGATGGGGGCAGACATAGTCATCCTGAGTGACGTCACCCAGACCCAAAAAAGAAAGGTTACATGATGTCTGTCGTGTAAGGATGCTGTTTGTGAATCTTTATCCAAACCGACGTTCCTGTAGGAGCCAGGACGCTAATAAGGTTCAATGGGAATGGATTACCAGGGAAGGGGAGAGTATAAAAATGGTATAAGGAGGGTGTTAGAATAATGGAACAGGAAGTATTAGGTTGTATAAGGGTCAAGGTGGATGAAGGGAGCATGGGGAGGGATAAGTAATACTACAGACCTTTGACAAGAACATATGGGAACCTATAATTGTGAAAGAAGATATATATATATATATAATATTATATATGTATATTCATACATAAAAGACTGTAAATACAAGTACCCTACAATGTGGGGATAATACTTACTTCAGGCAACATAGGCTATTAAATGAAAAACTTACTGGCAGGTATGGAGTTCCTATTTTGGTAAATTAGTAGGTAGGGTCCATTAGATAACCTCAAACTTTACAGGCTATTGAGATTGCTCTTGGTACCCTTTATTACTTGATAATAAAACCCCATTATTGAAGACACCACATACTTAGTCATAGGGTGTGAAAAACACCAACAACAAGCTGGTTTAGACCTAGAAGCTTCGTCTTTTTTAGCTAGCTTTCATGTTGGAAGTTTCTAAGCATGCTACTTAGGAAGAAGTGTAATTAACAGTGTTACTCAACTGTGCACCATGAAGGATAAAATAACCAGTATCCAACAAGACACAGATGCCTCTGGTGAAATAGTGGCACAGGTGCTTTGGCAGCAACCAACCACTTCATGATTGAGGTTAGAACTCACTTCATGGAATGGAAAACCCACTTCATGACTGAGCCCAAACCTCATTGTTGACCAGGTCATAGGGGAGAACCTAGTGCCACTGTCCTCTAAGTAGACATGGTGATTGTCTAACTGGCCCTAATGTCTCATCTTCATACAGTAGATTAGTGGATCATCTGGGATCATTACAGACTCTTCTTTCTGCAGGAGATGGCTGTTAGAACAAGGGCCCACAACGGTCCACAGCACACAGAATAAGAGACTCAGCTCTCCGTGGTTCATCTGTATCATCTCCTTTCCCCCAAGGCTTGGCGGTCATCATGGAAGAGTGCTAGGACTGTAAGAACCAGAAGTAATAAATGTTTTCAGTAAAACAGGGTTGGCTTGGTAGGGCCATTACACACAGGAGATCACAGTAGCTGTGGCTGTGTGTACAAGGACAGACACAATCACAGCGTGAAGGGGAGGGATTATGAAGCTCCACCCTTGGCTGAAGAGCTATTGCCACCTGATGGTTGCTAGGGAAGAGGAGACAGTTTTCTTCAGAGATGTGGCAATCCTAAGCATCTTTAGGACTCATTTAGATAAGGTTCTGCACTCTAAACCAGTAAATGATGACTCTGGGAAGGGAGCTATGCTAGGAGAGCATAGAAGATTGTCCCAATTTGACTTCCAGCCTATGGGGAAAGAGAGCAGGGATTTCTTATAACTAGGGACTATAACACCAATATGCATGCCAAATACACCACATCAGCCATTTTGCCTTTGCTCCACGCTGGTGTCCTTTTCTGAAAGACAGTGTATTAATGTTATCTCTTGAATATGACTGAATAAGTTTTTTATACTTATTTCTATTTCAGTTGCCCCTCACCCCATACACAACTTTTCTTCTGTTCAGATGATCAAACACATTCAACATTTCATGCAGTATGGCTTTCCCTAGAGTTTGCATCCCTTTGCTTTCCTGTTTCTCATCTTCTATACCACATTTAGCATCCTTACTCTTCTAAACAAAACATCAAAACTAATCTTTCAAGACACACTCTGTAGCCTGAAATTCCCTCTGTTGAACATTTTCGTGCCTTGTGTAGGGGGTGGAGCGATGTCTCAACAATTAAGAGCACAGGCTGCTCTTGCAGATGTCCCAGGTTCAGTTTCCAGACTCAACGACTGTCTGTAAGTCTAGTTACAGGGGATCCAGCGACCTCTTCTGGCATTTGCGGGCACTGCACACATGTGGTGCACAGACATATATGCAGGCAAATACTCATACACCTACATTAAAATATATAAAACTTTAAAAAAGTTAAAACGTGCTTTATTGCTTCTAGAGTGAAGGCTGAAATTCTCTAGAAGGCCATTGCCTGACCTAGCCCTGCCTGTTGCTCTCCAGTGCCAGCGTTTGCACTGGTCCTGGAGCCTGAGCTTCATGGCCCCTGGTTTACTCACTCCACACGACGACGCTATTACCACAAATGCTTCTCTAGCCCCTAGCTCTTCCTTCCTTCTCTAGCTCGATTTCCTTGGTTGGCCATCAGTTATGCTGATGTGCTCTGGCACTGTTATATAGCTCCCTATTTTTATCTCATAATGCAGTTTTTAAAATTGATTCTCCCTGCTGGATTTGGGCACAAAACCAGAAACTCTTTAGTGTATCAATGTCTAATATTAACTGGAGTAAATGCCACAAATAGTATTTTTTTTCAGGGAGAAATAAACAAGTAAAGACATGTAAAATGAATAAATGAATATCTGTGGTATGAGTCTTGGTTCTCTTCTCCAAAAATACATCAGTTCTTAGGATAGTTAATATTCATGGTCAACTTGACAGTATCTAGAATCAAAGTTTCTGGGCATGTCTGTGATGGAGATTTTAATTGGGTTAATTGGTTGGGGTGAGGCGGTCAATCTGAATGTGGTGGCATCATTCTGTGGTAGCAAGTTGAGTACCAACTTTCATCTTCCTCTGCTTCCTGATTAAAGAGGCAGAGGGGCTAGCGGATTCCTACTCCTGCAATCCGCCTTCCCCAAGAAGACAGATTACAAACTCAAACGGTGAGCCAAAGCAAAACCATCCTTTCCAAAATTGTTCTCCTCATGCATTCTGTCATAGCAGAGAGGAGTGAGGAAGACAAGTCCTGAAAGAATCTGAAAATGTTTTGTGGTGTAGGCCAGAAGTACTTGTCTAGGTTTAACCCTGGGGCATGTTGACTTTTTTTTTTCCAGGCACCTTAGCCTGGATGTAACAGTCCAGTATGAGCCCACAGTGCCAACGCTGTGACTGACACTTTATCTCCAGTTAGACAGGTAACATCTCTTGTCAACATGCAGACCTATAAGAAAACGTGTAAGGTAACACGTATTAATTTGGGCTGTAACCCCCAGCACTTCCTTCTCTAGCTCCATTTTCTCAGTTGTCCATCCGATGCTAGAAAATAAGTTAGCGTCATTGATTTACAGCAAAAATAACGAGGTGCTATGCTGAAGAATGCAGGCTCCGGAACTGGAAAGGCTGCTCTTTGAAATGCACATTTCAAATCTAGCTTACTTTAATTTTTTATTAATCAAATAACATTCTAAGCACTTATCAAAGTACTAGATGCAAAGCGACCACCTCCTTCCCTCTGTCATCAGGCTGCACATGCCCACCGGGACGTTACATTTGCAGAACAACTGGCAAATTGTTTTGTATTAGCTCACGACCTTGTAGAAAAGCTGGCTCACTAAGTTCAGTCAGGTATTGCTTCCTCTTGGCACTGTCTAGACTGCTAGGACATTGCTAGACACTGGATTGTGACAACACAGGCCGCTTGTCAGCTCAGATAAAGAGAATTCTGCCTGTTGCAAAATCATCTAGTTTTCACACAGACTGGCATCTCCTAGAAACTGTCCTCTTCTCCTCGCCTGTAAATGTGTATGAAAGTTTGAGTTCCTGGCTAGGAAGAAAGAAACCTTCCCACCTGTATCCTATAGAAAAGTTTGACAAACCAAGGGCATGTGTTAGGAATCCTTCTAACACAAGAGCCCATGTCATGTTTAGGGTCATTTATGTATAGTATAAAATCTGCAAATGATGATACTTTGACTTCTTCCCTTCTAAGCTATACCCTTTTTTTTTTTTTTTTTTTTTTTGGTTCTTTTTTTTTTTCCGAGCTGGGGACCGAACCCAGGGCCTTGCTTCCTAGGCAAGCGCTCTACCACTGAGCTAAATCCCCAAGCCCTCTAAGCTATACCCTTGATTTCCTTTAGTTGTCTGTATTTCATTTGCTTATTTACTAGTCCTCTTTCTCCCTCTCCCTCTCCCTCCCTCTCTCCCCCTCTTCCTTCCCTCTCTGTCTGTCTCTGTCTGTCTCTGTCTGTCTCTGTCTGTCTGTCTCTCTCTCTTTCTCTCTCTCTCTCTCTCTCTCTCTGTGTGTGTGTGTGTGTGTGTGTGTGTGTGTGTTTCAAATTTTCTTGTAACGATATATTAAAGGGAGAGTTTAGCGGTTGCCCTGACTTCTGCAGTCTTACATAGATTAATGCTTGGGCTACAGTTCAACCTCCAAGGACACAAAGGGTTCTAAAGACCCAAGCATAGGAGGATTCCAAGTGTGAAAATGAACTCATTCATTCAAGATCAGCCACCTTAAGAGTGAGGAAGAAAGAAAGTGCCCAGGGTGCATTAAAGAGATACTAGAAAGCTTTCGTGGTCTTGTCCATTGCGCTACTAAAATTTCAAGGCTTGTTATTTATAGAAGTTAATTGTAACTGTAACTTTGGGTGTGATCTTATTCATGCATCAACTTTAGAAGCATCCGTTTGCATTTCCCCTTGTTTCATACCAGAGCAGCACAGGAAAGACCAGGGGCAACTCCACGTCATGAAAAGACTCAAAGTATTTGAGTTATTGCATTTCAAAATGAAATGTCTCTTGAGCCACATAATAGTCTTCAGGAAGTGGGTGACACATAGGGAGGAAGGTCACTCTTGAGGGCGGTGGAGACATGGCTGCTGAAGTATGAATGCGGATTCTTAAAGGTTTTTGACATAAAATGTCTGATAAACAGATCTTAGGAAAACACAACCTCTCTCCTTATGGGCTATTTTTAATCATTACAAGTCTCAACAAGGGTGGTATTTTTAAACTAGGAAGCTGGAAAAAAACATCTTTATTTTTAAATTGCCCTTTGTGAGTTTATTTTCCTCTCAGCTGCTTCTCTTGGGTACATCTAAGTTTTGTATATATTTATTTTTTTTCTAGGTTGATACAGAAGACTTAGTCTCAGGTCGGAGAACAAAGAAAGGTCGGACTGAATAAGAGCCCATACATAGTCCTGGAGACACCGAGATGGTATGATACTGTCTCTAGGTAGAGAACAAACTTGGGGTTTAATACCTGGGACTATGTGACTTGTTTCCTTGTAATCTTACATATTCGTAAGACAGAGAAATAGACTCAAAACTATTTTCAGAAGTCAATAGTAACTTATCAGAAAGTTACCTGAGTTTAGGGATTTAAAAGGTTAGAGGTTTTTACCCAGAGAAGTGAACACCACTAAATGGAGATGTCAGAAAATACTCTTAGGTTAAACAGGACATGTAGCATTAGATACAAAGTTAATGGCTGTTTTATAAGCTCATGGTATCCCAATGTGCATCTCAAATACCATTCCTCCCCTAATGCTAAAGTATATCGAAGATTTCCAAATAGTTTCAGTCTAAAATCTTGTTTGTCATAACAAAACCCAAATGGCATCATTAATATAAAGAACTGTATGTGTTTGAAAAGATGTCTCTATGCACACAATTCGCGATCTGTGAAGGAATGAGTCCTGCCTTGGTGTTTGTTGAGATATTTTTCTGAGTTCTTCCTTTTTGACACAATTGTTTTATTCCAGGAAGGACAAGAAGAGAATCCTGGTCACTTGCTTTGATTAATTCAATAAATATGTGTTACTCATCTACCGGATCCAGCTGTGTGCTAGACACAGCTTGTAATGAACAAAACGGGAAAAATATCTCAGGGTAGTTGGCATTGTAATGGGCAGCAAAACAAAACAACAGGTAACATGTCGGTATGTTAGACGTGCAGGGAATGAAAGCTATGGAGGCATTGGGAAGGGTAAGGCTATTTTCAGAGTGAAACCGAGAGCCAGTAAGCCCTGGCAGGGACCCCAGTACATGACAGACCCCAGAGATGAAACAAAGATAAACACAGCAGAAGCAGTCAGCAGTCATTGAGGATAAAGCAAGTATTTCCAAAGTGATGCCCATATTTGTGGGGTTGGTATTTTCTTTCAAGGTAGAGGGCCCATGGGGAGTGATATACACTCGGCGTAGGGAATTAGCATTGCAACTGATACTGCAGGTGTGATAGTTCAGTGGGGTGGGAACACACTTGTCTTACATGCTAACGTGAATTCATTAGCAATGGGGGCCCAGAATATATAGTGAACAGGACCCCTGGAGACTCATCTGGAAGCAGAGGAAAATCTCATTCTGTTCAAGGTCTTTGTTTGTAGTGATATCCTAAAGAACTGCCTTGTGGGTCCTCCTGGCCTCAGAAGTGTGAGTTCTGAATTCCTGAAACTCAAGGTAGTCAGACGGGGGCCTCTATAGAAGCAACGATGTGAAAAGAAGCATAGAGCTAAGAGTGGGAACCTCAGGGGAGGGACTGCCTGTCAGCGACGAAGAACATCTCAGGGGGAATAAAAGACAAATAAGAAACAAAAATATCTACACTGTGATCTCGCTTCAAGAAAATAATTATTGTCCTTTAAAACACCCAGCATGCATCACCATGTCGTGGAAATCCTAGCACTAGAATATGAGATGGTCTTTTGCTCCTGAAATGTGAGAACTGAACTTCTGTACAAAATAAAATGAAAAAAAATCACAACTTTGCAAATTAATAAAAATAAGTTAGCAAAATGACTAGAACAACGTGTTTCCTTTCTTCAGTTCATTTTGTCATTGATGATGACATTTGAAATGGCTGTCAGCCTGAGAACAGGCCATGGGTGTTCTACAGCATAGAGGAAGAAAGTCTGAAGTCCAGAATAATTCTGATCCATAGAAATAGAGGCCAGGATCCAGGCAGATGGATGTGCTAGGAAATGAGAGAAGAAGCGAGAGCCTTGTTTGTACAGGATCCTGAACTGCATGTGTGCAGAGCAGAATCTGCAAACACAGAGGCTAAGCGGGCTTGCAGAACTGAACTGAGGTTTTTAAGAACTGCCTTTGAAATTGAGAAGCAAAACCCATATTACTTCAGATGGTTGTAAAAGGCCAAGAGAAAGTTCAAGAGCAATCTGAGTGACCAGGTCCCGGGGGCCTCTAGGAATGAACTTACCAGATGAGGATTCTAAATAAATGGAATAATAGTGCCTTAACAAGGCTCAAGAAAGCAAGGTGTAAAAATTATCATAATCAATAAAGTTCATCAGACACAAGAGACATGAAGGAGCTTTGGAACTGAAAACTAAAATATCTAACTTTTAAGAATATTACTGGGTGAGCTTAACAGTACAATGGGTGTTCCAGGGAAGAATAAATCAATGTGAACACAGGTGAACTGAGAGTATCCAATCCAAGAAGAGAGAAAAAATACTAGACAAACGGTAGACCCTCTGCTGTGTACGGACAATGTCAGAAGATTCAGACAAAGAAAGAGCTGGGTACGGTGGGGATGGGGCACAGCTGTGATCCCATCATTCCCTGTAGAGGCAGGAGGTTAGTGAATTCCAGGACAGTTTTGGCTAGATCACAAAACCTTTGCTCAAAACCAAAATTAATGGCAAAGAACAAAAGGAGAGAGAGAGAGAGAGAGAGAGAGAGAGTCAGGAGAAGAAAGGAAAGGAGAGAGGTGGGAAGGAGGGAGAAGGGGAGGGGAGAAAAATAAGAAAAATAATACTTGAATAATGTCTTAAATTCTTCCAAAATGGTGCTACATACAAAATTAACATTTTTCATCTTTATTAACTTGGGTATTTCTTATTTACATTTCGATTGTTATTCCCTTTCCTGGTTTCCGGGTCAACATCCCCCACCCCCTCCCCCTTCCCTTCTATATGGGTGTTCCCCCTCCTCATCCTCCCTCCATTACCGCCCTCCCCCAACAATCACGTTCACTGGGGGTTCAGTCTTGGCAGGACCAAGGGCTTCCCCTTCCACTGGTGCTCTTACTTGGCTATTCATTGGTACCTATGAGGTTGGAGCCCAAAATTAACATTTTAGGAAAATCGAAAAAGCCTTAAAACAGAATGAAGTTGAAGAAAATCATACCAGGCTACTTGACAGTCAAATTTCTGAAGACCGAAGAATGAAGAGAAAACATTGACACTAGCCTGAGGGGAATGACTTTTCAGAATGGTTTCTCTCTATTCATCAGACTACTGCGGCCAGAAGGGAATGTCTCCAAATATCTACAGAAGTCTAAAAAATGAACAAATGCAATTGGTCCTATCTTTCTGTGCCCTTCACACAAATAAATACTTCCACTCATTCCGCAACCTCGCATGGTAAATGAGAATGGCACTTGCCAGCCATCTGACCTGAAAATGGGATTGTCCTGGGTTCTTTGTAAGTTCAGTGTTGTCAAGAGGGAGGGAGAAAGAAGAGGAGGCCTTGTGGTGCTGCTGGTCACCCAGCCTTTCAGCATCGTTTACAGATGGAGAAGAGGGGGCATGGATATGGGAGGATGGGAAACTTGAAAGCCAATGGCCAAACCAAGGATGGAAGCTCCCTAACCACCTCTATTTTCGCTTAGTGAAACCATGTCATATTTTGGTGCTTAAACATAAATTTTTTTTTATTAACTTGAATATTTCTTATATACATTTCGAGTGTTATTCCCTTTCCCGGTTTCCGGGCAAACATAAATTAAAGAACCACTTGGTGTTGATTCACTGTGTAAGATAAATGTCGTGACTTCCCCCAGCGCGGGGAGCAAACCACACCGTGGTGTAGCTGAGGTCAGTGCTATTGCATGGAGCTTCACTCCCATCCCCACGTGCTGGAATTCTCACACTGGAGCCATCTACCAGAGCAAGATGTTCTGTGGGGAGCGGGTGTAGGGGCAATCCCAAGAGGGCGCCCGGGACTGCTGCTGACTCTTATGACTAGCACCTGAAAGTAAGCCATGCCCCATCCTGAGAGCTGCACAGGTGCACCCTGATGATAGATCAGGCCATGTGACGTGGACCTATGAACGGAGGTTACGCAGACTGGATGGTTGAGGCGGAGTTGAGGGAGGTTATAAGGGAGCACGCTCCAGGGCTGGAGAGAGATTGTTGCTTGCATGCTAAAAGGTTCCTGAATAAACTGCTTTGAGAAGAACATCATGGTGTCACTCCTTTCCTGCTGGTCCGGGTTGGAAGCGACAATGCTCAAAGGTAAGCTGCATCACTCAGGAAGACATATACGAAGGAAGAGAAAGCAAACACCGTCTCCTCCATGGTCAGAATCTACAACTGCTCTCTAGCAGCTGGGGAACTTTCTCCCATAGAAGTGCATTTTTTTCTATACAGAAATAACTTTCTGAGGCGTTTAGTGAGCACTTACATAAATGCTGTTGTCTATGAAACGGCTTTGTAAAAAATCTTACCTGAGTAGTCTAAAATTTGAAAAATTTTAAAATAAGAATAGCTGGTATTTAAGAAATTGTGCTATTAAATGTCATTATGTCAACACCCCAGATAGTATAAGACTTGTTGGACCATTGGAATTAAGGCTGGGTTAACACATTTAACCCAGATGTGGATTACTACCCAAATTTTATTTGAATGCACATACCAAATTACTGAAGAAAGTTTTACTCAGGGAAATTCTTAATATATTTTGTTTTCAATCTGTTAGTGTTAGGGTTTTTTTTGTTTTTTGTTTTTTGTTTTTTTGTTGTTGTTTTGTTAGATTTATTTTATCTGAGCATGAGTTTTGCCTGCATTCCTGTATGTGCCCCAGGTGAGTATCTGATGTCTGTGTGCGTCAGAAAAGGGCATCTGATCCCCAAGAAATGGAGTTACAGATGGTTGTTAACTACTATGTGGGTGCTGGGAATCAAACCTAGGTCCTCTGTAAGACCAGAAAGTACTTTTAACCCATGAGCCATCTCTCCAGCCCTCAGGATTAGGTATTTCACACTAATCCCAGACAGGAATCAGCTCAATCATTGATGGAGCCTAATCTTTAAACACATGGTCTTGTCGGTGATTTACACAGATACACAGGATAGTTTAAAAAAAAAACCTGCTGGCCACTGCCTGGCAAAATATTTATTGTAAGTATTTGGAAGATTTTGAAGAATAGCCCATTAGAAGAGTCCTCCAAACAAAGGACCGCCTTTCTACACTTCACAGACTAAACATGACACTTGCCAAGAGACAGATGAAGAATAGACTCACACGGCTGAAAACACAGACTACACATTCCTCGTCTTCACAATGCCAATATGAGAGACAATTTCTTACGGCCGAAGAAGACTGGAGGCCATCTCCAAGATTGCCACATTTGTTACCACTGTGCTACTCTGTCCACCGTGGCAAAATAACAAGAAATGAAGGCCGGCTTACTTGAGACAATTATTTCATTATTCCACAGTCAGTCTCTGCTGCCTTGGGGTCCGAAATGAGGTGGGGCGTTCTGCTGGCCTTCTAAAAGTGAAAGACACACCTCAGTGTTCCCTTAAAGGCACACTCCAAGGCCCCTCCAAATCTCTCCACAGACCATCCCTCCAAAAATTCCCAGAAACACAATAGCGACACAGGTTAGTGACCAAACCTTTGGGGGACCATTTATAGTCTAAACTACAGTGTTCTCTGAAACCTTAAAAATATTTGAATTGCAAATGCTGTAGTGCTCACATTTTTAATGTTCAAAGAAATGTAACCGGCTGTTAAATCGCATGTCGGTGCTGGAGAGTGGCATTCGAAGCCCTCCCCAGTACTTTTTTCTGAAAGCAAGGGATGTCATAGACAAATGTTTAGTGTTCAAACTATATTTTTATTTTTTTATATCCACTTATTTACTTATTTTGTGTGGGTAACTCTTCAAGTATAAGTGTGGCAGTCTGTGCTGATTTTGACTTTGAGATGTGGAAGTAAATCCTCAGATTGTTCAATTTTATTATCAACAGAGTAATCTGTAAGTAACTCAGAATGAAGAGTATTCCAATAATTTCATTTGAGCATATTTAATTCTATCCTTCCTTACTTCCATCTCCCTGTGTGATATAGTTTGCAGGCATTCTAATAAAGCATTCTAATTTATAATCAGAAGTCCTTTGAAAACAAAGGACTTTTTTCTTCCTTTCTGAAGTACGCAGTGCATATGGTGACATGTGGTCACCTTACTGAGCACAGCTGTATGTTACATGTGTTCTTTTGCTATGTGTCAGTTATCACGCAATGCTCCTTGTTAAAGGTCTGAATAAAGCCTCTTACTCTATTTTATTTATAATTAAGTTATCTTCCAAACTTTGACCACAGACTTCCCATTCATTACTTTGCTGATAACTTCCAGTTAGATAAATGATTGTTTACATTAACAAACATTACTAAGAATTTCTTTTAAAGTCTTCAGAAGAATCCATATTGTTCAGTTTTTAAAAATATGTACTTATATTATAAGGGTGCTTCACCTGCATATATATCCGTGCACCATGTACATGCAGTGATGGTGGAGGCCAGAGGACGCCATCGGATCCTCTGGAACTGGATATACAGGAAGTTCTCAGTTGCCATGCAGGCATTGGGAACCAAACTGGGTCCTCTAGGAGAGCAACCAGTGGTCTTAATCACTGAGCCTTCTCTCCACCCTGTTGTTTAGATTTACAAGAAGCTAACCCTTTCTCTTACATGGTACTTTAACCACTGCTACAGTGCACACAGAGATCCACTTTAAATAAAGGTAATATATCTGTGAACTTAATTATTTCGAATGCCAAAAAAAGGCATGTCTATGATGTTAAAGTACATTGTTCTCATAAATGAGTCTTCAGGTTCTAGAGGGTTTTTTTTAAATTTATTTTAGTTTCCCATCCTTCGGTCTGCAGTAATTATTGAACACTTTAATCCAAACCCGAGGAGAAAGAGCACATGGCTACAAAGGCAGACAGACATACCTATGGCAACTGGCACCTGGGCAAGCAAGATCAAGGATCTGGCATTTTTCAGGTCAGATTTTACCAACACTTTGTCATTTTGATAAACCAAATCGATGTAAATGTGACTGTAGAAGGAATTGTGGAGGGCAAGGTTTCTGTCCATTTTAAAATCTGGAGTTAGCAAAGAAAGGTTATCAATGCTATAAACATTTTGTTTTATATAGTATTATAATACATTCTGACTATATTCAAACTCATTGAAATGTACAGACTTTGAGTCTGAACACGTATGTGCTTGTTTGAGTGGTTAATTTAACTGCAAATTATTTGCAAAAAATTTGATTTTTACTTCAAAAGTATTTTCCTCACTTTGTCTTAAGTGAAAGAAAACTATTTGAGGGTTAAAAGGCAGTAATATACATTTTAAGACTTTCAGACCCAAATGAATATCCTTTAAAATATTACATTATAAACATTCAAATCAGCATTCAGAATTCAATTATTTAAAGAATGATTGGTGGCCATTTCCCATCTCTTCCTTCTCCAGGGTCTATGGACAACAGGCCTATTTATCATCATATCCACTCTACATGCTCCAAAGTAGTTGACCCTCGGTCCATAGAGCCATACACTGAAGCTAGAAAGTGGTCTTGCTTCAAAGGCCAATGCTCTAAACAATCTTCATTATCAGAAGAAGCAATGGAGATGAGGATGCTGCCAAGAGTGTCTCAGTGTAAGGCAGTAATATACAGTCCAAAGAGAGTAAGTAAAATCCAAATCGTAAAGCTAGGCAAGGCATAGGAGGGTACAACCGATGAGGCTTATTCCAACATCTGTTATATTTAAATAGTTCTCAAAGATGTCTAACTCCTAAATTTTAATTACAGTATGGATGCTCCAACAATAATACCCTCAACTGTATTTGTCTAAACAGACAAGAGCCAAACTATCTTATGAATAAAGCTAGGTGCCAACCAATATGGTTTAAAGTACTTTGCTAAACTTTATATCCAGTAATTACCTGATTTGTTCATTAAAAACATTTACACTAACATATAAAATAACACTTTCATATACTCGCTTAACCAGTGTTTAAATATTGCTTGACCCAATCCCAGGGAACAACCCACTCTTGTGGCCTATCCACAGATTTACTAGTGTTGAAGACAGGGAACAGTCAAGAAAATGATACACAAAACTTTGTTGTTTTCTCCTAAGTGGTCTAGTGATAAAATACCCACATTGAGTGTCATCAGGCATTATAAAAATAGATCTTTTTTAAAAAAGATTTTTATTTATTTTATGTATGTGAATACACTGTAGAGTGAGTACACTGTAGCTGTCTTCAGACCCAACAGAAGAATGTTTCGGATACCATTACAGATGGTTGTGAGCCACCATGTGGTTGCTGGGAATTGAACTCAGGACCTCTGGAAGAGCAGTTGGAGCTCTTAACCACTGAGCTATCTCTAATAGATCTTGAAGCATAGTGGCTATGAATCCCAGGAGACTAAGGCAGGGAGATCTATGAGTTCAAGGTCCTCTGGGACAAAGCAAGTCCCAGATCAGACGTGGTGGTACACACCTTTAATCTGGAACACACCTTCTGCTGGAGACCTACATAAAGACATTGGAAGAAGGAAGATTCTCTCTTCTTTACCTGTTTGCCTTGTGGGACTGAGCAAATTCTAGATCCTTTGACTTCCATTCACAGCTGCTGGTGACCATTGTTGGGGAACTGGACTACAGACTGTAAGTCATCAACAAATTCCCTTAATATATAAAGACTACCCAAAAGATCTGTGACTCTAGAGAACCCTGACTAATGCAGATGTCACCTTTATAAAATAAGTTCCTTCAACAATTTTCAGTCAACCAATTGTACAAGGAGGATGTAGAGATGAAGCATCGAGAAGATGGTAGAAATCTTGAAGACCATCACAGCACACATGCTCTTAGCATATCGAAGAAAATCCTGAAGACCATAACAGCATTAGAGTGTCAAAAAACCCTTAAAGACCATCACAGACTGTTTCTGCTCCCAGGGACTTTCACAGGGATTAAGTAACAACCCCAAAGTAAAGGCACAGGGCATATGGGGCTGAGGAGAGCTGGGAAGAAGGGTGGAGAGATGGGTGATGGCACACAGACGCTCTGACTTTCAGCTGGGGCAAAAGAGCAAGCCCAAGGGATGGATGCTGGAGAATGGATCCGCAACCTTGGGGATGGACTGGATCAAAGGACAGTTCACTGAGGAGTTGTTGAGAAGTCATGAGGTGAAATTGAGAGTGGATTGGATAATCTTGAAGGTGTCCCTACACAGCTTAAAGGTGCTTCCTCTTCACAGTCTTCCTTTCAAATGTCTTTCCCACTGAACTGTGATACAGGCTTCTTCTGGAAGCATCCCATAAAAGCCATAGGCAAAGTTAGGAACCATTTTCCTGGGCTCCAAGGAGGTATCTTCGTCACACTATATATTTAGTGAGAATAAGGCTCAAGATTCTAAGAAAGTTCTGGAAGAAATTCAAACTTGGTCCCATGCTTACTGTCTTGTTTTCCTGCTCCTGGACTTTGGCGTAGGACGGATACTTCAAACATCATGAAAACACACAGAAAAGAGGAACCATTCCTCGACTATCCATCAGTTCCGTGCTCAGAGTTCTGGCTGCTTCCTGTGTTCTTTGTCTTAGCAGCTACCAGCAAGCTTCCCAGCTTCACTCCAGGGGGACCTGGAAGAGGAGGGTAAAGGAGGATCCATGCTAGGTGTCCCCTGGAGCTAACTGGAAAAGTCACTGTGCTTTGAGAAAGCCATGGAGAATGACAATGGTCTTCAGCACTTAACAGGGCACTGAGGCTGCCGACATGAACAGCAGGCTTTCCTCAGCACACAGGAGCTGCCACCTGAGCTGAGGCGGAGGATAAAGCTGATGGGAGAGTGTAATACCAACAACGAAAGCCTGTCACCCAGCGGTGTCCCCTGGGGCCACCTGTGGGTAACAGGTTTGGCTATAAGGTCAGAATGACAAGTCACTAAACTATCATAAGGGCATTGTCAGTCCTAGGGACGTTTACTGAGGAGATGTGCTCCGATAACTAAAAGATGAAATACCTCTGTTTAGGGTGAACTCTCCTAGTGTGGTCAAAGCAACCCAAGGAGGAGGAGGGATAAGTTGGAAACATTCTTGCTTGCAGGATCTGGGAGGACACTCGGTGTTCAAACCACAGAGAATTTATTGGGAACTATATTTGTGTTTTATAATTTTCCAGAGGTAACTCCTATTTTCTTCTTTTCCCAGGGACACAGAATGGGGTAAATTCACTGCGAAAAAAGGCAAGTCCTTAATTTCCCTTAGTGATGAGAGATAATGAAAATACAGGTCACTAAACATGGACTGTAGAGAAAATAAAACTGAAATTCCAGTGTGCACGCATGTGCAGAAGAAAGAGACACCATGGTTTGCCTTCGCTGACAGATGAAGCAACTGTATCTGAACAATGGAAACCACCTGCTAGCCCTTGCTTGTCAGTCATCGAGAAGTCAGAAGTACCAGGCCACACGGAAAAGCAATTCATCCTAGGGTCAATTAAAAAAAAGGCATCCGGTACACAGTTTTCAGTGTCATTGTCGTCATCCTAGTGTTATTGGCCATGGAAAACTTTTTCTTCTGCACATATACCTCTTTGGAAATAAACTCCTTAATTATTTTTCTACTTATTTAAAGCAAAATTAAATACAAGCTAACTACTGTGTCTAAGTTACAGATAATAATTGCTACTTTATTTTTCTTTAGGATGTGGAACTGTGATTTCTTAATCAGTGCCCTTGAAAAGGCTAACTAAACATTCATGTAATATAGAGATACACAATCACACATTTAACCGTGGAAGGGATAAAAAAATGCAATTACATTCAGATAAGAATTAGGAGAAAGTAGTTATGTGTCATTTAATTAGCTGCAAAGAATCCCACAGGGACTGAGTTCCAAGCTCTTAAACCTAGTGTTAAATTAAATGCCTAATGACCTGTCATAGTTCTGTCGGCTGACTGACAAGTCCCGAACGGGCATTCGAGTCCTCCATTACTCGGTGGCAGGCACCGAGAATGTTGCTCAGAAAGAAACTGAGGAGATGCATCTGGGGATTTGAGATTCACAGCAGCAGCAGGTGTGTGTGAGCATATGGAGCACAGGCCCAGGCATTGAGTTTGTGAGTGTCTACCACAGAGCAGCAGCAGAGAGCAAGCATCCACAGGAAGGCTGGTCCCTCCCATAAGTTTTATGTCACTTGGTGTGGTTTCACCAACTGACATCCTAGCACCTGCCTGGCTTGTTTGTTCACTCTCACAGGGGAGAAGATCATGGTTCAGCAAGCCACCAACAGTTCTTATAAAACTGCTGGGAAGTGAGGTGATCATCAGTTCGTCTGTGATTTTATTTTAGAGGTGACTTTAGGTAAAAACACATCCTTAAAGCAAAATATATAGTAGATAGATAGATAGATAGATAGATAGATAGATAGATAGATAGATGAATGGGTAGGTGGGTAGGTGGTAGATAGATAGATAGATAGATAGATAGATGGATGATAGGTAGATGGGTAGGTGGGTAGATGGTAGATAGATAGATAGATAGATAGATAGATAGATGGATAGATGGATAGATGGTAGATAGGTAGATACATAAATAGATAGATAGATAGATAGATAGATACATACATACATACATACATACATACATACATACATACATACATAGATGATAGATGGATGATAGATAGGAAGAGAGAAACACAGACAGACTGAGAGGTGGTAACATCCCCCACTGCCTATTAAAAGCACATGGCCTTCCAGGGACCCCAGTAAGGCCAATCTTTGTTACAGAACACTAGTGGCATTTGGGAGTTTATTTTTAATCCGTTCATTTATTTCCAGTGTAGGAAGCTTGGGTTGAGCGATCATTAGCTGTAGGTAGCTTATAAACGAATCGACGGCCTTGCGTTTAACTTGGGGTGTTTTAGGCATGTGTGTGCTTGTCACCTACCTGCCTGCTGACACATTCCTCTTGGGAGGTCTTAGAGCTATGGCCTTTGTGTCCCCAGTCCCTTGTGTCTCTTTTGATACCAATATTGTTTCTTGACCATTAAAGTTTGGAAAAATTCAGAAATATAAAACTGTAACTCTTGGATGGTGCTGAGGTGCTCTAGAGAGCCGGAATCAGTTCAGTTCCCATACAGTGGGAGGGCCAAACTGACAGGGACCTTGCCATTTTCTCATTCCGTTCAATCAAGGCCAGATTAAAGGGAAATAAGAAGGGCTTATCAGGGGACTGATCTAATGTTGACTCTCTCCTCCCTTTACCAACTCTATTAACTCACAAGACCAGAACCCAGATTAGTGACAAGATTCATTCAACTCCACAATGCTGCTGACAAACTTCTGTTAAAGGAAGAGGTAAATTAAGAATAGGCATTTTCCAGCTGATTTGCAAAGTCATGAAGAGGTGGATTGACAATGTTTCACTGGACAGGATGTATTAATCTGTTTTTTTGTTATACAATATCTAGGCTACTCTGCTGCTGGATTGGTTTTTCACAATGTTCTCAGTGATGTGTGACTGAACCTACGTAAGATTTTGGCTATACAAATACTTAGGGAATCTGTCAAGTTCTCCACACATATCCAGTGGTGCTACAAATATGAGGAATGACAGCATGGAAATAATTTTGACCTTTACAAATTCTACATCCTTGACGATTATGCCAGAGATCAAGTGACAAGCTTCCTAAGACATGTCCCCAGCCATACTTCTCTCTTACCTAATGCAAGGAGTTCCAGCCTAGCTAGGGGTACATGGTTCTGACATTTCCCCAGTATTTCATGACTGTTCATTCTGAATGGCACTGGGTTTCTCTCTGTCACAGCTCTGAGTGAGACCAAAAGGATTATTGACACAACAATAGGTAAAAAGAAGAAATATGTTTTGCCATTAGGATTTAAACTTGCACTCTGAGCCCAACATTTAATAGGATAACATTTAGCACCTTTTAATTCTCTGTGACTGGGGATCCATACAGTAAACAAAACAGAAACCGATAGTATATAGAGCATGTCTGTTTCCAAGATTTTGTGCACAGCAACCACAGAATTTAACACAGTCGTTGTTCTGCACTGCTTGGACTGGTGCATGGTAACATGTGCTTTACAAAAGCATGGTTCCTGTAACTATGGCATCTTTAGTTTAATTCATAGAAATGGGTAGGTTCCTGGCAGGTGAGATATTGGCATTTCTTTTGGGAAAAACATTTGAACAAATCTTCAGTCCAGTTCTAGTATGAGGGCTATTAATGTATATGTTGCTTGTTTTTGTCAAGCTGACACTGGCTAGAGTCATCAGGGAAGAGAGACTCTTGAAAAAGCAAAAGGAAAAATGGAAAAAAAGTACCTCCATGGGTGGCCTATGGCCATGTCTGATTCAACTTTTCTTGAATAATGATTGGCATGGGAGATCCAAGACCACTGAGAGAGGTGCCCCCACAGGGCAGTGGATGTGGGTGGCATGTATATATGTGTATATGTGAATGTGTGTATACATACACATACACTAAAAACAAAACAGACAAAAGAAGATGGAGTCAGGGGGATCAAGCCAGTAAGCAGCAGGGTTCCTCCACAGTATGTTCTTCAGTTCACCAGTTCCTACCTTGAGCTCCTACCCTGACTTCCTGCAGTGATGGAGTGAGACTTGGTAGTGTGAAATGAACTAACCCCTCACCCATGCTACTTTTGGTCAATGTTTTACCAGAGCAATAATAAGTAAACCAAGACAGTGCATAGATTCATGGAGTAACTATTTTTGAGATTTCTGTAAATACTGCCATTTAATAAGGAAACCAAGCAAACAAGAACATGCACAGAACTGAGGGGTTCTCCACTCCACTCAGATGTACGCATGACTGAGCAGCTACTGACACAGCAAGACTGGCGAGCAAGATGGGAACACTCCTAGCACAGCATAGTGTAGGATGTATATAATGAGGGACTTCTTAAGGAGGCGAGATCCTTTTTAATAGTAATATATTCCCTACACAGTCAATGGCACATTAGCTCCCTGAAAGGCTTTAAGCTGATATTTTAGGTTAATGGTCAATGTGATGACTATTGTAACACCGAACTCATGACTTTGTATACAATTAGGATCTTATTTCCAACAGGGATGAGTTGCAGGGCAAGTGGGCTGTGAGGTGAGCACTCAAGAATAAGAAAGGAGTTAACTCACCTCAAGATGAATGGGAAGGAAAGAGACACAGACCTGAGGCAAACCTCAAACCTGTTTAGACTAAACTAAGGAAAACCTGTAATAAAAGCTTGGAAGGCAAGGCATTCCACTAAAGCAGAGTTCTATTTAATACATGTGATTTTGATCAAAGTTTTAGAATCAAATATATTTGAGGTCAATACTTTTTGGATAATCTAGAAATATGTTTCATAAAACCCAATTTCCGATTTTAAAGGGTATGCACAGGAGTAAAATTTTATTATGGATATTTTTATGCTGCTATCAGTCAAACAGTTTCATGTTGCCTCATAAAAACTGTCAGCCCAGAAAAAAAACCTGCTCTTTGATACCAAATGAAGAATTTCATGAGCAACCATAGAAGAATTATTGTCATTTTTCTTCTCCACTGACACCTCTACGACCGAAAGGAGAAAATGCAAATTGTGTTCTTAAGAAGCATTCCTCTGAAAGGCCATTACTAATTCTTTCTTTCTTATTACAGGTTTTATTTAGTCGTCTTTCATCTTGGTGTTTCTCAGGGACCTATCACCTCCAAGATCACAGCTGCGTATTAGCAGAGTAACAGAGGCGTCTTGAAAGGTTGATGAGAATGACAAGACGCCTTGCCTTCCGCTGTTGATGTTGACATGCCAAACAAGGGATATAAATGGTGACTTTTGCTCCCCAGACTTTGAAGGTGAGCTCACTTTGTAAATAGACAAAGAACGGAGATAAAGAAACAGGTATTAAAGGGATAAATATTTTTAATGGTTCGATGTGTTCGCTGTCTCTCCTAATTGACTAGAAAGTGTAAAGAGGGCTAGGCTGGGTCATCAAGCAGGAACAGGTGCCCTGAGCTCTGCCTGGAGTTTGTCACGTGACACAGTCAAAAGCCTTAATGATGGAGAAATGAAAGAATGATTCAGCTGCATGAAGCTCTTTTGTAAGTCAACACGCACGGGCATATGTGTATGTAAGAGATTCACACTAAAATAATTGTCTTGGCTTTAAAGCAAAACGAAACAAAACAAAAATTCAGTAGCTTGGAGGATTCAGTCTCACTAAAGGCATTCTGTCATGAGGATACTAACAGTGATTATCAGAAGCTTGTGGGGGGCGTTCAGAAAGTCTCTGTGACTGAAAGTGAAGTTAAAACTGAAGGAGCAAGAACAGTGTAAAATATAATAATAAATAAAAAAAAAACAAATAAAGCCACTTGATTCCTGTCTGTTATGATGAACACTTGAACCTGGCATCTTGCCTCTTTGTTTTTTGTTTTGTGGTTTGAACATCTGGGTGATTTTATTACAATCACAGTATAAAGGAAAAATACCAACACTGCACAGGCGACCTGGACAATCATTAGCCAGTTCTGTAAATGCCCCAACCCTGAAGAGAACAAAAGAAAGACGATCATGATGCCATGCTAACAAGAGATCTTTTAAACCTGCCCCCAATCTAAGTTCTACCTATTAGCAATCAGGCACCTCCACGGCCAGCCCAAGGGGCCTGGGGACAGCAGGACAAACTATCACTAGCTGCAGGGAGGGGACACATTCCTACTGTTGTTGGTGTTGCATGTCCTCCTCCTGCGCATGCCCTACCAATAAGCGGTCCCATTCCTCCCCTCTTTTTTTTTTTTTTAATTCCTTCACCCAGAGGCAGCCTCTGTATCCCCTCCTCCTTTTCTGAATAAACCTCCCATGTGAGACCTGTAGCATGGTGGGACTTCTTGGATCCCACTGTCTAGATCCAATACTGTCTGTCTCCTGAAGTCCCATCATGCCATAAGCTACAATGTTCACAGTGGATTTTTCACTCTGGTCTTTAGAACTTTCAAAATCATGTCCATTCTTCATCACTTCATCTGTCTGCTGCATATTAAAATTGTTTTAGTTTCTTTTAGACAATGGGTCCTTGATTCTTAAACATGAAGACCCCAAGGCCCAAGTCAGCGCAAACTCAGTAGCTCCAGAGTCGGAGGGCGTGAACAGAACCTTTGTTCCCATCCCTTTCAGAGGGAGACTTCAGTCAGTCTCAGCCGCCATGAGAACCACACAATAGTCAAAACCGAAGAAAGCGAGTTCAGGTATTCAGAACCTGAAACATTTAGTAAATATCAATAGGGAAGCAGCAGGGCTGATACGGAACAGGCAATGCCCAGTATAAAACCAGTGGGACATTTTAAAACAGAGTCTAGACAGATTGCTCAGCAGAAAAGAGCACTGGCTCTATAGAGTCCTCGGTTCTCAGCGTCTGATGGCCACTCACAACCATCTGAGACTCCAGCTCTGAGGGACCGCGTTTCCCCTTCTGGATTCTGCAGGCTCTGCATGTATGTGGCACACATACGTTCAGGCAAACACATCAAATAAAAATAATTTTAATAAAGACAAAGTACAATTGATTAGTCCCTTTTCTATACCCATCCTTTCCGTATCATGTAGTTTTCTTCATAATACGGAAAAGGTTATGAATAGGTAATTATTTTGTGAGGGGCCTAGGTACAGACGTGAGGGGCCTAGGTACAGATGTGAGGGGCCTAGGTACAGATGTGAGGGGTTTAGGTTTCTTCACTGAAAACATCAAAATCCACCCAAATTTCATTGAAAAGCTATTTCACACAGCTAATTCTTTAGTCCCTATTCCTGACAGATCAAGAAGGCGAGCAAACATAAGAAAAGCTCTAATAGATTCATTGCTGTTGAACAGAAGACTCTTCTTATGTTGGTTCCTAATAACGCATTCAAGGATAATAGTTTATAATTAATTAATAGTCCTTATGCCCACCCACATGTGTTACTCTTCCTATGAATTTGTAAGGAATATATACATTATACAATCAGTTTTATTAAGTAAATGAGAAAACACAGCAAGCTCTGTATGGGACCCTCTAGAATTTAGCGCCTAGACTGACAAGGGTTATAAATGGTAGAATCAAAATTCTCCACCTAGTCTAGGGAATCCAAATTTATTGGTCTTCCATTTCATTACAAGTTGAATGTACGTGCTTTCACGCAGATGCCAAAAGGAACTTCAAATTATTGAGCGACTTATCACTATTCTTCTGTGTGGAGATAATTATGAATCCAGCCAGCATTAAATGCCACCTCCTTACAAGAGAATAAAAGTGCTGTTAAATGTAACACTAATTCTGAGTAGCACCGGCTTGTCAGTGATGCGATTCTATCTCATTGATGGATTGTGTCTGGCAGCACTCACCTCTTTTTGACGGTACTTAATGGCTAATTTTAGCCTCGCAAGATCATTTCCACTCTGTTCTTCGATCAGGCTATTGTCATCACGGTAATTAAGAATGATTTCCAGCTCTCTGGAACTCCGTGTCTGATCGAGGAGGTCCTTAGCAAACTGTTTGCACTGTCTAGACAGCTCCTCATACTCCGACTTGAATTCATTCTCCACCTTACTCAGTTCTTGCAGCTCCCAGCTTAACTGAAAGGCGGTGAGGAAAGGGTCTTCACTTGACAGCGCAATGAGCGAGGGGCTGGCCAAAGCCTTGTAGATGTTGAGCCTGGACCGTGAGTGCCTGAGGCTGTCCACGTCTGAGCTGGAGACACACTCAACACAGTTACAGCGGACCTCGTGGGGTCTGGGCACCGAGACACCCTTCTGGACCAAGAGTTTGATGATCTCATAATTATTTGTATGTGCAGCCAAGATGATAGGCGTGATGTCTGGGGTGAATTCAGAGAACTGTTTGTCAAGGAGGATGGGAGGCACCTGCAAAGGGAAGAAAGCAGAAGTGTGGGTGCACATTCATTTCTTGAAGCCTTTGAATTACAAACAGCACAGGGCAGCGGTGCTGAGCGAGGATCATAAATCATTTGTCATGGTTCCTTGCAGGAGAGAGTCCTCCCCCTAAAAAAAAAGTGACAAAAAAATTTCAAGGAAATTCAACTCCAATATAATAAAATATCCTCCTTGAAAAATGAATTGTGACTTTTTTCCCTGACATTTTAAAATGGATGGTCGTGTTTACTAGATGAAGAGCTTTCCTTATGCCTCCTTCCTTACTTCCTTTCTCAACAGATAATCTTTTCTTTTCCACAGATACCAGCTTGATAATCAAGGAACAAGCTTCTTACAAAAGTGTTTAAAACCAAGATCCTGGAGCTAGAAAGGTTGCCCAGTAGTTAGAGCACTGGCTGATCTTGCAGAGGTCTTGGCTTCAGTTTCTAGCACCAACATGGTGGCTCACAGCCGTCCATAACGCCAGTCCCAGGGCATCCTTTATCTGACCACTGCGAACATGAAACACACATGGTACACATTCATACCTGCAGGCAAACGCTCATGATGACTTTGAGTGTTTTCCTAAGTCTTACTGTAAAGATAACGACGTTCCTAATGGAGTCATTTTAACATCAGATCGCCCTGTAGTTATCTGCACACACGGAGACTCTGTTTCCTCATGTCACTGCCATTCTCAGATGTCATCTGTGTACTTCACGGTGAAGCCACTTGGCTCCAATCTGAGGCACACAATGTCAAAAGTCCACGGTGTGATACTTTACCCAAATTTAGAAATACTTGTTATTAGAATATGTATTTTTATATGAACAATGAAATAGACAATTTTAGGAGTGAACTTTATCATAGCCTGACAGCTACCTAATCTGAGTCTTTGTCCCTTTCTATTCAGAATTGCTTAGAATATATTACACTGACAGAAAAAAAATGTGCACGTAATATTATTTTGTGTATTGGAGCTGTTTAAAATAGTATACATTTTATTCGTTTCTTTGTTTGTTTTCAAGACATGATCTCACTATTTAGCTCTGGCTGTCCTTTAATTAACTGTGTAAAACAGGCTGGCCTGTTCACCTGCCTCAGCCTCCAGAGTGCTGGGATTAATGGCATGTACTACTAAGCCCAACTAGCGTTCATATTCTAGTATGGTTGTTTTCTTAGTTGGGCACTGAACATGCAAACAGGTTTCTAACTCTCTTTCATGTAGACTAGTTTGCCTAATTACAGGATGTTTCCATGACTCAGGGATCTTCTGCATGCTCAGAATACCATACAAAGAACAGAAGCCATATAAAACAGACACTTTTTCCAAGTAGCTTAATCAAAACTGGCTAAGTTGCTATTTCATTTTGTTTGAGGGTGTAAAGTTTCAGTGTATTGTAATAACAGAGTTTTTAAAACTTGGTTTATAAATATCTTTCTCCCTCATACATCATTTAAAGATCATTTTAAAATCCAATTAATGGAAGCTATTTAGAATTTGAAAACTCATAATGCGCACAATCACGCAAAGGTATATTCCTATATGAGCTACTTGATCAAGAACAAGCGGCATTTATATGAAGAATCCATTCATGAACAGATAGATGGATGGATGGTGGATGGATGGAAAGAGGGATCGTTTAGGTTGCACTATAATCCAATCAAATTCCACTATACCATCTCAGGGCTAACTTACTGCTCCAAAGGAATAAGTAGTATGCGGATGGCCAACATTCCGCAGCACAGCTCTCTGGTTTCAGGGTAAGGTGAAGGATTTACCAGCATGCCCATGGTTAGCCCGTGAAGCAAAGATGGCCGCCGGGCCTTCTACTGTGGTTGTGTGGCTGCAACCTTACATGTGCTACTGACATGATGGAGCAGCTGAGAGTGAACCGACCGCTTTTACCTGCCTACAGCTCTAAGAGCACAGACCTTTGACCTCTGTATGGCAGGAACTCACAAAATCTTAGGCTGCCTGTGGAGCCTAAGGCAGGAGAACACTACTCTGAGGAAGGCATGTTGCACTTGTAGGGAACATATTTAAATATATTTACAACATGTCATATGTGCATGCATACACAGGTACATACACTTCTCCATGAATATTCACAGTGGACATCATGAGAGGTAATTAAACTGATTGTGGATTAGTGATCAGCCTATGAGAAACATGGTATAATAATGATATGATCAAAAAATTGATTTTTTTAACCTATAGGTATAATTTAAAGGAACCACATATGTCATTTAGGAGTTAGAAAAATTAAATATATCTCCTCTTAGTTCATACATGCATATTATTTTTTATCTATCATATCCTAAGTTAAACTATTTACACACGGCCAGCAAGCACTCAGTGGGTTTAAAGCAGAACATATGAAATTGGGAGATACAAGCACTTGGGGTGGGAGTAATTAGGTGGGGAGAGCGGGAGTGGATGTGGATTTCATCAAAACCAAAAAAAATGCAATTGAAAAGTCCCATTGAATTGAATCAGAAGCATCAATAGAATGTTTTTATTGTAATGTACTGATCAAAGAGTAAATGATCATTGGTCATTTAGAGAAGAAACTAAGAAATTGGACCTTAAGGAAAGGCACATATCATATTTAAGTTTTGAAACCATGAGGTTATAACTAGTGAAAGAGAGAATGGTTTACCTTTGTTGTTACTAGAGATTATCAAGTGGAAAAAGGAGACTGTAACATATACGACACACGTGCACAGGGTGCAAACACGGAGACCATAGCATATACAACACACATGCACAGGGTGCAAACACGCATGCCAGTTTTCTTCATGAAGGGAACTATCTGGCAAGTGTATCACATAAGTAAAAGAAACGTAAAGAGAAATCAAAGTTAAATAAAACATAAATAGCAAGGAAGGTCTCTGTTCTAAGAAATGATTGGTCTACGGACGATGGCCCAGACCTCTGGTGTGCGAGAACAATCACACCAGCTTAGGTGCCTGCTAAGATCCAAGGCATAAAAACCAATGCATCACAGTCACCAGTGTTGCAAGAAACATGAGGAAAGAAGGGACAATTCTGAGTATTCTCACTACAAGGAAATAACAAATGACCCAGGCGTGGGACCTGCTTAATACGTTAACTGAGGTTTTGCTCAGTGTGCACTGCTCCCAAAACTTGAATAATTATATATGCCCAAACTACATTTTAAGGAGGAAATGAGAAAAATCTGCCTTGGACAGCTTATATGATGGCACTGTGCTTGGAAAAGTTACCATACACTGTATCAGACATGCAAGGTTCCACGCAACATTCATATGTCAAAAGTCAGTATGTAAAACAACATATTACACAAAGACCTTTTAAAATCGAAACACTAATGATAAAATATTTAACAATGATGAATGAGCTAAAGAAAATTAAAACCTAGTAGAAAAAGTATAATCGTACTATCTGGAATAGCATCCAAATATGGGGAAAATCTATTGTCGGTAGATTTTGGCTAAACAGAGAAATCAATGACTGGCCATTGCATAGAAAACCAGACAGAGCAGAATGCTCAGCCTTAAATGGGACATATATATCGCATCACCTCCCCCCCAGGGTCAGGGATCACTGAGGTAGAGAGACTGAAGAGGCAAAGTCGGCGCGTGAATCCATGAACCGGTGTCTGCATGTCCGAGCAAGGCAGCTGCACACATCATCTCAAAGCGACTGTGACAGCATGCACGTGTCATGCAAGCCCAAACCAAACCAGATCTCAGCGTGAAGTGGGAACCAACTCCCACCCCTAGCTAAGGAGCTATTAGCAGTTGTTAAGTGTTGGAAGGAGACTTAGTTGTCTTAGGAGTCCGCCTCTGGTAAGCAGACGGCAACCCCGTGGAAGGCTCCGTGTATACAGACAGGATCACCTGGGCAGCACAAGTTTAGGTTAGGTTAGGTTTTAAGGCACAGAGCTGTATGGATGGCAAAGTAGGAGTGGGGAAAGCTGGGAGAGAAGGTTAAATAGAATCAAAGCACATTGCACAAAAATCCTCAAAAAGTAATGAAAAATTAATGAGTGTGATGGTTTGTGTATGCTCGGCCCAGGGAGTGGCACTATTAGGAGGTGTGGCCCTGTTGGAGTACGTATGGCTTTGTTGGAAGAGGTGTGTCACTGTGGGTGTGGGCTTTACAAGCCCCATCCTAGCTGCCTGGAAGCGAGGCTTCCACTAATAGCCTTCAGATGAAGATGTAGAACTCTCAGCTCTGCCTGCACCATGCCTGTCTAGCTGCTGCCCTGCTCCCAGCTTGATGATAGTGGACTGAACCTCTGAACCTGTGAGCCAGCCCCAATTAAATGTTGTCCTTGTAAGGGTTGCCTTGGTCATGTGGTCTCTTCACAGCAGTAAAACCCTAACTAGCACAATGAGTTTAAACAAGAGAACTGAAGAAAATATAAACATTGCTAACCTATAAAATATGGGGGAAATCATAAAATCATCATTATGTCAAGTTCTATTAATATATATATATTTCTAGCATTTTGTTGGAATCTTTTAATATTGAAGTTGATGAAATAATAATCATTAATTAATATGGAGGAATTATATAAGAGTAACTATAAATTATTGTACAGACTGTGCTTCAAGAATATAGCAAAAATATCAATTGTCTGAACAGCTATTTTTCCAGAATGATCCCTGAGGATTATATGTTACACCTCTGCATGCGAGTGGTGGAGTCTGTAATCCTGTGGATAAGCAGAACATTTATTAAATGACACTTAAGCAATTTTCCACCCAAACAAAATTATTCCTCTCACTCAGTTTAGAACAGTAAATTTAATATGAAGTAAATATTTAAATATTAAAAACAAAAGGCAACATTATTATAGAGAAAAATAAATAGTTATGTGGCCCTGGGGTTAAGGAGAACTCTCTCAGCAAAAATGTAAACATGGAATTGAAACCTGAATATTTTATTATTCAGTCCTTGCATGAAATGTTGAAAAATACCAAGTATGAAGTCAGAGAAAGAACTGATAAACCACAGTAAGGGACATATGGAACATAGGGAAGACACTTACTGTTCCCACTACTCAGAACAGCAAGGACTGGAAAAGAAACTTCTGTGCCAGGAAAGAGACACATCGATGCCTCTAAACATCTTCCTTACAGGAGAAAAATCAAAGCACTAAAAACAAAATGCCAGGATATTTCTCATTGACAGTCACACAAAGGAAAATTAAAACAATAGCAAAATGTATCATGCTCCTACCGTTTTGCCCAATTTGAAACACCATGGAGACAGGTTACAACAGTGATGGACTGGTAGTTCCTGTAGCCTTGTAGGAGGGAGGGTACCTGCTGCTTTTGTGAATTCTGAGACCCACACTTTTTACTTCCAAAAACACTTCACACAAGCAGGCACGGCGACAATATGTCTCCATACTTCTCCACACAATGACCTGACTTAACCCCAGGTTCTACATCCACATTCAACAAAGCACACATCAAAAGTTCCTTAAATAATGTTTCTACTGGGAATAAAGAGATGGCTCAGAGGTTAAGAGTACTTACTGTTCTTGCAGAGGACCCAGGGTTTAACTCTCAGCATCCATGTAGTAGCCCAAAGCCATCTGTAACCCCAGTCCTAGGGATTCTGACACCCTCTTCTAGCCTTTGTGTGCCCTGAATGTACATGAGTGCAGGCATATACAGACAAAACATTTATACACATAAAAATTGTAAATAAAATGTATCTGCACTAGGTAGGTATAAAATTTTATTTGTTATCCTTCCTCCCTATGTAAAAAAATCTAATTATGGACAAAACCATCTCGGTTAGTTGACTGATATCATGTAGATGTGCCTGGAGCTTGGTGATAATGCTATAATAGCTAACATGTATGAAACACCATGCTCTACAGCCTGTACTGAGAACTTGGGATTAACCTTGGCCAAGTTTCAGGATTATTATTATTTCTTAGGTAAGTGTTCTGTTTTATACAAATGGCAAGTCTTAGTGAAATTATTTATGTACCATGTCCATGGTTATAAATCCATTCACCCTGACTTTAGATTATTCAATAGACTATACACTTATGTTTGAACCTTTATTATTTTATTCACACACACGTGCTAGGCATTGATGCTGAGACCCAAACTCAGATCTCTTGGAAACACTCTTAGCCTATGAGCCATCTCTCTAGCCTTGAGAGTATGTTATCTTCTGGCAAACATGCTGGTCTGAGAATTGCTCAGGCACCAAGATAGGATGATCCCCATTAAGTTCTGCCTCAATCACTTTTAGCTACATGAAAATGGCAAGGCCAATTAATACCTTTCTATTTCTGCTCTCCCATTCTCTAACGTATTTCAGATCTTTCTCACTATCGATCAAGATTCAGAGAAACATATATCAAAGTTTATTCCCACAGGATTGTGGTAGAGTTGAAAGGTGAAACTCAGTTGATCTCTATAAATCACCAAACAGAGGGCGGTGTGTATGACAACCCTGGGGCTGTTTGGAGAAAGAGCAGAGAACTGTCTTGTTCAGTTTCTCCAGATTCATTTGCTTCTCCTCACATAAACACAGTCCCAATTATAGTACTTGATTCATCTGCAAGGTAGAACAGCCATTTCCTGGCGGGCAGTTTCATAAGCATGCGTGTCAGGGTTTAGAAGGATTTCTGTTACTAGAACTTTAAGCTATTGACCCAGTGAGTGAAGATCTTTGCTATGAACTGCTATGTACATGTTCCAATCGGCGATCACTGAATATTCTTTATATTTGTAGATACTCTAAGTTACAGTGAAGAAAAACCTATTAAATCACCTTTAGAAGATGTTAACCAGCAGAGTTTAAATATAATTTCCTAGGAATTATCAGTCATACGCTAACTCTGGCACATTATTTGAGTTTCCATTTATCTTGACCATGTTTTGCCATTTCCCTTTTGGAACTCCCTGGTACCTGGGCATTCATGACAGTTTTCTTGGGATACTCAGGTGTGAGCATAGGTATTGTTCCAGTAATTGCAGTATTCAGGATGCTACTGAAGGACACAACCTATTCTTCAGTTTTTCTCACCAGAAAAAGAAAGATGAATATAATCTTGACTTGAGATTCTCTTAAGGAGTAAAATCAATCAAAGTTAGACATAAAGGCATTCTATATGTGACACGTCACAAAGCATAATCTGGTATCATAACTGTGATTGACATCTTCCCCACCACTGTCATCTCTATGGTAGCCCTCTCTTAGTCTCCCCAGGTGGCATGCATCCATTCCACTCTTTAGCTGTGTTCCTGCTGAGAATCAATAAACTCAATGTCCCCTCTGTTCTCTGCACAGTGCTAGCTGTTCTGCTGGCATGAATTGTGGGTAGTAAACATGAAAATCCATGTTTCCAGCATTCAATAGCTTCTTGGTGCAGCTGGAGCTCCTGCCACTCATCCTGCCAACTTCCAGGATGCAGTGTGCACAGCAGATAATGTCTTTGTCTTCATTCAGAGAAATAATAAAGACACAGCCCCTGAGTAAACAAGATAATGGATACATTAAAAATGGAAGAACTATAGAGTTCTCCAAGAAAACCACAGTGGAGTAAGAAGAAAGGAAGCACGGAGCAGAGATCGGATTAAAGCTCTCTGTGGGCAAAGGAAAATGAGGCTAGAACAGTGAGTTTTGTGAGGGTTGAGTGACACCTGTGTGACTCATGGGCATAAAGACTGCACTGGGCATGCCTGGAGCTATGGGCAATTGAAGAGCAGGACAGTTGGTTGTGGAAGAGTGTAGGTGGCAATATAGATAAAAGTAGGAGATGATACCCATGCAATTTGATTCATTTTCACTGTGGCTGTTACGTCATAGAGAAATGAAGGGTATTGGGACATTTTGTGCAGAACCACACTGGCACGTGCATTGAGGACGAACTAATTGGACGAAGGCTATACTAAGGAAGAAAATGGCAGTCATCCAGGTAGATAATACTGGGTAGGTATTGAAGCCATTGGGGTTTGTTAGTGGAATATTATAGACCTAAGATGAAATCCTACACAGAGAGGTCAAAGGTGACTGAACACTGAGACCTGAGCAGAGCAAGGGGCAACTTCTTGAGAACATTCTCAGACATGACAGGGTTCAAGATACACTCTTTTAAGGTTGAACTTGAAATTACATTAGGAACGTGGACCTCAATATTTGACAGTTATCAGCATACAAGCAGTATTTAAAGCCATGAGCCTGAATGTCATTTTATAAGTGAGAAGTGAGTGCAGGAAGAAAATAGTAGTTAGAGATTTGAACTCTCTGACATTTCAAATTTTAGAGTTTGAGAAGATGAGCCAGGAGCTATAAAGGGTACAGAGAACACAGACAGTGAAGAGGTTGATTGCACAGTGTGGAATGCAGGATCTTGAGAGAGGTACTGCAGGATGAACCTGTGGACTTTCCCTTATGATCAAATCTATTAGTACAAGAAAAAAAAAGGTACTACTTCAGGGATTGGGAAACATGTCCTGTGGACATGTCTGGGGAAAGAAGGCAGAGTGGGAGTCACATGTCGAAATGAATCAGCATACCTTCAGAACGAAACTAGTCCAGATGGCTGCATGCCTTTCTTCAGCCTCTCTGGATTTCTGGTTATAAGACAGAGGAGGCAGAGACTGGAATTTTTCCAGATAATATTACAAAAGGAGTGTTAGTCAACCATCCGTTACTGTATCAAGTACTTGTGATAAGCAGCTTAAAAAGACAAACGGTTGATTTGGGCTCAAGATGAGAGGATTTGGTCTGAGGCAGATTTCCTGAATGATTGGATCCGTGGAGCACATCATGGTGGTCATGGAGGCTTGCTAATCTTATGATGTACTACCCATGACATGGCACCTTGCACTGACCCCACCTGCTAAGGGCCTACCATTCCTTTTAGCACCATGAAAAAGGTGACATACAACTACAGCAAGGCATGATGGGGATATCCAACAGAGGCATCTTTCTTAAACTGACTAGGAATTCAAGGGAAGCACATGACCACAAAACAGCATGCTGAAAAGACTTGAATATAATATACAGAGGATAGTAAAAGAGTGCCAATCACAAGAGCACAGGAAAGAAAAATCTAGAACAAATGAGAGGACAGCAAAGAAGTGATCCATAGCTCTAACAAGCCAAGTCTCATAGTAACAGGAAAGAAAGTGAAGAACGGTAGTCTAAGCCACACCCCCAAAACCAACAAGAATTGATAAATATGTGTCAATAATGAATTTAAGTGCCTCAACATGCAAGAAATGTACCCACTGGTAAAGACATTCTTAGATTGAAAGTCAAAGAACAGATGCCAGTCTTTGAAATGAACAGAAACCAAATGTATTCCACTCCAGCTAGTCTAATAGTTGGTACTGTAAACTTAAAGTCAAAGTTACTCTCAGGAGACAGCAGAGGCCACTATGTAGTAGTAAGAGGAGTACTTCACCAGGAAGATATAGCAATTGTAAAAATATAAGCACCAAACATTAATCTTTCAGATTTCATAAACAAAAACGGACATAAAATTTTGAATACATCCTCATACAAGAGGAATGCGTGATTTCAGTACTCTGCCCTCCTCTTTCAATAGATAATGTAAAAGAAAACATAGACCAATAAATGTCGGAGTTACACAACACTATAGATCAAATGAATTCAACAGATATCTATAGAATATCGTATCCAACAAAAAGAAGATATATTCTTCTCTGGAGCCAGTGGAAAATTTAGGCAATAGGGCGGTACTTTCACAGACACATGTGACCTAAGAACATTAAATCATGAATATACAAATGACGTAAAAGCGAGAAAGACTAAAGCAGTGGTAAATGTCTTTCCTATGAAGAAACACTTGAGACCAGACAGATTCGATATTGAATTGTTTCACACATGTAAAGAGCTAACAACAGTGCTCCTCATGCTGTCCCATAAAACAGAAAGTGTCCCAACTCCACTCTACAAAGCTGGCATCATCCTCAGGCCACGAATGGAAGATGCCAAACAAAGAAAACTACAGGTGAATTTCCTTGGTGAATATAGATGCAAATTTTCACAACAGAATTTTTCAAAACTTGAACACATTGAGGAGATCACACACCATCACCAACCGTAACTAACTTGTATTCAGGAACACAAAATTTGCTCACTGTAGCCAAATCAACAAGTCTAATTCAAGACAAAAAACAGAGTTAAGGACAGCAGTCAACAATCATTTTTATCAGTCCAGAAAAGACACAACAAAATTCAATGCCCCTAAATGATAAAAATTCCAAAAAAAAAAACAAGAAAAAAAAACTAGGAATAGAAAACAAAAACAAAAATCTAAACATAATAAAAGCTATTGATGCCAAAGCTACTGCCAATCATTATTCTAAACTGTTAAAAAATGAAAAGTGTGGCCTCTAGATCCTGGTATGAGAAAAGAGCAGCAACTCTCTACATTCTTATTCAGTACAGTGTCCACATCCTTAGCTATGGCAACAATAGAATAGAACAAAGTGAATTAGACAGGGGAAAGGAGGAAGTCAATTTCTTATGTGTAGACATGACTCTGTACACTCGTGAACCTAAAGATTCTACCAGAACACTCTCACACCCAATCAACCGCTCAATAGAGTAGGAGGATGCAAGATCAGCTTATAAAATCAGTGGCTTTTCCATGTGGGAATAATAAATTCAAATAATAAAATAATGAAATAAATGAAAAGGAAACTTCCATTCAGAGTTTTTTTTTTTTAAAAAAGAACCTAGGAATAGACATGTAAGACAAAAAAAATTAAAGAAGGTACTAGAATATATGAAGGACAATCAAAGTCATGGATTGACCAAATAGATACTGTGAAAATGGTTCTATTCAGGAAGTTAATCTACAGACAATATAACCATAATCAGAATCCTGATTCTACTCATCACAGAACAGAATCAACAATTACAGTTACAATGAAAGCAGCACAAACACCAGATAGTGGAAGCGACATCTGCATGAGTGCAATGCTGGGGATATCACAGTACTTGGTAGGAACTTACATCACAGTGCCATGGAAACAGCACAATATGGCACAAAATACACACAGGCCAAGCAGGGAGCACACAGAAATCAAGCTAGATGGTTAGACCTCCCTAATTTTTGACAAATTTGTCAAAAGCATAAATGGTTCTGGAGTCAAGAACCTCAGCATGAGATCTGAAACTAAGAAACTTCTAAGGGGAAGCAATGTGAGATACAAGCGCACGCAAGGCTGTTGGATGCAGACGCCAACAGCACAGACCAGAATCCCATCCCAAGAACTGACTTCTTTCTTTCCCTCTCTCTCTCTCTCTCTCTCTCTCTCTCTCTCTCTCTCTCTCTCCCTCTCTTCCTTTCTTTTTAGTAAACAATCGTTTCAGTTGTTTCTATGTTCCATTAATATCTTTATTTTGCTGTTCCTTGTGGCTGCATGCAAGTCTATAATATATGATAATATATGTATTTATAATATATAACTTATGTATGTCATAATGTGTTCACAACAAATTAAAAAGCTTGTCAGCAAAGGACACAATTATTTCAGTGAAAAGTGAACGGAGAACTAGAAAAATCATCTTTATCAACTACATATCAGACAGGGGATTCATATCTAGGATATACAAAGACCTGTAAAAGTTAAATGGCAAAAATCAAATCATCCAGTCAACTAATGCACCAATGAATGTACTGGCAGTTTTCGAGTACAAGAAATATAAATGGGCAATAAATAAATAAACAAACAAACAAATACTTGAAGATGTGCTCAACACACTTAGTCATTGGGTAAATTCAAAGACTGCTCTGAGCTTCAGTCTCATCAATGAAAAAAATGATTAAAAATGCTGATGAAGGCGTTAGGGATGAGGAACAAGAATTACCTACTGGTGGAAATAAAAATATGCAGCAACTAAGGAATTCAGTGTGTAAGTTCATACAATGATTAAAAACTCCCATATGACTCACTATACCATTCTTGATTATATACGGGAAGACCACAAGTCAACACACTATAAAAAATATCTCTGTGTGCACGTGCATAAAGGATGTTTCTTTCCCCATGTTCATGGAGTGTTTTCTGATAGAAAGTGTGTAATTAGCCAATGTGTTCTGATACTTGCCACTCGGTGCTAAACAAGATCACTTTAGTCAATTTTGTCAAATACTCTATAAATTTTCTGTTTCAAATATTTTCTATCTTATGATTTTATTCTAAATAAGCCAAGATGTTCGTCTCATGGAACCCTAGAAACAGAGTAACGATAAAGGGTTAGTGTATCTGTAGTAATGTAGCCTCCTTCCAACTCCCTAAGGATTGCATCAGCTGTCAACACAGCCACGGGCTGAGGACCAAGCTGTCCACACGTTGCCCCTGGAGTTTGCTTATGAGCCAAACCACAGCCTCACTCAGAACATTCAGCACCTTTCCTGATTACTGCTCTGCCTTTAACTGTTTCCTGCCCTGTTGGTCAGCTATGGCTTAGACTAAGGGGCAAATGGGGAAAATCCGGAGTCACATGCACACTGCATCAACTCGTAGGATTTTTTGCCAACCCCTAAACCATCTGCGGTCTTCAGGGAAATATGGTCGTTCCTGTTTGTATTATGAAGGTGCATGTGAGGAGGTGCATGGGAAATCGACACAGTGGCTTACACCTTTATCAACACACTTGAAGTACAGAAAAGGACAGTGGGAAAGGGAGGGCAGGTGCCTTTAACTCCATCTCAAACACAAATGAGGAGAAAGTCCCGTGTAGGACGTAGAGTAACCTCCTGCAGCAAGATGGCAGTGCCCATCCCTGCAGAGTCACAGCTTCATGGATCAGCTCAGAACGAACTCCTGGCAGATCCCACCTACCACCGGATTGCTGATGTATGCTTGGCCTGACATTCATCTCCCACACTCCTGCTAATGTGCTGTTCTCACCTCCCTCTTCCCAGAAATTTCTCAATGTGCCAGCAGCGTCTCCCTTATTACTGCCAATCTCTTCCTGCAACCATCCAGGAGGAAATCAGGCAAGTTCTGTGCACCCAGTGTGTTATTAGGATAGACTAGGAGCCTCTGGCTGAACAGACTTCAGGACAGTTCTTCAGAGCCACAGGCTACAGATTTTATTTCCGGGCTGTGGCCTGCTCTTGATTGCTGGTGCAGCTTCTAAGATGACCAAAGAAGGAGTTTAGTAAAACCCATGAAAGCAATCAAAGCTGCATCTGGCTCTTCAGGATAGCTATTCACTCTGTGAGCTTCAAGGTATGTATCCCTAACCTTAAATACTGACCTCCAGCCCAGAGTTTCTCCCTTAAGTCCCATTACACCTGCATTTGTCCCTAGTTGGCTCAACTCTATTACTGAATAGGAACTATCATAGATAAATGTTCCATGAAATCTGCAAGGCTCCCAGAAAAGCCGGTAAAATGAACCTTTAATTCAATGCTGCCATTAAGGAAGTTGGAAAGGGGGCCAGTTAAATTCTGCTGGCCTCTGCGTCAGTAGATTTAGCGAAATGCCTTGGATTGAAAACAGTTACAAAAATTAAAAATGACCTCTGAACTAATATAGCTTTTTCCTTGATTTTCTCCAGACAATACAAGAATGTATTAGACATTACCATTAGAGTAAGCATTGTGTTGGCTTTCAGTTACTGTAATACTTACTTGCCTGACATATCAAACTGTAAAGAAATGTGTTTCTTTCGGCTTGTCAGTTGGAAGAGGCAGTGGCTGCAGTCATTTGGATCTGTGAGGTGGCACATCATGACATCATGCTAGGAATGTGCATGTGATTGGAGTTAGCCATTCATCTCCCATTGAGCTGGCAAGAGTGGGGAAGGGGAAGGGCATGTTCCCAAAAATCTGAAAACCTCTTACTGGGCTTCAACTCTCACAGTTCCCACCACATCCTGATAGTTCTACAGGCAGAGGACCAAATCTTTAACATACGGGCCATTGGGAAATCACAATAGGCATTGTGATTCCCTTCATAGAGTTTCCATGTAAAATACAGACCTTTGTCTACAAGGAACTTGAGTTCCCGCAGGCTGCAATATCTGGAAGAATCCTGACAATAATCTCCATTCACATAAGTGTAGCTAACTATTCCAGTTAGCCTCTCTTTAGCAAATGGCAGAAACAAAACTGTCCACACAGCTTGCTCTGAGATTTTCATAAGGTAACAAGCTCACAGGGTCACATATCGTTCTAGATCTGCTATGAGGCTTCAGTATAATTTTAAAACGTGTTATAAGCTCAAGGGATGCATAACAGTTGAAAGTGTATCTTGTTTCTGAAGAGGATCCGAGTTCAATTCCTAGCACCCACATGGGGGCTCACAATCATCCAGAATTCCAGTTGTAGGGGAATCTGATACCCTCTTCTGGCCTCCACAAACACCAGGTACACATGGATATATATGAGAAAAAAATCATACACAGAAAGTAAAATTCAGAATTTAAAGTCTAAATACAGTTTCTTCTATTTTATTTCCTTATTCTTGATGCCACTATGCTCAACTACAGTTTACTAGTGCATTGTGTAAGTTGCCTATGGGTAAAAATCACCCATCAAATAAGTCCATTGTACATTACCTCAGAGATTCCAGAAACCAAGAAAAAATGTTGGTACTAGGTTACACATGAGACAGGATGACGATGGGCAAAGGAAAAGCTACTCACCCGTCTTCACCTCATTAAATGAGAAAAGACTGCACATCAAGCAATATGTTTGCTACCCGCAACCTTTCTCAGCCTCCAGTATCCGTGTCCTCCTTTTGTGAGGGTGAACCTTAAGCTCCTCCATGCTCAGAGCTTGTGATCAGATAGATTTGTCCAGCCTTTCTAATAAATGATTCAAACAATATTGGTGTGGAATGCAAACGTCAAGACATTAACTGATGTATAAATTGAATCCACAAAAGACAAATGGCAACGAATCTGAGGACAGTTCCTGCAATCTTAGGAAAGTGAGCCCAAGTCTAATTCCTCTCTGCCCATGGTTCTAATATGAAAGCAGTAACATCCATTTTGCCCATGAAGAGGGAAGGACCACGAGGCAAGTTGGAAGGGCCTGTTCAAGTGAGCGGCTGCTCATTCTGGACACAGTATAGACTTTTCTCCTTCCTACCTCTGCTTGTGTTGAATGCACTCAGTTACATCCAATGGCTCCTTTTCAATGCTATAATTAGTGAAGAAATTCAAGGAGCAAATTCTCACAGAAATACATTTGTAGATTTTAATTATGACTTTTAGAATGATTTTATTTTTGTGCATTCCTATGTGTATCTGCATGCATGTTTGTCCACATACATGCTGATGCCTGGGACAGCTAGAAGACTGTGTTGGAACACATGAGCTAGAGGGGTCAGCCACCAGGTATGCTTGTTGGGAGTGGAACTTGAGTGCTGATAAGAGTAGCCAGCTCTCTTAATCACTGGGTCATCACTTCAGCCCCAATCACAACACTTTTAATAGGTTGGAGAACTTTAATAACACATGACCTCACCCAAAGCCATTCATCAGAGGCCGTGTTTGATACACTATGTTCTGAGGAACAATTAGCATCTTTTGATGGACATTTTAATTAAATTAAGTATAGTGAGTCTAAAGTACTTTGAGTGTGAGTATAAAGTAATTGCAAATGGCATCTAAGTGAAGGGGCTCCCACTGTCTGCGTGCGTTCTTGTAAAATACTACACACATTCACGTTCAAATCTTCTCAGTGATTTGATCAGTAGGACTGTCAAGCTCTTCGTTGTTGTGAGAAAGTTAAGGCTCAAATAACTATGTGATTTTTCTGACGCTGAAGACAGGAATTCTATCCAGGCTTTTCTTCCCTTCTAAATGCTTAGACATGCTTGTTTGTTTGTTTTGCTCTTCTGCACTTCTAATGGAACAAGGAACACAACATACATACCAGTTTTCTAGAAAGAAATATGCCAATGCCAAGAACACCCAGGCAATGACCATGGTAAAACCCAAATAATTATTTGGGAGTGAACAAATTCTAGTGAATACTCATTGATACGTGAATAAATGAACCAACAGAGAAAGTGATTTCAAAAGGTTCAAACACAGTTTAATGTTTCTAGAAATGAGCATCTGTCAATGCAACATAACTATACTCTGTGAACAAAGTGGAATCCAGGACTGAAGGAATACAGTATGCAAGGTAACAGATGTAAGCTGGGCCCTCATCACAGAACTTGAAACGTGGGATGCAGGAAGTGATGGATCTGGGATAGCCTGCCTGCTCCGTCACCGAAGCCCTGTGTGCTGTGACTCTGGTTTACATACACAGTTAGGCATGGTCATCAGTGTCTCAGTAACCCACATCTAACCCAGCAGCTTACTACATAGGATACTTTCTATCTCAAAAGGTTTCTTGTATTTAGCAACCCATGTATGTTGGGACATGGTCTTAACGCCCTCTATCGGAAGGATAACTTGGTTTCTGTGTCAAGAAATGGACACTGTGTCCCTAGGAAATCCCCTAGGGAAGAGGAGTGCCTCTCCACTTGTAGAGTTTTTCTTTCTGGAACATGTATTTGCTTTTCACCTGATGTTTTTCAAAAGGGGGTCAAATGCTTCACTCTGTGAGCTCCTGACATATCTGATGCGTTTTGCTTTAATGCCAGCTGGATCGCGGTGTGCTAGCAGGATGGGGCAAGAAAGCACATCCCTGAGGGATCACGTGCAACTGCTGGCCTTCACATGACCACGTACTCACATGTGAGTAAGAACAGCTAGCAGGCTAAAGCAACCTTGTCATATTAACAGTGTTTCAAGGGGCCATGCTTTCATACGATTTCACCTGAGGCTGCTCACGTCTCTCACGGTTGCCACCCACCAGCTGACTAAACAACCTGTGCCCTGTGCGGTAACAGCTCTAAAATTCCCTGCTGTGGAATAATAAAATTCAATTTCTCTTCAGATCTTTACAGTACTTGCTAATATTGACTGCATTGCACTATAAAACAAAAAAAAATCAAATTTGGAGAAGATCGTTAGGTATTTAACTCTAGAGGCACATTAAGAAAATATTGTTCAGCATTTTTATTGATCACTTTAAATCAGAGTTTAAATAAAGTAGAATCGTTGACTGTTGATACCGCTAGATCTCAAAGTGAGATAAACATTTTGAAGTGGCAAGAAAGAGCACTGTCTTGTATATTTTTCGATACAGGGTCTCTCTTGCTCTATAGCCCAGGCTACCCCCGAACCCACAGTGATCCTCCTGCCTTGGCATCTCAAGTGCCAGGATTATCTCCGCACGCCACTACAATGCCTGGCTTGGGAAATAACATCTCTACTCCTCATAACCTATTTTTCTTGTTTCTCTATTCTCTTACCCACTGTGAACTTTAATGGTAGTTGATGATGGTTTCATGAGCCTTTGGGCTCATTTACTTTACTGATAGCAGGCAGATTCATACTGTGGTGCACTGTTGATATCTCAGACTTGACGTAGGGCAGAATTTCAAGAGAACAAACAGGGGAAGCCACCATCATCAGGTGAACAATGGAGGACAGCCACAGAGGTTTCATTATACCAATGAATCTGTGCTCTAACTAAACTGCTAGACTGGTTATATCTTGGTCTACTTATTACTTAATAATCCCTGCATTAAAATCATGACTGTGGAAGGCAAACGGCTGTTGCTAAAGCCTGGTCAAGGAAACCCAGTTAAAACTTTTCAAAGCTTCTGATTCTTGAAACAGAAAGCAAATGGAGGCAACATAAAATATTGTATCAGTTTAAAGACCAGGTCTACATCCAGTACCCAAGGATATATTTATTAAATATCCACAGACAGTGAAAAGTAGTTCTAGTTATTGGTATTTTTTTCTGAGACATCATATTTTTGAATTAACATGCTAATGCCAGAATTCCATTTCACGCTCTTTGATTTTTCTGATTCCATAATAGTTAATGTTTCTAAAGCCACAGAATTGCATTATAAAGACTACTGAGACTGTAAACCCATCCCCATATGCACTGGCATGGAAAGAAAAGAGAAAACTTTGCTCACCCTGAGCTGGTTCCCTATTTTCAAATATGAACAGAGAAGTCATATGTATTCAGGGGTGCACTGTAAGACAGCCTGGGCTATGGATCTATATGCATCTGCAGGAAGGCAGAGATAATGGTCTGGTACGGTGATGTTAGCATTATTCTGTTGGTATCACGTGTAAATTTATAAAAATGAAAAATCTAAGCACCATTGGACTTTAAAAAGCTGTTGGGGTTAAGATAACATGGTCACAGAACCACAGCTCAGAGAGATGCAGAATTCTCAAATCAAAAGCAGAGAAGACAGCCAGAGGACAATCCTCTGTCAGTCCCTTCTTGCCCTTTCTCAGAACTCCACAGCTTCTACTGACCATTGTCCAGATGCTATGGCTGTGGCAAGGAGTACAGAGGCCATGGTTAATATTTACTGAACAATCAGACATATATAGGACCAGAACATTTTTTTAAAAATACCTCTGTTCTGTACTATAAATTAGGACCGTTATCAGTTCCAATGACTCCTATCCAAATTAAGTTTTGGATAACTAGAGCCAGGCCAGCTAGGTGAGCAGTTGGTATCAAGGAGTCAGAAGTTTCAAGACTGATGATTCCTGGCTTTGTCACTGAAGATGAAGCCTTTCATTTCCTCACCTATTGGGAGGAACACGAGTGTCCACCTTCATAGAATGGAGTAGCATTTCCAAGAGGTAACAAATAAACTCCTTAACCACTGTAGCTAATACCAGCGACAGCATCGTCCTTGTCAGCACTGTGACTACATCAAAGTTGGTAGGTAGCTCTGCACTACAAACGCTTCAGTCGGGCCAAATCCAAGGCACTGTATGAACCCCCTTCTCTCTTCTTCTTTTTGAAGTAAGGTACTGGATTAGATGCCTTCATGATCTGCCATAAGTCCTTGAACTGTTTGTAGTTAAGTTTTAGAATCAACGTGTCTTCAACTGAAATACTCTAGGATCTCACTGCTGAACTAATTAATAAGAGCGTTCTGAGGATTTTATGGGATTAATGGGAATCTCCTAAAAACCAGGTTAGCACCGTATACTTTAACACCTGACACAGACAAATGCATGTATTCTATGAATTTCAGCCTCTCCTGAGTCACTGCTTCTCTAGTGTTGTGTCCAGACCAGCACCAGCCTCTTCTGGGAACTTGCTTATTTCTATAAAAATTGCAGGGTGTCATTTCAAAGCTGCTGTGTCAGGAGCCGCAGGTGGAGACTGACAGCCCGTCAGGTCCATCCTGAGTCTGAGGAGGCCAGAAGTGCAGCAGCATCGTGCAAATGAAGACCTGGAAAGCCTGTTCTGCCCCTGGAGAAACACTTAGTGGGGCAAATGCAGCTGTAATCGATCTGGCCTCTAAAGACATCTAGGAGGCATGTCAACTAGAAATAGCTCAAATTCAAGTAACTAATCAACTGACTAAAAAGTGAGCCTGAGAACTCATCCTTGGCTACTGTCTCTAGGGAGGAGAGATACCATGAAGCCTAGAGAGAGTTTAGGAAAAACAAAACATAACAGAGGACACCAGTGTAGGAGCCATCCCTGTGAGGATACGTATATCCCACCTTCATACAAGTGTCAAGGATCACGGGTTGTCTGCGCCCTCTTTACACCAAAGACATGACCTATTGCTCTTTTCATCATTATAGAAATATTTTCAGAAACATTGACATGCTAAAACCTGATTTATGAAGACCTACATTAAATACAGAAGGAGTTTTATGATTATATTTTACTTAACTAGAGAAGAGTCACTTGATGTGCTAAAAACCCATAAATACTTCAAGACGACGAAGGCCTAGCTATGAGAAGCTGTTAGGAACTATCTGGGTGCTTGCTTACTTTGATTTCCTTACTCTCATGTATCTACTCATCCTGACCCCATTAGCCCTACATTTCTAATTAACTCTGAAGTATCAATAGCCATTCTCAACTAAATATAGCCAATCTGGTCCCTTAGGCCTTCTCTCAGAGTCTATTTTAGCCAGCGCTCTTGTAATTTCCCAAGGTATTAAACCAAGAATCACTATCTGTTCCTTTTACGTGTCTCCTGCTCTCTTACGTCCTTTACTCTGTAACAGAGTGTGTTGTATGAAACACAATTATTTTAACTTTATAAAGATAACAATATGTTTTTCCTTTCGTCTTCTCTATTGTGACCATGGTGGATTTTTTTTCCATTCTTTCTTCATAACTAGAGCTTAACACCTTTGAGAATAGGAATTGCTGTCTCTCTTCAGGCTCCAGCACAAGGCCTACCAGGCTAAACCAGCAGAAATTACTCCCTGGTGAGTGTAATTAAGAAGTACACCAATTCATTTCAAGTCTCCCAGTGCTCATAATTGGAGTATGTCACCAAACACTGGATCTTTTCCAGAGGAAAAAATATGTAGCCTGTGACGAATTTGCAAAACAACAATATGTCAATAATACACATATCTCAGGATCTTAGTGATTTGATAATAGTTTTTAATAGTTTTATACCGGAACCTCTTCCTTGGTCTTCATTTTACATTTATCAAACCTAGTAGATTATTACTGTTTGCATACCTTGCTCCAATGACCTCAGCATTTGTATTGATGTGTTTTACAGTATTTGGGGATAAATATGTATCTGTACATCTGTAATTCTGTGGATTATGCCAGAACACAAAATTATTTCGATAATTGCAAGTATTGCCTAAAAACTTATACTTTATTTGAGGAGGATAAAAGGTCCAGTTAAAAGTACAATTGTTTCCAGCATGTATGAAAAGTGACATTCCAACTGATGGTGTCTGCATCTAAAAGATGTGCTGCCTAATGAAATCACACAGAGAGAGCCAAACTCGAATGGGGTTTAACACAGCTCTCAACACATCCTTTATAGACTTTTATGGACGGAACTCTACGTGTTCGTGCTACCAAAGTCTCATTTTTATTCTGCAGCAGACCAGGAACTCTAAGATAGCCCAGATTGTTCTTTAAAAATGATCTAGTTCGAATCAAAGAGAACAGTTTTCCCTTAATACCCTTCGCCAAAGTAGAATTCTAAAATGCACAAACAGAAAAGGGATTCTTGGCCAGCAGCCTCATGCGAGAGACATCTTCCAGAAGCACATGGCCTGGGAAGTTTCAGAGTCTTGGCAGACCGCAAACCTTTACTACTTTCTATTAATAATCAGGGTCCAAGTGCCTGTAAGGAGCCAGGACCTACTTGTGAGATGAGGATTTAGCTCAGAAGTTGAACATTTTTCAACAAACACTCTCATAATAGCAGGTACCTTCTCCAGACACCAGATTTCTGCAGTTTGGGAAGTGTCTGAAGAGACAATGAAGAACTCTCTAGAAAGCCAAACCGATGAGTCTCTTTAGTAACACATGAAAAATACATTAAATGCCAATTTTGTCCTATAGACTTTTGGACAACTGTGGTGATCTACCTGGAAGACTTAGCACCTGACCTATGGCCACTTAAGCAAAACTATGAGAGAGCATACAATATAGTGTGTTGGTAGTAAAACATGTAGATGCTTTTGGGCTAAAATAACTGGCACAAAGGTGTATAAGGGTAGCTTGTTGGGTCTTCAGTTTTCTCTAGAAGCTTTGGTCGTGAAGCATTGGCCCCAGGCTATCAGTGTTCGAAGGTCAGTCTTTTGGGGACCTGGTTGAGGTTTTCTCCACATGAATGCATTATTTTAGTTTTGGATGCCTGGATTTGTGGCCTACAAGGAAATGACAAAAATTCTTGCAAGTAGAGCCCAGTTGGAGGAAGAATATTGGAGAAACCATACTTTTGACGGGTCCTTTCTCTTTGCTTCTTGGCCCTTGTGTGTTGGTAAGCATTCTCTCTGTCTTATCTTCTCCACGGTGCTGCTCTGCTCACCACAGGCCCCATGACATAAAGCCGAACAGCCACAGGTTGTAATCTCTGAACCTCGAGAATCTACCTTTACTCCCCTAAGCTAATTACTATTCAAGGCTATGTCACAGTGATGGAACTCAACCACTAAGAAAGCAAGAACCTCAGATTGCACCCATTAATCCAGACTCTTCCTTTCTCCATCGGGGTGATGGAAGCCTCTTAGTGGTGGAACATTGGGGTTAAACAGTTAAGTGTCTTTAGGTGCTACTATAACTTTATGCCCCAGTCTAGGTTTTCTCAAGTTTCCAAGTGTCAACGTAAACTTGATCCTACCAGCGACGTTTAGCAATGTAAGAAGATAGTCCACAACTGTATATGAAGCACAACGAGGCTGGAAAAGCAATCAGCAGAGAAGTACAATTGCTTCAGAGCTTTAGTTTATCAAAGTTTTGATTCAGGGAAGAAGGAGTGAGTGAGGTTGAGATTTGAGAATGAATCACCAGATACAGCATCTCAGAACTGGAAGAGATACTCAGCCATGGTGTTCAACCTACTAACTGTGAAGACCTTGAGAAAAGTTCTTCAGAGAAGCAAAGGCAATGGGGTATCCATATCACAATGTGGATATGTGATTCCTCATATGTTGTCATTTTTAGACACAGAAAACTGTCTATTACCAAACAGGCAGAATTTGCTAGAAGCAGAATGGACAAACCTTCCATAATTCCAGTTTGAAAGATGGATTTTGGAGCCACGGTAGCATCTGTGGTGTCTTTGTCATTAATCTGCCATTACTCTTGATGCAAGAAAGGAAAGGGGCCAATGTCTGGGAAACAGGATCAAACAGGATCAACATAGGGAAGGTCAGTGTCAAAGCAAAAGATCCAGACAGACAAAAGGATGCCTTGCTTCTTCCCGCTGAAAGTCGCTCCATTGCTATGGAGGTAAACACGCAGAGAGAAAGCAAGACACTCTTCCCTGAACTTCTATTTTTTTCATAGCAATCAAGTGTTGCCACACTTCTACCATTGGTAATTAAGTTGCAGTCCTGCTAAGGGAAGAGCTTCTTTCTAGCAGACATTTATGCTTCCTTAAGTATGAATTTGCAAGAAGCCCTGAGAGTGTGTTAACAGACAATATCAAAATTAGATGGTGGCATTTGCTCTTATGGGAAGATGCAGCAACACACAATGTGCACGAAGGGTAAGTAGAAAAATAATCCAACAAAGTACAGTTTGATAGTTCAGAATATTGAAATGAAATGAAAAATCGAAGGAAAATCACACACACACACACACACATACACACACACACACACACACACACACACACACACACACACACACACTCAGGGTGTTTACAAATAGGCAAAATAAACCAAAAACAACACACTTGCACCCACCTGCTTCTCTCCGCTTGGCTTTTTGTGGTTCAGCAGTAGCTCCACAGCTCCAACCACCTCTTTCCTGATGGCGTGAAGGAGCGCATCGCCAACATAGACATTAAAACTCAACAACAGTTCAATCAGCTCCAGGTTCTCATTTTCAATGGCAATGAGAAGAGCAGTCCTCCCAAGGGGGTCAATGCAGTTAATGTTGATTTTAAAATAAATCTCAGCTTCCTCCAGAGATTTCTTGACGCTTGCATAGTCCCCCTTTTCCACGGCATTCAAGTAGGCTTTCTCTGATGGTGAGAGTTCAGATTCTGCTCTGACAATCCTCAGTGGGATGCGGTCTCTGTAGGGGGCGTTGACATTTCGTTTGTAATAGAACTGAGCCATGCTTCAGGCCATGCTAGTCCGTCATCTCTAGAAGCACACACAGAGAGGGCAAAGTGTGAGCACCAGCATGCTTACTAAATTAGGCATCGCACATGCTAGCAAACGCACAATCATCATCCACAACCATAGTGTCTGTATTGATGAGTAAAAGATGCTTTTCCTTAGGTGGCAAAAGTAAATATCTACTCAGCTGCTTAGAAAACAGAAGTTAATATTTCTTTTTTAAAATATTTAATTATATGCATGTATGTGTGCACCTGGGACAGTTTGTGTACACCACACATGCGCAGGTACTCACAGAGATCAGAAAAGAGCATTGGATTCTCTGGAACTGGAGTTACGAACTGTTCTGAGGTACCAAGTGGGTGCTGGGAACTGAACTCAGGCCTTTTGTAAGAGTAGTTAATGCTCTTAACCACTGAGCCATCTATCTCTCCAGACCCAACAACATCTAATCTAAGAGTAGAAAATTATCTTAAAAATTTAAAGTAACATTTAGCTGAGACTTTGGCTGGAGACTTTGAGAAATTATTTGCAAAATACATATTTATACACATGTACAAATATATTTGTATATATAAATGCATTGATACACATATATGTGTATATACACACACATGTGGAAAGCATGTTAAAAACTAGAAGTCATGCCTTTACAGTCCCATCAGGAATGTTCAAATACACCATTCACTGTAAGTTTTACTGATTATGAAGCTGATGCCACAGTTGTAGAGTCCTGTCATGCTAGAAAAAATATCTAATTTGTATATAGTCTGTCCTTAATATTAACAAGTATTCACATTAAAGTTAGTGTCAATTAATGGAATTAATGTCAATGAAATAACATATTGAGTTTAATGAATGTAACTTTAGTTTTTCTGTTTGTAAGTGAGCTCAATGAGGGAGAAATACTGTATACTAATGGTATTAATTATCATGAGAATATACAACTCAACCTAGAAAAAATAAAACAGAAACAATGTTCTATGAAACTATATTCCCCACTTCTTCCAACTCTATGAGATGACCATCCTACAATGTAGGGAAGGTTTCCTTGGAAAATTTATTTTAATTTGGAAGTCACAGTAAAGATTAGCTGAAGCTGAGAAAATAAACTTAAAATAATCCCACATGAAATAAGTCACTGCAAGCAGTAAAGTTTCAGCAAAAATATTAGTGTGGTAAAGTCTCAGGAAAATTAATATTTCACATATAAATTCTGTACTAAGATTTTCTGCAGCTCATGCCTGTTATTTCAAAGGTTCTCTGAAAACATGCGTGTCAATGTCTATAGATTAAATTAAAATAAATAGGTCATGTAAACCACTTACTTATTGCTGTTAATTGGTATTTATAAGCCTAATGGATGTATGCATAAATTAGCGTGATATGTATAGTGCTTTAACTGTAGATTAAACAGACTTTGCACTAACAAATATGACCATATTTTAAAAGATTTATATTTTAGTTTTAATTTTATGTATATGTGCATGTCTGTGTGTGATTATGCTTACAAGAGTATATATGCCTACAGAGTCAAAAGAGGACATTGGATCCCTTGGAACTAGAGTTATGGGTGTTTGTGTCACACACATGGGCCCTGGGAACCGAATTCAGGTCCTCTGGAAGAGTAGGAAGCCATTGTAGCTGCTGAGCCATCTCTCCACTCCCAAATACGACCACGCTCTCCAGCTTCCAGTTTGAGAAACTGAATTGTTCATCTATAGCTTCTTTCTATTGGTGAGTTCAATGATCATATAATTAAGTTTCAACCTTTTGCCTCCAGATTATTCATCATGAATTCTCCAATGTCTAGGTAAATGAGTTAATAATTAAGACCATTATTTCACAACCTGTCACTGTTCAGTATGTCATCATTGAAATTTTCTTCGGGTATATTCATAGACTAGTTAGACTTGATTATGTCACATCTATTAATATTAGACACACAAATTAGTTAGGTAAAGTCTGAGTATAATTTAATTATTCTGAGGATGATTTGACTCATTCTGGAATAAGAGAAGAATCATTTATGCTACATAATGGCAAGGATGCTTCAATATTCTTTGAGTATAATGAAAACATTGACAAATCAAAGTTCTTATGACACTATCTTTTAAGGATCTGACCTTGAATCCTTATTTAAGGACTATTACTACAAGTTACTATCAGTAACTATGAGCATGAGTTAATATGAAAATCGTTATCTTTAAAGGAGGAGGTGAGCCATGCGTGCAGGGCTTGAAGTTAGCATCCGAAACAACTGGGATTGATGCCACAGACCTCACATGCTAATTCTGCATGGACCACAGCATACATGTTTCCTACTGGTGACACCCAGAAATTCTGCTTTATTTACACTATATAAATTTCTGTTATCTCATTTTGTCCTTATATACAATATTTAGGAAAATATACATTTTCTTTATGTTCTTGAGTTTAATGTTTCTTACCAAATCATTCATATATATATATATATATATATATATATATACATATATATATATATATGAGAAAGTAAACACAGGTAAAACTAAGATATCCATAAATTACACACATATATTATATAAAGATTTTATAGAAATAATAATTCATCCAGATTTGGAATTAGTAAAAAAAATAGAAAATAATTTCATACCATTTCTTTTTCTTAATTATACTAACAATGCCAACAAATAAAGAATTAGGTTCTACATTTAATTCTCATTTACAAAATATAAATGAGATGCCAAATGGAAAGGGAATTAGGTGTTAGTGAACTGGGAAGGAAGAGACAGAGGAAGGAAAATTTATCTTGATTAAAATTTATTTCTTTGGATCCAGTTAACACCCATAAACAGAATGCATTCAGGTGCATTTTAAAGTGATCCTATCCTGAATGATACTGTATTTCAGAGCTAGGGTGAGAGCTGGATTCCTAAGAAAATCTATTTGCATATCCATAGAAGGAGGAAATCAACCCAGATCGAAGAATGAGTGAGAAGATGAGACTCAAACTGAGGGCTTAGGAAGGTCTTTCCTCTTTCAAGCTCTTGGATTTAAAAGAAAGAGATAAAATACATGAAAAATGCTGGGCATGCTTGAAATACAATTAAACTTTGTATAGACTTGATAAAGTTCAAATATTGCAAGTGGGACTCTGATACGCTGAAACACATGCAGAAGTGGAGCACAGTTCTGTTGCTAAAGCCTTAAAGAACAAGGGGATTGCGTAAGTTTGCAGCCCAGAAGTGTGGCCTTGTTGTTACTTGAGATGCAGTGTGTGGACATGGGAGCAGTGGAAGGAGCAGATAAGGCTGATGGGGCTCCTAGGCAGACACACTTATCAGCAACTGCAGACCTGCCACTCAACGATGGGAAGTCGCTGAGAGAACAGAGCATTGAGAGCAGCAAATACCTTAACCAAAAATGTTGAATAAAAGCCTGGTACAAATCACATCTCCAATGTGAGGTTTTTGGAGCAAAAGAAAATTCTCTCCACCAAGAGTACAGAAATTCGAGTCCCACACCCCCCCCACCACCCTCTCTCTCTCCCTCCTCCCCTCCTTCCCTCTCTCCCTTCCTTTCTGACTCTTTTTAAATGAAACAATTCATTACATCAGGTTTCAAAGAATTAGCAGATGAAGACTAATAGTTAAAAACCTAAATCTTGCAATATGATTTTTGACATTCGTTTTTCTTAAGTTTGTTGGGAGAGTTAAGAAGAAAACAGAATTGTGGTTGGACATCAATCTTTACAGTCATAGGTAAGCAGCAACTTCTAGCTATTTATGGTTCTGAATTCATATTCCCTGAAGGATCTGCTTTGCTCTGCAGTAGAATTATCAGTGAATGTGAATTTCAAATAAGACTAAGGAAATGAATAGATCTCTTCATTTTCAGTAAGTTCCTCGAATGGTACCATGAACATTCACCGTTGACATGCATGTTTACATATGCAATCCTGTGCTTCAGGGAGAAAGCCAGCCCCTCGAGTCCGCAGGCAGGGGACGCTACCTCACATACTTGGGAATTTGTTATGAAATAGCAGCAGCAATAAAAAAATACACTTTACTAACTAAAATATTATGACATCTGGGGATTTTAAAGAGAGAAATAAAGATTATACTTATTTTCAAACTTGAAGACTCTTAGGGTTTAATAGGGACCAAACCCGAAGCCAAAAATTGAATGCAATTTTATTCCATGTGTGGAAGAATACAGTGGGGAAGTTATAGCTACTTAGCTGCCTTTTTACCTCAGCAGTCCTAGGAAGACATCCCTAATTGGAAATAGATGTAGCAAAGGCTAGAATCCACCCTGAGAGTCAAAACATATCCATCAGCTTCCTTTTCCCTCAAGCTGCAAAGAGTTTGTCTACTGTCTTGCTCCAGTTATAAATCCCACTGTTTCCATCCATTTTTGTTTTCCTAAATCCTTACTGTCATCTCAATCTGCTGCACTGGCTTCTGGAACAAGCTTCTCTAATGCTTCTCCTTTCTCATCAACATGACCTCTTCCACTGGGCCCTCCTTTTGTATAATGTTTGAATGTTGACATGGCCACCACTATTCTTCCCTCTCTTGATACCCTTATTCTTGTCCCATATTATTCATTTCAAAATTCCCATTAGATGCAACTTATATTATAAAATACACCATAAAATCAACATAGATAGATGATACTGTCCACTAATTTCAGGGTCTGGGTCGTGCAGTGGGTAGCAAGTAGTCAACTATGTATAGCCATCTGCTTATAAATTCCTTCCAGTAGTGCTCCCTCTCTGTAACATCAGCTTACTTCATTAGTTTATCTCCTTGCCTCCTACTTTTTAGATAGACATTGCTAATAATGCCCCTGATACCCAGGATACCATGGGTGTGTCCTGTCTATAAAATGCCTGCATGGTTACGTCACTGTGCCACTGATAATCCCTGGACAGTCGAGTTCATTAGCAGAAAACCCTTCATTTATTAAGGTCTCCCCCTCGAACCAGTTTTGAAGACTACCCATAGCAAACCCTGTTGTTGCACTGATAGGAATGCCACATTACGTGGCTACCCTGGCCCATGCTTCTTTTCCCTACATGACTACTGTTCTTCCCTTTGAGCCCACTGCAACTCCTGCCAAGTTAGCAAACATTAACCCGAATACCTAAACCTCCGAGAATTCTCCTTCTTTGTCTCTTACAGCAGGGCAATGTGCCCCTTTCTCTGAATGTGTGCTACACAAACTGTAGATTCCTGAGATTTAGGATTGTCTAAAATGGGTGTACAGATCGCCACCCGTAGCCCTGCATCAGGACCCTGCATTTGTTGAATCAGAGAACTGCCCTGTAAGTCTTTAAAGCTATACCTCTGCCATTTTAATAGTGAAATGCAATTAAGTGGTCAAATGCCTTTAACCATTGGCTTAGCATTGTCAGTCAGCAACTAGGAAGCAGTCTGCACAATGTACTTCCTTTCCAAATGGATTGTTCTTCTCTGCATGGTTTCCCCTCGAGCTCTTGTTAGGTACATTCAGAAGCATAATCGTGATACATAAGTGCAGATGTATGTAATTCCTAACTCTGGAAGATGCCTCTCATCTCCATAGCCTAAACATATAACTGTGTAGGGAATATGATTTTTCGCCACTTGTTGGTCCTTGGAGAGGAATATGGGGACAGAAAGAGAAAGATAAAATACTATAGGAAACATTGTGAATATTGTATTGAAAAGTAGAATTAATGCACCAAATAACAGAAAACTAGGATGTGTGAGTTCATCTCTAAAAAAGAAAAATATAAGAAGAGGAAAACTTTGAGAATAATAAATCGTTAAGGAAGGATTAATTGTACCCTGGAGAGAGAAGACTCGAGCAAAGCAGTGATTGGGTTTCAGAAGTCTGGAAGTCTCATCTTCAGCTAAGAGATGGACGTTAACAGGGAGTGAGATTAGAGATCAAGTGACAGTGCATACAGAAGGGGATGCAGAAGGGAGAGCTGAAGTAATGGAGACCAACGCTTTCATAGTTATTACGGAAGTTAGCCATGTCCAAACAAGACCTCAGCAGGCCAGAATCTATGCACGGTCCTTACAGACAACTTCCTGTAGATGGAACAGTTAAAAGGGGAGCCAGGTCTCTGTAAGATCTACAGCAACCTGCTCGATGAGGAGCAGACATGTTCATACTAATTAGCTCTTTGTTCAGAGAAACACTGCCCAGAAAATGAAGACTATAAAATAATAAATAATATCAGCGTTTCATTGCTCATGCAAATAAATTCTTGCATATCTGTGTATCTGAGATAGAATTGTCCTTACCCACGCAAACAGCTTCCCTGCTAAATAACTATTGACTTTCATTTTTTTCAATATTTTCCTCTTGTTAAAATCTCAACCCTAAATCATTACGCCACAAAAATTCGCAAAAATTCGCTTGTCCTAGGTCAATTTTTGGTTTTGTTTGCTTATTTTTAATCAATTTGACATAAATTGGAGTTAACTGAGAAGAGCAAACACAGTTGAGAAAATACCTCTATAAAACTAGCCTGTAGGCAAGATTGTAGGGCATTTTCTTGATTAATGATTGACGTGAGAGAGCTCAGGGATGGTACCACCCCTGGGAAGGTGGTCCTCGGTTGTTTAAGACAGCAGATTGAGCAAGCCCTGAAGAGCACACAGTGATCTTCCACAGTCTCTGCTTCTGTGCCTGCCACCAGGTTCCTGCTTTGGCTTCCCTCAATCAACCATGACCCATAATACAAAATAAACCAAATAAATCCTTTCTTCTTCATGTTGCTTTAGACCAGTGTTTTCTCACAATAATGTAAACCCTAACTAAGGGCATTTCCCCCATATTTTCAAAGTTCTACCTTACACAGTCAGCACCCAGACAAGAACTGTTGTACATATTTTGTTCTGACAACTGTCTTGGTTATTATAAATTTTCAAGTCACACTCTCCCTTACTTCCCTGAGTTCTAATTAAGAGTTTCGTTTTATTAGGAGATTAGATGTCAGTGTTCTGTGGAATCCCAAGCATGAAATGACTGAACATTCAGCTTGATATTCGAACTCTTAACAGCAACTTTTGGAAGCAAAGCTATAATTTGATTTTCTATAAAAACGAAGAGGAAAAAGCTGGTTCTTTTAAAATACAATTTTCCATTTTATTAAAATGTGGGAAGATAAAATTATCCTCATGCATATGAAGATTGGTCAACTCTTCTGCTTGAAGACCACAGAATGGAGCTCATTTCAAGGGAAGAGTGGATGAGGAAGGTAGGATATTTTCCTATCATTTAAACAGTCAGGACATTTTTGTGTAATTTAATGACAGATACTATCATAATGCTAAGAAGATAATGTCTGCTGTGAGATAGCAGCTTCTATATATGTCAGGGAAGATGCATCCACAAAATCACAGTAGTTTGGTCAACTCCACAAGACCTGCATGATGACAATAGCATTCAACATGTCAACATGGATTGGGGAACATCTCACAAGGCCCCACCCCTAGATACAGAGCTCCAGACAAACCATGGCTTCTGAGGCAGGGAATCAGTCTCTCTGGGACGAGAGCCTAAAAGGTTATCCAGCCCCAAGTGCTGAGCCTTCAATGCACACAAACAACTCTAAATGGGCTTAGTGGGCTCTCTCTCTCTCTCTCCCTCTCTCTCTCTCTCTGGAACTAGAAGATGGTCATCAATTTGGAAGTGGAAGGGCACAGAAGGGGGGGCATGTAAATGATATCCATGTAGTACTCATGTGTGAAATTCTCAAGAAAATAAAAATTAAATAAAAAACACTGTTCAATAAATACTTGCTGAAAGGGTGAAATATATATTGACTATCTATATCTAAAGATTTGTACTCTAGACAGTGACAGTCTGCAGTGAACCAGAGCAAACTTACATTCCTAGGGTTTATGACTCTTGGGAGGAGCTCACAGAAAGGCTAAGCACAGACATTATAAACTTTGGCATGCGTTTTAGTGGAAACAAATGGTGAGATGACATAGAAAACTATGGCAGAAAGACAGTGTCAGAGAGCTGTGATAGGTGAGGCAGATGGGGGTAGCCTGTGTGAAGAAGGAATAGCAGGCATAAGCCATGTAAACAGACCGTAGACAACCATTACACTGCAGGGCATGCAAGCAAGGAAACTGAGGCAGAAGGAAGATAGGAAGTTCTCAGATATGGCCAGGGTACAGATGAGACTGAAACTAGACAGTGGTCTGAGGCTCAGGGGGATGACGGAACTTATTCCAAGCCTCACGAGAAGCTCAGGGTCTTCAGATGGAGGAAGGACATGGTCCAAAGTCTGATTCTGAAGATCACTCGCAACACTGATTGGTCAAGAACTGTGCACGAATGGAGGCGTATCCACCATGCCCCTACTGGGTGCTGCTATGGGTCTCAGGAATGTGGAAACATTTGTCCCTAAGTGCAGAATGCAAAGCTCACAGACCTCAGTACGACAGTCATAGGATTGTGAATGCCTGCGTCTGCTTTATGAGTTTATTGGTGTTTTATCAATGCTCTCACTATGAATATTTATGAATTTTTATGGCTTTAACTTTTTTCCCTATCTCCAAGTTTTCATAATTTTGAAGAATACAAAAAAAAATTCAGGAATGTATCTATATAGTTTTAAAAAAATCAAAACGTATAATTACTTACATTTCATAATAATTTTAGTGTTCTAGAAAGTGATTCATAGCCCAGTAAGTGGCCACCTGCTAGCTGCTAGTGATTTTTTTTTCTTAAAGACCTCCTTACTTATAGTTACAAAGCACAGAAAACTTTAGGAAAACATCATGAGTGCAGGCAGTAGCACATTCTGTAAGTACAAGATCATCAAACAAACATAAAATAACCTCTCCCAGGAATAACTTAGGTGATGACACAATATATCCAAAGTGAATCACTACACTCAGATCTGTAGACAAGAGCTGACCCCCCCTCTCCCTCTCTCCTACCCTCCCTCTCCCTCCTCCCTCCCTTCCTCTGTCGTGTGTGTGTGTGTGTGTGTGTGTGTGTGTGTGTGTGTGTGTGTGTTTTCATGGCTATAACTCCTGATGACTCTTTTGTTCAAAATAGAAAAAAAATCTTTATAGCAAGAGAAAAGTAACCTAATATGCTTGAATTTGGAGGCACACATGCACGATTTGTATGAATATATATTTCTGAAAAATTGCAAAACTTGTGCCAGTTCAGATACTCTTTGAGAGGTGAGGTGAAGATGCCATGCGGCTTAACTCTCACAGGCAGCGGCGGTGGTGTGCAACTAAGTAAAAGTCCGACACAAGGAGAGGAAATCATCAGTCCGACAATGGAAACCCAAAAATGATGCTGGAGTCACTGGTTAGCAGCTTCACATAAATTGTGTTCTAAGTCAGCTTGAAGCTAAATGCTAGAAGAAACCAAGCAATAGGCTAGGCAAAGGGCAGTCTCTCCTGTTGATATGGAAGAGCATTCTACAGGACAAGAGAAATGTCTCCTTCTTGAGAAACTCATGACAGGCATACATGCCACTAAAAAAATTCTTAATTTTATATTATAGTCGAACATGTAAAGTTAAATTTTAAAAATAAGGAATGATTCAAAGTGCCTTTGACAGACAATTCTACTCAATAGAAAAGAAAAATTACCAAGACTCAAATAGCAAACTTAACAACTCCCTCCAAGAAAAGGTAATGCAAATAGCAAATATCATTTCAAAAGTCTTTCGGCTTCACTGATCTCCCACATCTGAGAAGTTTATCAATAAGATAAAATGCACTGCACTAGAAGTGTGCTCAGATTATAGACAAAAGAACACCAAGTGCCAGAAAATATAGAAGACACACTCCTCTCGTAAGCTGCTGGCGGGACTTGACACTGAAAAGGAATTAGAAATATGTGTATTGGTCTTTTGAAAGGTTCACGTTGTTTACCAAGAGTACTTCTCCTCCACAAACCTGCTTTAGAGTTACATTTTACAAGGCAAGCAGTAGATGCACTAAAATAAATAGGAATGCTATTCACTGTTGGAAAAAAACAGAGACTCAAAAGTACTAAATCACCAGCTAGTCAAACCATGTAGTTAATACGCATTTATTGAAATGTCTTCGACTAGGGTCTGGAGAGACATTCGGTTGTTAAAGAACGTGTATTGTTCTTGCAGAGGACCCAGGTTAAATTCTGAGCACCCAGATCTGATGGTTCATAATTGCCGGTTCTCAAGAGAACAGATGCCCTTTGACAAAGGCACCTGTACGTGTGTGCATATACCTGAAGACACATGCCCATGCAAGCAGTTAAAAATAAATAAATATTGGAAAAATACCTTCAGATAATAAAATAATGTAGTATATATTTACTGTCACTGGAAAACAGTTCTACCATGTTAAATTGTAATTGTGGATCAAATTTTAAACACATCCATGACAACAGGAAACCCCATATTAAGAAGGCTGTACCTGTGGTTGAATTAGGGAAAAGCTAGGAGAAACTGAGGAGGAGGGTGACCCCATAGGAAAACCAGCAGTCTGGACCCCTGGGATCTCTCAGACACTGAGCCACCAACCAGGCAGCATACACCAGCTGCTGTGAGGCCCCCAACACATGTACAGCAGAGGACTGCTAGGTCTGAACTCAGTCGAAGAAGATGCACCTAACTCTGGAGAGACTGGAGGCCCAGGAAGCGGGGAGGTCTGGTGGGGTGGGGGCTGGGGACATCTTCTTGGAGATGGGGAGGAGGGGATATGGGAGGTGGAACAGTCGGAGGGTGAACCAGGAGAGGGATAAAGTCTGGATTGTAAAAAATGATTAAAGAATAAATTTTTAAAAGGAGGTTGCAACTACATTAATAATTAAATATGATAACTCATCTGAGGGTAGTAAGTGATATTGGTTTTCATATTTAAATATTATAATAAGAATGCAATAAATTTCAGTGAAAACAAACACTGTTTAGCCCACCAAAGTCTGCTCGTTCGTTAAACAAAACTCTCATCTTTGCTTCATATTTAGTAGCAAGCTTGGGTTGAGATGAGATTTTGACTTGTTTTTCATGATATTAAAAGCTACAAACCAGACAAATCCATCACAATTGTACAACCTTTCCAACAAAGCAGAGTGATGCAGCAAAAGATGAGAAAAGGAGAAACATCAGCTCACTTAAAAGGAAAGCCCATCAGAATTACAGCTGGCTATCCTACCGAAACATATAACACATTAACAAAAAATTAGAAATGACTGAATGATATTTTCCAAACTATGAAATACCATAACTGTCTATCCACACTATGATACTCAGCAAAACTATCTATTAAAATTGAAGTAGAGATAATTTTTTCCAAGTTATCAACAGCAATAGAAACCACAGAGAGTACAAAAACTCGTGGAGGCTAAATAACACCCCGCCGAGGGATAAGTGGACAAAAGAAGAAATCAAGGAGGAGATTAAACTCCTAGAATTGAGTAAAAATAGAAACTCAGCATACACAGTCAATGTGGCACAACGAAGGCATTCTGAACAAGAACGCTTACAGCCATAAGAGCCTGCACTGGAAATTAGGAGAGATTGAAAGACAGAATCAGAATCAGTGCTGGAACCAACGGATCAGAAATAAAAAAAAAGTCAAGAATTTATGAACTAAATACTAGGTTCTTTGAAAAGATGATTGACAAACTTTTACCCACATTAGTCAAAAGAAAGAAAGAATACTCTAATAAAATTAGAATTGAAAAAGTAGAGATGACCACAGATAACAATGAAATTCGGAACATTTTAAGAATACATTTTTAAAACTTCTATTTGGCTAACCTGGGAAATCGTACAGAAACTAATTTCTAAATGCCTAAATTACACACAAGGTACTCCTAGATAAATTAATACTTTAAACAGATCAAAAACCAGCAATATGATTGAAGTTGTACTAAATGTTACCCAGCCTGAAAAAGCCCAGGACCAGATGTATTCACTGCAGAATTATACCAAAGCGTCAAAGAACTCGCACTATTTAAGTTATTCTAAAAAATTAAAAAGGCTTTCAGTTATTTTTATGAAGCCAACATTACTCTGACTCTCGATCCAGAGAAAGACTCAACAGAAAAAAAAAGAAATTACATATTACATTACACATTACATTCATCATGGCCAAATTGTCTTCATTCTAGAGATCTGGGGTAGTTCAGCATAAATAAATCAGTAAATGTTATCCACCTCATAAACTGGCTCGATGACACAAATTACATGATGATATCATTACATGTAAAAAGGAAAATAATCCTTGGACAAAAAACCCTGGAGAGGCAAAGGATGAGGAATGTAACCCAACGTAGTAAAGCCATGACTACCTTGCTACATGTGACAAGTCTACAGCCAACAAAGGGCCAGAGGAAGAAAATTTCAAAGGCTTCCTATTAAGATTGGGAAGAAGTCAAGGGTGTCCAGTCCTACTCAACATAACCTCTTAAAGTCTTAGCCAAATCAAAAACAGGAAATGGAAATCGGAAAAGGAGTCAAAGTATTTATAGATGATGTCATTCTACATGTAAGAGACACTAAAGACTCCACCAAAAAAACAAAAACAAAAACAAACAAAAAAAACCCCACTTCTCTTAAAACCAAAAAATAATTTCAGCAAAGTCTCCATACAAAATAATATATCCAAAGAATAATTGTCTTATGTGCCAACAATAAACAGACTGAAAAAGAAACCAGAGGAAACAATTCCATTTACCATAGCCCCTTACAATGTGGAAGAATGAAACTGAGGAAGACACCACAGATAGCACTTCCATGCTTGTGGATCAGCAGAATCAATAACGTGAAACAGTAAAAAAGAGTCAATACAATCCCAATCGAAATACCAGAACCTTTCTTCATAGGCATAGAAAAAAAAATCCAAAAATAAAGATGAAACACAGAAGTCCAAAGCAGTAAACTTAATTTGAAAAAAAGGAACACCGTAAACACTATCACTATACTTAAATTACTATTCTACCACAGAGCAACAGTAATTAACACAGCATGTAGATTAAATGGAGCATACAGAACCCAGATATATTTCATTCAATCGCATCTCTCTGATCTTTGACCAAGGTACCCAAAAGACACGTTGGATAAAAGGTAGTATCGTCAACAAATGGTGCAGGGAAACCTGGATTTCAACATGCAGAAAATTAAAGCAGAGTTTTATCTCCCACCGTACAACAAACTTGACTCCAGGTGGATTTAGGACATCAGAATAAGGCCTGAAACACTGAAACTTCTAGAGAGAAAATTAGGGAGAAAATTTCAATTTGTAAGCACGGGTGAGTGCTTGATGAATGAGACTTTGGTGCTCAGGAAAGAAGATCAACAATTCACAAACAAGAACTCGGGAAATAAAACAACTTCTGTACAGTGAAGGACACCATCAATGGAATGCAATGCAGGCCGTGGAAGGCAGCCATACATCTGACAAAGGATGTACGTCTAGAAGCATATGGGGCACACACACACACACACACACACACACACACACACACACACACACACACAGAGAGAGAGAGAGAGAGAGAGAGAGAGAGAGAGATCAAAAACTCATACAAATAAAAAATGAATAAATTCCTCTTGAAGGAATGAGTCTTCTAAAAATATTTCACTCATTAATCAATAAGCATTAATTGATAATGTTATTTTTAAAGTTAAGTTAGAGTTATGATGTGCATTTTTGAAACGTCACATCAAAAGCATTCTAGTAAGAAAGGCTGCCATAGTGAATTTAAATGACAACAAATGCTGTCATGGATGTGGGGAAAAAGGAACACTTATGCACTGTTGTTGGATATCATTCTGGAGTTTTCATTAAAAACCAGAAGTGTAATATGTAACCCAGCTAACCACTCCTATGGAGTAGCACACACTCTCCACCCTGGCTAGGTTTCCTAGTGTTGACAGATGCTATCTAGATTGTCAAAAGGCACGGTCTTCTCTAGCCCTGGGCCCCTTCATGCTACAATACCAACCTGCCAAGGCAAGACATGTCACATAATAGTAATGTTATCATCACTAGTAATAGGAAGATCGCTTACTGTGGTAACCAATTAATCCTTTGGTTGGATTCGAGAGCTGCTCCACAAGAAAGAATCCCTGCTTGGTACTTTAAACATGGTCAAAAACTATGACCAATGGTCCTAAACATTGACACCAGACCCCCAGTGTGCAGGCAGCACCGAGAGGACACAGCTGGTTGAAGATAAATACATTAAAATCGAGGACATGAAGTTTGGAGGAAGAGGAGGAGGAGGAGGAGATGGGGGCATCCTGAGGGAAGTTGAAGGAAGAGAATGAGAGGTAGGTATGATCAAGATACATTGTGTACACTATTGATATTCAAGTGATAAACAAAAATAAAATATTAAAGGTATAAAATGATTTAATAAAATAAAGCGTTTTCCTTTTTCTTGCTCTTTTAATCTAGTAGTCATTTTTATGCCATAAGAATTACTGAACTTACATTTCAAAGGTTAATAATCTTTGAAATGTAAGTAAAGAAATATATAATAAAAATTAAAAAAGAAATATATACTACAAAAAAGAATTACTGAACTTAAAGAACAATTATGAAATCAAATGTAATTTTTAAACCAGAATGTTCTAAAAATATACATATTTTAGATAGTGTGTCACATATCCCAGGCTGGACTCAAAGTCACTATGTAGGCCAGGTTGTCCTTGAATTTCTAATCCTCCTTCTTCTCCTCAAAGTGCTAGGATTACAGTTATATGCCACCATACCTCGTCTCTGCCATGCTGGAGCCCAGGGCTTCATGTACTCCATCAACCAAATTCCATTCCCAGCAGGAGAAATTCTCTTATAAGGTTTTACTGTGCACAAGGAATATACTATTTCCTAAAACTGCAAAAGCTTACATTCCCTTAGCTAAGTGGATTTCACATGCTACTGTGAAGTTTAGAAGTAGATGCTGGGTTTGATGTTCAATGGGTGTGTTGTGCTCTAGTCATTGACCCTGCGTGATCATTTTATATGACAAGAAGTTGTCAAATGATTCTCAGATACAAACTCCTAGTTTACTTCTTTAGTCGGTTAAGCTAATCAAGACTGAAAGGAAAACATTTCTTATCAGTCTGTGTGATGACGTTCACATTTAAATATAAGAGCTCTGACGTCCTGTGTCTTAAAGATAGGATTGTCCACTCAAGTACATGTTTTATTTTCTGTCAAATCCTCATTTACACTTTAACCAAATCAAAGGAATTGCCAAAAATCCAAGGTTCCCTACATTTCTGTTAAGTAGACACATTGTTCTGGTGTTAAACCACGGTGTAAGGAAGTTCCAAGTCTTACATTATGATCAGAGCCCCCAACGTCAGCTGTCCAGGAGTGTCTCACTTAAACTATTTCATGATCCTTCTTGGGGACTAAGTAGAGAAAACCAAAGCATTAAACCACCAAAATCTACTAAAATAAATAAGTAATATACCACACCATTCACCACAGCTGTTGGAGACTGTTTTGTGCAGCTTGCAAACAAGGAGGTGACCATTCCAAGCAGACTGCACGAGATAATACAATGAATGAAAAATCTTTGATAAATAGATTCTCAAAAAGAGAATCCAGAATTTCTCAGAAGTTCTGCCTTGCCATCCTTACTTGATAAAGACCTTTGGGAGAAAACCACACCTTGCAGGAGTGTAGAAGAGAGAGAAACTACTTTTTCCCATAAGGGTGAGTAACTGCCAAGTAGGAAAAGGTGAAAGCTATAAATACATAGATGGCATTCAACCCTTTATTAGAAGTTATTCAGTCAGCGAATGCACGCCTGAGTAGTCAGCAGGTGTCTGGCCTTATAAAATTCTGACACACCACATTAAGAGATTAAACAGACATGTCAACTGCTTTGAGGAAACCTGTGCCTAACAAGAAGCCTAACACGGGACCCCAGTGAATCCCACTGCTATGTAGCAGTGGGGAAGAACTAACGGGACTGTCACAAAGAAATATAAGTTGAGCCTTCAAAGGACCACAGCTTATGCATGGCAGCAAGTGAAATTAAAGCTCCAGGGCCAACAGGTGGCAGAAGCACCTTGAAATGTGAGCAAAGGATTCCAACATCCTCTGGCCTAGTGTCCCTCCCAAGGATGAAAGCTAAAACCCAAAACTGTCACAACTATGTGGAAAGGTAAATCCAGACAGAGACATTGTGATGGTTCTGGTGTTTTAGATATGCTTGACACATTTTGGTATAAGACAGTCTTTTTTTTTTTTTCTTTTATGTGTGTGAGTTTTTTGCCTGCAAAAAACATATGTTCATCCCACGTATGTGGTACCATCAGATTCTCTTGGAGTTACAGATGGTTGTGAGCCACCAGGTGGGTTCTGGGCAATGAACCCAGGACCTGTGGAAAAGCAACCAGTGCGCTGAACCATTGAGCTTTCTTTCTGGTGTCTAACAGGATTAGTTCTTGGTGGAGTGGATGAGAAACGCAGTGGTGAGCGTGAATACTCTGAGCATGTGCTGGGCACACTGACAGGTGCTTCACATAGATCATGTCCTGGAACTCACGCCACACATGGCAGAAGTGTTTAAGTACCACGCAGATGTAGAGACACACACTGTTAAATCCAAGTGTTTCCATGCAAATGGTAAGACAGAACTGGCTTGGAACCAAGGTAGTGAGGCTTCATCCAGACCCTGTGTGCTCCATTCCTGCTCTGTCTGCAGTGTTTGAGAGAGCCTGCTGCTGCCATAGGGAATATATGTCATACAGTGTGACTCTCATCTGGTCACTTCAAGGTCAGTAATAAACCACAAAATAGCTTCTGACGTTAAACAAGGTAACCGCTGCATCGCAGATAAAGGAAAAGATGTATGTTTCGTTGTTTGTTACTGTTTCCCAGAGGTCCTTCCAGGCTTCAAGTCATCATCATCAATACGTCAAATAAGCTGGATGAGGCAGCTCAGGGCTTTAACCCAAGTGGTCAGGAAGCAAAAGAAGGTGGGTCTCTGTAAGTTCAAGGCCAGTCTGATCTACACAGCAAGTTCTAACCTAGTCACGGATACTCACCCCACCTGAAAAGCCCACCTGAAAAGTAACAGAAAGGGTAAAGAGAAAAACTCAAATATATACAACAGCAAACAAACAGTAATTATTAACTCCCTGGATAACTGTATGACACTGAATTATCTGTGCGAGGTTTCAGCACTGTTGAAAAATACACAGGGGTAGGGGAAGACTGAGGAATGAAATGTTTATCTAACTCTTGATTTCAAAGCTTTTGGACCACAGTAGATGGGCTCAGCTGCTCTGGGCTGTCTAGAGAGATACAGGGCCATGAAGGCGGAGGGCAGAGAAACCATCTCACCTAGGGCAGCCAGGGAAAGAGCCAAAGAGATGGAAAGTGAGACTGAAGGTCCACATATACACCCCAAAGGCACGCTTCAAGTCACCTCAAATTGCTACCCATGAGGCCCAACCTCCTAAAAGTTCTGTTTCATTTAAGCTGTGCCACAGGCTGGAACCAAACCTTCCACACAGGCATTTGGAGGATATTAATTATTCTACATCTAACACATTTCAGATGTTACTCGTCATCTAGTGAGTGGCGACAATTATGAAGGAAGTGCTTGTGTGTGGATGTGCAAAGCAGTCAGTTTCGGATAGCTATCTTCAAATCGGTGGTGAAAGGAGACTTATAATCACTGTTTTCCTCAAAACAACCTGAAGAATGAAGAGAGAGAACTCTTCCTGAGTACCAAGCATAAGAGGGTCCTGCCTCTCCTCTCCACACACTGCTCTAGGGGTTCTGCCCCTTCTCTGTTACCTTCTTGGGCTCTGAGGCACTGGGTGTGACAATTTAACACCCCATTCTTTAAAAGGGGCTGAGATTTAAAGCTCTAGTCTTAGAGAATCATCCAAGAAATACTTAAAATGATATCCATTAAAACTACAGCAGACTGCTTCAAGAACAGCACAGAAAGTGACTTCCGGGGCACTGACCTACTTTGCTTCTCTGTTGCTGTGATAAGACACTGAGCAAACATGACTTTGGGAGGGAAGGGTTTCTTTGGCTTACAAGACACATCCATCACCAAATAAGCAAAGCTGAGGCAGGAGCTGAAGACAGGAAGCTGGAGGCAGGAGCTGAAGCTGAGACCCTGGCGGAATGCTGCTTATTGACTTGTTCATCAGGACTTTCACAGAGTGCTTTCTTACAGCACACACAGCCACCTGTCTGCCATTTACTGCCGCATCTCCACAGCTGATGAAAACTTCGTAGTCTAAACCCCCATCTTGCCCTTCCCCTCAGCCAAGCTAATAGGATACAGTAATTCTGCTTGGGCTTCAAGATCCTTTCAGAGCACCGACGACACTCAGAACTAAAGATATATCTACAGAGGGATTACTGACTACTACTCAAACTTCCCAGATTTCTTTCAAATAAAAAATTTTAGAACACTAAAGTACAGAAGTTTAAAGGTATCACATCTGGGACAACAGAGATGGCTCCATGGTTAAGAGCACTTGTTTCACAGATGTGAGGATCTGAGGTTGGATGTCAACACCCACCTGGTCTCCTATGCCTATTCCTTAACACTGTGGATAATATGGTGGAGGCAGGAGGATTGAGGAGTTTGATGGCTAGCAACCTAGCTATACACATCAAACTCCAAGTTGCCTCAAAGAAATAAGGTAGAGAGAGTAGTAAATGGGATACATAATGCCCTCATCTGGTTTACACACACATGCAGATGTTCGCATACTCAAACACATACATACATACACACATGAAGATGTATACACATATGTAGATGTACACATACACATATACATGCTCAAATATACAATACATACACACATACATACACACACACACAACCACACACACTCCAACACACTGTCACACTCATTTTTTAGCATCAATAAAATAACAATGAGCCAGATCAGGTCATTGAGAACTCAGACTGCTATCATACCCAAGTCATAATCATAAACTTTAATACCCTGTTTAGCAAAAATATCAGCACTATGAACCCTAACAAACCACCTCTGCCACCAACATTTCACTATGGAAAGGGCTCTGGTTCTAATGCACAAAGGGAGTTGGTTCCCTTGAGCATGCTCGGTGCACTGCCATGTCAAGAGGGAAATGAGTGGATGTCAGCCTTTTTCTTCCATCCTGGAGAGACCACAAGTCCCCATCACTTTTGTTTGTGTAAACTATGTCTCTGAAATAAATGGGAGATTATTTTACAGGAGAAAAATGCCCAGCCCAAGGTGGTTAATGAAAAGTTTTCAAAGCTCAAACATCATAGGAAGAGAGGCAAGCATTAACAGATGTGTCTCAGGAACACACAGGCAGATGCTGTGTGAATGATTAGGAGTGGGAAGTGTGGGTCTATTGCAGTAGTCAATGCCCAAAGGTGTTCAGTGTGTTAACAAAGCGATATGTATGCTGAGCTCAGGATAACATTAGTTGAGGGTTTGGGGAAGACATCTTGGTGGACCTCTGATGCACATAGATCTTGTTCGATGAGAGCTTTGCTGCTCTATTTTTAGGAGTGTGGCTAGAGACGGCCATTAGCTGTCAGGTCCTTCAGCTGATGCCTCTGCTACATGGAACCATATAAAACAGTGACCAGTTCCCCATAGCATGGAGGCCAGTTATCATGTTCTGAGTCAAGAGAACTTGATGGCTTACACTGAAATCAGTTCCAAGGCTCATCTATTTCTTTCTGCCAATCTGCTTCCAGACTTCCTTCTCTTCACATGTAGACATCAGAGGCACCCCCCTAAGCAACACCTCCCTCTAGCCACCTTCTCAGTCCCTCACAGAGAACTCTGCCTTCAAGCGTCATCCTGGTGATGTAAGACTCAGAGTACCACGTGGACATTTTTAACCAGTTGACTTACATTTTGCAATTTATATAATTTCCTGTTACCACAAAATAGGTTTGGGGAAAACCTAAGCATCTGTACTCTTGCCAGAATGAAAAGCCATAATAATCCATTGGGTTGGAAGATCCTGGTGTGGGAGTAGCATGTAGTTGGCCCGCTCCTAAGTGATATGTCACTTTCATCAAATCAAAATCAAGATGCACCGAGAGCTAGTTTGTTCCTTATAATTTAACTCTGTTGAAGAACAAAATTCGAAATCAATTGCAAGGACATAAAAACGTGGAGCATCTGACAAAATAAAATTTACAATGATTATCATCTAATCAAATCACAATGACAAAGAGATATCAAAATTGTTACAGCTCTATCCCAGACAATGCGAATGAATGGGCAGGTGAGGAGAATCATCGAAACTCAGAAAGGACGAAGCTGAAATTGTGGGAATGGAAACTACATATGTGAGAAGCTACATGTACCAGATGGGATTCGTAGCACATGGATGATGAATTTATGCCAATCAAGGAGTGGGAGAGATCACTCTGCATTTAGAGCACACACTGACTTAACAGAGGACTCATGTTCATCACCCACATCAGGCCCATAACTGTCTGCAACTCCAGTTTCAGGAGGTCCAATGCCTCTGGCCTCTAGGGCCCGACTCCCCACCCCCCATACACACAATTACACAGGTATACTTAAAAGAAATTACAGAAATTGGCAGAGAGAAACATAATTTTTTTTTCTTCTCAACAGCCTTTATTGCAGGAAGAGAAACATAATTTTAAAATAAAGAAAAACAGTAATGAATAAGGGGACACATCCAATTATCCAGAATATTCAGAGGCTTAAGGGAAGCCTCTGAAAAGGGAAGATGGACGGAAACATTTTTTAAAAAGAAATGTTGTCTTATTGGATGGAATGTTTTCTGAGGGAGTGGGTTCAGCTACACCATGACAATTTCATAGGTGTGTATAATGGACTCTGAATACTTTCCCTATAATCTTCTGGCCCTCCCTAAATTTTTAGATTTAATATTTAATTTTAGTCTATGTATGTGTAGGAGTGTTTTGTCTGCATGTATATCTGTATGCCACATACATGGGGTGCTTCCAGGGTCCAGCCGAGGACATTGGACTGAAGCTATGGTCCATCATGAGGGGAGGCACGGCAGAGATCAAAGTGAAGGAGCATACAGCTGCGTCTCCTCACGTCTCAAAGCCAGTAGATAGAGAGCTAGCATTCCCCAGCTCTCTCCTTTAAATGTAGTCTGGAATCCCAGCCCATGGACTAACACCAACTACACTCAAAATGGATCTTACTTCCTCAGGTAACCCTGCTGGAAACTTTCTCACAGTCATACCGAGAAGTGTGTTAACCAGGGAGTTCTAAGTTCAGTCAAGTTAACCATGAAGAGCAGCCCCCGAGATATATGGTGTCACTACCACATCTCTCAGACGTTTTTAATCATCAAATTCTGCCAATCGGGCTCAAATCCTTTCAGGAAATTTTACTACAAACCAGTCATATTTGAGCCTGGAAAATGGCGATCTTATTTGTTAGGTCTAAAGGATGGCTTTTTAGACAGACATTTTACCTGACACAGAATTTCTGCAACCAGAAAATGAAATTCACCTTCCTGTGTTTTGATGTTTGTGTTTCCTTTTGCAACTCTGCCGATGGGGTATGTCAGTAGAAACACCGGGATGATAAAAAATTGAATAAAATGTAGGCTGTTTCTAGAAGAAATCCATCAATTATTAAATCCTGCTTCTTCATCATTACTGTCAGGTACCTGGTGTGTGTGTGTGTGTGTGTGTGTGTGTGTGTGTGTGTGTGTGTGTGCGCGCGCTTGTGTGTGTGTAAATTGTATGTATATATAGTAAATATATATAATACTTAACACTAGAAGAATATAGGTATATATATTAGAAATATATTGTAAAATAAAGTGTGGATGTATATTATTTTATGACAAATATTATTATATCAACAGAAGTAAATCTGACTAAGTGGTAAGGGGCTTGCTTCATTTAGTGAATTGAGGCTTTAAGTTCAATCCCAAGCACTGCCAAAAAGGAAGAAGGGGGATAGGAAATAAAAAGAAAAGATGATATTGGTGGGGAAAATGGCAAACCGGATTTCACCAAAACTAACACATTTCCTAAGATCAATATGAAAATTCTACATAATCAAAAATATTTGCCAGCCAGTGACTGGCAAACATCCAGTCCATGGGATATATGAAGAGCTCGGAGAATGGACAAAAGACAAACGGAGACCCTGTGCTGAACATGGAATCCATATAGCAAGGGGGTATGGAGAAAAGTATTTAGGACCGCTAAACACTGGGGAAATGCAAATTAATACCATTAGGATCGCTAATAGCATGTTTCAAGTAAAAAACAATTTATAAGACCCGAGGTTGCTGGTAAGAGGTGAGAGTCCCAGATCCTTCGGGCACAGCTGGTGGGACTCTACAGAGGAGAGACACTCCGAGAAACAGCTCTTTATTAAAGACATAAACAGGATGAATCAACATTTACACACTGGGCAGGTAGCCCAGATAAATGAAGATATCCCCCACACAGATGGTTACACCAACTTTATTGGCGACAGGAAAAAAAAAAACCACCTGGAGGTAAGCCAATGTCCTCCAGTGGTTGAGTGGTTAAATATAAGCTGGTGCATCCGTACTGAATACAAAACAGACACAAACCTTTGGTACCCATCATGCCCTGAGATGACGCTCAGAGGCACTGTGTGGAGGGAGGGAAACAAGCCTCAAAAGATCACAGATATATGATTTCCTTCACATGATAATCACTGACAACCTATAAAACATGAAGAACTGATTTTTTTTTCCACTGTTAGGCAGGCTGCCCAGGCAAAATTTAAACCAGGAAGCAAACTTTATATGAATCAAGTTTAAAACATCTGAAAATAAAAGGAGAGGACGATTTGATGATTGCTCTCACAAAAGTAGATGATGGTAAGCAACAGAAATGTGGTCCTTGTGTTTCATATGTGTACTTAGTGGAGTCTGGGAGCTTTGAAGGCTCAGGTGAAGGTGTCTGCTAATTTGGTGCATAGTGAAGAGTAGCTTCCTAGATCCTAGGAGGCACTCCACCACCTGTGGGGAAGTGTGTATATCTTCCTCTCAATATACCAGGAAGCTGGCTAAGATGTTACCACAGACCATCGCCAGAACCTAGATGAAACATATGAAGTCCCTAGACGATGCATATTTAGCCATGTAGGCTTGGGGTGCTAATAGGAGAGAAACTCGGGAGTAAAATGAAATTATGGGTTAATGAGGCTTCCACCTAGTCCATTTTGCTATCCCAACTGAGCTGGAAACTATGGTTTTCCCACACCATGGAATGCATACTACTGAATAATAGTAATCTGTTGGAGACCAGACTGAACCCAGGCTCCCTCAAAGGTCCTGATGAAAGGACAAGGAGAATGTTAGTTTTGTGTCCTTGCCCAGGAGCAGACTTGCCAAGGTCCAGTCTGAGGCTGGGGCCACAGACTCAAAGGAGTTCAGCTCATGGAAACCTGATTTCCCCTTCACCCCTCCAGAAGAGACTGGAGTTATCAGTCCAAGGCCGCTGTATTTAGATCTTTAAGGCACTTGAGATATCCTGTGTTCCTCTGGTATTGTTTGACTATCTCAGTTCTGACTTCGTCCCATCATAGTATAGCTTTCTGCTGATTCTGACCCATTTTCCCCTGAAAACTGCGTATGAGATGCCATTGCCCTTAGTACACTTGTTTGTGTTAACCATCAGCTTGAGCAAGACTTTCTGATCCCAAACTTTCCTATCTTCTTTATTTTCTCACCTTTCTCTGCAGGTCCAGGTCAATAAGCAATGGCTGCACACAGCTCAGATGAATTTCAGAGCTGATAGCCAGGATGTCCCTCTGGAAAGAAAGCTGCATCTGTCTTGGGTTATGTGAGCTTTGTGCTGTTGCCCATGCAAGGAGCTCCTTTGTGTGGTGATACACATGGTTTCAAATGGTTAAGGACTATCTTCAGTCAAGACATCAATTGTGGGCTGATGATAAGAACATTATAGACATGACCAACCAGCAGAGTCTAATCTGTAGTTCTACATTGTCTTCTGGGAAGACCATCTGGAGGAGTTTCATTGAGTTTGACATATACTAAATTAGAAGGAGCATGGATGAAGATCACTTAGTGTACTCAGGTCTAGAATATTGGAACTCCCACACTCACTCTTACTACAGCAATACAGAGCCATGCAGTATAAACCCTAATACCTCAGCACTGAGCTGAGGCCGTGCACTGTAAACCTTAGTTCATCAGGATTGAGCTGAGTCCATGCAATGTAAGATGCAGTCGTGATCAAGGGTGGATTAGGAAGACAGTATCCCCTTTGAATGATATTACATCCCTTGGTCACAGATCACAACTATAGTTTATATTTAAAACCAATCAGCCAATGAACAAACATGTCAATGACAATCCACATTTCACATGGCGTAAACAGGATCTGATTCATTCAGGTCACATTAAATATCCAGAGTACATATAGTGATCAAATGTTTTAATAGTGACATTGTTGATAGAAATGATGAATGGGTGGTAGACAGGTCTGCAAAGTCTCTTTTAATTGGCACTCAATATAGTGTTGGGTCTATCTGTGGAAACTCAGCAAATACATTGCATCAACTTATCACAAAGACGAGTGATTCCTAGCACTTTCCCACTGTTTTTGTGTTTATTTCAAAAGAAGTTTACTCATAACAGCAGGCCTTATATTTCAACTCAACAAGAGGTCAAATTACTACTGCTTTTATATTGCTTCTATTTCTGCATAGTTAATGATGTGCCTGTTTTCCACAAGAGAGCTACTTACTCAGAACTTACAACTTATTTGTGATAGGTGGACCTATCACATGGAACTTATTTCACGAACATAGAACTTATTTAATGCAAAGTAGTTTCCAAGGGTTTTAAGTTCTGTGTCAAAAAGTTGGTGACTTTTTAAACAAGGCATTATTTTTGGTAGCAATTACAAAAGAAATAGTAGATTAATGACCTTAAACGTATCTATATTTTTGCTGTAGTCACCTCTATGGGTTGAATTATGAATTATTATTTTATCATATGAATGTTTTTCTTGTAGACATCTTAGCTTAACATTTTGAAATAAGTATCAAATTTTGTGAAAATACCACCCTTTTGACTGTGCTGTGGTGATGGAATCATTTCTTCTGAAAACATTAGGAAAAGCAACAGAACTGAAAACATGGATGGTTTCCAATTTACCTGGATCTTGAAGGTCTAACATCTTAGATGGAGAAACCCTGACAAAGAGAAGGACCACCTACAGAAGCCCTCCATGTCTTGGTGAGATGCTAGACAAACAGGAGTGAGCGTTACATTCTGTGGGGTTTTGCTTAAAATACTTATTAAAAATTTGAGGCTTTTCAGTGAAGGAAAGAAGAAAGAAAATTGCAAAAGCTTAGTTTTTGATCGATTTCACAAACCAAATTTGTCATTCAGTTCTCTCGAAGGGGCCCAAGTGTTAAAAGCTTGGTCCTCCGTCTTAGGTATTATTGGTTAGGAGTAAAATCTTTAAGAGATGACACCTAAGGAGGGCCCTTTAAGTAATTGGGGACATACCCTTGAGGTCTGTGAGGAGCTGGTCTCCTCCTGTTTCTCTTTGTTTCTCTTCTGGGACATGAGTTAAATAGTTGACACTGCTACCTGACTCTACTGTGGTACTGTGACACAGGCCCAAAGGCTATGACAATCAATGGATTAGAACCACTAAAACTGTGGCCTGGATAAAGATTTATTTATTTTATATAAGTAAGTACACTGTCTCTGTCTTCAGACACACCAGAAGGGGGCATCAGAGCCCATTACAGATGGTTGTGAGTCACTGTGTGGTTGCTGGGAATTGAACTCAGGACCTCAGGAAGAGCAGTCAGTGCTCTTAACCGCTAGGCCATCTCTCCAGCTTTACTTCTGCATTTATTTCCCCCATTTGCTACACTAAGGGAAAGCCACTTACACAAACCTGCACTGAAGAACTGGCTTCATTAAACTATCCCAAATGCTCAGAAAACCTGCATTCTAGAGAATGGAGTCAAAACCAGGATGCAAAGTCCAAACATATGCCTCTAGTCACCCAAATTCATGGGCTACAATGACTAAGCTCTCACGGAAGGTTCATTGTAGAAGATGAACCGCCCTCCCTGGAGGAAGGTGACAAAGCTTTGCAATTTTTCTGATACTCATTGTCTTGGTTATTGTTTCTATTGCTGAGATGAAACGCCATGACCAACAGTAACATGGAGAGGAAAGGGTTTGTCTCATCTTAAGGCTTACAGCCTATCATCCAGGGAAGTCAGGACAGGAACTTAAGGCAGGAACTAAGGCAGAGGCCATAGAGGAATACCGCTTATTGGCTTGTTCCCATGGCTTTCTTAATCTGGTTTCTTGGTAACACCTAGGACCACCAGCCCAGGGATGGCATCACCTACACTGAACTAGGCCTCTTATATCTATAGGGAATCAAGAAAACACACCATAGGCTTGTCCACAAGCTAAGCTAGTGGGTTCCTTCAGCTGAGGTTTCCACTTTCAAAATGACTATAGTTTGTATCAAGTTGACATAAAACTACCCAGCACAGTATGTCTGTGTTCCATGTACATGGAATGCTCACGGAGGCCAAAAGAAGTCATTAGATACTCTGGAACTAGAATTATAGATGGTGTGAATCTCTATGTGCATTCTGGGAACTGAACCCAAGTCCTCTACCAGAGTCTCAAGTGCTCGTAAGCACTGAATCATTTCTCCAGCCTCCTACCATATCCATTCTACCTTAAAATAAAAAAGAAACATTCCATGACAATATACCTATACAAAACTTTCTTACTGGAGTTATCAATGTCCATTTTAAAAAGCATGTAAGACTCAAGAATGGTCATAAGATAAGGAGAAATTTAAGAATGCTGCAAAAATATGAGTACCAGTAATAAAATACCCAAGAAACTAGTTGAACAGAAGGTATGACAGAATGTGGGGGAAATGTCATTTGGGAAAACGGAATGATAAAAAATGCCCAGATAAAAACGCAAAGACCATAACATTAGAAGAAGAATTGAAGGATGTTGATAACGTGCTGTGGAGTATAATATCTAGACATGAGGCTGGGGATTTGGCTCAGTGGTAGAGCACTTGCCTAGCAACCGCAAGGCCCTGGGTTCGGTCCCCAGCTCCGAAAAAAAAAAAGAAAGAAAAAAAAAATATCTAGACATGAGCATTTATGACTGTAATGGAGAAATAAAATGCTAGAGGCTGGAGAGAATGCTTAGCAATTACAAACATTAACTATTTTCTCAAGGACCTGGGTTCAGTTCTAGCCCCCACATGATGCATTGCTCACAGTCATCTGTAACTCTAGTTCCAGAAGCATTTGATGCTCCTTTCTGGCCTCCTGGTCTACACAGTAAGTTCCTAAATAGCCAGAGGCATAGAGAGAGGACCTGCTTCAGAAAAATAGACAGACAAAAACAATAAATAAAATATTAAGAGAAAATTTATAACAATTAAGTAAAAGATAAATACAGCGAAAAATAAATAATTCAAGATTACAGCTGTCTTCCCAACAGAAACGATTGAATCACGTATGAATTGAAATCCACAAAAGTGTAGAAAGAAAATGAGTTTCCAGAATAGGACACTCTGACCAATTAAAATAACTTTTAACATGACAGGAAAAAATGTTTTAAAAGACCAGAAAATTCACTGTCAGCATATACTAGTAGATACACAAAATAGAACTCAACCCCTGAGCAAGGCCGGACAAGCACAAAGAATGGTAGGGAGAGGGAATGTCTGGAGGAATGTAGGAAGAGATTAAAGCAACCATAAAAGTAGAAGGAGAAACAAAATATATTAATAGTTGCTTTTCCTTTTAACTGTGGAGAGAGAGAGAGAGAGAGAGAGAGAGAGAGAGAGAGAGAGAGAGAGAGAGAGAGAGAGAATGCTTGCATTTCTATCTATACAAAACATGCATGCAGGAGCCCACGGAGGTCAGAAGAGGGCAGCAGAGCCCCTGAATCTGGAGTGACTGGCAATTTTCAGCTGCCTAGATGGGTGCTGGGAACTGAACCTGGGTCTACTGTAAGAGCACCCAGCAATTTTAACCACCAAGCCATCTCTTCAGCTCCAATAATCGTTTTTCAAAAACCAAAACTAATCTATGCAGCCCAGACTTCTTTCACCATACAAAATGCATGTGGATGTATTTTTTCAAAAGCTAAGCATTTATTTTACAATAAAGAGAAAAGAGCTCACTAAGCAGATATATATTCTATGTTGGTTAATTGTGTATATACATTTCAAATAATTGTCAATGCTCAAAGTGTTGCCGAGGGTATCAAGGAAATAAATTGAATGTACTTATTGTGTAAGTAGGAATTAAATTTTTAGACTTGTAAAAGACTGTATCAATAACATCAATCTCAGTAATACATCAACATCAGTGGTCTATCAGGATGATCGTCCAATGGTTTCCTAAGAGTTCATAAATATAAAGCTTATCCCATCCCTATATAGGGAGAGGCCTGGCCTGGCTGAGGTAGCAGAGAATCTGCAGTTTTGCTTGGCGACTCTGTGGTTTTCTCTAAGCATATGAGTCCCAGGACTAACTAGAAACTAAAAACAAAACTCCCATCATGCAATAGACGCTATCCAGTGTTTGAGATGAGCCAAAAGTACATGCGACCCTGAGGTCAGACGCTGCCTCAGGTTCAGTCGTGTACTTACTTACTTTGCTCTGATTAAAGTGATCTGGCTAAGTTCTGCAAGTTCCAGAGCACTTTCAAATCTGAGCACTTTGCAATCTGAGTTGTGAATGAAAGAACTCGTTTATCAATTTCAGTATTTGACTCATGATCCTATCGTGTCCATAAGGTGGGAGGATCTTAGTTTGTCTCAAGATCTGTAGGAGGAAAGTAACTCTCTGGCCGGAAAAACTTGCTTTAAGAAAACTGAAACCAATCCTGCCTTGGATCCATACATTTCTATGTCACCCAAACACAAGATTTGTTTAGATTTTTCTCAGTGGGCTGCATGTTTTCTTTGCAGATATTATTATTTTATCAGACTGTTAATTTGAAATAGGCCTTTTGTGTTTTGTGAATAATTATGATCATTATGCTAAAAGGGAGTGACTTTTGGCACACAATTGTACACAATTTTCAAGGACGGCAATGGAAAACCCCGAAGGAAAGTAGTTGGGTATTTATTTCGTCCAGTTCGTGTTTAAGTTCTGGTTTAGTGATTCACTGCGAAGAATAGACAGATTCAAGGCAACTCTTGCTTCTCAGGTTGAAGCTATTGATGTTTTCAGTTGATGGAAAGATGTTTATTGTAAGTACCGTTATAATGAAATACTTTTTCATTAAAGCATCTTTTATTCATGAAGGGAGAAAATCATCTTTGGCTCTCTTTGTTCCAGGAACGTTCTGGAGAGCTACACGAAAACGCAGCTCAGCTCTCCAAGTGCCCGTGCAGTACAAATCAAAACATTGAGCCTCGAGGTTAAAATGAACCAGACAGACAAGTAAGCCCATCCCCTCTGCCAGCATTTCCAATTTACACGGAACATACAGAGAGGTCTAACTGTAAACGTGCCTTCTCCTTAATTTTGAAGGCCATTGGAGCCGTCCTTACAGATGGGCACTCTGACTGTTCTGCAGAAGTCTCAGGGAGGAAAAATTCTGTCAAGGTATAAGCAGGATCCTATTCTTCACTCCATTAAAAAACCCCATTCACTATAGGATTTTAACGGTTTTTTTAGTTAAATTTATTGTGTGTGTGTGTGTGTGTGTGTGTGTGTGTGTGTTAGGTCACACTACAACATGTATGCAGAGAACAACTATGGGAGTCAGCTCTCTCTTGTTACATATAGGTCCTAGGGAAACCATACAGGTCATCAGGCTTGGTAGCAAGTGCCTTTATTTGCTGAGCCTATCTCCCAGCATTACTTTGTGTGTGTGTGTGTGTGTGTGTGTGTGTGTGTGTGTGTGTGTGTGTGTGTGTTCAAATATATAAACATATGGATGTGTATATGTATACGCATTCCTGTGTATATCGGGTCTTGTATGTAGGAGGAATTCAACATGAGCAGAATGCTTGTCCAACTACTGCAGCTACAGAAGAACACTGGACCTGTGGCTTTCAGTGTGGTCACCAGGGTATCATCTTCCCTTCTTTTCAGCATGAACTAATAAGTTCATGCCTTTGCCTAACCAGATGCTCAGAGGTATGACAGGATGAGTTCTCCTCCACCCTGTGACAAACGTGCACACACTAAGCCTCTGTGCTCACCATTCCATCGTATTTTGAGGATGCATACTGGTAGGTGACCCGTTACTAAAGTCAAATATATTAGAAGGATACATTTTCATATTTAATTCAAATATTAAAATTTCATCTTCGTATTAAATAGTTAAGAGAAATACGTTTAACACTCTAAACCTGTTGCATAGATCATCAGAGAAAGGGCAAAAATCAGTCCTTACAGAGTGATTTATTTGACTCATTCAAAAACCATGAATATTGAGTAGACCAACCCGCTGATTCTGAAGGGAATAAACGTTGGTTTGTAACGTCCAAAGCTCAGTGATACACATGCAAAAGACCAAAAATAAAACAAAACTCACACCACCTACAATGGTTCTTCATGTTCTGGCGAATTGAGGACATGAACTTTCAACTTAATTTGCTAAATATACTCACGGACAGAGGCTATGACTTCTTTTGGTTCAAGCATGCATTCCTGAGAAATAGCTGTGTCTGGGCTCTTTCATTTCTAACTTCCCCCTCATAGCCCAGTGGAGTGGAAAACTTCAGGAATTCTGGCACAGCGACATGCAAATCGAAGCACATTGGTGATCAGTTGTAGGAATCCTGTGATGAGCTCCCCAGAGCAACTCGGTGACTGAAAGCTTTACCCGTTGAATGATGACTGGAAGATCATGTTTTTAATGTAAGAAACTGCGTGGCATCCATCACACACATACATAAGGGAAATATTATTATTGTAGGTAGGCTTCATTAAATAGCTATGCTAAAAGTCATCCGTCACAAGTATGACGTTATGAAAATATGACAGAAAATAGAGTCCTGCTCACTTAATTACAAAAGCGAAACACCTGTAGAAATCCCTGTTGCAAATTCACATACTTTCAAACGTCATCTTCGTTTCTTCCAGGTGTTTATTGTCTAGTTCCGAAGCAGGACTTGACACACCCGTGAGGACTTTGCCTGTGTGTATACTTGAGCCATCAGGACAAAACTTCCAGAGTCATAATACAGGCTCTGGGCATGAACAAGAGGAAAGTTATTCCAAACATCAAAAACTCTACCAGAAAACTCACGATCCTACCTGCTACCTGCCTGCCTATCCAATTATTTGTTTATTAATAGGCACTGAATATGTAAGGGGGCGGTAGTTCCATATTAATATTGCATACATTCAAAGGCGTTATCTTTTAGTGCATGTCAATAGATTTCGTATATAATCTTTCCATCCCAAAAGCATGAAACACCACTTAGAAACACCACATCAAAGTACTAAGAATGTCTTACCAACTTTTAAGTATCTTCTAGAGTATCAAATACCAAAGGTCATGAAGTAATTAGTTAAAATTTCAGAAGATAATGATGACAAAGCCACTTGTCTTCACACTCTATACAGCATTGGTAAATGGCATATGGCTCTAGTATGTTTTAACCTGACTGTGTTTTCCATGAAGGTTTTATAAGGTGAACAGTTAAGATATGCTGAGGATTGAGAGAAAACTCATCTCAGAGCTCTCTTCTCCCTGACATTTCATAAAACAGTGTAATCTTGGACTTTATTCACGGAAATAAACTCTCTTTCCATGTGTATTATATTGAAGAACAAGAATGGAAACGGGGTGCCTGGGTGAGGTCTGGGGTCCTGCTGGAGTGTGTGTACAGCACCTGCAAAGCCCTAGGTTCAATTCCCAGCCCAAGGAAAACAGACAGGGCAGCCTTTAAGAGCTGAGCAGCTCAGCTCCTGTTCGGCTTCAGGGATGTTGTTCTAACGCTACCCTGGTAAAAGGAACAGGGGTTTTATTCCCATGTTATAGTATTTGAAAAAACAAAGAAATAAATTGTTGGAAAATATAATTAGTTTTGAGGAAAGAATTAAAAATGTAATTGTTATTTTTAAGGTTTTTTTGCTGTTGTTGTTCTTGTTCTTTGTTTATTTGGTTTTTGGTTTCTTTGGTTTGTTTTAATTTTTGTTCTGTTGTTGTTTGGGGCATGTATGCATGTGTATGTGTGTATATAGGCTCTTGTGTATATGTATGTGTGTATGTGTATGTTATATGTGTATATGCATGTGTATGTGTGTGAGTGTGTGTGTATGTATTTGTGTGTGTATATGCATATGTGTGTATATATGGCTATATTATGCATGCATGTGTGTATGTGTTAGTTGTTGTTTTGTCACAAGTTATCACACTCTATAGCCTCTGCTTCTTTTGAACTCACGATCCTTCTGCCTCAGTCTCCCGAGTGCTTAGACTACAGGTTTGCACAGGATGGTTTTGTAAAATCATTGGTTCACCATAGAGTTAAACTATGATGTCTGGGAAGTTCTTGTTTTCTACATTGCTAAGAAATGATCACAGTCCAAAAATCAAAGCAGAAAGGAAGATAATGAACTTCTGGCACAAGTGTCAGAAATAAAGGCCCCCTTTCGTCTCTGCTGTCCTCTGTCTTACGTACACTACAACTCTCTCTGTTACTGGCTCAAAGCATAACTTAGGGTAACTTCTTCAACATACTTTAGAGGGGTAAGAGCAGGTTTCAGGCAGCACTTAATTAATGCCTATCATTAATTTTACTTCAGGTACTACTTCTCAGAGAGAATGCTTTGTTCTAGATAAAGGCATACTTTTATATTTGTTTCTAAATTAACTTTAAGTGTATTTTAGCTTGGGGCATAAAGCTGTGCCCATATATATTCTGTTGTATCTTAGGAAGCCATCCAGTGACACCAGTGTGCTATGCAGAAGCTAATGTTGGAAGGAATACTGTGTAACGCTTGACTGCAATAATAGACTGACCGCCATCCTTCCTACCCTACTTAAACTGACCTTGCAGAACTATCACAGAGCTATTCAAAAGGTATAATACTTACCAAATAATTCAGGGAAGAAGATAATTTTAAATCAATATATTTTTCAATGAAAGTATCTTTACCTTTGAGTTTTCTAGATGTCATGGCTATTATATGAAAATTCTCCACGATCAGCTCTAAGTTTGTGCTCATTTTGAAAACACAGTTGTGTCTGTCTGCGGTTTAAAAAATATATACTCTCAACTCTCTTAAAACAGTGAAGCTGGGCATAGGAAAGGGTGAGAAATGGAAAACTTGGGGAGAATAAAGCGAACCCTAAAGCCAATCATGCCATACGAGATGGGAATAAATGCCCAAGTGCAATCGGGTTAAACTGAAGGTTTATGGGGGACGAGGAAGGACAGAGCACAGCCACAGGTTTCACCGTGTGTCCCCTCCACTTCAGTTTTAGTAAAAGTTATCAGAATGAAAGCTCATGGTACTTGATGGGATTAAATAAGTCAGTGAGGCCAGTTTCTAATTAGCCCAGACAACAGAATTTAGGAAGTCAAGATGCACATTGTAATCTGATCTCATCACTGTCTGGCACTGATGATTATAGAAGAAAATGTAACACAGCCTGCTACTCTCGGTTCATTCAGCTTGTTTAAAGAAAAAAAAAAAGAAAATCAAACAATGACTTTTTTTTATAAAGAAAATATTCAGCCCTGTTTTGTGGTCCTGGTGACTGCTTTGTCATTACCACATGTCCATTTTCATATGCGAAACCTCTGATTTCTCTGTTGTTCATGAGCTTTCTTATTGGACACATGCACACTTATCTTTGTCGTTGCCAAGGTACAGTTACTATGTAGAAAAGGCACCTCACTTTAATCTTCCATTGATAAATAGAATGTTAGTTGATTGAACTGACATGTTATTCTGGAGATTAAGGATGTAGGAATACAAGCAGAGTATACCCAAAAGCATACTTCGAGGTTTTTCCTTTAACGCAGAGAGATAACAAGCAGGGACTCCTATGGAGACTGCAGCTCTTCATTGGCTGGGATTTAAAATACAGCAAGGTGATGCTGATGATCAGAAAAGGGTTCTTAATATTATTTTGTATCATAAAAATAATGACTGTATTAAATACAATGTGTATATAGTTCCTGCTTATCATCTTCGGTTCAGAACCAGCGATGTTTAAGGCTGATTACTGCAAGTAAAGTTTTAATGCCATGTATTTTGTGCAAATACCAGTAGATAGGACCACTGAGCAACGAAAAACCAACCCATCAGCCTTATCTATCCACTATAGCCCGAAATGACACAATAGTTTATAAACCGTGTTGGGTTTCTGTTCTCTGGATGTGGGTGCTGGACCAGGCAGGGTTTTAGCTCTTTAGGTGGTTGCAGTTCTTCGGGTTTGAAGGATATACACTAAACAAGAATGACCTTCAGAGGCCCACTAAACAAAGGACAAGCCGACAGCTTCCATGGGTCCAAGTCCATAAACTACGAACTGGTTCAGCTGCTACTCTGTGAAAAGCTATCTGGCCTGTGACTATTTCTTCATTGAAACAGCCACTTCACACATTCCATCGGCCGTTTTGATCTTGGCCGACTAGAGGTAAATGCAACACAAATACAAATAAAAGATTTTTTTTTAAAAAAAAAAATTGAAGCTTGTAAATCTAGTCCCTCTCAAATCTCTGAGGATGACTGTAAAGAGGAAAACTAAAACGTACTTCATTTCTTAAGATCCGAGGTTCTCGTAAAGGCCATCCGGGCTTGGCAGGTTTAGCTAAGGCAGGTTTGTCTCCCGTCCAGCTTTGATAATACATGCTTCGCTTGAATGTGCACGCGCCTTCCAGATTAAACGGATTAACTTCTCTAAGTTCACACTTGCAAATCTTGTCATCATCATATATCCGTTCAAAGGACTATGAGGCAACTCTGATGATACCCCTTTCACCAACCTGTTAGGGTTTGGTCTCTTTGCCTTTCTTGGCATGTCTATCTCTCCTCCTCCCGCCGATCCATGTAAAGATTCAGATCGGAAGTTCAGACAAAGCTGCTCACTACAGTCTTACTCAGAAGCCATGCCGGCGCACTCTCCCTCTCTTGGTGCTACCCCTTAATCCAAGATACTCACATATCCTTTGATGCCCATTTGCCTTGCCCTGGTGGACTGATTTTTTCCCCGTAAACCACTGCATCGATTCGCAGAGACTGTAAAGACCTTCATCCACTATAACCATGTTAAACCCAATTTTGATACTAATTCTGAATTTCGGACAGAATTACCCCGATATCTTACTACTTTGTTTCTCTTAAGAACTTGATGTTTCCTGGTTTACTGTCCAGATGAACAGAAGTAGGCGTTACAAATATAACTTTAAATAGCAAATCGTAGCACCGTTAACATAACCGCCAACTCCCACTCTCAGTGTCTGAGTCTTTAAAAAAAAATCCTCTGCTAAATCTTTTATTCTTCTTAAGGAATATTTAAGTACTTTGCATTGTGATAACCACGGTAGAAAAGCCAGCAAGCCTATGAGTCTCGGTGGTTTATTTTATCACAGTTTTACAAATCTGTTAGAAGATTTCATTTTAAAGGCACAGTGAAAGCTTTTTCTCTCTCTCTTCCCACTCGTTTGGCTTGGTAGCTTACTCCCTTCCCTCCGTAAGTAACTTGATAACATTTTATAGCAGCCAGCGGTATTTAACGATAATGCTCCCCTGGGGAAAATCCCTGTCAACAGGGACACACCACAGTGGCTGGAGAACACTGGACACAGCGACAAGGTCTTTGGTCCCTCTGCCCACCCACCCCTGCCCGCCCCCCATCTCTCTATCTCTCTCTGTCTCTCTCTGGAGTCACAAAAGGCAGTTCGCAGCTGGAAACAACAAGTTGCGCCACGGATCCAAGCGGTCTACTCAAGTAGCAAGCAGAGTCCCTGGCTCAGCAGGAGTCTCGGTTGCCAGGCGAGTTAGGAACCTCCAAACCTGGTCCAACCACACGCTTAAAAGTGCTTTTGCTGCTTGACAGAAGGAAAATGACGCAGAGGGGAATGGACCCACTGAACAGTGGGTCCCTTTCCTCCCTTGGTGCCCTCAGTCTGTTGGAGAGTCTTGGGCTCACTGTATGTGCCCAAGGACCATCTCATTTCCATCCTCTCCAAACGCAAGGGAGGTTGGACACAAGCACCGAGCTCCCCAGCACCGCGGGCACAAAGGGCTGATCCTTTGTTTACCATGTAAATCACACCGGGGGTTCGCTCTTCGCCTTCACCCCTGTCTCACAACGCGATGCGGAGAGAGCCTGGGAGCACCCCCCCAACTCCCCCTCATCCCAGGTCATCTAAAGAAAGCTTCGAGAACACCTTTCCCCGTACCTTAAAAAAGCAACCTTAAAAAAAAGAACCTTAAAAAGGTGCTGCACCCCGGTGACTAGCGTAACCCCCCAGGGATACCCGCCTCCTAGGAGGGGGCCTGTTTCCTAGTCGGCTTTGGAAACTTAATCAGTATCTCAGATGTGAGGCCAGCGTCTGGAGCGCGGAGACTGCACCCTCTCTTACCCGCAAAGTTGCAATCTGGTGGCTGAAGTGACCGCGGTGGGCTCGGCGGGCGCGCGGCACCAGTGCTGTGCCTGGTGCTAGCGCAGCTGGTCAGTTCCGATGGGGTTTCCGTAGTCGCTGCCGAGTTTTTTGGAGCATTCCAAGGGGGAAAAAAACCCGCACGAAACCAGAGCCCACGCAGCTGGCACAGAACTGGGCGGAGTGAGGATGCTGGAGAGCCAGAGCAGGGGCGCGGGGGAGGGGCGGCCCAGGAGGGGGCGGGGTGCCCAGGACGACAGCCTCTCCCACCCAGCACTGATGCTCTCCCCACCCACACCCCCGGAAAAGTTGCGTTCCCAAGGTGGCCAAAGAGCAGTCTGGAGGACCGCCCCCACCCATCCTGGGTCTGCGCATCCCACGCACCTCCCCAAGAGCGGGTATAAAGGACCACAAGCACCTCAGCGCGCCACCCGGGGAGCATCTCTGCAGGTCAGCCAGCAAGCAGGGTGGCTCGCCACACGTCCGCTTGTCACTCAGCTAAGTCGGTGGTCAGGACAGACCCCGAGGTCTTGGATGCTTGGCATACACAGATCCAGGCTTTGGTAGAGCACAGTAGGGGTGCAAAACTTCACTTGTCAACCGGACCCAACCCTGGAAAGCCCTGCTTCTACCGTAGTAAGGGAACACCGGTGCAGCTGGTCAAGGAATTGGGACAAATTGTCTCTCCCCCTACCCAGCCTTGGCAACTCCTGTAGCCAGCCGCCCTGGACTCCTGGCACCCCCTCTCCTGTCCTCAAGGTGTCACACTTCCCTTACTAGTGCAGGGATGTGCTTGCCACTACTGTCAACAATTCAGACAGTGGCAATAAATAAATGATAAGCCCCAACATCCCATCCACTCCTATTCGGCTCCCTCTAAACAACTGGCACTGGAAATCAAGTTCCCCGCACATTTAATCCCAAATCATGGGCCAGTCTAGGAGCTGGAGGTCCTGGTCACTGCAGGTGGGTGTGCTGGTGAGCCACAGTGTCTGCCCCCAGACTCAGCATATCTAACTCTGATCTTGAGATTCCAGATACAGCTTATCTCTTGGTCAGTCCCTGGAGTATTCATACACAAAAATAAGATCAAAGTACAGAGGAGGAAAAGTATATGTAGCTTGCCACACTCGGGAACCCTTTATCGGTCATGATCTCAAGACCAAGGAAAAAATTTGGCAGTGTGTTTGCCAAAAGGCTTCAGTCCCCTACTGCTGTCACTTCTCAGGTTTCTTTCTTCTCAAAGCACAGGCGGGCAGCGGTGGTGAGCGCCCCCTTTCCTGTAGCATCCCAGCCACCAGATTTAATTGACTCCCCCTCTGCTCCATGTTTCTGAACATCTTCAGATGAGTCAAGGTGTTTTTTTTTGTTTGTTTTGTTTTGTTTCGTTTTTTTGTTTTTGTTTCTTAAGAGTAATTGCAGAGTGAGGAGGATTTGTTGACTTTGAAGTGTACTCTTTGGAGTGAAGAGCTGGGTGTTTTGTTGTTCTTTTCAAAATACTGTTTGTAATTGTCAAGTTTTCTTTCTCCCTAGCTAACTGTTCCTCTCATAGGTCAGCACGACCCCCGATAGGATTTTGAGGGAACACAGCCCACAGTCCATCACACAAAATACTCAGGCCTTTACAGCACACCAAACAAACCTGTACCAGAAAACCGGGTAAACAACAGAATAACTCCCTTCCTTCCCTGAATCCCTTTTACAGATCTCCACGAACGTGTGTCAACATTTTTCAAAAGTGGTTTTCTTGCCTTAACATTAAACACTGGGTTTTATAAAATATGCAAAACAAGTCTCTCTATAGACATGGCAATGAACTTTACAATAAGTCTAAAGCTCCTTTCTACTGAATAAGAAAAGAGGAAAAACACACATAGACATCTGTTCAACATGAACTGAAACTACTGTGGTTTTGTTTTTTGTTTTTTTTCCCACAAAACCTGTTTTTCTTAATGATCAGAAAATGTATAAAAACCAAACCTGGGGCTGACATTGATTGAAGGAATGTTTCAGCTAAAACACAGGCTGCCATGAGTGTGGGTCCTTAGGACACCTTTAAGGATGCTTGAAAACAAATGCCAACACTTGAGATCATCCACACACCCCTCTTAGAACCCTTTCCTCTTCATAACAGATACCATTTTTATCATGATGCCAGAGACAGATGTATTTCTAGTCCTCTCCAATTTGTTATTTTTCCCGGAAAAAAAAAGGTGGTTGTAAGTCCACAATAAAAAAAAATAGAAAAAAAAGAAGAAGAAAGAAAGAAAGCAAACGCCTTGAGGACCACAAAACGCACACTGGCATCAGTGCTTGCTCTTATCAGACTGTTCCCTTGGAGGGAAGAGCTGTGCACCGCTAACCTCAGCGGCAGCACGTGTGATTATGGACTGCGAGAGCTGTGCTTGTGATACTCGGAATGAGCAGCGAAAATGATCAGTGATCATACAAAAAAGAAAAGGTGAAGTCTGTTTAAACAGTCTAGTGAGATGAGTATCATTAGCGGTCCAAAGACTCTTTCAGTTGCAAATAGGGTAACATTGTTTAAGAAACCTATTAGTCCTTTACCGCAGGTTGGTGAGGCCGAGGGAATCTACACCCAACAGGATTTGTTTATTTGGAGTTCGGGTTTAGTGCCTGATTCAAGGAAAGAAGAAACACTATTGCTTTGAAATTAGCCACAGAAAATAAACCAAGGGATAATAGCATTAAGACAGTCATGTCTAGTGCCTATTCACAGCTTAAATAGATCATGAAATTGGGATCACCCACTGTTGGAGGAAAGAAATTTTTAACCTCTAAAACTTCTGTTCTCTCTTTAGGAGCTACAGTGTAAGCTGTCTTTTCTTTCAAAACCGTGGAAGAAAGAGGCAAAGTTACAGGCACAGAGTTTCAGAAAATTTACTACTGCCGAGGACCCCTGTCATGATTTTCTGTGGTAGTGAGATATCCATGAAGAATGCCATTATCATACATGTATAGTCGACTTCTCTCTTTCTCTCTCTCTCCATATATATATGTATATATATATGTATATGTGTGTACATATATATGTATACCATTATCATACATGTATAGTTGACTTCTATATATAAATACCATTGTCATGCATGTTTAGTTGTCTTCTCTCTATATGTATATGTATATAATATATGTGTATATATTATATATATGTACATACATATATATATATATATATATATATACACACACACATTCCAAAACTGGTTTTCTAAATCATTACACAATTCTATGAAGTAATTTTTTAAAGTCATGGAAATGCAAATTGTTTTGATATTTTATTCCTTATGAGCAAACACTGTTAAAATATTTGACAATTCACTTATTTAAATTTATTAACTTTAAATTGATGTTTGCCTGTGTATATGCATGTACAACCACGTGAGTCTCAAGAACTTCCTGAGAAGGTCGCAGGAGAGCGTGGATTATCCCGGAACTGGAGTTACAAAGAGTTGTGAGCCACCACATTGGTGCTGGGAACAAAACCTGGATCCTCTGGAAGAGCAGCCAGTGATCTTAGCCATTGCCTCATCTTTGCAGCCCTGACAATGCATGTGCATGTGCGCGTGCGCGTGTGTGTGTGTGTGCATCTGAGTGTGTTCTTCAGGTGCATTTCTACTACGGGAGCCATGGGTCAATATGCAGGAATATCATACAGAATGCTTTACTGGGGGAACTTAAGGAACCGACACCATAGAACATGTACTTACTGTTAGGCTCCCTGTTGATTTTTTTTTTTTATTTCTTTCATAGATTTCTTATTGGGGAGGATGCATTTCTATTTGGTGCATTGATTATCAAAAAGGGAGAGTTATATCTTAATATTTTATTCTTTGTTTATGTTGTGAATTTATACTCATTTTAAACACTTAATGAGGTCCTGTGCTGTTCCTCTGCTCCATGGCGATAGCTCTTAAGGCGATAACATATTAATGCTTTCTATATGTATTTATTTGAATGTGGCTCTGCAGACCCTCTATGGAAACAGTTGTTTACCATCCCACCCCAGCCTATGGCTCCTCCCCTGTGGTATAAGCACCAGTCTCCACTTCGCCCTGGAGATACTTGGTGACCTATGGTTCACATTTATATCTGTTCTTCCCACATCTATGCTCATCTACGGGCTAGAGATTACAATATCTGCCGAGACATAGAGTGGCAGTGCGTGATAGACTACAGAAGGGCCAGAGGGAGATATTTCTGAGGATGTTGGGTGGATACCAATGGAGATAGATGCACTGTTTTTAATAAGGAACCTGGACTTCTCCACTAAGGGCAGGATCACTCACCTCCACAGTCTGTAGAGATGCACTGGTCTGGGTTAGCTTTGTTGTGGAAACTGTCTTGCAACGCTGACATCTGCAGATGCTAATTAATTAAATAAATGGTAATATTTAAGAAACCCTTCTCTGAGGTTGATTTGTAGAAATTGAAGAGAAACTTTAAAAATGCTATTAAGATAGACGATAATTTAGGTTGGGACACTTTACCTGAATTAATTATGAAACCATAATTGAATTTTTTTAGAGAAAAAATATTATCATTTAAATAAAATTATTTTCCTTATCGACTGCATGCCGCAGTTTAATTGATCTGTACTCAAGTCTTTATTGGTAAAGTATCAGGAATAAAAATCATGGTTTCTTGCACACTAGCTAACTGTGTAACAACCAAGTTTATATCCCTATCGATTAGTTTAAATGTTTTAAATAAGATGAGAGTTAATTGTTTTGGGGGGTGAAGAGTTAATTTTAGTTCATGATTTCAGAGCGCACTTCACCATGGAGGAGAGCATGGCGGCAGGATTAGCTTTCTGACGTGAGGTGGATGGTCACAGTGTGCCCGTTATCAGAAAGCAGAGAGAAGAATTCCAGCATACAGCGCCCATTCTTCCCACTTAAAAATTGATTCATTCTTTGATTTTTTTTCATCTGTGTGTGGATTTCAGCTTGTCTTCTATAGCAATAAACTGGTGTGATAGACACAGCAACTAAAAGAAACTTGGGAAACAAAGAGACTGTTTGGCCTACTCATTCTGACTAAGGTCTGTCCTGAGGGAGGACAGAGCAGGAACTCAGGGCAGGAACCTGGAGGCAGGGACTGAAGCAGAGGCCAGGGAGGAGTGCTGCTTACTAGATTGCTCTCCCTGGCTTCCTTGGGCTCTTTTCTTATAAAAGCCAGAACCACCTGCCCAGAGGTTATACACACTACACTACACACACACACACACACACACACACACACACACACACACACACACACACACACACACACACACACAATGAGTTGAGCCTTCCAAGATTAATCATTCATCAAGAAAATGCACGCACACACATGCCTACATGCAAATCTGATTAAGTTTCTTCACTGGGATTGCTGCTCCCAGACACCAGCCAGGGTGGTCTGTAATATTTAATACATACAGATCATATTCTCCTCATTACCCTCTCTTATCCCTCCTCTCACTTCGGATCAATCTTACCATAATCTCCATGCTGTTCCTTTATGATCTATCAAGTTTCATGAGGGTCGCTTACATGAGCATGGGTGAGAGGTTATTTATTAGAACATTGGCAGCAAACCAGTAGCTACTGGTTAAATAAAATTATCCTCTCTGCCCTTGCAACCATTGACCGTCAATCACTTTCCAGAGGGTGCCAGGACAATCTGGGCAACTTCCATCCTTATAGAAGATATATAATGGATCCAATCCACAGGTCATTTGCAGATAACCACAACTACTGGGGGCTCATTGTACAATAGCTGTGTCAGCTCCAGAAGGCAGCATTCCATAGCTCTCCTCTACATTGCCTGGCTCTTACATGCATTTTCCCCCTCTTATCTGATATTCCCTGAGGCCAAGTGGTGGTGCTGGTGGTGCTGGTGCTGGTGCTGATGATGATATCGTTGCTGGAATTTCCAACCCCAATGAGCCAACATAAAAACATGCAATCCCATTATTATAATTATAAGGTATATGCCTAGATTGGGCAGATCTAACACTATACTAACTTATTCACCAGCTATAAGACCCCTTGCTACTTGAGGTTTCTCCTGGCCATGTAGTTCTGGACCATCTTGGCTTTGTTCTCCTCTTCCTCTGTCCACATTTCTCTTCTCTCCTCTTCGCTTCTCTTCGCTTCTCTTCTCTTCTCTTCTCTTCTCTTCTCTTCTCTTCTCTTCTCTCTTCTCTCTCTCTCTTCTCTTCTCTTCTCTCTCTCTTCTCTTCTCGCCATTTTCTCCTCTCAACCTGCCCCAGTCTCAAACCTTTAGTCCCAACTTTCCCCTCCACTGCTCAATTACAGGCTCTAGCCTTTATTGACCAGTTAAAATGGGAGAAAGTACACATGAGATGGCCTGAGTCCATGATGGACTGCAATCCCTCCCGAGGAAGCAGAATTAACATCAGAATACAGACAGCATCAGGCCAACCCACAACCTGATATGGACGTTTTGGGGTGGAGCTCTCAACAGTCAACAGTTAATAATTTTCAGCACTGACCAGTCATGAGCCTCTGTCATTAACCACTGCATAGAGAAGCTTCTCTGGCCCAGGTTGGGAGCACGACATACCTGTGGGTATAAACATATTTAGTCTGAATCTTGACATTGTTCTAAAGCCTCTGAGCTCCACAATCATGCAGGATATACGTTTCCGAGGAAATAGATTACTGATAATAGACATGGTACTTTGTGTTAAACAGTACTAACAAGCTGATATTTCAAGCCATAAAATGGTAGGTTGATAAGTAACACGTAACAGACTTTCAAGTAATGCTGAATGGTGACTGTTTCATTTTTAATGTGTTTTCAACATTTATTTTTATTAATTTTAAGTACAAGTATCTGTTTGTGGGTATGTGCACATACATATAGCTTTCAGAAGAGGCCCTTAGAGTCCAGATGGGCCTAAGAGGCCTGGAGTCAGCATTGTGAGCTACCTGTGCGTGCTGAGAATCAAACTTGGGTCCTCCGGAAGAGCAGTGTGAGCTTTTGTCTATTGAGCCATCTCTCTAACCCACCGCAAATGACTTTTAAAATCGGTGAAAGGCTGTTGAGTACATTGGTCTGTAGGTGGGCTGTCCTGGAATTATATCCTTGCAACTGGTTGAGGTATATGTGTTTGGATGTAATACATAAGCGTTCTACTTCAGTATGTTCATTTCTGATTCTAAAATGTGAGAACATCTCTTTGATGCTATAGGAATGACACCAATAATTACAAGTTGATGAGTGTACCTTGCTGTACTCGCAGCCAGCCTGAGTATTGCGTGTGCCTTTTGAAGCTTTCACATCAGTATCTATCTAGTTTCTGGTTTTTCAGAGGGTGAAGATGTTTCCTAAGAAAATGTGATGCCTCTTCAAAAAAACTTAAGACTTATTTTGATTGAGCCTTTGCAAAGTGTCAGCACAGGACAGTAGAGTGAGGGTTTCCATTTTCTCCTATGAATTTAAGCTGAGAGATGTTGCGGTAAAAATAAAAAAAAGTGGTGGAACCGGTTCCCACGCTTTCTCACTCCGTGTATGCTCTGGCTGTTTCTCTGCCAGCTGCTTTCATACACTGTCCCCTTGGCAGGTCGTTACCACGCCTGACACACACATCGAGTTTTGCTGGCCATTCTACTGTGGCAGCACACCACGCTAGCCCCAGGCATTCTGTAGCCTAGCACGGCTTCCAGAACTGAGACAGGTTGTCTCTGCCCGTGGGGAAATTGGCTCTCACACCCCCTGTAGCCGAGTAAACTCAAAGCTCTAGAAACTTGTAGTTTAACAATTAGATTTATATGTTAAATTCTCAATCTACAATAGTCCATAGAATAAATTCACTGTCAATGAATAAAGATGGAAACCGTCCACCTAGACAAGATAAAACTGACCTAGTCCACCTGGATCTGGATCATCTTATCCTGTGTCTCCATCTTGTTTCTCCCACTTCTCCTCCTCCTCCTCCTTCCTTCATAGATTTTTCCCCTGCTTACCCTTCCTTCTCATCCAATGATGGACCTGCCTTGCTGCATAATGACATCATCCTACAGAGAGATGAACAAATTCAAAGAGCAAATTCGAAGCTGTGTAAGAAGTCCAGCCCTGCACCTCATCTCTCCTGTGTGGAAAGCATGGCTCCTGAGGTGCTGCGCGTCAGCAGTGTGAAGTCAGGGGAAGTCCTAGAAAGATAGAGGATGAATTCCTAATTCTTAATTCACTTGAAAGTACCACTGGGGTTTCAACATTCACACACAATTCGTCCCGAGAATAAAGAAGCCTGGGTCTTGTCTTTCCTGAGTTCTCAGTCCTGTAAGGATTTTTCCTCTTCCTTTTGGGCCTTCTGATATACCTCAGTGTCCCCGGGCACATGCTGTAGAATTAGAAGGTCCAAAGTTTGGCTTTACTCCCTTCTATGGAAGGGACCCTGGACTTTTAACTGTTCTGTGACTTGGAGGTTTCATTTTTTTGCAAATGGCAATGTAAAGTTGTCTGGAAAAATCCAGGAGAAGAGCATGACACTGGCCATCATCACTGATACACCCAGACACTACAGTTTGCATGGGAGTAGAGTTAATCTTCTATTGACAAAGACAATGAAAACTAATCTATTTACAAAAGGTGGTGTGTGTACATATGTTTGCATGGTTTAAGGTGAATATACAGAGAGATCTGTTGACGGTGTCACTGAAATCCTGCCTGGTGTCACATGTGCCTGAAAGTGTGGGGCAAACCTGTTCGCCATAGTGGAAGCCATTTATTTCTGATCCAAAAGCAGTACAACTTCTCCTTGACAATTAAGCATGCTTTCAAAGGAGGGCATCTTCCCAACACCCTGAGTATGCCCACACCCCTGGGCATTTTACTTCAGCTCCAGGGCATGTAACACCTTCTCCAGGCCTTTGCAAGCATTCACACAGGAAACTCCTTGGTCCTCAGCAAATGTGGATAGCTGAGCACCTTGCTTCTTTGTTAAGAACCCTATCCTAAATGTTCCTTTTTAGCTTCTTTTTCATTTCTTTTAAGATACCTTTAATAGCAGAAGCTTGAGAATCTCCAAACTTCCAGTTGCAAAAGGACAGAATAGCAGGTGCAATTCTCACTCTACAACTCCCAATTAAGAATATTTCATGGCAAAAATACCATAATTTTTAAAAACAAACACACATGGTAACTCTACCTACAATATAAAAACCCAACTTTTCTTCATATTAAATCAGAATAAAACCCCTGCATTGATCAACCAGAATATGAAACATGTAGATTTGGCAGGCAAGATGGATCAGTGGGTAAAAGTACTTCTTGCTCAAACTTGACAACTTGGGTTCGATCCCAGAATCCCATGGTAAAGAAAAGAACAGATTCAATAATGTTTCCCCTTGCCTTGCATATGTGAGCCATGGACCTTGTGCGCTCTCTCTCTCTCTCTCTCTCTCTCTCTCTCTCTCTCTCTCTCCCTTCCTCTCTTCTCTCTGTGTGTGTGTGTGTGTGTGTGTGTGTATGTGTGTGTGTACATACACTACACACACAGTAATATTTTTAAAGTGAAAAATAAGTTTTGTGTTATTTCAGACTTATTTAAAAGCTATCTTCTTGAAATATTTAACTTATGCGCTTCCCTAGCAGCAATATGTTTATAAATAATATAATGTATTTAGAAATATGGGCTTTCTGCTCTCTTATCTCATGGAGCAATTTAACTCATGTTCCTCATCTACAATTTCAAAACCCATTCCTTACCATCATTAGAATTCTTACTTGAGACACATAACCAAGCTTTGACTTACAAAGAAACTTATTTTCATTCCTGATAATATGAAGTTATCCCATAATGCTATGGCACACTTACTTTCGGGAGTGCATTATTAATGATAACTACTCATTTCTGTTGAGTTCATCTGCCTGGATCTTATCTGATTACCCTTGTGAAGGTGGTCTGTGGTGCATTCCTCAATTGTACCAGCTCAGATTATTTTAGGTGGCTTCACAGTCTCTAGCTACTACCTTTACTAATTAGTCCAAATGGGGTCCTTGAAAGACTTCTGCACCAGCTCCCTGAGTTCTTAGTCTTGGGCTGCAATGACAGATCACCCAGACTTAATTACTTCTCGCTGTTTGGGAGGGTGGGACATCCACATTCAAGGTATTTGTTTGTTAGGGTTAAATCCCTCTGCTTTCAAGAAGACACCTCAAATGCTGTGTCTTCCAGGGGGGTGGGCAGCCATGCCCTGCTGTGGCAGAAGAGAAGACAAAGGGAGACACTATTTCACAAGCTCTTTTCCATGGCGACATCATCCATTCCTAACAGCCATCCATTCACAAGACTCCAATGCCCCCTCTACTCCCCACAAACAGTAAGACCTACATCTTAACTTGCACAGGACTGCTGACTCTCTGACCCATGACATCAGACCACCGCACCACCACTGAAAACTAGAAAAAATATACGTATGGCTTGATTGAAAGGAGCTAGCATATCTTTTACAAGTTATAATTTAAGGATAGTATTTTAAATACAAGATTTATTGTCATTCTACATTTTTATTTGGGTGGAAATGCATTTGTAAAAATTGGTCATAAGTAGAAGAAAATGTTGAGGAAGAGGAAGAGGGATAAGGAGGAGGGAGCAAGGAGAGGCAGAAGAGGGAAATGGAAAGAGTAGGAGATAGAGAGACTTGTAGAATCCTAGAATTAGCTTGCTCCAAACTCCCACCCCCAACCCTATGAACTTTTGGAATCTCCCAAATTCTTCAAAAATATAAATATCTCTCCTCACTTTTCACTAAATTCATGAATTTTCCATTCTTTGTAAAATTGTTACTGTAGGGGCAGGTGGGGTGGGGTGGGTGGAGGTAGGGGGGGTGTGGACATTCAAGCTGTATTGGAAAGGAGGCCTCAGCCACTTGGGGTCTCAACCTGCTGCCAGCCAAGGTCCAAGAGTCAAGTTATCTGCATCAGAGAAAGAAGAATGTTACATCAGTTTGCTTCTGCTTTGCTTTGGAACACAGTTTCCTTTAATAAGAAGAACAGAAACTTGGTTCTGGTCAAAAGTGTATGTGTCTGGTTTGATCTGAAGAGGCTGGGGTATACATGTTAACATACAAACAGTTTGTCTTCTCAGAAAGAGAATTTGAGCCCTTATCAAGAAGAATTCAATCTATCCACAGATTCTGCCTGGGGCATTATGACAAGGTCTGTTGCTGAAATATTCTGAATTTCAAAGGAAACTTCTAGTGTGTGCTCAAATCTGCAGGTAAATTATGAAATCCTTTTTCGTAGTAGCACGAATTCGTTCCTGCAAGCTGCTGACACAGTCAAACCCTGGTAAACCTGTGTTCTAAGCTTGCTTGCTTAGAAGCCATCAGATTTCTCGACTCCAAAGCTGTAACATGATACAGTCACACGTTTTTGTATGAGTAAGTGATATGGTCTTATGACATACAGAGAAAAATCTCATACTTTATTTCTTATCAATCTATGTTACATTGAAATAAAATGACATTTCAATTTCAATTAAATGTGAACTTCCTTTCACATGTTTAATGTGAAATTTGTAATGTAAAAAGTGTCAATTTTTTTAAAGAATTATTTATGTATATGAGTATATCATAGCTATCTTCAGACATGCCAGAAAACAGCATCAGATCTCATTACAGACGGTTGTGGGCCACCATGTGGTTGCTGGGATTTGAACTCAGGACCTTTGGAAGAGCAGTCAGTGCTCTTAACCGCTGAGCTTTCTCTCCAGCCCAAAAGTGTCAATTTTTACTTTGATGTTTTTTCACTATGTATTTTTGCTTCAAAGCCCTTCTCACACAATGTCCATATGTAATAAAACACTTGCTTTTTAGATGGGGTACCTTATATCTTATTGTGACTTAATTCTTATTTATGGAGGAGAAGAGAAGCATATGATTTGTTTTCAAGAATCTATAGTAGTAAAGACTTGTAAACGTTTAAAGGAATTCTCAGTAAAGATAGTGGTGGGCTTTATAACTGTTCAAGGATCCGGAGCTGGGAGATGAAAGGAATCCAGGTTAAAGCTGTTTTATAGAAGGAACCTTCTAAACTATAGCATACAGTGAAAGAGAGAAGAGTGTGGAGAGGAAGAGAGAGAGGAAGGAAGGAAGAAGGACACAAGGAAGCAAGGAAGCAAACAGAGAGGAAGGAAGGAAGACAGGGCTAAATTTGCAATCTGGTAGATTAAAAACAGCATTGCTCAGCAGCCTGCACTAAAGCCATGTGGTGTAAAGGAGACTTCATTAGTATCTAGTCCCGTAAAACAATGGGATCTCAGGTTGCTAACAATGTCATGCAGAGTTTGTCACTTCTATCTTGCCAAGTCCCTGAATCCCTTTCCTGTGGCTCTTAGGACCTCTTCCCATTGGACCTGACTGAACCTTTCCTTCTCAGCTCTGAGCTCATAGAGGAAAACCAAGTTGTGGGAACAAGTATACCAAAGTGCACTTAATACACAGGGCACAGACATACATGTGGGCCATCACTCATGCCCATAAAATAAAAGCAAATCTCTGTAAAACAGAATTTGTCATATTTATTTAAGAATTTATTTTTAAAATTGGCACTGCTAATAAAGGGGCTGTTTAGAATAAGCACTCTGTTTTTATACTTGGCCTACTATTGGGAAGCAATGGGGGATGTCGTGGAAAGGCTCATGGAGAGGGAGCGAGGGAGGGAGAGAGAGAGAGAGAGAGAGAGAGAGAGAGAGAGAGAGAGAGAGAGAGAGAGAGAGAGAGAGAGATCACTGACAAAATAATTTAGTAGGTAGGAAAAGCCTGAGTCTATGTACTCCTTCATCTAGATTTTACAGAGGACAAACCGAAAAGAAGCAGCTCACCCAGATCATTGGCTCAAATGCCAGCCTTTCAGAATGAAGAAAGGGAGAGTAAAAGCTGGTGATTCAGAATTGGAATACACAGGACATATGTGACAATCTAAGTTGCTTAGTGACTGGGGGAAAACCAGATCATAAACTAGGTGGAAACTGTGATATTCAGAACCATTCTATAGGCAAGGTGGATTTTCAGGACTTTGTAAAGAAGAATTTATTTTAAATTAGAATGAGAAAAACAACAGAGAGTTATACACTCAGCAGGCTGGCTGTGAGCTGCCTCTACCTCCCTGCTCAACCTCTGTCTCCTGCATTCCTCCAATTGACTTTTAGAATGGATTTGGGAGAACAGTGGACTCCATGGAATAAAAGAACTACAATTCCCAGCATTCCAAAATGTTACCTGGTCCTTGGGGAGGTAGGACTTACAGGTTTATTTCTGGCGTTATATACAGAAGCCCAATGTGCCAGAAAAAGTTTTAGGTTGTAATCAGCATCCCAAAGGAAGAGAAAAGAAGAAAAACAGGAACAGAAAGGTACAGACATAACCAACCTCCTGGCGACCTAATGGGCAGCATGGAACAGGAATTCTGGGAAGGAGAAGGATACAGTACCCCATTAAAGGAAGAATTAGTCTATCTACCTTTTCATCATATCTTAAGGTGAGCCCACCTTAAGGAGACGTCCCTCCTTCCTAACTGTGATTGACCTGCCCACCTGGAAATTAAGTCTCTACTCAGGTCAGACTGACTAAAATGACTTTTTCTTAATAATATTTTGTTCTAGGGCTTTTCCCTCCAAAATTTATTTATTTGTTTTATGCATATGCATGTTCTATCTGCACAGTCAGCTACATGCTGGTAAAGGGCATTAGATCACATTTTAGATGGTTGTGAGCCACCATGTGGTTGCTGGGGACAGAACTCAGGATCTCTGGAAGAGCAGCCAATGCTCTCAAATGCTGAGCCATCTCTCCATTCCTCTGCTAAGGCTTCTATCTCCAACAAAGTCCACTGAATATCTTAGTCCTGACTGCGTACCCAGGCATCTTGTCTCCTTTAACTCATGAGCACAGGAGGCCCACATTTAACCTTAAGGTGGCTTGGCTTTTTCATTCATTCTCTTTTGTACCTGATCCTCACAAACTGTTGACATTCAGTATAGAACAGAAATCATCTCATGAATTCAACTTTAATTATTTATGCATTGTTTGAAATTTTATTGATTTTTTTAATGCTTTCTATTAGCTTCAGTATTGAAAGTGGATGTGTTTGTCGTATATCTCCATGGATGTATGCAATAATTCAAATATTAATCTATTTTATGAGCCTAGAGCACATAGCAGCTGGGACATTTAGAAATGAAATTTTACCTGTCATAATGATGGCACTGTTAATGGTTTAATGACTTCAATAAGGCAGTCTGCAGGTGGTCACACGCTTTCTCTGCGTAGCCTCTAGCCTGGCTTAGGTAGCCTATTTATCTGTCCTAACCCTTTGGAGAATAGGAGATAGTTTTGCTTTGTAATTTCATTCTCTTGAAAAGACAAATGTGTGGGTGGACAACAGACTCAAAGAAGGGTCCTAATAGACCTAACCCAGGGCTCATCACGTATTCCAAATTCAACTGTTTTTCTTCTGTATAGTGCTTCCCTTATGCCTATCATGAATCTTGAGGATTCGATATCCACAGGAATGAGGTGGCAGGTGTAGGGTGTGGGGAGGGGATGTGGTTAACAAAGTCTGCTCCCAAGACCCTGAGAGTAAGTGTTTCAGAGGAGTTCTCAGATGGAGGTGTTCTTTGTCAACCGAGAAAACAGGAAACCATTCAAAGCTAGAGGGATGGAGTTTTGGTAAATAAGAAAATGTCTACATTGGGTAATAGCAAATGCATTTCTACAGTCTACTATTGAAACTATGGTATGTCCTTATAAACCCCTTCAATATGTGGCTCAAGGCTATTATCAGCTGGGAACTTCCAGGGAATGGTCCTAAAGTACATCTCTTGGTCAGTTTAATATTTAATAAAGATTGCCTTTTTCCTTTTACTTATTCATTTTACATCCCACTCACGGTCTCCCTCCCAGGATCACCCCTCCCATAATCCTTTCCCTCTCTCCTTCTCCTCTGGGGATCCCCCACCTTGGCATGTTTTAAAGTCTATATTCACAGTCAAAAAACTAAAGGGATTATTGTCTAATAAGTTATTGAGTATGATTAAAACTGTAATGTCTGTAGCACAAGGTTAACTTAAAAGTCCTAAGTTAGAGAAGTCAAGAAATCATAGGATTTCACCACCATTTTGACTAAGGGAAACCACGTGGCTTATATCATTTTTGTTCTGTATTAAAAGCCAAGCTTATAGACGATAGGATTTAAAGCAATGGTTGTTTAATGGGATATTAAAGCTGCACCTCCATGTGTTTACATATAAGAACATACTTGCTGGCAGCAAAGCTTTTAACATAAAAGTAGCTCACTTGACATTGATTTTAGAGACATTAAATTGTCTACACTGCTAAAGCTTAGTTTTGCCTTCTGAAAATGTTGGCTATGCTCTGTACTTCACTCTTAAAAATTACTTTATTTTGATATTACCAAAACACATAGTTAAGATATTTTAAGCTATAGCTATTTTTGTAAACTGAGTCATACAGGAAATGTTTGTTCTACAATGATGAATTAAAATTTTTATACTAAAAGAGTTTGCATTTTAAACTGTTATTTTAAGCCTAAAAACTTAACAGAGAGAAGTATAAAATCCTAGTCTTTTGAAAGCTACTAAATTTTGAAAACTATTAAGAAAATTTAAGATGCAGTAGTCAAGTCAACTTATAAATGATCAAATTCTTCAATATGTTCAAAACTACATTTGTAGTCATATTAAATACTAATGTAATTAATTACAAGAATGAGGCTTATTTAGCCTCCTGTATGTTTTCAAAGGCATAGTCTGAAGCAAATAACTGAAAACAGACAAGGATTTTGTAATTCAGATATGCTTGATAGACGGTAGCCCTCAAAACTGTTAAGAGATGAACATGGTGAATATGGCTTTTAAGATGACAGACATGCCTGGGTGCTAGTATTGACCCCCCAAGTTCTCCAAGAAGATAATGGACACGTAGACAAATAACTCCACATAGATTGTGGTAACACTAACCACTGAATAGACTGCCCCTTAGGCCTTGCCTGCAGCTAAGCCCCTGCCTCAAGTGTAGATAAGCAGGACACTGGAGAATTGATTGCCCCACTTTGCCTAGACAAAGAAAGGTCAGTTTCTCCCATGTTTTTTCTCCAGGGGGGGTGGGAGGTACTTCTCTTATCTTCAGGTCCTGATGGCCAAGGACTGAAGCTGATAGTGATGTGACCTTTCTTCTCTCTGAGAAGGTGTGCTTCTGTAGCTTGAACCGTTAATTCTGTACCTGCAGAGAGCTGGCAGGATTTTGGTATTGCCATTTCTAAGGCCTATCACCGGGTTTCCTATTTGTAAAAGTGGGTGCGTCTTCTCTTGCCTGCCCAAGAGATGACCGGCAGACAGCCATCTTTGCCAAAAGGCCATCCTACTCTCTGATTGGTTAGAATGAAGATCCAGTGGCCAATAGCCAGGCAGGATGTATGGGGGCGGAACTTCCAGGCAGGTCGGGAGGCAAGGGAGATGCAAGCGGTGGAAGGAGAATGGAAAGGACTAGGAAGAAAGGCGAAGGGAGGCGGGGACAGAACAGGGAAGTGAAGCTATAGTGATGGGGACATAGGCTGGAAAGTTAGGTTAGATGCTAGCAGGGAGTCTGACCCAGCTAAAGGCCAACAGCTTTAAACTTTGTAGGAGCCTCGGGTCTTATTTAAACTGCAATTAGGTCTGCGAAAGCCCCACTAGTTGCCTCTGCTCCCAATGACATGGAGACCACCGGAGCCTGGGGCAACCATCTAGGTAATGGACTGTGGACTAGTCTTTGCCATTTTCATTGATACATAGGTCATTTAGATTATAATTTATCTTTCTCCGGTCTCTGATCATACCGATGGCTAAGCTAACTGAAGCTCTGTCAGCTGAGAAACAAGAGCAGCTAGCTCCTTATCCCAGGGTAATCGGCTAATGTCTTAATTCATTAATCGGTTCATTAGTTATTTAAAGCTATTAAGTCTCTTAATTCTAAAAGGGAAATCAGGTTTGCCTTGCACACAGACTTCATATTAAAGGATAGACAAGTTTTAGGGGTAACTTTCCACTAAAGGAACATGTTTGAGAATGAATACTCTCAATACTACCTATTCATGTCTCATGTCTCTGGAAATAATTAAATGCGCAATTCTTCTGAGATATATAAAAGTTTAAAGATTTAAAACCTTAAATGAATTCCAAGGGTCAAATTTCCTTCCCCCTTCTATGGTATTATTACTTTTGAGTTTTTGAAGGTTCGAAGTTTTATAGAGCAATGACAGCTTGCAACTTGGTCACAAAAATCAGGATTTTTGAGTTTTCTTTGGTTATATTCTAAATATAGAGGTAAAGATGCTTTTCATAGCGCTAAAGCATCTCTGTCCAGCCTATATACCTGGCTCTCTGGACAGAGGAAAGAGTGTTCATGAGTTTTGCCAAGACTCAAAGGCATGAGTCTACTCCTGCTGTTTTACAGACACCTGTTAACGGCTTTGTTTACAATGTATATTTCAATAAAATGGTAATGCTAACATTTTGTAAACTAAATATTTATATAAGCTTCAGGGAATCAAAGAAATCATAAGACTTGGATCCACCTACCACAGGTCAAGTGTATTTCAGATAAATACAGCCTAACTTTCCACACCTGTCTGTTCCTGAGAATGGGATACCCCCCCCTCGTGGTCTTAGAAGTCCTCCCATTCACCAATTACTAGAAACTTCTATCCCTAGTCTATATTTGTCTCAGTAGATTTTCACTTGGCTGGCAGACTTTATCCAGGGATCACCTGAAGACTGCAAACTTCAAATTGCTGAGCTCTGGACTTGCTGAAAGCTGATGTACACCAGTCCAGCTGATGTGATTGCTCCCTGTCTTCCAGTTGGATCAGCCAATCAGATTCTTCTAATAAATGCCCCATTGCCCAGCCTTTGACTAGCCTTTCAGCCTTCCTGGGCCCTAATAACAAAATCCTGATGACAGATGGAAATAGTTACAAAAGAGAATATGTAATCCCTTGGCCCATGAACAGGCTGAAATGCTTAGTTAAAAGGAAACTCCACAGCATAAGGAACAAATGGGTAGCTATAAGCCAATTGACATACCAGATTTGTTAACTGGTAGATTCATTAACTAGGATAATTCTGTGGTATGATGGGACACTTGACATGCTTTATGCAGAACACAAAAAATACTAGATGGCTTTTAAGGAATTATTATTTCTATACAAACCATTTGTGATTATAATCTTGGCTATACTCAAAAAATAGTAAGAGCAATCTACAGCAAACCAGTAGCCAACATCAAACTAAATGGGAAGAAACTTGAAACAATCCCACTAAAATTAGGGACTAGACAAGGCTGCCCACTCTTCCCCTACTTATTCAATATAGTTCTTGAAGTCCTATCCAGAGCAATCAGACAGCAAAAGGAGGTCAAGGGGGATATGAATTGGAAAGGAAGAAGTCAAAATACACTTAAGTGACCCCAAGAGTTCCACCAGAAAACTACTAAGCCTGATTAACAGCTTCAGCAAAGTGGGTGGATATAAAATTAATTCAAATGAATCAGTAGCTTTCCTCTACTCAAAGGATAAACAGGCTGAGAAAGAAATTAGGGAAATGACATCCTTCACAATATTCACAAATAATATAAAATACTTTGGTGTGACTTTAACCAAGCAAGTGGAAGATCTGTATGACAAGAACTTCAAGTCTCTGAAGAAAGAAATTGAAGACCTCAGAAGATGGAAAGATCTCCCTTGTTCATGGGTTGGCAGGATTAATATTGTAAAAATGGCCATCTTGCCAAAAGTAATCTACAGATTCAATGCAATCCTCATCAAAATTCCAACTCAATTCTTCATAGAGTAAGAAAATGCAATTTGCAAATTCATTTGGAATAAAAAAAAACAGGATAGCAGAAACTATCTTCAACAATAAAAGAAACACCATCCCTGACCTCAAGCAGTATTACAGAGCAATAGTGATAAAAACTGTATGGTATTGGTACAGAGACAGGCAGGTAGATCAGTAGAATAGAACTGAAGACCCAGAAATGAACCTACACATCTATGGTCACTTGATCTTTGACAAAGGAGTTAAAACCATCCAATGGAAAAAAGATGGCATTTTCAACAAATGGTGCTGATTCAACTGGAGGTCAGCATGTAGAAGGATGCAAATCAATCCATTCTTATTGCCCTGTACAAAGCTCAAGTCCAAGTGTACTAAGGACCTCCACATCAAACCAGATACACTGAAACTAATAGAAGAAAAAGTGTAGAAGATCCTTGAACACAGGGGCTCTGGGCAAAATTTTGTGAACAGAACACCAAATGGCTGATGCTCTGAGATCAAGAATTAACAAATGGGACCTCAAAAAATTGCAAAGCTTCTGTAAGGCAAAGGACACTGCCATTAGGATAAAATGGCAAAGAACAGATTGGGAAAAGATCTTTACCTCTACATCCAATAGAGGACTAATATCCAACATATACAAAGAACTCAAGAAGTTAGACTCCAGAGAATTAAATAACCCTACTAAAAATGGGAGTACAGAGCTAAAAAAAGAATTCACAGCTGAGGAATGCTGAATGGCTGAGAAACACCTAAAGAAATGCTCAACATCCTTAGTCATCAGGGAAATGAAAATCAAAACAACCCTGAGATTCCACCTCACACCAGTCAGAATGGCTAAGATCAAAAACTCAGGTGACAACAGATGCTGGTGAGGATGTGGAGAAAAAGGAACACTCCTCCATTGTTAGTGGGATTGCAAGCTGGTACAATCCCTCTGGAAATCAGTCTGGAGGTTCCTCAGAAAATTGGACATTGAACTCTCTGAGGACCCAGTTATACCTCTCCTGGGCATATGCCCAAAAGATGTTCCAACACAAAATAAGGACACATGCTTTACTATGTTCATAGCAGCCTTATTTATAATAGACAGAAGCTGGGAAGAACCCAGATATCCTACAACAGAGGAATGAATACAGAAAATGTGGTGCATCTACACAATGGAGTTCTTACTATTCAGTTGTTAAAAACAGTGACTTCATGAAATTGTTAGGCAAGTGGATTGAACTGGAAAATATCATTCTGAGTGAATCACAAAAAAGCACACATGGTATGCCCTCACTGATAAGTGGATATTAGCCCAAAGCCTCGAATTACACAAGATACAATCCACAGACCACATGAAGCTCAAGAAGAAGGGTGACCAAAGTGCAGGTGCTTCAGTCCTTCTTAAAAGGGGGGACAAAAATATGAGATGTGGAGAAGTTTGGAGCAGAGATTAAAGAAATGGCCATTCAGAGCCTGCCCCACCTGGAGATCCAGAACACACACACACACACACACACACACACACACACACACACACACACACACACACACACACACACACACACACACACACACACACACACACACACACAAATCCACCAAACCCAGACAATATTGATGAAGCCAAGAAGTGCATGCTGGCAGGAGCCTGACATAGCTGTCTCCTGAGAGGCTCTGCCAGAGCATGACAAATACAGAGGCGAATGCTTGCAGCCTAACATTGAACTGAAAATAGGGTCCCCATTGGAGGAGTTAAAGGATTGAAGGAGCTAGAGGGGCTTGCAACCCCATAAGAACAACAACACCAACCAACCAGAGTTCCCAGGGACTAAACCACCATCCAAAGTGTACACATGGGCAGACCCATGTCTCCAGCTGCATATGTAGCAGAGGATGGCCTTGTTGGGTACCAAAGGGAAGAGAAGCCCTTGGTCCTGCCAAGACTGGATTTCCCCCCAACCCCAGTATAGGGGAATGTCAGGGCTGGGAGGTGGGAAGGGGTGGGTGCTTAGGTGGGGGAAAGGGGATAATATTTAAAATGTAAAAAAAGTATCCAATAAAAAATATAATAATTTAAAAAACATTATAAAAGAAGACCTGAGATAAAAATAAATGACTGATGCCTTTTTATTTCCAGACTCTTTCTAGATAGTAACTCTAGTGATTATTAGATCCCAAAATAAACAAAGCCTATCAAAGGGTCCAAGATTTGATGTGATATGCAACTCCAGGGCAGGGAATGGAACCAGGAAACGTCCTGGAATGCTAGGAATTGAAGTTCTTAAAAAATAGCAAAGCCTCATGGGAAAGTAATGTGGCTTCATGGGAAATTAGGTTTGTCCTTATAAACCCTTTCAACATGTGGCTCTGGGTCATTATCAGCTGTGTAATTACAGAGAATGGTCCTGACAAAAGTCCATCTCTTGGTAAGTATTTAATATTTAAATAAGGCTTCCTTTAAATTTGACCCAAAGTGGTTGGGTTGATTTTTCTCCGGTGAATCTGAAGATCAACACTTTCCTACCACTATATATTTATATCCCTATTATTGCTGCATGCTTGCCTGTTGCTATGACTACTTAAGTCAGCTTTGTTAAGTTCTCTGTCTGAGGAGTGCCTTAGGTTTTGTTTGTTTGTTTGTTTATGTTCTGTGGTGGTAAAACTTCCTGTCAAAAGCAGCTTCAGAGGAAAGGGTATGTTTGGGCTCACAGTTTGAGAGTACAGTCCATCATGGAGGGGAAGCCAAGGAAACGGGATCCTGAAGCAGCGAACACGTGCACTGTTCAGCCCACTGTCTCTTCTTGAAGCAATCCAGGTCCACCTTCACAGGAAATGGTCCCCACCGACAGGCCTTCCCGCATCAATTAATGTAACCAAGAAAATCCCCCACTAGGAAACCTGGAGGCCCATATTCCTAACAATGGTAAATACCACCAAGTTCACAGTTAACACTAACCGTCATAAGAGGGTAGTGTGTTCTATGTTCCCCTTAGTACACAGGGGAGAATAGATAGACAAACTTAAATATAGCTCTAGGAAGGGAGAACATATGGATCATATTAAATCTGATGAAGAAAGTAAAACATATATTTGCATGCTTTAAAAGAATACAATTTTTTAATAATGAAATTTGCATCTCCAAACATCTAATTAAATGAATGTATCATAATTTATTAATAAGTAATCCTAGTACTGACTGAAATATGTAAAATTGACTTTTACATATGGAAAAACTACTCCTTTCTCTGTTGTTCTGAATAACCAGGGAATCAGATGAGGTGAATTTGCTTTTCAGTTCTAGACTATCAAAGTGATTTCATGCAAAAAAGATACTTGTAGTTTAGGAACAGAGCCACAGTTCTAGAAATAATTCCTCACCCCAAAGTTTCATTTCATCCCTATTCAGGGCCATATCTCTAACTAGAAGGGGACAGTAAGATGTCCTGGTAATTCCACAGTGTGCATATGTACTTCTAGTCATGCCTATAGTCTGGCAGGGTAGAGGCTCCTTCCTGCTTTGCATACAACTGATTCAGACAGCTGAAGCACAGAGAGTTTGGGAACAGTGTGGGACCAGAAAGTGTGCATAAAGCCTCTCAGTACACACTCAACATGTCATAACTGTTATTCATCCCCGTGAAAAACCCACACACAGAGGACTACATACCAATCAACACTGTGTTTCAATTCACATGCAAAGTTAAATTTAAAAGAAAGAAAGAAAGGGAACAGAGAGGTTACGAGAAGGGGTAAGAGAAGAGGAGGGGGAGGTGGCAGAAGAGAAAGAAGAGGAGGAAGAGGAGGGGCAGGAGGAGTCAGAATAGGAGATAGAGAAGGAGGAGGAAAGATTTGTTAAGACCTGACTACAGTTAGATTAGAGTGTAGTTGCTATAACTAGGTGTGCAGTTTAGACTTGAGAATCCTTGCCCTAGAAGATATTCAGTGGAAGAATTTGTAGGTGAAAAGAAAGAGTCATGGACCAGTCCTCATTGCCACAGAATCCTTAAGGTGACTAGAGATGGCAAAAGAAAGTCCTGTAACTTTTAAGTACAGGACCAGTGAGCACCCGTGGGCACCTGAGCTGACAAGTCAGAGTTCCATGCCTGCTTAACCCAAACCCATGTTCAGTTTGGGTCTTGAGCCAAACAACATGGCCTACTTTATTTAACTGTGTGTCCCTCCTGGACCTGCATACTATCTGCCAAATGAATTCATTCAGCCTTATTTCTCCATCTTTGTTTTCAAGAATAATTATTATTTTCTCATTCCAGATAGTTCCTGAAATTCTTTGAGATGAATAACAAGAAAAGCCCAATCAGAGAAACCAGAACTTAAATTATCCTCTGCTTACAAACCATCCTTCTGAATATGTCACAGTCATAGGCTATCGACCTGTTCAGTTCAGTGGATCACATTTGCCATTCTGTAGATTCTCAGATAATCTCCCTGTGTGTTTTATTAGTATGGAGTTGGAGGTGAAATAAATCAACATCTGAATTCCTATACATCTCAATAGCAACAACCTGCTTTTACATCAAAAGAGAGAATAGTGATTTGTAAAGAATATAGTTCAGATAAAGTAAACAGGAATTAGAAGAAAATCCTTTTGTTGGATAACTGCAAAGAGTCCCATGTCTGAGGTCACGAGGCACACGAAGCAGCACACTGGCAGCTAACACGATCAGTACAATGTCTTGGGATCACCATGAGCTTCAGAACTATACATGCATAGCCGGCCAGGGGTCTTTAAAATCTTCCAGCTGACAGTTTACCGGGATAAATTAACACTACCCTTTCTTGATGACCCTCAGAATAACATCACAGAGACCTTCCACATCTCATTCTGAGCTGCCCCTGATAGAAATATTTAATTCATCTTCTTTCAAGATGACTTTCAAGATAAGAGCTAATTAACCCACAATTGAAACCACAATTATATAGAGGGTAACCAAGCAAATGGCCTTGTGTTCAGCCACAATCTATGAGTTTCCACTCAGGTTTATTAAACAACAAAATCACAGCATCTCTTTTTAAATGAAATTATGTAGCTCTACCGTGTTAGCAAAGATGGGAACATGCTAGAGTATGATCATAAGATAAACTAAATGTTAAAGGGAAAAATAGAGAAAGGTAATTGATTAGTATTCATTCTAAATTAAGAGCAGAAACTAGGGGATTCTGGTCCTTTGTTGATTTCTGCTTTGGTGGACATTGCTTCCTGATGTCCCTGAGAAGACTCAGTCCTCACAGATCTTCATTCTGGGACAGATGACAGGCTCCATCTATTCCAAGCAGATGCCTCCCAAATCCGTTTCATCTCTCTTCTTGCACGGTTTGGCTGTGTGTTACAATTTCATGCTCTCAAGTGAAGCTCTCATTGGTGTCCCGTGCTGATATCAGACAATGAACCGATAAATGGATCCATCATGTTAAGCTGCTGAAAAGAGCACAAGTCCTTGGTGGTCCTGTCCTGGATTCTCTGCGGTATTTAATCCCTTCTGAAGCACTGACAAACTCAGTTGGTCATTCATCATCTGCTTCATCCTCTTTATTGGGTACAGAATGATTCACCTCATAGCATTATTTTTTTATGATTTTTCTCTTCTCATGCATCCCAGGAACATACCCTGGAACTTGGGGGACACTGCAGGTGCTTCTCTGCTCTGCAATGCCGGCTTTCATTTCCCCAATGGTAACATAACCTCTATTATAGTAGTCGTCTGTTTCTCTACTGGGAACAAAATGTTAGCTCCGACAGCAACACAAACATGCTTTACTTTACCCTTGTTGCAAAATTTAACTTTGTATAAAGTACTGAAAAGTAAGTTAAGACTGTTTTTGTGAGTGTGCTGACGCTGTGGAAATGAAGGCACATGCCCTTTCTGCCCTACTTCTATTTATCATAGAAAAGGGACATCAACAAAATACTTGTTCTTAAAAGGGGGGGGGCTTTTCCATACCTATAGATCTAAATACAATTTATATGTGTGTTGTGTGCATGTGTGCACATGTGTATGTATGGAAAGGGAGGCTCATCTATGTGTGCATGTGGCAGCTAGAAGTCCGAATCAGGCGTCTTCCTTAATCATTTGCCCATCTTTTGTTTGGTGATAGACTCTCTCCATCAAAGTGCTATCTGCTGTCTTAGCTAGAGTAGGGGACCTTATAGTCTACCTGCCTCTGCCCTCCCAGCCCTGGGTTTGCAGAAGCACCCCCCTTTGATATGGGTCCTAAGAATTCAAACTTAGTTCCTCATGCTTACACAGAAGGTACTCGACTAGCTAAGCTACTCCCTAGCCATTACATTCAATTTTAAAGTAGCTTCTAATCTTATTATGTTTGAGTGATCTAATAAAAAGAGAGAAATCTAGGCTTAGCCATATCCCTGTGAGGATAAAATGGAAAGGAAGAGCAGGACATGCAGCCACCCACTAGGAAGACAAATCATAGAATTTTATGAGATTGTTCAAGCTTCAGGTTTTTATAGATAGCCCAGTGTGGTGTTATGAAGACATAAGGCTTCTATTAGGATAAAATATAAGTTGTACTACTGAATACTCCATGTATCAATAGTGTGCAATATTGTGTGAGTACCGGTTTGTTAAATAATAAAACCTTATTTGGGTCCTGTAATGTACCACAAGGGAGTAGCAGTTCTTCCATGGGTAGAAAGCTCGCAACATATGACCTGAAAGCTGTGCTTCTCCAAAACCAAGTACAGTCCATGTAAACTCATTATACAAACTCATCATTACCACCACTGCATAGAGATAGGAGGGGACCTGGGGCAGCAAAGAGTCTGACAATGAAAGATTAAAACCCACAGGGGTTGGGTAAGAGCACTTAGCACGTTAGTGTGAGGATCACAGTCTGGATTCTGTAGGACACCTTGCCTGTAATCCCAGTGCTTGGGGGGAAACCAAAGCAGGCGAGTTCTTAGAACATATTGACTAACCAGACTAGCTGAGTTGCTGAGCTTAGCGTTTAGACCCTGCCTCAGTTGAGGGCAACACCTGTGTACTGGTTCGTTCGCTTCTTGTCAACTTGGCAGACATAGCTAAGGTCATCTAAAGAGGAAGCTGAATTGAGAAGATGTGCCCATAAAGATGGTCCTGTAGTCAAGTGTGTGGGGGTATTTTCTTGGTTTATGGTTGATTCTGGAAGGTCCCACCCTCTCTGGGTGCTGCTACCCATGGCAGGTGCTCCTGGGTTGTAAAGAAAGCAGACTAAGCACGCCATAGAGAGTGAACCAGTAAGCAACATTCCTCAGTCACCTCTCCTTCAGTCAGTGCTTGAGGTTCCTCCCCTGACAGCTCTTCATGACGGAATGTGACCGGGATGAGTAAGGGAGATAAACCTGTCCCCGCTCTCAGTTGCTTTTGGGTCACAATCTTTTATTACAGCAACAGAAACCTAACTCAGACAACCTGTCATTAACTTCTAGCCTCCAGAAGTGTGTGCCCACACATGTGCATGCACACATGCACGCACAGGTTCACACACATATGCATACATACACACATGCTCACATGCAGAAACACATTATAAAATGATTTAACTTTTAAGTGTCTAGAAATGTATCAGCTTGTCCACCATCAATTAAGAATATCCAAGGCAAAAGCTGTAGACATATTATCAAGATTTTAATGAGATACTTACCTATAGACTGCTGTATGCCTTTGTGAAGACACTTCACTACAAGGTTTTATTTTCAACGTTGCCTATCTTCCAAGAATTTAATAAGTTTCCAAAACACATACAATGTAAATAATCCCAAGGAAGTATCAGGAGTTTCTGGAAAATAAAAGTCTAGATTAGACAGAAGGGAAGGTCTTGGAATGGGATGGTGCAGAAATGACTTCAGACAGGAAAGAGCTTATGACAAAGACAGAAATAAACCCAGAAAATGCTTGGGCAGTGCTTGCTAGGTGGAAGGTGAGCTCATAGATGCAGGCTTTCCCTCTTATCACTCAATGATCAAAGGCTGCCAGGGCATTGCAGCTTCACTACGTCAGATGCTCTGAGGCTGAGAGCCTAGTTCTAATCTGCCCCTAGCATCTTCACAAAACCACTGCCACTGTCAAACTAAGAATCTTGAAAAGTCAAGGCAAAGCTTCATTTTTCTAGCAAGGTAAAATAACATGTTAGTGTGGTGAGGAAAGGAAATCAGTGGCAATGTTATACTGGTGCTTTTGAAGCTGTGTGTGTGTGTGTGTGTGTGTGTGTGTGTGTGTGTGTGTGTGTGTGTGCGCGCGCGCGCGCGCGCGAGCATGTGCGTGTGCATATACATGTGTGTGTATCTGAGTGCATCTGATATTATTTATCTGTAATGTTAATTGATACATTTCAGTATTTATAGTAATTATGTGATTAAAGAGCTTTCTATTGATCTGTCATTCCCTTTGGGATAGTTTACTATTTATATTATGCCCTTTTAAGAGTTAGTATGTTAACTTTTGACATGCAGGAGAGCTGGCTCAACAGTAAAGAGTGTGTCCCAGTCTGGCAGAGCACCTAGGTTCTGATTCCAGGACAGAATCAGCTGTTCCAGGAGACTCTGATGCTTCCGGTCTCTAAGGACACCTGTACGCCCATGCACATCCCCACAACAGATACACACGCCCACATGTAGTTGAAAATAATAAAAATTAATCTTCAGAAATTAGCATACTAGAAAAAATAATTCTAAAACTCGTGAGAGCCTAGAAGATTCTCGGTAGCCGAAAGAGACCTGAGGAACTAAGGATAATGTTGAGGGTGCCACTGTATCTAACTTCAACTTATACAACAGAGCCATAGTAACAAGGCAGGGTGGTATTGACCCAAGAGTACACACACACAGATCAATGTAGGAGAACAAAAGGACTCTCAGGTATCTTTTGAAAAGAACCATGAAATTCAGGTATCGGACACATGAGCATGAGCCATGGAAGACGACACAAAGACGATTGTTTCTCTAGTTTTAGCTCTGTCTTTGATATTTTAGTCTGGTGTGCTGCAGGGCACACAGACATGGGGTGGGTAAGGGCACCACAGCATAACTGATAGTGAAAGTTCAAAATCAGGGTGTGAAGTTCCAGGGCTTCAGAATGGCTGTTCTCATGGCATAGAAATTCACTAAGATGCATAAATTCTTGTATCTGATCAACTTTCATGTTTTTATTTGAAATTTCTTTATAATAAAATTGAATTAAAAAATTAAATAAAAAAGGAAGAGTGCTGTGCTGGATTCCTCTCCCATTCATGCTGGAATCTGTGATGGATAACTTGTCAGTTGATGGGTTTTAGAGTCATGGTGGGAACAAGCCTGTGAGCATGAGGGACTTTTCTGGATTGGGCTGATTGAGGTGGGAAGGCCGACTCTAAACATGGGCTTCATTCTCCCATGGGCGGTTGGGCCCTTGGACTGGATGCAAAGGCACAAAAGAGATGAGCATTGGTGTGCATCTCTCCTGCTCCCCATGCACTGATGTCACATGACCAGCTAGTTGCCTCTGCCCTGCTGCCATGACTTCTCCATCACGATGGACTCCATCTTCAAACTGTGAACCAAACAAAACAAACCCTTCCTTCCTCCTTCCTTCTTTTCTTCTTCCTTTCTTCTTTCTCTTTTCCTTCCTCATTATCTTCTTCCCTTCCTCCCTCCCTCCCTTACTTTCTTTCCTTTGTCCTTCCTTCTTCCCTTCCTTTCCTTCTCTTTCCTTCCTTCCACCTTTTCTTCCTTCCTTTCTTCCTCCCTTCTTTCCTTCTTTCCTTCCTGTCTTCCTACCTACCTATCAGAACACAGTTGAAAGAATAATGTATGGTGAATAATGTCTTGGGAACTGTGAGAGAAGCTCTAAGGGGAAAAAAAAGCAGAGGGCCTTTTACTTCAGGTGCATTTTGTTCCCTAGATTAATTATTCTTGGATGTGACTTCCTGCTCCTGTGACAAAAATTTACATTCACATTCAATGTATAAGACATGTTTATTCTTGTTGAATGTCACATCTATAGAACTTAATCTGGTGAATGCTGAGTGCTGTACCCTGACTCTGGATATGGCCTTCTGCCTCTCTTGCTTTCCCAGATACAATCTATACTACGTGCCCAGGCAATTGTGTTTAAATTGGTCTGTCCTGAGAAAGTTCTGGGAAAGAGATGCTCTGTTAGTTTTTAGTACGTGCTGACTGGTGTTTCTTTACATGTTTTTCTGACCATGATTTTCTCAGCTCTAACAACCTTCCTTACACTACTTTCTTTGTTACGTTCGTGTGTACAAGTACACTGAAACTGAAGTAAGGTTGTCCACCGCTTCAGGATGTGCTCAGCCACATTTTTTCAGGCCTCAGATCCCAAGTCTAGCAAACATCATCTGCACAGATCAACGAAGTCAGCACCTTTCCTTCCTTCCTTCCTTCCTTCCTTCCTTTCTTCCTTCCTTCCTTCCTTCCTTCCTTCCTTCCTTCCTTCCTTCCTTCCTTCCTCCCTTCTTTCTTTCCTTCCTTAACTCGCTTCAGTCACAAATCTGGTCACCACAATAAGAAAAGTAATAAGCTTATGACACCAAAAGTTTATAACTTAATCTGTTGTGAAATGTTTCCCAAGGCAGCTTGCTCAGAATCCCTGTTTTACTTGATACTAAGAGGTTCTAAAAGGAAGACTAGCTCCATAGTTAAGTGAGCCTATTGTGTTGTACCTGGGTTTCATGTGTTTGGTAATTCACAGATGTGAGTGGTTAACCTTCAAAGACCACTAATCTGAGTCACAGGAATACACACACACACACACACACACACACACACACACACACACACACACACACACAGATATGAGTATATGTATGTGTATCAGTTTTGATTATCACTACTTTATATGTTGTTTATATTTATATATCCATTTTTTTAGTTGTAACTAAGCCAGCCTGTGTTTTGAAATTTGCCCCTGATCTCTACCATGGGAAAGCTAGTAGAAGTGTTATATGGGGAACACTTTATCTGTTGTATTTCTGCCTATGTACAACTTTAAGAAACCATACGAACCTAACAAGGTATGCTGTGTTTTGCCATGGCCATAAAACATGAAGCATAAATTCTAGAAGCTGTTCAGTTTTATCTACTTGAGCCTTCCTAAGACTACCTCTGTATTTTAGGAAAAACAGGTTTTCTTTTTAATGTGTGTAGGCTTAAACTGAAAAAGGAAGCTTTAAATCAACCTTGAGTATAATGCCCCTGTTTCTGTCCTTCAAGGCTGTTCTATCTATCAACCCAGAAATCTTATCCCTGACCTACAATCAAATGATTTATCTGGAGGGGAAATGGCATTCGAAGCTAGAAGACATCTTAAAGCCAAGGGACCACTGAAGGCTGGAGAGACCGCTGTGGTGGCAACAGGTAACGTGGTGCAAATGGGCTTCAGCTCTAGGAGGTGCTGTGTAGGTGTGTTTTGGAATAATCTGGCTATGCAAATATGACGAGGCTGGGTGGTAGCATAACCACAGAGTGGCTGAGGGAAGGGCAAAGAAAGCCCAAGAGCCATTGAACAGAAATTATTATTTCCATATGAATAATTTTCTCATCAAATCAGGTGGTGAAGCTGGTTCATTACCAGGTCTAAAAGGCATATTCTCCCATTAAAATTGTATCTTCTGAATGAAATTAACATGGAATGTGAAAGAGTCATGGTAGAATAAGATTAGGCGAGCAATGAGATCTTCATGCACGTTTTCTTCAAAACTTCAAAATTTGAAAACTTTCTTCAAGTTTGTACATAATTAAAATATAACATATTGGGGCTGAGAGCTGTGCAGAGGGTGAGAGTCAGAATCACCATTGCACAACAACTCAATTTAGTTCCAAGCAGGTAGTTTACTGTTGCTGGACTCTCTGGGGGCCTGCACTCACATGACCCCCTCCCCCGCAACACACATGTAAAACGATCAAAATAAATCTTTAAAAAGTAAGTTATAACATCTGAAATGTGGACTTAAGCTGACTATGGAGAGTGGAGTTACAATGTATACAGTTTGGGAAATTCCTACTGTTGGTATCCTTTTAAATTGTTCTACTTAAACCACCCCTCTTCAAGTTCATAGACTAAATGCCCGCCCGGATCCGCAGAAGAGCTGAGAACAGAGTGGGGGGTCTGCAGGCGAGATCTAGTTCAGGAAGAGGGTGGAGCAGGGAGAAGAGGGGAGCTCTGGCTGGTCCTGTGGGGATGAGTCCTTGGCTTGGTAGTGGTTGGCTTGGGCTTGGTGGTAGTGGTGGCTGGGAGTGCAGAGAGGCCCTCTAAGGGGGACTAGACCCTGTAGGCAAAGGCCTTCTCCATGGCTCCCCATGGAGGATCCTGATGAAAAGAGGCAGCCCATAGTTTCAAGGTGTTTATTGTCACAGAGGAAAGTAGATGAGTAAAACTGTACCCCACTTCTCAGGGTGGGCCTGAGATTAAAAACCTTTTTCAGGGAGGAGTGTCTGGGAAGGAAAGTTCACTGGCTAAGCCTTCAGGCCTTTAGATACCTCATTAAAATGGAGATCTCTCTTGAGCTCAAGTGAGCACAGATCACATCCTCTGCCTGTGTAGGGACTTGGGCATTGCCCTAATGTGACTGACAGCCACAAATCTATTGGGGGGGGGTTACAGCTAGTGACAGGGGCCTGGTGCCCAGGAATCGGGGGAGTGCCTGCCATCCCTTCAGTGTCGCCAGGGTTTCTAGCCATAGGAACCAGGAACCAGGCTGCCTTTCACTGTCCCACACCTCTGCATATGACTTCCAGATTAGTGTTTTTATAGGACTCCTAAGTGTGCAGACCAGAGCACTTCTGATTCTCATGCATTCTCTTGGGCTCCTTTCCTTCCCTTTTTGTGTTTTATTTTGTTTGGTCCAATTCTGATGTAATAGTTTCTGTTTCATCTTATATTTTACTTTATTCTTCTTTTATTCTTCTTTTTCGTACTCTCCTAGAAAGCTGTTTGTTTTCTACTATCTTTTGCCATTCTGTAGACTGCCACTCTGTCTGAATCATGGTGTCTTTTGCTGTGCAGAATCTTGTCAGTTTCATGAGGCACCATTAGCCGTTAATGTTGGTGCCTGAGCTAATGCTGTTGTGCTGAGAGTCTCTTCCTGTGCCAAAGAGTTCAAGGCCATTTCTCACCTTCTCTTCTCTAAGGTTCAGTGGATCTGATCTGGCTTTGTGTTGAGCGCTTTCATCTGATTTGGAGTTAAGTTTTGTGCACAGTGATATATGAACACATTCAGTTTGACCAGCATCATTGGTTGAACATGCTGTATTTTTTCCAGCATGTATTTCTGGCATATATATATATATATCCTTCAGTTGTCTTATTGTCTAACTAAAACATTAAGCACTATATTGAATCAGTATGGAGAAAGAGGATAGCAGTGTCTCGTTCCTGATTTTAGTGGAATTGCTTTGAGATTCTCTCCATTTAAATTGATGTTTGCTAATGGCTTGCTGCATATATATATATATATATATATATATATATATATAGTTTCTATAGGTGTGTGGATTTATGTCTGGACCTTCAGTTCAATGCTGTTGATCAATGTGTCTGTTTTTATGCTAATACCATGCCATTTTTACTACTATAGCTCTATACTACAACTTGAAATGGGTGATGGTGATCTTCTAGCAGTTCATTTATTATTGAAGATCGTTTTAGCTATGCTGGGGTTTGTGTGTGTGTGTGTGTGTGTGTGTGTGTTTACATATGAAGACAAAAACTGTGCTTCAAGATATGTGAGGAATTGTCTTGAGATTTTTGATGGGAATTACATTGGATCTTTTATATTCCTTTTGGTAGGTGACTATTTTTATGATATTAATTCTACCAATCCATGAGATCTTTGATCCTTTGATATCTTCTTTAATTTCTTTCTTCAGTATTTTATCATACAAGTCTTTTACTTGCTGGGTTAGAGTTACTCCAAGATATTGAGACTATCAGAAATGGTGTTATTTCCCTGATTTCTTTCTTATTTCATTTGTCATGTGTATATAGAAAAATGACTGGGTTTTGTGAGTTAATTTTGTATCCAGCTACTTAGATGAAAGATTTGAATTTTTGTCAACTACTGAAGTTTTAGACCTTTTAGGGTTATTTATGTATAGTATCCTATCATCCATAAATAAAGATATATTTCTTCATTTCTAATTTGTATCCCCTTGATCTCCTTCAGTTGTCTTATTGTCTAACTAAAACATTAAGCACTATATTGAATCAGTATGGAGAAAGAGGATAGCAGTGTCTCGTTCCTGATTTTAGTGGAATTGCTTTGAGATTCTCTCCATTTAAATTGATGTTTGCTAATGGCTTGCTGCAAATTTCCATTATTATGTTGACATACGCCCCTGGTATCCCTAAGCTCTTTAGGACTTTTTATCATAAGAGAAGCTAGATTTTGTCAAAGGCCTTTTCTGCATCTAATAAGATGATCATTTGTGATTTTATTTTTTAGCATGTTTATATGATAAATTAAATCTCTCAATATATGTATCTTGAAGCATTCCTGCATCTCTGGGATGTGACCTACTTCATCATGGGGGGGGGTGATCTTTTTTGATCAGTCCTTTAATTTGCTTTCTAAGTATTTTATTGAGGAATTTTACATCTTTATTCATAAGGGAAATTGGTCTGTTTTTGTGTTTCTCTGTTGAATCTTTATGTGGTTTAGGTATCAAGGTAACTATGGTATCATAAAACAAACTGGACAGTATTCCTTTTGTTTCTATTTCATGGAATAATTTGAGGAGTACTGGCATTTGAAAGTCTGGTAGAAATCTGTGCTAAAACCATCTGGCCCTGGGCTCTACTCCTCTCTCCCTTGGGAGACTTTTAATTGCTACTTCTATTCCACCATAGGTGTTGGCATTCTGTCTAAGCTCCACCCCCAAAGTTACCTGACAACAGACAAGTAAGCTCCACCCCACAGTTACCTGGCAACAGCCAGGTGTTCTTGACTCACTATATAAGGGGCTGCTTGCCCCCTCCTCATTCTCTCGCTCTCACTCTTCCCCTCTTTCCCTCTTCCCCTTTGTCTCTTCTCTCCTCATAACTCCCCGCTTCCCGTGCTTATGTGCTTATGGCCTGCTTTTACTCCTCTCCTCTTCTACTCTTCTTCTCTCATTAAACCTTTCCACGTGGAACCATGTTGGCCTGTTGTGTTTTGACTCCCGTGATTTCTACCCCAACACTAGGTGTTTAAATTGCTTATCTGATTTTGATTTAACTTTAGTAAGTGGTATATATCAGGAGAATTATCCTCCTTTAGATTTTTCAATGTGGAGGAGTATGGGTTTTTTAAGTGACTCCACTGGTGAGGGAGGGAGGTCACTGCAGGTAGTCTGCTGGAGAGTGGGGAAGGGACTGGGAAATGGATTTGGGGGAGCAGTTAGACTGTCTGCTTCCTTAACTGGAATAGCCTGTGGGTTCCCAGGGAGTCTCTGTTGGACTTGGGGTCCGGGAACAATAAATGAGTGGGGGAAGGAAGTTTGGAGGGAAGATCTGTGTGATCAGACAGATAGTAAGACCAGGAGACAAAGAGAAAGAACAAGAGAGTGATTTCTGATGGTGGGAATGACCTTTTAAAGGGTTATCAACTAATAGTAATGACAAGGACTCCTGCTGAGTCCCTGAGGGCAGACTGGAGGAGCACCTAATTTCTAACAGTTAGCCTACCTGTTCCCCTAGCTGAAATGGCCCTCAGACTCCCAGGATGCAGCAAACTACATTTAAGTGCAGGTTGCATGCCCAGCAGTAGACAACAGGACACTAACACAATGGCATCTTTGAATGTCATAGCAAGGTTTTTTTTATTAATTAGTTTTGAAAATTCTATCTTATTTATTTTTTAGTTTTTTTGTTTGTTTGTTATTATCCTCTCTCTTTTCATCCTATAAGTACTTTGCATATATATTTATGGCTTTTACTTTAGGTTTTTTTTTTTTTCGTTTGTTTGTTTCATTTTCTTTTTAAATGGGATTCCTGAGTATGGAAACTAGTGGGTCTCTCCATCTATATCTGTTTCTTATGCCTTTTCTTGGACTCTTTTCCTTCTGTTTGTTTGTTTTGTCCTGTTCCAATGTGTTGGTTTGGGGATTGTCTTATTTTATTATTATCCCTTAGAAGCTTGTTTGTTTTCTAGTGAGAGACAGAATGGGGGTGGATCCCAATTTGAGAGAAAGGAATAGAGGGAGGAGAAACCATAATCTATTTTCAATGAAAGGAAAAGCAGTCCTCTTATTTATGAGAAAAGCATAAGCCATCTAAGAAGCTGTAGAACGGCAGCCCCTTTAGGCACAGAGCTGTAGTTACAGCAGCGATGTCAGGCATCAGCCTGGTCTAAGTCCCAGCTCTGTCACATCCCCAGTGAGCTCATTCAAGCAGCTAAACTGGCCCTGTGTACCACCTTCCTCACAAAGAAATGAAAATCACAATCAGACCATGGTCATGAATTGTTGACTAAATGGCTACTTTTTATTATTGTGAAGGGATCTTTGGAGCCAGTGATGGCTCATCAGGTAAAAGCCTTTGTGGGTAAACCTGGCTACCTAAACCCAAATCAAAAGCCTGATGTGGCCTCATTTGTAGTATGGAGGAAAATGGGGAGGAAAGGGTTACTTGGCTTACACTTCCACACCATAGTACATCAGTGAAGGGAGTCAGGATAGGAACTCAAGCAGGGCAGGATCCTGGAGATACAAGCTAATGCAGAGGGCATGGAAAGGTGCTGCTTACTGGCTTGCTTCCCATGGTTTGCTCAGCCTCCTTCTCTATAGAACTCAGCACCACCAGCCCAAGATAACATGGCACAACCGCATGGACTCTCTCCCATCGATACTGGTTAATAAAAGTCCTTACGGCTCGATCTTACGGAGGCCTTTTCTCAATTGAAGTTCCCTCCTTTCAGATAACTCTAGCTTGGGTCAAATTGACATGAAATTATAGCACATCCCCGTCTAGTCATCCAGTTAGCCTTTTTTTTTTAAATCTAAAATATCAGTGTAGAGACCAGTTCATTAATGTGTCAGAGAAACTTGAAGATATTTTCATTTAAGTTTGTAGGAAGAACTCATTAATATTATATATTTTTCGGTGGTGTAGATCATTATCCTGAGACTGTAAATCATAAACTGAGAAGATAATTAATTTATGTAAATAGGCAGGAAAAAGAAATGTTTCAACTGATACTTTAGTTTTGCTACATATTGGTAAGACACGTGGGGACCTTGTCAACTTTAAACTGAGTTTCAATGGTTAATATTTCCAAATTCTACCTGGTTTGGGGTGTCTCACAAAATCCAAGCACTCTGTAGTGATTTGTATCAGACAGTAGGAAACTTTTGTTGCAAGTCATATCTCTGAAAGAGTACTTGAAATATTGTGAAAAAAAAGTTAGAAACTCGAGAAGTAAAGTTTTAAGCATTATGTACAATTGCCCAAAATGTCCTATGAGGATCAAGGAATTTGACTTATAAATTGGTTGACCCGAGTGTGTCTTAGTTAGGGTTTTATTGCTGTGAACAGACACCATGACCAATGTAAGTTTTATAAAGGACAGCATTTAATTGGGGTTGGCTTACAGGTTCAGAGGTTCAGTCCATTATCATCAAGGTGGGGACATGGCAGCATCCAGGCAGGCATGGTGCAGGAGGAGCTGAGTTCTACATCTTCACCTGAAGGAAACCAGGAACAGACTGAGCATCCCCAGGCAGTTAGGAGGAGGATCTCCAAGCCCATCCCCTCAGTGACAAAAGTCCTCCATCAAGGCTATACCTTCTAATAGTGCCACACCCTGGGCTGAGCATATGCAACCATCACATTCCACTCCCTGGCCTCCATAGACTTGTTTAAACACATGAGTCTATGGAGGCCATACCTAAACTCAGCATAATAAAAAAGGACATTTAGTTCAACTTCCAAAGTCCCCATAGTCTATAGCAGTATCAATAATGTTTAAAGTCCCAAGTTCAAAGTCTCTTTGGAGATCCATCCAATCACTTAACTGTAATCCCCGAATTAAGACAGGCGACCAGCTGGACAAACTTCACACTCTGCCGTCTCCATGTCTGATGTCAAAGCGGTCTTCAGATCTTCGATTCCTTTTTCATCTTTGTTGACTGCAACAAATTTATTTCTCCTGAGCCGGTTCCACTCCCTGGTAGCAGCTTTCCTCAGGGCGGCTCTGGCATCTTTAATATCTTTGGGTCTCTAAAACAGTTTCAATGTCACAGCTTGTTTCAATGTCTGGGATCCATGCATGACCCTCCAAAGGGCTGGCTTCACTTCTCCAGCTCTGCCCTCTGTAGCAGTTTAACATCGGGTTGATCCACACTACACTGTTGCTGCTGTTCTTGGTGATCACCTCATGGTACTGGCGTCTCCAATACACTGGGGTCTTCAGTTGCATCTAGGCTTCACCAATAGCCTTTCCTAGGCTCTCTTCGTGGTGCCAAGCCTCAACTCCTTTGCCTGACCCCTTCAGTCCTGGGCCATCAATTGCAACTGAGGGTGACTTTCACCAATGGCCTTCCACAGCCTCTCACAGTGCCCAACCTCAGCTGCTCTTCATGACCCCTTCATGTCTTCAAAACCAGTACCATCTGCGTGACTCTTACACATTACCAAGTCCAGCTACAGCACGAGGTACAACCTTGGCATCTCTGGAACACAGCTCTCAAAAAATACTTCCCAGGAGATTTCACCTCAGTGAATGTGCATGTTTGTGTCCATGCATGTGCGCATGAATGTGCATGTGTGTGCAGGTGTGGGTATGTGCAGGTATGTGTCCGTGTGTGTGTGTGTGTGTGTGTGTGTGTGTGTGTGTGTGTGTGTGTGTGTGTGTGTGTGTTAGTGGCATTATCCCTCTACCCACCCATCGTCTACCATACCCTCTTGACACCTAAACCTTCCCCTTTCCCTAGATTTTTCCCTTTCCCTGCAGATGGCTCCCTTTAGATTCCTGGATTCTACAAATTCTACAAATTTAGAATTTCTAAATCTAAATATTTCTAAAATCTTATCAGGATTTATATTGGGAATTATCTCTATTTTTCCCACCAAGAGCAAAGTAAAGGGTGTATATATTATATTTTTAAACAAATACATAGAAACTGATCATGGAGAGAAGACTCCAGAGACACTAGGATATGAGGAACAATGTGGTACTATACTTTTGGGGCTTTCTTTGTGTGTAACCTTCTAGCTTCAGAGACGAAGACAAACAAACACAGAAGGATATAAAGCACACCATAAAATGCCTGCTCTTTCCAAATACAGGTCCAGTAAAAAGTCCTCCCGGCAACACATAAAACCTTAGGCAGTAAGGTTTTTTACTTCAGATTTTTACCACTGGAAAACCCTGCTGTTCTCTGCTTCCATCATCAGGCCCAGCTGAGCAGGAAGTGAGTTTCTCCCCTGTACCTGTAACATGGCACTGTGCACTCCTCTCACTACAAGGGAATCAGAGGTCCCAGGCAAAAACAGGACCTCCCCCAACTGCTGCACAGCATCAGTGGAGGCTACGTGGGCTCAGACCTTCACCAGTACTCACCACACTCTCCCTAGAAGGTAACAGAGTGAAGGTGGAGGTCTTTCTCCAGCAATTAAAGAACCCACTGACTCCTTCAATGGACAAGTTGGTGGCAAGAAATGTCTTCATTTCTTGGAAGTTGCATGCTGTGTTAGCCAGAATGAAAGCAACATAACACAAAACACCAAGAGCTTTTCTTCAGGATAACGTATGAGTTAGACATTAGCAGTGCCTAACAATTTTTTATGGAAAGTCCTTGGGGTTATTCATGGTCTTATGTGTGCAGCTATGAATTCCTTCTATCAACATTTACACTCTTTGTCTTAGTGCCAGATTCCAGCACTGAGTTCGTGTGTTGAACGATGAGATGAGATCTATGCCTTCATTTGATTTTCTTTCTGTATTAGTCAACATTGCTATAACAAAACACCCAGGGAAATCAATTTAATAAACAAAGAAGTTTATTTTGGCTTGTGACTTGGTCCTGTTGCTCTGTGCCTACAGAGGCACAATAATTTTTATGGTGAGCATATATGGTAGAGGAGGCAGCCATTAAACAAAGAGAGGGAAAGAGAAGAGACCCCTATCCCAATGTCCTTCTTAAATGCACATCCTCAATGATCTAATTTCCTTTACAAAGAACCACTTGCTAATGGTTCCACCATCTTCCAACAGTGTCAAAGGCTGTGGATCAACCATGTTTACCTCATGGTTATTGGGAGGTTGTAGATCTACATTCAGTAACCACTAAGTCAAACATTGATCATCACACCATAGACATTGTTATATAGTTCCTAATGCTAATATAGTTCCTCATGTTGTGGCGACCCCCAACCATAAAATTCTTTTTGTTGCTGCTTTGTAACTATAATTTGGCTAGTGTTCTGAATCATAATGTAAATACCTGTTTTCTGATGGACTTAGGTGAACCCTGTGAAAGTGTCACTCAATCCTCACAAGGTCAAGACCCACATGCTAATAACCACTGCCATAAACAGAGACTGAGTATGTTTTATGCATTGTGCTTGGCAGTGAACTTCTGAGGACTTGTAAAATCAATTGGTAAAAGTTGTTTTCATCTGTGTATGAAGAGAAGAGAAGAAGAAAATAAAACAGGTGAAGACATTTGTACTGGGTATGCAAACTAGTGTAATCTATAGGAAATCAGCTCCTATTTTTCCAACATTTGTTCTTGAGGGAACTGATTTTCAAATGGTACATGTCAGAATAAATCCAATTATTTGAGTATTATGACATTATGAATAAATTACTATTTGAAAAATGATTCCCAATCATACCTGCTTTGTAAATGTTTAAATAAATGGGAAACTAAATTATTCTCCCCCAGATCAATTATGGTGAATTCGCAGAGAACTTTGAAGTAAATTCTACCAAACAAGGAGGTGGGAGGCATGAGACTGAGAAATGACAGACAGGGGGAATATTTTCAAGGATCTTACCTGCTGTTGCTGTTGGCCCGTGTGTTTCAGAACAGCAGCACATTGGTATGTCCTTATTCCCTGGACATTAAAGATTCTTAGTTTTATGTTGTTAGTGTGTGGGGTGCCTGACAAGATTGTCATAGGGAATAAAGGACTCCCTCACAGGTACCTTCAGTCAAGCAATGTCTTCCAGATGACTAGCCTAAATCTATAGGATCTATGCATCTTACCATATATAGCTAACTGGGCTTTCCAGCTGCAATCAAATGAGGGATTTTGAGATGGGGGATTATCCTAGCTTATATGGGCCCAAAATAGTCACAAGACTCCTTACTGGACAAATACTCAGAGGGTTGGAGTCAGGCTGAAAAGAATTAGAATTGGTGGGAATGGAAGGAAGTTAGCATGTTATGCTTTGAGGTGGGGCCAGCTGAGGAGTAGCTGAATCTCCAAACAAGATGGGGAGGAGTTTTGTCTTTAGCACCTGGAAAGATAACACAAGATTGCCTTGACCTTGACTGAGTGAAACTAATTTAAGATCTGACCTCAGGGAAATTAGTTCAATAATAGTTAATAGCATAATAGCATACTAGTTAAATATAGCATAAGAGCCAAAGCTACTAAATTTATAGTAAGATGTTTTTGTAGTAACAGCAAGAAACACATAATGTATATATATTTTTCAAAATGGGAGCATTTGTGAACCTCTTAATGCTGAGGTAACTTCTTCACACCTATTTATGCTTTATCAATACTTCCACAAAGAATTTGCCATGGATGTTTTAGAAACAAAGGCAGTCTCAGCTTTTCTTATTCAAGATTCCCGTTGGTAAAATGTTCTGTTGTTTACTTACCATTTTTATGCTCTGCTTGTCTGTTGTTTATATATCTTATTTACTATAGTCCTTATCTGAGCAGCTCTCTAGCTCTTCAAATCCATTGCTCCGGTTTATGTGTGGAAGTGTCTTCATGTTATCACCCATGCCTCTACCCAAAACATGGTTTTCTAAGTAGGTGTTAGTGGGGTCTGGTGGCTCATGCTTGGAATGTTAATACTTGGAAGGTTGCGGCAGGAGGATTGTTATATTTTGAGGTTAATCTGGGACATGCGTGAGTCGCAGGACAACTGTAATTACATCATGTGACTCAATCCTTAAACACACACACACACTTAAAATAATAAATGGAATCTTGAAAAAGAAAAAGGAACAGGAGGAAATGTTACTCACTTTCTCCTTTCAAAAGGAAATCCCCTCTTGAGAATTCCCCCATCCTCAAACTCTGTTTTTTTACAGTTGTACAAATTTCTTTTCTGGGAGACTTCTCATGGGAAGAGTGTTTGTCCTCTGATTCTTACTTTTATTAGTATTAAGGTTTCCGGGTTGAATACTATAATCAGTCTTAATGCCTTCCCCTACATTCTAAATTTTATCAATATTTTTAGTTTATCGAATCACCGTTAGTGCCCTTATGGGAAAACTGATAATTGTAAGAGCTTTGGCAGATGGTCCTAGGCCAGTACTATGTCTTCCAGAAGCTGCTTCCTTGGTTCCTTCCCAGTGTCTATAATCTTCCCCCTGTTTTTCACAAATTCAATACCAACCATTTGAAATATCTGCAGAAGGGTCTCCTGAATTCTACTTGTCGCTCTGAGAACAAGATCTTCTGAAATGCTGTGTGCTTTACATTTTCTTCTCTAATTCTTTAATTGTACGAGAAAAAACAATCACCCTGAGATGTCTCAGCTCCAATGATAACTTTTCTTTGGTGCTTTCATTGGTCATGCTTACAACTACAGGATAATACAATCTGGTTGTTAAAATCATTATTCTGATTTATCCTATGAGACTTCCTTGTCCCTGTGAGAATCAAATAGTAAAGACACTAAAATCAGCTCAACAGGACTAACAGCATGGAGGGATGCAGCTTACAAGGTGATGCAGTTAAGGGAAAGCCCTGTGAGTTAAAAGATTTGGTGGGCAAGGTGTTGCCACTGGGAGAAGACGTGGACCATCAGGAGGAGGTACCTTGGGATGGTCCTCGGGTGGCTGAAGGCATGTCCAAAAGGGTTTGTGGGATCCTGGCAGGTCCCTTTTATATTTTTCTCTCTCTAACCACAAAGGAAGTGTTCCTACTGTGTGCTACTGCACTCAGCATCTGCACGCCCATTAGATGTCTGAAGGAGCCAACCTCAGACTAGAATGTCTAAGAGAGTGAGACAAAATAAACCCTTTCTCTTTATGAATCATGATCTCAGGCATTTCTGTTTAGTCATAGAAAGCCAAACAAGATAATGGGCTTCATGGATCGAGGGGCCTTGATTCCTCCAGTCTAAGATGGACGTTGAGAAAGGAGAACCTGACAGGGGGAGGGGACCCAATGGCATCAAAGTCAACCTTGAGAAAACAGTAGCAGAGGAGAGAAAAGCAGGCACAGGAAGACCACGCCCCTAACGCTGAAGGAGGGGGGTGCTACCTAAGACCTGTGAAGTTCATCACACTGCCTGGGGTCGGGGGGCCTGCTTTAGCTTGATCTCATTTCAAAACAATTACGTCATTTAAACAATTGTTTCAAGAATGTGAGCAACAAGCTTGAATCTAATGGAAACAAAGGATGTTTTGTGCCTTCCTATCCTCCATCGATCTACCTTTCAGATATCATTCATTGATCTGCGTTTCTGCAATTCAAAGGGATGAAATCACTTTGTTGAGATCAAATAGATTGTGATGGGTCTAGATGAAAATATTTTAAATTGTTTTCTGCTGCTGTGTAAATGTGTTCCCCTCAAGTTCATACATTAAGCCTCAATAGTCTAAGCTCGGTATTTAGAGGGTACGAAGTCCTGAAGAGACAGACAGGCTCATGGGCAAGATTGGGGTTAATCTAAAAAGCTTGAGAACGTTGGTCTGCTCCTCCTTCCTCTCTGAAGGATGCAGTACATACAAGGTTGCTCTTGTATCCTCACGGTTCCTGCAGAACGGTCCATCTGTTCGGTGGATGTGCTTTGCTTCAAGTCCACGAGTCTCCTCTTTCTCTGTATCCTCTACAGTGCTGGGTTAGACTACTCTGCAAATGAAGTAACTTCCTTTGGCAAAAGATTAGAGGTGTCTGGATCTTTGGCCCGTTTTGTTATGAAAGAAAAAAAAAATCTCTGAACACAGTTCTGAGGCGAGGACTTGGAAAGAACGGCAAGCTTCCTTCGGAGCGCCATCTCTCCCCTTCATGGGAAACGGGCAGGCAGTTGGAGTAGTCATTTGTCTTCCTGGCATCCCATCCCAAGCTGGGCAGAGGTTGTCCAGCTACCCACATTCCTAGCTTGCACCCACAACCCAGCACAAAGCCCCGACTTCACTAACAGTGCTGGATGGAAGAAGGGGGTCCAATCGTCCCCCGTGCTGCCTGAATAACAGGTTGCAGAGGGAGATGGGTCTCTCCCTCAGGGGCAGTTGGACCTCTGAGCAGACAGGACAGTGGACACAGGGCCTGTGTTTGACTCAGGTTTTCATATGGAATTTCTGCTTCTCTGAGGTACTTTTAGTTCAAACACTGCTATCTTTTGCCTTTTCTCAAATACTTTTTATAGGTTCCTTGGGAAGTTTCTTCATTTTCTGCCTGGCCTCAGGACCATGTCCAGAGCTCTTAAGTAGCTGTTTTCCAATCCATTTTTACCAGTTCCCCTAAGGAGCGCATCTGGGGAGTTCCTCCTGCTGTGAACTAATCACGGATGTATTGTGCTTTATGACTGTACTTGAGTCTGCAATTATCTCAAAATAAAAGCTTTCTTTAAAGAAAATCACAAAGCAACAACATAATTGACCGCGGAGAGCCTCTCTTTTTTCCCCTAGCTATAAGAAAGCGTCAAGTATATTAGTACGCTCATTTCTTAGTTGCTTTGTTTATTTGTTTGGTTGTCTTGTAAATCTGAACCCCCCAGTATAATGCACTGAGCAGGTCCCTTCTTCTTATTCTGGTGAGTACAGTTTGTACAGTGAAATCAATTGATGGTGATTAGAGGTAAAGAACAACCATTGAACAGTGGTAGAGCCCTAGGAAGTCAAGGCCCTGGGTTGGTCCCCAGCTCTGGAAAAAAAAAAAAAAAAAAAAAAAAAAAAAAAAAAAAAAAAAAAAAAGGAAAGAACAACCATGAACACCCCAGAGTCAGGTAAGTTGGCACCATTAATGGGTCCTAGTGTCGGTTTTCTTTGTTCGGATTATCTCGACCTCTCTCCACCACTGTTGAGCATGTATTAAAGAGCTGAGGAGCACAGCTTGTGTCCAGGTCACTGGGAGATGCTGGAAAGGTTGCCTCAGTCTAGTGTATAAGTTGCCACAAAATAGGGACAATGGGGTGGCTACTCTAGGTTTTTATCCAGTGCCTCTCTGTGACTCTAACAGGCTGGGTTTTTTTGGTTTGGTTTTTGTTTTTGTTCGGTTTTTCAGATTAGTTTACCTTCTGTAGTTTGAGGGCCTGGGCTGAAGAAGGAGAAGGAGGTGGACAGGAGGGCAGCGGCAGACAGGAGGGCAGCGGACAGGAGGGCAGCGGACAGGAGGGCAGCGGACAGGAGGGCAGCGGACAGGAGGGCAGCGGACAGGAGGGCAGCGGACAGGAGGGCAGCGGACAGGAGGGCAGTTCAGGCCCCTTCTGTACAGCTGAGGAGACACTGGAACAAGAGGAAGGCTCAGCAGGCAGTGAGCTGGGGAGGTGGGAAGGGGGTCTCTGCCTCCTCAGAACACTTGCCTCTTCTCTTCTGAGCTTATACTAATCTGCCTTTTGAGAAATACGGAGTCAACATGTCTAGAACATTCTCCACACACACCCCACATATGGATGGCAAGGGCTGAAAGCAGGCAGATCTATAACTTTATCATTTCTAATAGGGAACAGAAGGCTTGGTTGGAAAAAGCCAGTTCCAAACACTGAAGACTTTCATCATTGTCCTAGAAATGCCACATTGGCTGGGAAGGAAAATCAGCCAAGCAACAATTCTTCTGAGCATTTGCTTTGCCTCTTAATTTTGAAATAAATCTTTTGACTGTAGTAAATGGTGAATTCAATGGGCTACTAGCTGCATTGACATCCTTAAACAATTTTGTGTTTATTTGATTTGTTAAAAAAATTAGGTTAGAGAATTTAGGCAAGATCACAGTTTTGTCTTAGAACACAAGTGAACTCCACTGGTTATCTGGACCAAGCCAACCAATCCACAGTTCAGGTTCTCTGAATGCAGAGACATGTTTAGAAACAGCAGAGAACACACCTTTTGTCTGGAGACATTTGTGTGTTTGTGTGAGACAGACTTCTCATTCTGCAGGGCTGTCCTTAACTTTGAATGTGAGATCTTCTCTCAGTTTCTCTGGAGTCCAGACTCCCAGGAATATGATGTCATACCTGGCTCTAGAGAGGCCAGTTAAGATGTGCTGTCTACAAGGTGGAAATGAAGAGTAAAAAACTGCTTATGAGTGCACACAGAAGCCCTCTTGTTTTCAGTCAGTCTGTTGAACTGTAGATTTAATGTAGAAGCTTTAAATGGTACTGGCTCCCAGGTACCTAAGAGCAGGGATGCTAGGAGCATTCTAACCATTTGGTTCAATTCACTCTTGGTCACATTCATTCACTCTTGGTCACATTTTAATGACACCACTTAAATAAATAAATGACCTGGGTAATAGTCTTTTTTCAATGAAGAGTTTTAGGAGTGGGCTTGTGAAGTGACTCAGTATCCCAGTGGGTGGTGCTTGCTACCTACACTGACTCCCTGAATTTGACCCTAGGACCTACATTGTGCAAGAGAACTGACCCTTTCAAGTTGCCCTCTGACTTCCATATGTGTGCCATGAGAGAGGCTCGCCATTCCCAACCTTGCCCAATACATGCACAACTCAGCCCCTCCTATGTCCTCTTGATGCCTCCAATCTTGGGAGATCTTGCATAGACATTTACAGTTGCTGTAATTTCACTACGACAGCCATGTCAGGTCCACAGGCCAGCGCTCCACATTGCTCCTGTCTCCTGTTCTTACACTCTTCCCACGCTTTCCATGATGTTTCTTGAGCCTTGGAAGGGGGTTGTTATTGATGTCCCATTACAGCTAGGCATCCAGTAATCATTTATTCTCATTCTTTGACCAATTATGAATCTTTGCAGTTACCACTGATCAACTTCTAAAGAAGTTTCCCTGACCTGACAATACGTACACAGATAACAGTTGATAGATGAGGGAGAGATGTGAGGCTCAGAGGTGTAGCCACAGTAAGGTGCTCATATTCCTGGAAGCAACTCTAATGGGTCAGAGAGAGAGAGAGAGAGAGAGAGAGAGAGAGAGAGAGAGAGAGAGAGAGAGAGAGAGAGGAGACAGAGAGAGACAGAGAGACAGACAGGGAAGGCAGAGCAGAATTTAGAGTCTAGTTGGAAAGAAGGAGATTAGAAGAATGTGAAGAGGGTAATGAAGAGGGAGGTAACTATGACAGAATACTATGTAAATGTGTGAAAATGTCATAAGATATTCTTATAAATAATATTTGCTAATACAAACAAAATGCACTATGGAAAGGCCTGCTGGAATCTACAAGGGGCCAGGCTTTAAGGACTCTGCATGTTCATGGATGGCTACAGAAGAGGCTTATGGCCCAAGCCTCCTAGAAGGATGTGACTTGTTGAAAATATCAACAGAAATGCTTTGTTCTGCCTTAAGCAGCCTGTGACCCGTTTCTAAATCTTGCCACTCTTATTCTGGAAGCACGGAGCTCCGGGAGTCTCTACCAGGGTCCCCTGACTGACCAGGAAGGGGATAGTCTTGTCTCTGTAATGAGCACTTAAATAAAGAGTTTAAAAAGGTTACTGCTTGATTTTATGCTGCAGTTGAAAACATACTTTTGTCTATTTTTCAAAATAAAAAATGAAGAGAAAAACAATTAAACTGTTGAAAATCGAACAAGATATTTATTGTACATCTTAGGCTAAGTCTGGTATTAAAATCGCCCTGGAAAATAATGAAGTATTTTACAATTTGTGTGGTTGATTAGATTCCCAGAGAGAAATACGGACTTTCTGTGATCACTCATTCCATTTCCCATCCACTTTCTCAGCTTACTTTTTTTTTATAATTGTTATCACACTGGTCTTGGCGAACTCTTCAGAGAAGTGTCTACATCTGCTTTGTGTGAAGAACACTTTATACACAAAGCAGTCTGAGAATAAAAATGTAATGTAACAGGATTTCTGTAAAATAAGAGGTGCTATTGATTAAGCATTGTACTTATTCTTTAATTCGATTTTGCTGCAACCTTGAGAGATAGAGATGTGTGTATATACATATGTATGTATGTAATGACAAAGTCTATTAGTCTGTAGTCACAGGAGTGTGATTTACTGGCTTATTCTGCAACACGAATGGTTTGATTCATCATTCATGTTGCCTTTTGTAGCTGCAGTTCCCACATCTGGAGATTAAAAATATTTGAGAGCAAAACCTAACATCTAAACTTGTCTAGACAGGTTTCCTTGCTGCAATTTCCTAAATAACACAGTGGAAAACCATTTGCATGTTATTAGGAACTGCAAATAATTCAGAAAGGCCTTAGCGATAGAGGAGGCTTTGCAAGGTCTGTGACAAGACTGCATGAGACTTGAACATGTGGTCTTTAGCATCCATGAAGAGTTCTGAGACCAATCCTGCTGAGAGCAGACAGTGACTGCCCCTCACCTGTACACGTGCCACAGACAGGACTGCGACCAGTGGTCAGGCTTGATGACCTTTTTCTTCATAAGAACACTAGTTAGAAGAAGTATTACATTCACATACACACATGGGCACGCACATTCACACAGTTTCTCTCTCTCTCTCTCTCTCTCTCTCTCTCTCTCTCTCTCTCTCTCTCTCTCTCTCTCCTGCATGCACTCTATCTGATTGTACCGAACTTATAAATGTAAAAGAGCACACAGCTAGGTTCATGTGGCCACTAAGCTGGCCCCGTCACAGAACCTATGTATGTATACATCCCAGCCAACTCCCGTACACCTTGAACAGCTGATCTTAAGCTGTGGAGCTTCATTACGGTTTTACATTTTTACAGTCAGTGACATTTTCATGCACTTCTCTAGCATAAAAATGGAAAAACAAGCAAAACCAAACAGTGACAGACTTGAAACTAGGGAAAGCATCCGCCTCTAGCCTCCAACCTGTGTGTCCTTTTCCCCGCCTCCGTCCTTCCTCAGCGCCTAATATTACCTTTCTTGGTCTCCTTACTACACGTGAAACTACACCCACATTCACAGCTGTTTATGTTGCAGGCTAGAATCCATAATATGTGAGAGAGACTCTGTGTGTGTGTGTGTGTGTGTGTGTGTGTGTGTGTGTGTGTGTGTGTGTGTGTGATGGGTTTTTTTCTTTCAGAGTTTGGATGACCTCCCTTTATATTTTTCAGGTCCATCAATTTCCCTGCAAATTTTATGATTTTGCTTTTCTTTAGAGATTAATAATATTCAATTTTTAGATATGAAGCACAGTTTCATTATTCATTTATCAGCTGATAGCATTTAAGTCGGACCCAGGTATTTCATTCCTGGGTTTATACCAAGAGAAGTGAATAGTCTGCCATACAGATGACCGCACATCCATTCTTATTAGTGGTTGATTAACCAACTCCAGGAGAAGGAACTAACCTAGATACGTTCTTTGTTGTATGTGTGGTTTTTTTTTTCAAAAATAACACAAGAAACTTATTATCTACAATACTTAGAAACAAGAATCACTAAAATATATATGCTATTCCAATGACTGTGTAAGCAACAGGAATGCTTTTTATTCTTTTTTACTTGTAAAGATGAGTGCTTCCATATCTACTGTATGAAGGAGGGATTATTGGTTCTTGTTTTTCGCTCGTCAGAGCTCATTTGTATGGAGTGTCCTGAAGGGTGAGTGGCCTTGGAGAAACACTAATGTAATTCACTCCATCCTTCTGATCTCCTACAGGGGCTGCAGAAAACCTGATGCAGAACAGAAAACAGAAAAAAACAGGCCTAGCATTGGGTACCAACGGCCGCATATTTTATTTTGCCGTGTACAGGCACCTGCTGTTCTTATTCTAATGTGGGGGAAATATGAATATAGTTAAGAACTGGTGAAGATTCAAAGAGATAATATGTTAGGCTTTTAGCTCAGTAGCTGCCATGCAGCAAATTCTTATTAAGTGAAATCTAACATGATCAATTCTTGCCTCTACATCACCAAGGATGATGGTCCAAGCTTGTGAACGTTTGGTATACCATGGCCACACCTATGGGCTCAGCTTCTGTGTGTAATAAGTGATTTGAAGAGGTATTATCTCACATCTGATTCAATAAGAAGTAAGTCCACATGTTCTAGTTTGCTTTCTGGTGCTGCAATATAACACCATGACCCAAAGAAGCTTGGAGAGCAAAAGGTTTACTTCATTTTCCATGTCATGGTCCACTGCTGAGGGGAGTCAAGACCTGGAGTTAAGGCAGCAACTTGAAGCAGGAAGCACAAAGGAGTGCAGCTTACTATGCTGTGCTCCTAGCTTTATGTATAGCTCCCTTTCTTAATCAATCCAGGTCTACCAAACCGAGGAATGGTACCAATTATGGTGGACCTGACCGTCATAATATCAATTAATAATTTAAAAGGCTGCCCAACAGACATGTCAATTTGATTGAGACCATTCTGCAATTGGCCTTATTTATGGAGGTATATTAAGTTGACATCTCAGGTCAGCCATTGTACCAGGTGAGAGTCACTTGTGTTTTTCTCCTCTCTCTCTCCTTCTCTCGCCCTCTCTCAGTTTTTCAAGACATGGTTTCTTTGTATAACCCTGACTCTTGGAACTTGCTTTATAGAGTAGGCTGGTTTTGAACTTGCAGAGATCCACCTGCCTCTGCTTCCCAAGTGCTAGGATTAAGGGCATGCATCACCACTGCCCAGCAAGAGTCACCACTCCCAACAAGAGCCATTCATAACCATAGAAATCTGAACCTTATCTACAGAGTATGCTTTCCCTATCTGTAACTTTCTGCTCTCCACCTCAGCTCAGTCGCCGACTCCTTTGCAGGAAGGCCATGTGGGGTAGCATTTAGGAAGACAACATTCACTGTTTTAACACTGGCTCTGCCTCACTTTTCTCACCTCCCCGCCTTCCTTCTTGTATCTCGAATAAAGATGCTGACAATGCTTAGTTAATAGTTTATATTAAATCTTGAATATGTTAGCACATGTAGAATGCTTTAGCAACACTGGACAACTGGTCAATACCCATTTTGCAAATATTTGTCAATCATAATGTCTTAGACATTGACTGTGTGCTGATCAACTTGGAGTTAGGATCCAAAAAAAACCAAAGTTGCGATCCTTGCAACTTTTTTTCTAGGAACCGAGAATTCTAGGCAGTCCAATCAGATGTCATGAAGAAAAAGAGGGTACACAGAATGACACCAGGACAGTAAGTCAGCGACAGAATAGTTAGGGTGGGTATCCCTATTGTTTTTATTTGTAAGAGAAAGAGCTAGAATCTAAATATCTTAGTCATGCCAATAGTGGGACATTCAAACCCAAGTTTCTGACTGCAGACCTCAATCTTTTTATTCTTAATTATTTTTTCTTCATTTCTCTGGCGTGATGATTTCCTTTAGCTAAAAAACAGAAACACAGAGACTCTTATGGCACAGCAAATGACCTACCTATTTGTAACCTCACATCTAGGCAGCAATACTCACCCTGAAGGATGGCAGAACCTCAGGTTGTCCCCATTTTCTCCAGAACCTCCCATGCTTTGTTTCCAAGCCCCGCCCTCACCCCCACCCCCGCCCCCCATCCCTCACCCTGCATTATTGCTGTCTTCTTTTAGGATCAGTCTTGTCACCATATGAACATGCTGTAAATCACATTCCCTCTGGTTTCTGTCCTATTTTCCAGCTTCAATTTATAGCAAAGCTTCTGGAAATAGTTCACAGTGGCTGCTCCCATTTCCTTACTGTTCTTTCTCTTTTGAGCCCATTAAATTGAAGTATTTTCCCAGTCCTCAATGAAGCCAATTGCCAAGGTCACTTACAAAACCTATATGGCCTCATCCAACGGGCACCTCTCACGCTTTATTTCAGGAGGTGGGGTTAAATATGTGACCACCTGACTGAAGAGCCAAGGCCTCTCAGAACTGTAGCCTTAAACCTGACCTGTGGAACTTACGTGGAAGCACAGTATCACCTGGTGACGTCAGAGCATCTCAGGAACGTGAGTTAGAGACAGTTCCTCCGATTTGGGAGAATTCAGTTGGACAGGGAGATTTTGCAGAAGAGAAATTGCCAGAAAGTTGGAGTATGAAAACAAGAGACTTGCTGGCAATGAAGGGGTCTTGTCTTCCAAACAGGAGTCCCTTCTGTGTTTGCCTCTGGTCTTTCTTGAGTTAAATACAAATGCCAAATGACTACCGGTGAGCCCATTTGAGCTTACACGGTGTGCTATACCGTGGTTTTGTGATAGCCTATTTTTGAGAATCACTGCACAGTTTGTTTGGCAAAGCAGCACTTTTGTTTAACTTTCAGAAGGGTTCTTGTCTCCATCCTGTGGAACATCTCAATTAGGATCTTTTGCTGTGATGAAACACTCTGATGACAGGCAACTTGCGGAGGGATGTTGGATAGTTTTGTGTCAACCTGACACAAGCTAGAGTCATCAGAGAGGAAGGAGCCTCCCTTGTGGAAACGCCTCCATAAAACCCAGCTATAAGGCATTTTCTCAATTAGTGATCAATGGGGGAGGGCCTAGTCCATGGAGGGTGGTGCCATCAGTGGGCTGGTGGTCCTGGATTCTGTAAGAAAGCAGGCTGTGCAAGCCACGAGGAGCAAGCCAATAAGCATCCTCCTCCATGGCCTCTGCAGCAGCTCCTGCCTTCAGCTTCCTGACCTGTTTGAGTTCCTGTCCTGACTTTGTTTTACTGATGAACAGTGATAGAAACCCTAACTAAGGCAGGAGGAAATAGTTTATTTGGCCTACGCTTTTATGTAAACGTCTGTCACTGAGAGAAGTAAAACTTCGGAACTCGAGGCAAGAACCTGGAGATTGGATTCAAAGCAGAGGACATGCATGACACTGCTTACTAGCCGTTTTCCCATGGCTTTCTCCATTTGCTTTCTTATGCAACTGTGAACCACCTGTGCTCAAGGGTAACACCCCCCACAGGAGGCTGGACTCTTCTACATCAATCATAAACCAAAGAGCGGCCCCACAGACATTCTGATGAGAGGCAGGCTCTCAGTTGAAGGTCTTCTTCCCAAGCAACCCTAGCTTTTGTCAAATTGACAGAATAACCAAAGGAATCTAACGCAGTTTATCTGGCCATTCAAATACTTATTGGCTTTAAGAATCACGACAAAACCCACAATCCGGCAATTTTATATCTCGAATGGTCAATAATTTTAGTTGTGTAGTAAAGTATACGTCCTCGTCTGGCCACTCGACTCTAAATAGCATAACATCCGAATGGGAGCAGCACAACCTGAATTATAGCCGTCGCTATCGTTGACACAGGCCTCTGGAACACGCCTGAAAGTACCCAGATGATCCCTAATGGTGGAAATTGAGTAAACATTCTGTAGTAGTTATCCTATTATATTTGATTGAAGATAGAAGCTAAAGATTATAAGGGATGAAGGGTTCACTGGGTTCTGGGACTTCTCACCAAGGACTACCAACTGCCCACCTTCCAGCAGAGAAATTCACTAAATCAATCTGAAAGGCCTATAAAAGGAAACGTGCCTTCTACCCTATGTAGTATGTTGTGTGGATTCTTATAGGGCTGCATAGAAGTAACCGAATAATCCTTGGATATTTGAAATTTTAATTTTATCAGTCACTTTAGTTAGTATTCTTCAGTGGACAGAAGCCTTCCTGGTTTGACCGCAATTCTGACAGTCTGAATACACTGTGAGAGTCCATAACACAAACAATGTTGTTTAGGAAATGTGGAATGTGTCTTTAAAAATTATTTTAATAAACAATAATGTAAACTGAAAAGCATCAAGGCTGGAGAAATTACATAATAGGTATCTGGAAATTTTGCATAACTTCATTGGCCACTCGAGCCAGACAGATGTTTTTGTTGTTGTTGTTGTTGTTGTTCTGGCTGAGCATTTGAATCCCTAATGCAGGAAGACAAAACCACTCCAAGGAGCTTGGATTATCAGCATGTGCTGTGATCTGTCTTGGTCAAAAGCCAGGAGGGCTGTTATTATCTTCCAGCCTGGACATCATTACACAGTTCCTTCAAATGCATAGCTATTATGTGGATGCTTCTCTAATTATATCATTATAAGCTATGTCAGCTAAAAATACTGTAATCGAAAGTGTGCATCAGATGACTGTTATACACATGGAATTTTAAGATTCTTTTCAATTGTCCGGCTGGTTAAGAAACTTGTGCCTGAAACTGAATATTTTTACCAAGCTAAGCTGTGTTCTCTGAAGAGTAGTTAGTAATAGAAAAGGAAGCAGCTATAGATCTTTGTGGAATGTATATATATATATATGTGTATACATATACATACATATATATATTTGGGGACCACATGAATATATATGTATATTTATATATGTATATGTATTCCATAGTTGTGTTCTGCTTTGACTTTATATACTGATGAAGAAGTTTGCAGCATTTATCCCCTTTGTACCTGATGGAAATATTAGTTTTTTTTACACTAAATGAGATGGCCTGCTTTTGTTTGCAAAACTTAATTAGCAGGTTTTTTGAGAGCAACAACTGTACATGCTCTGTGTTCACGGTGTTTATGGTTTAGTGCTAATATTCCACAGTTCCTCAACATATACTCGTTCTGACAAAATTTTTGATTGTATGATGTACGAGAGTGGTGTCCAGTAAAGACCATAGATGGCGGCTCATGTTGGTTGTCAACCTGACACTGGGAAGAGGAAGACTTTGTTGAGGAATTGCTTTCATCGATTAGCCTCTGGGCATGAGTGTGAGGCAATTGTCTTCACTTCTAACTGACAAAGGAGGGCCCAGCACGCCGTTCCCAATGCTGTGCCTAGCGAATGATGCTAGGTTGTACACGCAAGGTAGCTAGGCAGATCAGGGAAGGGTGCGGGTAAGCAATGCTTCTCTGTGGGCTCTGCTTCAGTTCCTCCCTCAAGGTTTCTGCTTTGAGTTCCTCCCTTGGCTTCCTTTGATGATGAGCTGTAAAGTATAATCCAAATGAACCCTTTCCTCCCCAAGTTGCTTTTGGTCAGAGTGTTTCATCACATCAACAGAAACCAAACTACGACACTATATTTGAGGATGTGCGGCTTTGTTTCCCAGGCAAGGCAATCTGTAACATACGGTCCTCTTTGGTAATATTGGGCAGACGCAGTGAGCTATGCCTATCAGTCAGGCATGTGGTCACACTTTGCTGTGGGTGTTGCCAGACCAGGGAATTGAATTAGTTAGGTTTATTCAATCTATTCCCAGTTCAACTCATGTATGACTGGTCTTTGGGATCACACACTGTCATAAGTCAAACCTGTCTACTGAATTCACGTGTTTTTGCAGTAACTTTCTGCTCATGTATACAGATTCTTTAACTGGATTTTATTTTTATTCCTCACGTGAGGGCTACTTGCCCAAATTGTCCTTAGCTGTGATTAGAACACAATAAAATTTCCACGCTGTCAAACAATAACGCAGCTCCAGGGATTTGCCATGGTCTCCTTAACTAATAACTCTTCAGAAGTATGAGTCTGGACAGAAGAGGGCTGAGTCAACATTACAAATGTCCTTGTGAAGTTTAGGCTTCACCAGGATAAAAATGACTTGGCAATCCAGTCTTTAGAAGTGAGTTAGTCACTTTCAGGAAAATATTATATAATCTAGCAATGAGAGGAATAATTTTGTCATGCTCTGTGTATCAGGGCAGTGCTTTATTTAAAAAGACTCTGGTGACAGGGACAAAAATTACATCTGAAAATAAGATCCATAGCACTGCTCATGAGCCATTATAAGACTGAACGTCTTGCATCTGCTTTCTGTCTAAGCGGAATTCGCACACATGCTCTGCGTCATCAGCTAGACAACACTACGGGATGCTCAGCTCAGCACGCTGGAAGATGTAAGAATGGTCTACACTCGAACTTGGCTCCTCAGGAAAGAACATCACATATTAAGATGAATCCAGATCGGGGAGCCCATGTAGTGTCTAAAATTAGATTCTATCTGAATATTTTGAAACATTAACAAACATCAAGTGCATTTTCTTTGAATGCACATAACCTATAGATTTAGCGGGTGAATATCCAGCCAAGAGTGAGCTCTGCCAAACACACGAACACCGGAACGAAAATCAGCCATGGAAATGAGAACCGGACCACAGATCTGCACAGTCCAGTGCACATTGGCTGCTTTTGTTTTATCTCCACAATTATACCAGCTTCATCTGGGAGGTACTGCACAGGCCTCACACTTAATTTTCAACATCTGGCTTGAGACCTAATGCGTGCAAGCATCTCTCAGCATCCTTAGCTCCTCCTACCTGGCCTGTCTCAGGGACACTTGTATAAAAATGCACCACAACAGGTCTAATGATAGAACTCTATACCATGCAAAGAGACCTTGAATCCAGCCACCACTCTATACTCTTCTTGCATCCGTCTGAAGTCTTCATTTACTGGTCCTGTTAAATGGCTGCCCTTCCAGCAAATTATTGCCTAGAATGTAGGCTATGAGGCAATCATGTCTAGAGAGGTCTTAGACTTACTAAAAAACATTGTTTTTTTTTTTAAAAAACAAAACAAATTTCAGTGTTTAACATCATTGTGTGCACTGCTTCTTTTATTTTTTGTTCTTATTTTATTGTTTATGAATTTTTTGGGTGTCAGGGAAGGGCATAAGGCAGAGTTATTTTGTGTAGTCTGAGCTGTCCTAGATCCCAGGCTGGCCTAGAACTCAAAGATTTGCCTGGCCTCTGCCTTCCAGGTCCTAGGGGTAAAGGCATGTGCCTCCACCCCTGACTTGCATCTCCTGTTAAAAAGAAAGGAAAAACTTTAAACAGTATGTCAAGCAGATGATGGCAGATATTCCAAGTAGGAGCAAGCATGTTGGTTTTTGAACACCTAGCAAGAGCTGCAGGACTCCTGAGCTGTGTAGAAGCAGAGTAGGTACCCTTGAGTAGAAATGGGGAGATTAGTGTGTTCTCCGGAATTACACAGTTTGATCTTAACATTTCAACTCTGTCATTCTCTTGCCATAGTTACACCCGTGTCCCATTTGTTGGTCTCTTCATCTGTAATATGGAATTATTGTGATCCTGGGATGAGCTAACATCCGTAAGACATTTCAAGAGATAGCCACATCCAGTGTTCCCTAAAACAGACAGCTTCTGTGGTCTAGAGAGGTGGTTCGATGTTAAGTATCTTTGTTGCTCGTGCAGTTCCCAGCATCCACACTGGATAGATCACGACGCTCTGTAAATGTAATTCTAAGGGATCTGATGCTGTCTTCTGGCTTTCATAGACCCCTGCACAATTGTGACATACATTCACATCATACAAACACAACAAACAAAACAAAACACCTCTCTTGATCCATTTCCCTTTGTTGCCCTTTGAAGCAAGGGGTATAAATAACAGACTGGCTTTGTTTCAATAGAAAACTTGTTTATTTTTATGTTTATGAGTGTTTGCCTCCAAGTATATATGTGCACATTGGGCATGCAGTGCCCGTGAAGGGCAGTGGAGGATGAGGGGTTCCTTACAGATGGAATCCTTACAGACAGTCGTGTATTCCATGCAGGTGCTGGGATTGAACCCTGCTCCACTGCAAGAGTAGCAAGAAATCTTAACCACCGAGACACCTCTCTAGTCTTAACTGGTTTTCTTGCTTGGATTGTTGCTAGACCATTGTCTCTGAGTCTACTATACATTCCTTACTGTCACAGAAAGATCACGCTCACTGCAGGATCCAGTCCTGTGCTTTTGTGTATGACAGATGTAAATGTATGTTATATTTTCTAAGAGTAGACTTTTCAATTATCTAAATAACTATTTCTAATGTGTAATAGTTTCCTAATCTCCTCTTTGGGCTTTCTCTACATGTTAACTCAACTCCCAGACTAACAACAATATAATTTACACACTTTATTCATTTTTATTATTTCTCTGTTTCTGAGTTTGTGTATGAAGTGTCTATGGTGACCAGAAGATGACAGTGGATCCCGAGGAACTAGACTTAGAGGTAGTTGTGAGCCTCCATATGGGTGTTAGCAACTGAACTTGGGTCCCCTGGTATCTCTCCAGCTTGTTCACACAACCCTTGTGATGATAACATGCTTGGAGGCTGACGATGAACCGTTGACACGTCTGTGAGAGCTTTTTGATTGGGTTGAGGTGGACTCATCCTCAATGTAAGCCTCAGTACTGAGAGAGGGGAAGAGCCAGAGGAGAGAGAGAGAGAGAGAGAGAGAGAGAGAGAGAGAGAGAGAGAGAGAGAGAGAGAGAGAGAGAGAGAGAAGAGGAGGAGGAGGAGGAGGAGGAGGAGGAGGAGGAGGAGGAGGAGGAGGAAAGGAGGAGGAGGAGGAGGAGGAGGAGGAGGAGAGAAAATAATGAGCCTTTACTTCTCTCTGTTTCCTGGCTGTGGGCACAATGCAAACAGATGCCTCTGCTTCTGTCGCCTTCTCTCCCCGTGATGGACAGCAACCAACAGTGAGCCAACAGCAACCCTTTCTTCCTTAAATTGCTTTGTGAAGTATTTTGCCACAGCATCAAGGAAAGTAGTGGTGTTTTATCAAGAAAGCTTAGTTTTCTACTTCTTTATGTGAAGTCTAAGTAAACCATCGCAAGTAAGTCAGAATCAAAATTTAGGAAGCGATCGTGAGTTCTCATTAGCTTGTTTGTTATAACTTGTAACATTTATATGGATGTGAAATTGAAGCAGCCAGGTGCAGCAGAGATGAAAGGCAGTGGTGGCCCGGCTTGTGGAGACACAGGCTCGTCGTCGTCGTCCTTGTCGTTTCTAATTGATGTGCTGAATGTGGCAAGTCCTTCTCCTAACCCTCAACTTTGGCTTTTGGAGGTCCGTTGCCACCTTAGATTGTAGATTTGCCACCTTAGACTGTAGATTTCTTAAAAACGATTTCAATAAAAATTTAACATATTGTGCAGTGTAATATTTCTGACACATGGGAAAGAAACAGGACGTTTAATAGCAGTCATTTCTAAAGAAAATTACAAGAATTTGCCATGAATTGGAGAAAATGAGTGCAAACAGGAAAGCGCACGGTGAGTTGTGAGCCGGAAATGCACGCCCTTCCTGCAGCTCTCATTATCCACTGCACTCAAACGGAACACAGGCTTCCTCCAGGCACCTCCATGACCGAGGCTTTAAAACGCTGGTGGGCGCGTAGTGGAATACAAACCTGAGTGGGAAAACTGCTGGTTGGTAGAGCACAGACTTTAAGATGTGCCATGAGTCTGCAGCTTATGTAAGGGCATCATTACCTGTGGCCATTACAAAAGGTCATTTGATTTCTGAGACCTTTCAAAGAAGCAAAAAAGGAGATATAGTTAAATTACTGAAACCATGCCAGTTGCAAAATGCAGGTTTTTTTTTTGTTGTTGTTTATCGCATTGTAAGGGGACATTTCACATTTTATCCCACTTAAAATATTTCATGTTAGATGAAAAACACAATGCTTTAAAATGATACTGGGTTGTAATTCTTATTTCACAAAATGAAGGTCCTTTATTAATGAAAATCCTTAATCTAGAGCTAACTTATAAAGTGAAGTTTTCTTTTTGTGTTTGTCTGAGCACACATGTACATGTGTGTCCAAACAGGCATGGCAAAGGCCATGTGAGAAATGAGATTTCCATGTATGTTATGATAAATCAATCGGTAAAAGATTATAACTGTAAAACATACATATATCCGCATTACATTTCACTCAATGTTATTCAGTTCTAGTCTACTTATGAATGTATTTTTAAATTCTTTTCCCAGTCACCCCTATTTATCTTAAACATCTAAACAGTATTATGACAAATATTGGTTTGTAACTACGTCGTACATAATCCATTTCTCCAACATAAATTCATAAGTCTGACAGCGGACACTCAAAGTTAATGAGCATTTCCACACCTCTCTATAACTTTAGAGTACTTTCCAGATACGAGATCAGTTGCCTTTCACACCAACAACCTATGCAACAAGTTTTACTACAGCGGTCAAGTATTAATAAGAGTGTGTGTGTGTGTGTGTGTGTGTGTGTGTGTGTGTGTGTGTGTGTTAACATGCTGGTGACATTGCCGGGGTCCTTGGGGTAGAGAGAGGCCAAGTAAATATGCTTTGCTTCACAGAAGAATTGCATCCTGGGAACTTACAAAGAACCCATTTCTGAACAGACTTCACACTTGGGCTATCCTCATGTAGGGTTTAAAAGAGATGAACTTGGAAATAAATCATTTCAGGGACTCCAGGAATTAACTTTTATGACACACACAAACCATCTAAAGTGAGCCTTACTCATACATTAAAACTGACCTTTGAGGATGATATGTTATTAAATCCTGCATAGAATGGAGAAACTGAGTCATAGTGCAGACTCATAAGATAACAAGGAAACTGTCTTAGTCAGAGCAATTAGCTATAAGAAAAAGACAAGTAGAAACTTTGTAAATGGCAAGGATGCTTTATAGTTCATTAGGATGGAGGTCCACAATGGAGGAACCATGGATTATTTGTTTGATGGGGCTGCTCTCTGCTTGATGGGTGGGGCCTTTTCTTCTTGAGTGGAAGGGGAGAACCCCTCTCCTACCTCCTCTATGAAGATGCTAATTTCATTCTCTGGGCTCAGACCTCCAGACCTAAAGACTTCCAGAAGGAACCAGTTCCAATTCTATTGCATTGTGGGTCATATTTAAACATAGGGATTTCAGAGGGTTGGAAACCTACAGACCAGACCCAAAACTTCTTAGGCACAGGTAGTTTATCCCAGATCACAGTTACTGGTTACAACTGTGCTTCTCTATCTCTTGGGTTCTTACTATTTCTCTATTTCTGTTCCTCAATGCCCACACAGACACAGACATATACATTATAAACATCTATACATCTATGCATGCACTTACATATTAGCTCAGAGGATGCATACAGATATACATCTATATAAGAAGTGAGCATTTACTGAGCCCAAATGTGTGTCTGTTCGTATAAATATTTGTATACCATTTCTTGGTAAATGGTATTTCAGAAATGTCTCTGTCATTTACTAAAATTCGTTGGATTTTTAACTCTGTCCGATGTTCTATCTGTGACTCACTGTGAAGGTGAACTCTCTCTTGCCCTTCATTAGCTGTAGGATGAAGATGTTCAAATCAGGCAGAGCCTGACACGTGTCTTCTCATGTGTGGGAGGGAATGCTAGGCAGATGTTTATCTCAGGGCTCTGTCTGCCCTCAATAGATTCAGCTAATTCAGTCTGAATAATTAACTGTCTCAAAAGCCTTTAGAGCATCTGCCAGAAAAGATCAGAGAGTGAGTGACCACCCAAGGCTTATTTCTATACACCCCATCACTTGCCCTTGTGGCTTCTGTCCTCTCTGAGTTCAGTTGCTGACCCGGAGTCTGATAGCCCAAGTGAGATCAAAGTTCTATGCATCAAGCCGGCCTAAGTGCATAAAATGGGTCTTATATTAACTGAGTTAAAGAGGTGAGGGTTTGAATCAAAATGTAGAATAGATATTTATTAATTGCCCAGTTTCAGAAAAATGTTAAACAGGTAGGCTTTAGACAGAAGGAAGCATCTGAGACTGGTCTAAATATTACCTGTCCCACTGTTTCCAGAACTACACTCACTGTAAAAAACTAACTTAGTCCTGTTCCTCCAGAGCTCCATTTCCCAAATTCCACCTGCCTTTTGGTTTACTACCATGGCTAGAGAATATGCTCACTCCTCATGAATCACTACACAAGTAGAAAGAATGTTTCCCTGTCTTGGGGTTGGGAGAGCACTGACATTATATTACAATGCTTCATCTAAATGACCTTACATCCATTGAGTAAAAACCCTATCTTCCCTAAATGATGACATCTGGTACTCGCTGTTTAGAAATTGAGTAAGCAAATGACAATATTTGTTATCTAGTATTTTAAATTTTCATTAGTAGTATTTTATATAGACTGTTTTCTAATTACTCTTCTTGGGGAGTCAATAGTTTTAAAATTATATTGTTTTCAGCTTTGGACATTTGTTCTGTAATCAATATTCCATAATTTCCTTCTTCACTGAGCTCAAACTCGTAAAACCCTATTTAATTCAATCTCTGCTTTTTTTCTCACTTTGTTTTTTGTGTCTATTTTGAAGCAGACTGTACTGTGAGGAAACTCTAATCTTTTCTTTCTTATTCTCTGTGGATATTGAATAATGGAGACTGTACTGGCTGGTTTTTTTTTTTTATCAACTCAATACAGGCTGGAGTTATCACAGAGAAAGGAACCTCCCTTGAGGAAATGCCTCCATGACATCCAGCTGTGAGGCGTTTTCTCAATTAGTGATCAAGGGTAGGAGGGCCCATCATTGGTGGTGCCAGCCCTGGGCTGGTGGTCCTGGGTTCTATAAGAAAGCAAGCTGAGAAAGCCAGGGAAAGCAAGCCAGTAAGGAGCACCCCTCCATGGCCTCTGCATCAGCTCCTGCCTCCAAGTTCCTACCCTGTGTGAGTTCCTTACCTGACTTCCTTTGGTGATGAACAGCAATGTGGAAGTGTAAGCTGAATAAACCCTTTCCTCCCCAACTTGCTTCTTGGTCATGATGTTTTGTGTAGGAATAGAAATCCTAACTTAGACAGAGACTAAGTTCAGTTCTACAAAGATACAACATTGCTCCTTCCTTGAGACAAGTTGTTCTTATGTAAGACCTTTACACTGTCTTAGGATAGGATATAAGTCTTAGGCAAATGTCCCTTTCTCTCTTAGATCCTCTCTCTTGGTCATGCTCTTTCGTGGTCATGATCTTTCTTCCTTTTTTTTTTTTCATCTTTGGTATCACTGGATATGATATTTGATGGTTTCTTCCTTTTTTCCTGCTTTTCCTGGCCTCTGTCACGAAGATGAAGGCACAGGTAGCCCAAGCACTAAGGCAGAAAGCAGCTGTGTGGTCCTCACCCTACACCTCCATGTTGCCATTGGGAGGCGGGGGGAGAGGCAGGGGCGCGCACTGCTGTGGCAACAGATCCTGCTCTGATGTGTTGGCATTCCCACCACACTAGACTACTATCAAAATCTCACAGGCCTGAGGTGTTATACCGCGTTTGCTGCTTTGAGAAACAGTTTGAAGGTTGCAACAAACACTTGTTCAGAGACCTTGTCACCTCTGAGTGTAAGGTGAAGCTGTCAAGTATGGCTGTCACCTCCATACCGCTCTTCCTGTCATTTCCAGGTCACCTCCACATTCCCTGTGGCTTTGATTCTCCCTGACAGCCACCCATACATACCTCAGATCACACTGGCCTTCCATCTCTGAAATCCTTCATGGCATTGGCTCATTTACAGCCTCTGTTCTCACTCACATTCACATAGAAGAAGGAAAGCACCTGAGCTTTACTTCCTGGGTGACATTCTGATGCTCAGAATATCATTTGGGAAACATGGAGAACAAACAGTAGGGAGGCTTTTGCAGCAGTAACAGGAAAGTTAGGTCAGATTTAACTACTGAGTTACTGAATGTATAGATCATGCAAGACCCTATATAAGCCTAAGTCACTATACCCCGCTTGACTAGCAAGCTTACCTAAGCCCTGACTTCTCATACTACGACCCTATCTGCACATGTGATTTTCTTTCTTTAACTTTCCATGCATCCTCCCATGTGTTCTCCATCATTCATGTGCCACACAGGTATTCCGTTATGGTTTTATTAGATGTGTTTGGTTTTGCCATATGAAATATGAGAAATGCTCTAGCAAGTGCATGAACAAAATGCAGTGGAAAAGAATTTCCCTCAAATGCCACTGCTCTTGTATAAAAAGGTCATACTAATGAGGGCTTTACTAACCTTTTAGTATCTAAATGTTCCCACATGCCTTACCATGCCAGCTCCTAGGATTATATTTTAGGAAATAATATTTCATGATTGTTTACAGGAAAAACTCACGCCAGGCAATGGGACCAAGAGGAACAATTTCTGAATAGTTGATTCTTGAACGAGAACAATTTGCTTCATGACACAGGATAATTCAACTAAGTTCTTTAGTCCTCCATTCTCTAGTTTGTTAAATAGGGATGTACGGAGTCACTGACACTCTTTCTTCCCTAACAATTCATATCCAGCCACATTTGTGACATCTGCCATCCCAATGCCTAGGGAAAATGTTTAATATCCATTCCACACAGATGGATATGGGATTTGGGCTCCTAGGGTCACAGCAACTTGGAGCACTTGATTTGTTGAACTCATGGTCAGAAAGCATCACAAGACTCATAGCAAAATGTCTGATATCTTCTATGTTGAGATCTGGGCACAGGAGGAAGCAGCAAGAGCCTGAGGGAACAGCTAGGTTCTGAAGCACATTCCTCTTCAGAAACCCTGTTACCTGTTCTGGAAAAGCACTGGCCAGTTACAGGACCACTGGTTAGAACTGGACTGCACAGGATCTGTCCCAAGGTAAGATCTTTGAGTGGTGGAGGTTCACCTGGGTCTAACCTTGTTGTTGTTGCTGTTGTTGTTGTTCCAACCTTGTTTTTTTTTCCTTTTTACCCCTTGTCCCCTTGAAGCTTGCTATTGTTTTGTGTGTTACACTTATTGATTCTTTCCACAGCAACATGAATTTCCTTACAAGTGCTTGAAACAGGCACATCATGGCCAGACAGATCTTATGCAATAATATTTCTGTTATTTTCAATGCAAGCTTGGCCTTTCTCTTACAAATGGGAAATTAAGCATTTGGAAAAACAGTTGAATATGATTTCCATCCTTGCTTTCACGTGCCACAAGTTTCTAGGCCTGACATGAGAACTAAGAAGCAGACCAGACATGCAGGCCCATCAATTCTATTTTCCCTACTGAAAAGTCGGGAAATAGATAATGCATTAATGGACGAGTGGCATATTACTAGGATGGGAAAAACAAAGTCAGAAGAGACTTTCTAATATTTATAATAGAGAGAAGGGATTTATTTTTGTTATAAATTTTTAAAAATACGTTCATTAAAATGGACTCAGATCATCAGGGATTCTTATTTGGTGATGGGGATTGACGCTATGAGGTATAATTTTGGTAAAGATTCTGGTGGTCACAGTGGTTAATCTTCTAGCTAAAAATTCTCAGCAACTCTTAGAACAGTGTTTCTCAGCCTTCCTACTGTTGCAATCCTTTAGTACTGCAAACCCCAGGTTGTGGTGAATCCCAACCATAAAATTCTTTTGTTGCTATTTCATAGCTGTAATTTTGCTGCTGTTATTAATTGTAATGCAAATATCTATTTTCTGACAGTCTTAGGTGACCCCCTGTGAAAAGATCATTTGACAGCATTAACCTTATTTCAGAGTTTGTCCACAAAAGACTATGGCTGGTCTGTTTAGTTTCGTGTCCTTTGAGTGGCAGGTGTATTTTAAGTGTAACTGCATATGAAATAGAGAAGAAACAGATGAGGTACACAAATCCTCAGGGAGGGACTAGGGAAGAAGTGGGATTGACTGAAACCTGGGACCTAGGAAAAAAGGTACAGGGCCAGAGAATGACATAAAGTGCTGGCCAGGGAAGCAAGTAATGGGGAGACCATGCAGCCGGGCTGACCTACTGCTTACTTCTCTGGCCTCTCTATTTAAAGGGCCAGGACAGGGGTTTTCAGTAATGTTTTAGGCACCAGTGTGGGACTCCTGGATAGTAGGCAGGACTGTGTTTGTCAGTAGAAATGCAGCTGGAGTCTGAGTGACAGAAATATCTGATCAGGAGCATGGTTCTATGAAGCATAATGTGAATCCCCTCAAAAGAACAAAGTAGTTGTAAAGATAGAACATAACACATGTGGTGAAGCAGTATCTATAAAATCAGAACACAGAGTAGCTGAGTCAGGCAATAAACACCAAAGAAATGTTAAGGACCAAACCAAGGCCCACTGTTTGAAGACAGAATGAAATTAAACATCCAGTCTTATCAATGGTGAATTTTTCATCTTTACACTTTAAATAACATGAGAGATAATGGGCTCATGTTTGTAGCAAAAATCTAACAAGAAGTCGCAAGTGGTGTCACAAACCTGGAATTCTAGAGCTCGGGAGGTTGAGAGGCACTAGGCTGGCAAGGTCAAGGCTATGTATCCATCACTCAACCATTGTTCTATTGATTACTATAGATTGCATCACATCATCCAGATGATACATAATCTCCCAAAATATGACAGTGAGTGACATTTCTGTAAGCTCTGTTCCTCCTGGACATACACCTTTAACTCTGAGGACAAAGACGATGTTTAATTTTAAGTCGCAGTCACATAATTTGATAGTATGAATGAATAAATTTCAGGTTGGGTAGAGGAGCAGAGTAAGTGGAATGGATTGGCTAGAATCTAGAAAGGGAGATAAAGAAGGGAGAAGTTTGGCTCAACAGGGAAGGCGTGGCAGAACAGGAAAGAAAATGGAGAAGAACAGAGGGGGAAAAGAAAAATAACCAAGCAAAGTATTGCATGCTACTTCTGTGTGAGGCGATTTTAAGAACAAGGTAACTAAACTTGCAAAGATTCTGCCAAGCACAGAGGCTCAGATGATTCTCACAGATTCAGAGGCTTAGGGAAGGAATAAGAATCAAGACCTAAGGGGTTGGGGATTTAGCTCAGCGGTAGAGCGCTTGCCTAGCAAGCGCAAGGCCCTGGGTTCAGTCCCCAGCTCCGAAAAGAGGAAAAAAAAAAAAAGAATCAAGACCTAAGAAAGAGTTAGAGTAAGGGGAACAGGATGTCCTCTGTCCTCCACTCTACCAACACAATGTTAATGAAAGCAGGGTTTGTAATTTAAGATGGTACTGAAGGACCCTAGTTCTTACTGAAGTGTAAGAGCTATTAAGAGGCTTGGCCTGGTAGAAAGTAGGTAGGTTATGGAGTTCCTGTGAAGGACCCTAAGGGCTTTCCACTAGCTTTATACCCACTGCCTCAGGTCAAGATTAGGCCAAGTATCAGCTTCCCACCTCTAAGGGCTTTCCACTAGCTTTATACCCACTGCCTCAGGTCAAGATTAGGCCAAGTATCAGCTTCCCACCTCCGGTCAAAACTTGCTCCACCCACAGTTCTTGGGAGGAGCAAGGACATTCTTGAAAGACTGCAGAATGTACTGATAGTCACCTGACACCCCCTGGTCCCAGATAGAGCTCGAAAGCATGTCATAGGCTTGCTAACCAATAGATTCAAAGGTCAATATGCTTAGCCAATAAGTTTAAACTGTAACCTTGCTGATGTAATCTGTATTCCTAAAAAGTATAAAAACTGCTTGTTATAGCCATTCGGGGTTGCCTTCTAGTCACTCGCCAGGAGGGGCTGATTGAAGGTCAACCCCTATGTACCAGAAAATAAACCTCTTGCAGTTGCATTGAACTTTGTTCTCACTTAAGGGGCGGAGGCAGGGGTGAGGGGTTGCGGGGGGAGGGGGAGGTCTCCCGATAGTTAAGACTCACTTCCAACCTTACAGTGCGAGGCCTTCACAGATGTTAAATTTTCATTTGACTTTCATTTTAAAATAAGAGAATTAAGATTGTAGGTAAATTGAAAGAAGAAGTGGAGAGTTAACCGGACTGAGCGCAGGAACCGGAAGTAGGATCTCAAACGACAGAAGAGAAGGAAATGTGAACGTCGATGCGGGGGATATGAGATTGCTCTGAAAAAGACTGCAGGGTGAGAGGGGGAAGAAAGGTAGGCAAGAGAACTTCACTATGCCGAAGGAAAAGGTGGGGGCGTTGCATTCAATCAGTGTCGCTAGAGAGAGCTAAAGGTGAAGCTCCCATCTGTGTTGCACATGAACAGACAGCTTCCCAGGGATGTAACAGAATCAACGGTACAGGTTCTCATGACATTTAGAAAATCTTTTCAGACACCCAAGGCACCCTGTTTGAGCTTTTGATTATCTTCATGTTTTAATATTATAATTACCGTGTGTCAGTGCTCTATTTAAAATGTTAATTATTGAAGCTCAGAGGAAACTGATTCCTATGCATCTGTAATTTCATACAATATAATTTTAGAACTCGAACTATTTTTATATTATCTTGTTAGTCATGGAAACACAGCTGAGAGTCTATGGACTTGTAGTTTTCATTTTCAATGGGCTTTTAAAGATAATCTTCATTTTTAAAGCAGCCTTGTTACTGAATATGCATTTATCTGAAATAAATCAAATCGCCTCTGGTGGAGTGAGACTGTTCAGACAGTTTGCATAAGCATATTTTAACAACTAGAGTGTATCCTGCAAAGTAAAGGGTTTTTTTGTTGTTGTTGTTTTGTTTATTTTTTATCAAATTGTTCATTAAGGTCATTCTCAACCATCACCACCATAAGATTAGAACATTTTAAGTCATGGAGGTTCTATTGATTTCTCTTGATCTGCTTCAATGCCATCCCACAGGCCTGCCCAGCCATCCTGGGTAAATCTGATTCACTGCAAAGGGAATTTCCTGGCTAACCATGGCTTAGTTTGGTTCACCAAGCATTCCCACAGCACAGGCAAGGCTCCATCAGGAGAACAGACAGCTGTTCTAAGAAAATACAGCAAGAACTTAATGTAGCGTCTTGGTAGATTTGTAGTAGAATTTAGTATTTTTGAAAGGATTTTATACAATCATTTGGAAAAGGAAGGCATTCAGTGAAAAGTGCTATCTATTTTCTGTTTGTTTGTGTGTGATGCACATACATGGGGGGTGTGTGTGAGGCATATATACCTGTCTGTGTTCACATGTGCCAAGGCCAGAGGAGGAGTCAGGGGTCCTACTCAGTTGCTCTTTGCCCTGTAGCCTGGAGGAGCCTCTCACTAGAGACTGAAGCTAAATTGCTAGTTAGTAAGCCCTGGCTATCCTCCTGTTTCCACGCACATCCCCCCTTCAACCCTGCTGTAGTTGTAGGTATCCCAGGTCATTTGTGGCTATTTTTCATGGCTGCTGGGGATGTAGTCTCATATGCTTGCATGCTTACCCACTGGGACCTCTCTCCAGCCCCTGCTTCATGTTATGAGACAGGGCTCTGATTGTATCTCAGACTCTCTCTTTCTCTTTCTCTTTCTCTTTCTCTTTCTCTTTCTCTTTCTCTTTCTTTCTTTTCCCTTTTGTTAAATGAACTTTTCTTTAAATGTGTGTGTGGAGGGGAGGGAAGGTTATCATGGCATGAATGTGGAGATCAGATCATTCTGAACAACTTAGGCAATCGCAACCGAGTGGAAATCGACCTTTGCTTAAGTGGTGTCCAAGCCTTTGTTCCTGAGGTGTGAGCCATGGGCCTTGGGCAGGGTCTAAACATGACCTTGGCCTGGCCTCTCTTTCCTGCTGGCTAGAGGGGGACAGTTGTTGTGAGTCAGGAGCTCTCTGAGATTAAGTTTGGGTTGTGGTGTAGTTGATGAAGGCCAAGGAGAAAGCTGAGACATTCTTTATGCAAAAGGCCATTACATAAAGACTAGGAAAACTCCCAGGCTTGACCAGTGGGGAGGACAGGGGCAGGGTTATTTCAGGGCAGGGACAGAGGATGGGTCAGCGACATCCTCAGAGGCGATGCTCAGCGGATGTTTTATTTGCAGCTCGCTGGTGTGTGCACTTCTCCCCTTTCCCACCTCCCCCCACTGCTTACTGAGGATAGTCCAGGAAGTAACTTCTCTCATTAATTTTCAAGGCATTGGAAGGAGAGCAACGGTGTGCGAGCTCCCTCTTCTTCTCTGATGCTTGCCTAAACGAAGCTTCATTTATTCTGTTTGTTCCTAACTGATCAGGACAAAGGCAAATGAGGATTGCGAGTGTTTAGTCCAGGGAAGGAAAGATGTCAGGCAGTTCTGGGACATCATACTTTTTCTTAATAATAATAAGCATCATTATAAATGGTTCTCAGTTGTGGCATTACGAACGCAAAGGAACGGCTTCAGAACCACAGGACTTTGTCACCTGTCTTGGAGTTCTGCACTCAATGTACAATTAATGTGTAAAACACACACCACAGCTTTCCTCCCTGAGTGACGGCAGAATTTTTTTCAGCTCAGAAAAATAAGGCAAAGCCATGTACTAATCTATTCTACCAATGGTATGTTTTATTTAAGTTTCCCCGACCCTGCTCATTAGTGCTTGAGTATATCAGATTGTCTGTCGAGCAGAAATCTTGGCAGGTGTTCCAAGAAAAGGGAGTCCATCCAAGTTGCCTCGAACATTACAGTTTATAGCCTGAGTATGTTAGGTGCTGTATCTGATGGATGAGGGCCTCTGTGAGGCCAGTTCTTCCATTTGATTTATACGGTTGTGAGTGGTCATTTTTATATTTGCACAATAATTTTTTTCAAAGAAACTGACTTTAAAACACGTTAAGCATTTCTCAAACGGCATGCTACGTTAGCTCACAGAGATTTTAAAATGTAAATAGAGCTTTGATCTCATAGAATGCTTGATGTGTCAGAGAACAAATATAAAGGAGTATGCATTGCACCTGTCATTTCTACACACACACACACACACACACACACACACACACACACACACACACACACACACACACACACACACACACACACACACACACACACACACACATACACACACACACACACACACACACACACACACACACACACACACACACACACACACACACACACACACACACACACACACACACACACACACACACACACACACACACACACACACACACCCTTCCAGCTCCTACCCAGAGATGAATCTGGAAGTCTCATACCTTGGAACTAACATACTGTCCTCTCTCAGGTGTCTGCCCACCCTGTGTTTCTATCAGTATTTGGGGATGTGTTACCTAATTTTTCATGCACTGCAGTCACTAAATGCAAAGCAGTGGACCCTGAGTGACTCCACTGTTGTTCTCTCTGTATCTGTTGCTTCTCGGCAGCCATGAAAGATTAGCACTGATCACAGGGGCGTGCTGGCTGTGATGATGAAGGCATCAGTCTGGTCAGTGTTACCGCTTTGTGCCTCTCAAACACATGTCTGCCTGGCAGCTCTCTGTGGTGTGCTCTCCACTGTGTGTACAGGCTGGTGCTACCAACTGAGAATATTCTGGGGGGCAGGGGGGGCGTTGAGAATATGCTGGTGTGTCAGGAAGAAAAATCACAGGACATTTGGAAACCTAATAATAAATCTGAAAATGCAAAATCTTTGAACAGTAAAACAAATAAAACGTGGGGGTTATTTTCAGTAATTTCTTTTAAATCTCAGAATTTTATCTCAGGACATCTGGACTTTATGTTAGGGGAAAAACCTTCAGGTGTGCAAGTCTCAACTTTGTAGGAAGTTTGATGTTAGGTCACAAAAATATCATACATACAGGGCCTTTGCATTAATTGTAACTTTAATTAAAATATGCACGTTTTGCCTTGACTAAGGTTGTCTGCTTGTGTAGCATTGGCCTTCTGTCTGTCTAGGCTCCGTGTTTTTATATAGCTCGTGTTACTTTCTATTTACAAGACTTCCAAGTCAAGCTTTGCACCCTGCTTTTCTTTCAACATGTATTAAATTGAAATAAATGAAGTGTTTATGACAAAGTGGTGCTGGATTTTTTTTATCACATTTCTCTGCATGATTTAAAGACAAGAGGCCCACATAATATCCTTCACACACTGGTAAGGAACAAGTAAATCACTCCCATGGATGCGATGTCACTAGAAAGGGCTCGGGGATGAAGCCCACTTGGAGTCAGGGAATACTGCAGGCCGTTTATCTTTGTACGATCCCAAAGTCAAAGATGAGACACAATGTCAAAAAGTTGGAATCCATGCTGTGTTTTATCCTGCCTGTTACAATCCTCCTGTGGATATGAAACATGACCATGAAAGGAGAGCCACAGATGACCCTCGAAAGTTTAGTAGACCCTGTGCCAAAATGTAAATGTGGGGCTGGAGAGATGGCTCAGTGGTTAAGATCACTGACTGCTCTTCCAGAGGTCCTGAGTTCAAATCCCAACAACTACATGGTGGCACACAACCATCTGTAATGAGATCTGATGCCCTCTTCTGGTGCGTCTAAAGACAGCTACACTGTACTTATATATAATAAATAAATAAATCTTAAAAAAATAAAATAAAAGCACCATGCATTTTTTTTAAAAAATGTAAATGTGATACTAGGCGTAAGAGAAACATCTTAAAGTAAAAAGGCATATTTTCTAATTTGTATTTTTTAAGTATTGTTCTTATCAAACTCTATAATAGACCCCAGAAGAACAGGGGTCGGGGAAAAAGGAATATTGGAATGTTCTATGGTTTGACCATTGATGCTGGGATTCTGAGGAATCAGTAAAGGGTGGTTAGACTCAAAGACATCTTAAAGGCAAATCTGGAAGCTGGGTGTGACAGTATGTGACTGTTCTGGGAGGCGGAGGCAAGATCAGTGGTCAACATCATCTTCAGGTACATAACAAACCTGATGTCAACCTGGGCTATGTGGAACCTTGCCACAAAATAAGACAAAACCAAACCAGGGATTCAGAGAGATGGCTTTCTGGGTAAAGTGCTTGCTGTACACACATGAGTCCTGAGTTCGTTTTTCTAGCATCCATGTAAAATACTGGATGGGGGGAGGAGTTGGTACGGGACTGGCAGAGGCAGGCAGGCAGATGATCTGATATCACCCCTTCCTCCCAGATCCATTCTGAAACTGCTCATCAGCAGTTTTTCCCAGCTTCCACAGTTCCACTACTCAAACTAACAAATGCTAACAAATCAAGACAACCAAGACCGCAGAGTAAAATAATTAAAAGAAAACTACCCTACTCTTTCCAGCTTAGATTTTTTTCAATGTAGCTGTTTTTTTTTTTTAAGTATTTGTTTTGTGAATGAATATTTTCCCACAGAGGGTACCTCCCTTTGCTATTGTTATTTATCTCTTTCTGAATGTGATATTTTGTTTCATTTTACTTCCTTATTGTATTAGGACTTGCCCTGTGTGCAATTGACATACCTGTGGCCTCTCTGCCTCCTGCCTGGGTCTCTTCTAGGAAGCCCTGGCAAGATCTTTGCCTGCTCCTGTCACTGTGTCACTACACACAGCATTTCAAGCATCACTTTAGTTTCTTTTTTTGAGGAGAAAAGGGTTTGTTTGGTTCATATTTCATCACTGAAGAAATTCAGGACAGAAACTCTATCAGGAAAGAATTTTGGAGACAGGAGCTGCTGCAGAGTCCATAGAGGAGTGTGTCTCACTGGTTTGCTTTCTTTAGCTTGCTTTCTTTCTTTCTTTCTTTCTTTCTTTCTTTCTTTCTTTCTTTCTTTCTTTCTTCTTTTTTAAATTTTTTATTAGATATATTTCTTTACTTACATTTCAAATGTTATTCCCTTTCCCGGTTTCTGGGCCAACATCCCCCTAACCCCTCCCCCTCCCCTTCCTTATGGGTGTTCCCCTCCCCATCCTACTCCCATTACCGCCCTCCCCAACAGTCTAGTTCACTGGGGTTCAGTCTTAGCAGGACCCAGGGCTTCCCTTCCACTGGTGCTCTTACTAGGATATTCATTGCTACCTATGAGGTCAGAGTCCAGGGTCAGTCCATGTATAGTCTTTAGGTAGTGGCTTAGTCCCTGGAAGCTCTGGTTGGTTGGCATTGTTGTTCATATGGGGTCTCTTGCCCCTTCAGCTCTTCCAGTTCTTTCTCTGATTCCTTCAACGGGGTCCTATTCTCAGTTCAGTGGTTTGCTGCTGGCATTCGCCTCTGTATTTGCTGTATTCTGGCTGTGTCTCTCAGGAGAGATCTACATCCGCTCCTGTCGGTCTGCACTTCTTTGCTTCATCCATCTTGTCTAATTGGATGGCTGTATATGTATGGGCCACATGTGGGCAGGCTCTGAATGGGTGTTCCTTCTGTCTCTGTTCTAAACTTTGCCTCCCTATCCCCTTCTTTGGGAGTTTCTTAATGGAACTAGGATCAGTTCCTGAACACAGCCTTTTCCCTTCTCAGAAACAGAGCAGTATTTTGTTGTTGTTGTTGTTTGTTTTTTTTTGTGTGTGTGTGTGTGTGTGTGTGTGTGTGTTTTGTTGTTATTGTTGTTGTTATTCATTTGTTTTGTTTTTTTGGCAGATTCTTGTTTCTTCCCCAAAACCTCAAGTTGCCTCCAAATTGTAACTATCAATATACCATCTTCACACCTCAATCAATCACCCTTGCCTCACCTTCGTGTTACAGTTAAAAGATTACACTTTAAAAAGGAATACTGAGGTCACCCACACTGGTTCAGTGGAAACAAAAGGATTTAAAAATGCATTCCTCCTTTATCTAGACGGAATATCCTGCTGTTTCCAAGTGGGGTCCTTGATTATACTAAGAATGTACCCTTCCCTCAAATGCCTGCTGGTACACGTTGGTTTTTTTAAGTCATGCTACTTTATGTCATTCTCAAGAACAGTCTTATCAGTCAATCAATAAAATAACCAGTCAATCAAATAATACAAACTAAGAGTCCAGAGGAGTTTCTAATTAGGCTGCAATCTTTCCTGCCAAGCATTAGTGCCTGGGTTTGAATCCCTTGTACCCATGTAAGGCTGGGCTTGGCAGTCTTCACCTGCAATCCCAGTGCTGGAAGGTGGAGGTAGGCAACTCTGGGGCTCACTTGTTAGCATTTTGTCTAGGCTCCGCCCTCCAGTTACCAGGCAACAGCCAGTGTGCCTGACTCACTATAAAAGGGGCTGCTCTTCCCCTCCTCTTCTCTTGCCTTTTGCTCCCCCTCTGTCCTCTTCCCTCCTGCTCCCCATCTCTCCCATTCCCCTCCCCCCTCTCTCTCCAAGTGAGCATGATTGGCCTCTACTCCACCTCTCTCTCTCTCTCTCTCTCTCTCTCTCTCTCTCTCTCTCTCTCTCTCATCCTTTCTCTGTCTCTACTAACCTCTCAACTCCCCTCCTCATGCTCTGAATAAATTCTATTCTATACTATACAGTTGTGTGTCTGGTCCCTCAGGGGGAAGGGATGCCTTAGCATGGGCCCACAGAGATACCCCCTTCCCCCAAACCTGACTGCACATCCACCAATCATATTCCTTTGCTCTATCTTTTTATAAAACACAACATCACTGGCGAGAGAACGTTCCAGGTTTAGTGAGAGAACCTGTTTACAGAATAAAGTGGAGACCAACTGAGGAAAATGCTCAACATCAACCTTTGTCCTGTATGTATGCTCACACAGGGAACACACACACACACACACACACACACACACACACACACACACACACACGAAGGTACACACGAAGGTGGGGGCGTAGGCAGAGCATTTAAACTTAACTTCATCTCAAAGTTCCATATTCTAGAACTTTTCAAAGACTCAGAATAAATGCCAAACTCAGAGCAATGTAAATGTAAAAGCTTTCTGGAAGGTATAATTTTTTTTTAATCTATAAGACTTGAAAGGACATTTAGATAAAACATCTGTACTCTTTTAAAGACTTGGAGAAATTATTGTGATAAGTGAAAATCAATTTTCATGTACTTAAGGCCCTAGATAAGGTATCTATAAAGCTTTAAGCCCAGTGGGTGGGTGCTCAACGCCAGTGCCATCTCCATCCCGTTTTGTAGCGTCCTGGTTGAAGCATGCACATCTCATCTGGTTAGGACTTAGTTCTGACTTTGAGATTTACAGCACAGATCAGATAGATCTTCTGACCTTGCTCTCATCCTCAAGTCACTGTCATTTCTCTTCTACAGCTCCTTATTGATGGGAGGACATCGTTAGTTCCAACTAAAGGTTTGTGACTTCCTTCATGACACAAACAGGGAAAGGGAATACTCCTAGCATGCCTGAACTCATCCACTGTACTAACTGCAGTGCATGCCATCATTGAGAAACAAATCCGGAGTTTCTAGCTTCAGGTCTGTTTATGGATTTCTTTAAAGTGGCTGCATAATGTGTCTCTTTTCATTGACTTTAATTAACAGTCCTGAATGTAAGCGTTTAAGCATTCAGTGTATTGGGGAAGTCGGGATAGTGAAGGTCATATTCACAGAAAAGGGTGGCTTGGCTGACATTAGGATGTTAAGGTTTCCACACATTTAAGAGTGAAATCATTCTGTGATCTTCTCAGGGTCACTTATCTGAGAATGAAAGGAAACCCAATAAAGCAAAATGATTGAACAGACCAGAGGCCGAGGATTGAAAACGGGAGACCTTTTATGTAATGGCTTATCTTTAATTTTATTCTTTCTCTAAGAGTTTATAGTCCTTTCCTAATTTGAAAAGGCTAATTTCCCCTGGGCCCTTAGACACAATGAATTGTTAACTTAGTAACTGATAATTACTAATTGCTCAGACTTACTTGTATTTTAATTAAATCATTGCTACGGTTAGTCTATTTGATGCATTCTTTTCCATTTCTATTAAAAAAGATTTTATTTCTGACAACAGATGACCCCGGTGTCACATGGCTCCTAACAGCTTGTTGACCTTAAGACCTGGTGTCCATTCCTCTGGTCTTTCCACCTGTAACGCTGCCTTCATTTGTAAGATCAAATGCAGCAAACTGCCTTTTTGTCCAAGTGAGTGGGAACAGGTCAGGTCTCACTGAATCTCACCAGATGTCGACCATCGTGCTAAGACAGGTTCTTCATTACTTTCTAACATGATAAATACTGTTTTTTCTTTTACTAGCCTGCATCAGATCAGACAGGTTCTCTAGAGAAATGGGACTGATAGAATGTGTGTGTGTGTGTGTGTGTGTGTGTGTGTGTGTGTGTGTGTGTGTGTGTGTGTGTGACAGAAGGGGATTTGTTGGATTTACTTACAGGACAGGTCTGCCCAATCCAATAATAATTACCTGCTTGTTGGAGAAATGGAGAACCAAGTCAGTATCCAATCTGGGAAGAAGCTGCCTCAGCTAAGCCAGCATTGTGCTGAATGCTGAAGTCAGTGGCGTTGATCTGTGTTGGTAGGCCGAAGAGGCTGGAATCTTCTGTCAGTGGGATAGACTCACTCAGAAAGGAGGGATTGGGGGTGAGCATGCTGCCTTCTCCCACCTTCCCATTTCTTCTGAGCTTCCAGCCTGTTGGGAGGGACCAGGGCAGTCAGGGCCACCCTCCCTACCATCACTGTTCCACTGTCTGAAAGTACTGACTCCCTCCTGCATGTCCCATAGTTAAGTCAGGGTGACAGTCGTTCCATCAGGTCCATGTTAAAAGTATGATCATTGAAACTCAGAAGGGTTAAATAATCCATTCCTTTTTATTAATCTTCTTCAGTTTTTATTAATTATTCAAGAGTTCATACACTGTATTTTGATGACCTCCACTTTCATCTTCTCCCCTTAACTCCTCCCAGATCAGTCCCTCCTACCCCCCAAATTTATGCCCCCTTTAAAAAAATTAATAATCCATCAACTTCAATTTGTGCTGTCCATAAACTCTGTTGCAGGATATTTAATGAACCCTGGGATTGTGCTGTTTATTGGGGAAAAAAAAACCTGTTTCTAGTTGTGGAGTGGCTCAGCCTTAGCACACACCTCTAATCCCTCTGTCTCAAATACAGACGTATCCTTAATCCCAAACAATAAAGGTAAAGTTAGTTCGTAGAAGGAAGCATTGTGTTTGAAAGTGATGTTTAATTGAGTGGCAGACAAAGTGATGAATTTGAGAAAAATTTGACAGAATAGGATATGCCCAACTCCAATGCTCAGGAGAAGAGAGAGGAAAGGGAAGCTACTTGAGAGGTAGTGCAGAGAGAGAGGAAGAAGAGAGAGAGAGGAGGGGGGGAGGGAGGGAGGGAGGGAGGGGAGGGAGAGAGAGAGAGAGAGAGAGAGAGAGAGAGAGAGAGAGACAGACAGAGGCAGAGAGACAGACAGAGGCAGTGAGGCACTTAGGCAGTTTTACTGGGACAGTTGTACAGAGACAGGTTGCAGAGAAAGAACAAGATAGACACAGATCAAGCCAGAAGGAGGCAGAATATTAGAACATATTGCCAAAGTTAGTATGAGGCCAAGAGAGAAGCCAGATTGAATCAGTCAGCTTGGAGAGGAGTTTGCCAAGAAGAGCTGAGTTGAACCAGACAGCCAGAGTGCAAAAAGAGCTAGAAAGGGTGAGCTAATTCAGCAGCAAGTCTCAGAGGCTGAAAACATTCTAGACCTAGATTAGATTAAAGGGAGGCTAGAAGCTTCTAGGAGAAGGCAGAGAAGGCAGTAAACCTCTAAGACAACAATTACACCAGGCAAATAAAAGACACTTAACAATATTACTGTGTAGGAGGCCAGACAGTGGATGATGGGTGACCCCCAGGGGACATACTCTTAAAGAAAACTGAATCTGCCTCTCCCAGATGCCCTAGACTTTAAAATGTTTCTCAGTTAGATGTAGGGGCTCATGAACCTCTTTTTGCTTTGTGCTGGAAGGATGACAGCCTTGATCTACTTCAATTCTTGTATAAGCCACCACAGATACAGTGAGTTCATGGTTACTGCTCTCCTTTGATGCCCAGAGGAACAACTCATCCTCACCACCATCATCTGTGCTTATGAATGATGGGGTCTGAATTTGAGCATAGTGCCTGGTCCCAAAGCAATGGTGCTATGTCACACAACACAGCCTCATATAGGCATCCAACAATCCATCATGGTCAAGAGTATCGCCCTACTGTTGATTGTTGAGGTAACTCACCAATGAGTGAGGTGAACAACTGCTGCGTCCTTTCGGACCTCAAACCTTTGCTGGAGTAGCCACACGGATTCAGTATAAAGCTGCAGTCTATGTTAGAGAATATACCCAATGCTGATCTAGGCTGGTCACTCATGACTTTATCAGAGATCCTATATCTATGGACTTTGCAAAAGTCAAGATTTGAAAGAGTATTCTGGTAAAGAGATGGGTAGAGAGATGCTCTGAGCATAGAGACTCCAAAATAGCACTCTTGGTATAGTGAGCATCTAATTTACTAGAGGAAAGAATAGTGAATCAGGTGACATACCTGTTAGGAAATATGTCATAACACCCTCTGGGGCTCTCTTTAGATGGCATTCACATTCTCATCTCATGCCTACCACGTTTCTCCTGCACAGAGTCCTTATCATGGAGGCTGCAGTCAGCCAGTGTGGAGCATTTTCCTCAGCAGGAAATCATGTCACCTCTCAGGGAGTGCTTCCAGGAGAAAGAGTTGTCAGGTAAAAGAAGCAAATGCTAAGCCGTTATTGAGAATTGCTCTGCAGATTATGGAGCAGAGGTGCTAAACTGTTAAAATGCTCAGGAGATAATATTGCGGCCGAGAACACAGGTTTCATGTTGACGTGGGTCAGTCCTGACCTCTGTAGGTCTGTTTCCTTATCTAGAAAGGATGAGTATAACTCTCTATATCTCATGAAGATGTTGTGAAGCTTAAATAAGTTCATTATAAGGAACTTTAAATATGGCATTTGGCACATAGCAAATACTCAACTAACAGTGGAGAGCAGTAGTTGGAGCATAAGAGAAACATGTAAGGCTTGACTTCCCACACACACAACATAGAGGTTGTATGTTGTAAGTGTGTGATAGTGGAGGACGTAAGCCACAGAAAATGTTTCACCTGGACATATGACCTGTGTGTAAACCGCTTGAGATTCCAATCTGTTCTGTTGTTCCACTGAGGACAGATCCAGATGAACAGGACAGCAGGCGCCCCTGCTCCCGCCATTTATAGTTTCGCTTTGGCCTGTCCAGTCAGAACGTACTTATGTTTTAACTTCTGCGGTCATTAATTGTTTAGGAGCATACTCTTTTGCTCACTTGTCATAGATGTAATTCTCTCCTTGGTCTTGTTTATTTGCTTGAAAAGCTATTGATTGGCGCCCCAGAGGTGGCTCAGCTGTTAAGAACACTTACTGCTCTCACAGAGCACCTGGTTTTAGTTCCCAGCCCCCATAGGATGGCTCCCAATCACCACCAGCCCCAGTTTCAGGTGACCAGATGACCTTTTCTAGCCTCTGTAGACACTAGGCATATATATGATGTACATACATGCGTACATACGTACATTCAAGTACTTATACATGAACATAAAATGAATGTATGTCTTTTTCAAAAGAATAGAACTATTCTTTCAGATTCGATGCCAGAATTTGAGCTTCCCCTTTTATTGCTTTCTGCCTGCATTTGGAATCCTGTAGTCTGGTGCTGTGTGGGGGGGGGTGGAGCATATGTAAATGACTTAGAAGTAGCGTGCTCTCTGTTGGTCTGTTGATCTCTGGGGGACAGAACTTTACCTACATTTATCAAATGCCTAACATTTGCCCAGTACCAAGCAAGATCTTCCAGCACACCATGGCCATTTTATCCTCTCTCCTCTGAGCACAGAGGGTAATTTTCTGACAGCATCCCCACATACAGGCTGATGGTTTCTCTGAGAGCTTGAGTACTTGAGGAGGGTTTACACAGATGGCTGGGATTGTCTGTGTGTGAAGCTTTATTTCGGGTCATTCACCATGTAAATAAAATGTTGCCCTTCCTGAAGTCACTATCTGCCCCTCTTCATCTAAGTGGTCCTCAAGTTTCCTACTCTGTGTTGCACCTGAGCGCTGTGCTGGAGTTTGTTTCCAGGTAACAAGCTCATCCTCTTGAGACCTTTCCTTAGTCACTTGTCTTCCGTCTTTCATCACTAGTCATCTTGGCCTGTGTTTAGTGTCTTGAGGATCATGATATTTTTTTCAATGCATGCCTTTCAAGTGGGAGAACAGACCTTCCTTCTCATTATGCTTTTAATAGAAATTCAGGTTTGTCCTTACGTGTGAAATAAATTTACTTCTGCATCTTTTGGACCCTGGTGTTTTGATGCCAGGTTCAGTGACTTTGACAAATTTGTGTAGTGTTTCTTTGAGGAAATTACTGTCGCCTTCCTGAGTCTCAGGTACATGTGAGAAAGGGTTCTTCCATTATCTTACCAACTGCTTACCAAAACTTACCAAGTTCAAAAGCTTACCAACTGCAGTTATGTCAAATAATGTTTTGCTGGGGCACACAAGTAAAAGGTTGTCTTGCTAAAGCAGACACATGAAAAGTGTTTTCCTAGAGCAGACACAGGTGAAAGGATGGGTGAGGAAGGTGTATAAATATGATCCTACCAATATGTCATACACATGGCATACATATGTAAAATGAAAGCATGACCTTTTTAAAGAGTAGAACTATTTATTTCTGATTTGATGCCAGAATTTGAACTTTTCCCCTCATTGCTTCCTGCCTATATTTGAATTCCTGTATCCCGGTGCGTGTGCGTGCATGCGTGTGTGTGTGTGTGTGTGTGTGTGTGTGTGTGTGTGTGTGTGTGTGTGTGTTTTGGGAGCAGAGCATTGGTTTGGTTGCTCTGCCTTGCTATTCTTTTTTAACTACACAAGTGTATTGGTTCGCCTTACATAACGTTGTTGAGCTACCACTTGGGGTAGCACTGCCATTGAGAGAAACTCACCTAAGACCTGCTCTTGAGATTCCTGCAACTTCCTGCCACTCCAGTGACCTTGGACCAGTTAGTGAGCCTTGAAGTTTCTCCAGGTTTGAACCACAGCTCTCAGTTCATGTTTGGTGTGTGTTTGCTGAGAGGACTGGGCTGTAGCTGCTGACATATTTGGTGTTTGCTACAAGACTGAACTGCTGACAAAGAAAATCGAGCTTGCCCCCAAAGAACGATTGCTAAGCAGGCCTATTTCCCCCCATCTCCTAATAACTTTTCTCTTCCACTACTTCTTGTGGTTGGTGGGCAAGGGGAGAGGTTGAATATTTATTAAAATGGGCTGTGAAAAAATTTATGCCTACATTCATTGGCTAGCAGGTAAGCCTGACTGCACTCACTCATTCGTTCACTCATTTGCTTATCCATTCATTCTTATACTGGGGATAATAAAATCCAAATCCTCATGTGTCCTAGGCAAGTGGGCTACCAGTAAGCTACTACCACTGTAGCAACACATGCAAGGATATGTGATGAAGGAGTACGAATACAACCCTACAGACAGTGGGAGAGAGAGCATTGGTGTGGTTTGCATTGGTATATTTAATTATGAATGAAATTACTGCTTCATGTCTAAATGTGTTTGGCTCAAAGACTTTCTACAAATTGTTATAATCTGGTGATGCAATTACTAGTTATGATGTGCACATCACTCCATATTTGACGGAGTACCTTGCAGCTTGCCGTCATTTATTTTACTCATCCTCAGATCTTTAAATCATTTACTCCCTTTACTACTCAGCAAGACTTTCAGATTATCTTAAATTTATTTTTCTGTCCCTAATACTGAAGGAATTTTTTCCCCTAAGGAAACCTGATTCCACTTAATGAAGTGCAATGTCTAAGAAAATCACTGTGTTCCAATTCTCAGTGCCAGCTCCTCTCAGTGCATACAGTTAGAAATGCTGGATGAGTAAAGTAGATATAAATGTGTAGACGCATCCTCTTGTATCTACTTGACTGCTTTCTCCATTTGTTTGCTGTGGACTCTCTTCTTTAGAAGGATTTTCAAAGATTCTGTATTTCTTCTGTAAATGTTTCTTTTTATCCTGGATTTCTTTGCTCCTGAACAATTCCCTCCAGCCTTACAGCCACTAAGGCCACTCATCATTTTCTTATATAATCTTTATTATGTACTTTCTACTTTAATTTGCTGTTTGATGCATAAAAACTCAGTCCTCCTGTCTATCTAAAACTTTGTCTCTTAGACAAATAGCTATTACTTCTTCCTTCTGCTCTCTAATCACCATCGGTATCCTCTCCAGTGTCATGTGTTCAACTGGCTTAAGTCCCACCTGTGTGGGAATGGGTGCAATCTATCTTTCTGTCTCTGGAGTGGTTCACAGAGCATCTTATCCTGCTGTCACCAATAGCATGATTTTCCTCTTTTTAAAGCCCAGATACTGTGCCATTATGCACATGCAAATTTTCTTTATCAACATATCTGTTGGGACATAAGTCAAATATCTAACTATAATTTCATAGTTGATATGGGAGTTAAGTTATCTCTCTGAATACATAGCTACTAGGAGGAGTCTGGGTCCTATGGAAATTTCATTTTTAATATTTTAAGCACCTCGATAGCCTTTTCTGCGATGTCTATACTAATTTACGCCCTTATCGAAAATGTAATAATTGTTACCCTTTCTCCAGAACCTTAACAATGCTCATTGTCTTTTGTCTTCTTGTGTTCTAGCAACTTTGTTTAGCATATGCTAGAATATAAATATGTATAAGCATGCCCTTTTCTTGTCAAAAGTAGTCTTTTACATAACAAAATTATAACACATTTTATGTAACTAAAGGAAAATTGAATCTGTAAATTATCAGAAGGGTACTAAGAATATGTGAGACAATGCATTTCGCATAGAGTTTTTGTTTTGTTGGTTTCAGACAGGGTTTCTCTGTGTAGCTCTGGCTGTCTTGGAAATCGCTATATACTAGGCTGGTCCTGAAATCAGAGATCTACCTGCTCTCTCTCCTGAGTGCTGGGATTAAAGGTGTGGGCCACAACTACTGAGCTTCACATAAAAACACATATTTCCTTACTCAGTTTAATGAAATATAGTCAATACGTGTTTTGTCTGACTGGCTAAAACTTTAAATGTTCTAAACTTATTTTTGCTTGTTTGGTTGGTTTTTCAAAGTATTTCTGTTATTTATTTAAAATACATTTTTCATATAATATTTTGATCATATTTCCCCCACATACAACTCCTCCCTTAAAGAAGGGAGCATCAGATGTAAGCTTGGCATTGTGCATTGTTCTTAGAGCCTAAATGGGGTTTATCTACACTTCTCTGTCTTTGGTGCCAACTTCCCATGACATTCAGCTGTGGTGTCTGGGACTGGGGACACTCAGCCTGAATCTGAAGATGGTCTCCATCGGAGATCCCTGGGTCTTCAGAGACAGCTACAAAAGTAGGTCACAGCAAACACCAATTTCATACCTGCACATCAATATGGCTTTTCTGTCTAGATCTGCTATTGCTTTCATGATATTGTTGTCTCTCATTTTTATGGCTTGGCAATAGCAGTCAGCTGCAAACACAGTACCCAGTGATAGTCCTGGGTTTGTGTTCTGCATCTTTAGGGTCAGGAGTAACATTGCCCAGGACCATGCATAATAAAGTCCTGTCATGAGCACCTTATATTAAGGACCATGAATAAAGGGTACCTTTCCCTGTAGCTAACTCCCAGGCCTTCACAGTAAGTTGGCTTTAGGCTCGGAGACTATCCCAGCTAGGGTGCTTGCGTCTCTAATTTCATTTCTCACATATGACAGCTTTATGAGCAATCTGCGTACTTTTCCAACTTTTTCATTTTATAGATGAGGGACTAGAAGCTTCCTGATGTTCATACAGTTCATGCCTGGGGTAGCATCATTCTGGTGTCAGCTCTCTCCTCTGTGTTAGTTGGAAGGTACTAGGAATATATTGCCATTTTAGGTGGTTTCATTCTTTTGAATCTCCTCTTTGCCATCCTATGGCCTGGGTCATATTTTCATAATAACCTTTCTAAAAGATGTACAAAGGTAGCTGTTCATAGTTCCCCTATGATTAACGACACTGAACATTTTCTATGTACCCATTGGGAACTTGTATGCCTTTTCAGAAATACCTTTTAGATTTTCTACTTAGCTTTGTGATCAGATTGCTTATTTTCTTACTAGCAAGTTGTTTCTATTTCTTACACATTTAACATGAATCCCTTATCTGATGTACGTTTATTCTAGTCTATTCAATTTTATTAAACTGTTCATCACACCGAAGCTTGTTGGCTTGACACGTCAGTTATTTTGCTACTGTTGTTGCTCAAGCTTACAGGGTGACAACCTACACATTATTTCCTTGAAATGAATGAGACCCTTATGTGTATTTCCCATTCTTCTTAGCCTTTGGAACCTTTCATCTTTGTTGGGAAAGCTATTAGGTTCTCCCTTCCTACCTCTACACTCTAGTTCACCCACTTCAAGGGACATTTTCCTGGATGAGTTCTGTATTCATCTAAGCAGAAGGAAATGCATTTGTTCATAAAGAGATTTATAAAAATCTTTAGAGTTTGTATGCTGGGTTGAATAGCAATTATTTGTCTCTTAATAGATAGTAGAAAAAAGATGAAAATAACGTGAAAAAACAGAAGGACCAGTGGCATAATCAGATCTTATTTGCATAAGCAAACAGTGGGTCTGAATCGGTCTGTAGTTTGTGCATAACTTGTTGAGCCCTCATTTAAAGCTTCTTACCAGTTTTCTTTTTTGAAAACATTACTTTTGTGTAGGCATAGTTCCTCAAATTAAGTCTTAATTAGTGAAGTACCAGGTTTCTTTAATTACATTTTGGAGCATTTTGTAGTCATAAATTTCATTAATGTCTCTTTCTGCTGTGTAGCCAGAGGGAAGCTCCATCTCCCTTTACTTAGGGTATGCTAACGTTATGTAAGACCTCATGCAAATGTCAGCGCTCAGTAGCCTTTCTATTAAGAAGTGGGTGGGGAAGGTTTGGGAGGGAGGCACACAGTTATTTACAGGGCTGTGCTAATCCTGTAGTCTGAACTTCTGCTAATGCTTCTAAGTCGTCAGTAGTCCTACATTCTCATCTGGAGATAATTATGCCACTCTTCCCTTGCTACAAAAGCAGTAACCCTCTCCCATGCTCATCGCCCTTTGTGGACTGCCGAGTTATACAACCTTAGTGGATTGTGGGCGTGTTGGTAAATGTAATTCAGTCACTCTTCCAGTTATCAATTTATCACTATGAAAAGTGTAGAGAATGTATTTGAATGGGCTATAGCATCTCTGGTGTCATGGAGTATGGATCCGAGATCCAGAAGGGGAACTTCACTTTCTAGCCAGTGGGTATTCTATAGGAAAGAATTGCCATAGAGTAGCTGCCCAGTATTAATGTGAAATATGGAAGATAAACATATCCATTTAAACGCAAAAGTCAGACTCACCCTGGCCCTGAAGCCAATGACATACAGATGTCCTACTCCGTAAATTTTCTTTGTAGATTGTATCTTTCATTGCTACAATAGGAGCAAGGAGAAAGGATTTATTTTGGCTTGTGTTTTCAGAGTCCTTTATTCATAGACCTTACCTCTATTGACTCAGGGCCTACAGGGAGACAGAACATGACATGTGGCATACAGGAAGTAGAGACAAGGTGGGAAGCTATCAAGAACTAGGTTTAATATTCAAGGGTATTCTTTCATGACAAATGTCCTCTAGCTAGGCCCACCTCCTGAGTTTTCTACCTTTTCTCAAAATAGCGCCACCATCTGGGACTAAACTTCCTTGGTACTCAGATCCTAAGAACAATTAATGATACATTGACAACCATGATTGGTCAATAGGGCTGGTGGCCAGAACAATAGACTGGTGTAAAGTAGAGAAGAATGCCCACATGTGAGAAGCCACAAAACTGTTGAACCATTCTGGCTACCTCTGTATCTAGCCCAAACAATACAGAGAATTCCAGTTGCTTTAATTATTATCATCCATCTTTTAGGTCCAACTCTGATCTAGAACCCTAGAGAGGTCAAGGTATTCATATATTCTCTCTCTGTCTCTCTGTCTCTGTCTCTGTCTCTCTCTCCCTTCCCTCCCTCCCTTCCTCCTTTCTTCCCCTCCCTCCCTCCTCCCCTTCTCTCTTTCTCCCCCCCCCTTTCTCTCTCATTTTTTCAAGTCAGGGTCTCATGTAGACAAGACTGACCTGGAAATCACTCTGTAGCTCAAGCTATCCTCAAATTTACAGCAATCCTCCTGCCTCAGCCTCCTGGACTGTTGGGATTCCAAGTGTGAGCCACCACACCTGTATGCAGGTTCTTTGTTTACTTAATTGCTTTAATTAAAGCATCAGCCAAGCCGAGCTGACAGTGTTCAAACGCCATCAGGTAGTTTTAATGTAAAGAATAAACATTGAAAACTTTCCCCTTTGTTTTGTTTTTTTTTTTCCCAAGCAGGGATTTGGTGGGCTTTTGAAAGGCATTCCTTAAAGTAATCTGTCCCCATGGCATTAGTATCTGTAGGGAATGCTTTGCATAGCTGGCATTACCTTACTTATAATGCCAAAGTGTTGCCATGGATGGTTTCTGAGATCCCATCTTGATCTTGAATAGTGTGTGTGGAATAGTGATATTTTTTTCTCTTTGAAATATGAGTTTCATGAGCTCAATTCTAAATCATAAAATCTGTGCTCTTCTGCCTAAACACCATTCCATTTAGGGAGTCTCTCCTACCATCAAGATGATCCTATATAAAGTGTAGCAGGTCTTGTTTGAGTACATCTTTGATCTGTCTTCACATTAGATCTGCATGCTAGAATAGTTGGGGGAAGATGGGAATATACACATTATTGGGGATTTTAATAACATTTCAGAGCTGGGAATTGTGTACAAGGAAGTAGTCAGCCATAGAGTAATGCAGTTAAAATTGCAGATCAAATTAGCCTTCGCATTCGCACAGGGTTATCTCATGACACTCGCTCTTTAAAAAACACTTCAGACTCATTTGTATTCAGAACAAAAACACAAGCCATTACTTAATTGAGTACGTGGCTGTTGGTTTGCGGTTCCTGGATCAACATGAACCACATGTTCCACTTTAATGACTCAGAATCCATACTATTATTTTACTCCAGTCAACATGCTTTGATGGCTTTGATTTTTTTTCTAGACTCAAAGACTAATAATGACGTTTCTCATTTTAAAATGAACATTTCTTTTATAAAACAGAAGTAGCTACAAATAGGGTTCATCTTCAGTGGTGCCCTTGGGTCATTTTGTTTTTTAATTTTTGTTTTATCTGAGTCAATCAATGGTATAGCTCCTAAGCCAGGGTGGCTGTGTCCCTGTGGCTTATTTTCTAAGTGGTCCAGATGTCCGTTGTCACTAAGAGCATACAGTTTCCCTAGCCCTTTCTCCCACACTCCACATGCTGCTCTGCCAGATCAGAAAGTAGCATTGTGTGTTGTTCCCAGTGGTTCTGACTCGAGCCTCACCATTGGAAATCACGGTGGACTTGATGGAACAATGAGGAAGCTGGCTTTAATGAAATGTCTCCTGAATTTCAGACGGCTGATGCTTCAGTCCAGGCTCTACTGCTCGACTGGCCACTTCCTCCCCAGGTTCTAAGACATGTGTCCCCTTCTACCGATAAAGTCTTGTTACCCTTTTCTTATATGAAGGGCATCCTTCCCTTTGCTAGCAGGACTCTCATTTTTTTTGGCCTGTAAGCAACCTATGAGAGCCTGAGTTGGTCTTCACGATAGCTGATGCTGATTTCTGTTAACTAGGACCTTTAAAAATCAAACCATGCTTCAGTTTTCCCAGGCTTATCCAAACTTTAAGCTCTACACACTCTACTAAATGTCACAGAAGCGCCTTTGCCACATGGTGAGTAGTGTCCTTTCCCCCTACCTTACCTGTTTCCCCATTCACCCTTGGCTTTACTCTTTGATCTCCTTTTAAAACAACCCAGTCATGTTAGTCTTTACCTTACAGAAAAAAGTGAGGTTTCTATGGCACGGCACTGCCAGATCCTCCTGTTGCTTACAGCTCACATTGGCTTGGTATTTTGGTCACAACCATAGACAAATGATACATTCCTGAGGTCCATGCTTTGCTCTTTAGTTTTGCCTTGTGTCCTTTCCTGATCTGGCAGTATCATTATGGATGCCACATATCGAAAATCAGCGTGCGTTCCGAAGTCCTTAGTATTGATTTGTTTCATCAGCCTTTGTCCCTTCATAGTGGCTGGGATTGGTGTGCAGCTGCAATAACAAAATGCCTGACAAAACCAACTTACCTCAGAAAAGGCTTCATTGGCTTACGGTTTTAGATCATGGTTGCTAGACCTGGAGGCTCTGAAGGCCAGGCAGGGCGGTGTGGTGTCACTGTAGGAATGTGTGATGGAACAAGATGCTCACTTGAGGCAGCTAGAAAGTAAATATAAAGAAAGAATCTAAACTCCAAATATCCCTCTTCAAGGGCGCAGTGACCTATGACTTCCTATGGGTCATGCTTCTTAAAGACACCCACCATGACTAGATTGCAGCAGCATGGAGACCAAGCCTGAATGAGACTTGTGGTGCTGGGAGATGTTTACAGGCCAAATAGTACAACTGCTGAGGAACTTTGTAGACGTTCCTTAATGAGCATTTGCCTCACGTCTCTCCCACAGTCACACTTTGACTGAGTTTGGTGGATAGTGTCTGCAAGTTAAATGTATGCTATCATTGCTGTTATGATTACTACTAGTACTACTATAATTATTTTACATCCTGACCACTATCTCCACTCCCTTCTCCTCCTAGTCCTTCCTCTCCATCTCTGCCCCACCACCCACTCCTCCTCTGTTTCCGTTCAGAAAGGGCAGGACTCCCATGGATATTAATCAAACATGACATATCAAGTTGCAGAAAAACTGGGTACCTCCCCTTGTATACAAACCGGACAGCGCACCCCACTGTGAGGAAAAGGGCCCAAAAGTCAGGAAAAGAGTCAGAGACAGCCCCTCCGAATGTGTGACCCCACTATTGTTAGTTCCACAAGAAGAACAAGCTACACAACTCTAACATATGTGTGGAGGGCCTAGCTAGGTCAGTCCCTGCAAGCTCCCTGGTGAACAGTTCACTGAGCCCCTATGAACCCAGGCTAGTTGATTCTGTCAATGTTCTTGTCCCCTCTGGTTCCTACTGTCCTTCCTCCCTGTCTTCTTCAGGAGAGTGTTTGACTATGGGTCTCTACATTCGTTTCCAACAGTTGCCGAGTGAAACCTCTCTAATGACAGTCGGGCTAAGCACCAATCTATGAGCACAGCAGAATAATTAGGAATCATTTCCTTGACTTTATTTTTTGCCAGTCAGGAATGGTTCTTGCCACACTGTCTTAGTGATGCATACAGACAAGCTGACTCACATGGGAAATTCCCCTGCCCACCCTGTTCTTTTCATATGAATCCTGGAAGGAAGTCATGCTACACGTCCTGCATGTGAGGTGCAATCCTTCATCTCTTTGAGGGGAAAACTTAACATGAATTATTTTCAATTCTGTTTCCCGGGAGAGTTTCCCTCTTCTATTTCCTTTACCTGTTTAATTATTTATTACTCACAGGGCTTGTGCATCCCTACTTAGCATTTCGCATCATAAGTTAATATTTCATTCTTTCACTCTTCAAGCCATTCCACTTTTGGCTCCGTGAACTCTTTGGTTGACTTTACCATGGCCCCCTTGTTATGTTCCGGTTTGTCATTTCAGCATCCCTTCCTCACTGGTGCAAGGAGACACTCAGGTATATTCTGTGCATTCTCTGACCTCCCTGCCCCTAGAACCAGGCAATTCCTTTAAAGGATTCTCTTTTTCTCGAAAACTGTTCCTAAGCTTTGCTCTGGCTTTAGGAATGTTCATTTGAGTGGGGTTGGGTACTCACCAGGTCTGTAGATTCTGTATTAGTCTCCTATAGCTACGGTCTTGAAACCACTTCAATTTATTTTCCCTTTGCCCTGTAGTTCGGATTCTGAATTCTGGGTTCAATGGATTCATACTAGGCTCTATAGGATAAGTCACATTCATTGCTTCCTGACTCTGGTGATAGTCCTTAAGCCCTGGCTTCATATCTTTATAGGGCAATAACACCATGTGCATGAGAGCATCTGGGCATCTGGGGCATCTAGAGCATCTGGGGCATCTGAGTATCTGGGGCATCTGGGCATTTGGGGCATCTAGAGCATGTGGAGCATCTGAGTATCTGGGGCATCTGGGGCATCTGGGGCATCTGGAGCACCTGGGGCATCTGGGACATCTGGCACTCTGCTGGAGTCACTCTTGTCATAAATGATTTAAGATTTTTACTTGAGATAAACACTTGCTTTTCAGATTTCGTTTGTTTTATTTTCATATTTTACTTTTTTCCCCCTGTAAATGGTAGTGTCTCTTTCAGTAGTTTTATGTCAGTTTACCAAGTTTTTATGTTTTTTTTGTTTGTTTGTTTGATTGAAGTCCTTCCCTCAATAGCTATCCGTTGTCAATAGTCTTCAGCTGAGAATAGTGTTTTACACACCCCTCCCCCTCCTCTGCCAAAGTGGAGCAGCAGCACGAGTTCGGGTGTGTGGGAAAAGAGGGGTAAGTCTGTTGAAGGGGTGAGTATGATGAAAATATAGCCTATAAAATTCTCAAAGAATGAAGTCAAGCATTTTAAAAACAATAACATTTATGGCCTTGCATGTCGGAACCCTTTAAACATGAGATAGTGTGCTCACTGTTACCAGGGAAAAGGGCTCACTCTGGGAACTCAGTATGCAGCACTTGGGTTTTTGTTTTGTTTTATAAACAGAACAGGCAATAAATAATTGAGTTTTAAATGAAAAAGATCACAGAATATTACAGTTGATTTCAAAATAACTAAAGGGATTTATCATAATTTTGAGGTAAGCTTTGGTTATCTAAGCTTGGTAGGCAAAAGCTGGTCTTTGAAGAGGGATGGATTCGTGCATAGCTTAACTCAGCAAACAGCAATTGGAGGAAATGGGCCTGCTGTTAGTGCTGTATAATGTCCATTTGCTGGATGAGATGTGCTTAACACCGCCTTACAAGACTTGGATCAGAGTTTCGCAGGAAGAAGATTTACGTGTCCAATGAGAATAGATTGTCTTTTCATGTAGCTCTCTGGAAATGTAAATCCTGGAAGCTATCAGAGTCACATAAATTGATTTTAATGAAGAAGAAGGAAAAAATAAAAACCACCAGAAAGACAACTGTTTCATTTTATAATTCCTGTAAATTATCTATGACCTTTCAATGAAACAGCTTTTATTTAAATTCTTCCACTCGTAGTTTAATTGTTTTACAGCCCCTCCCCACCCCACTGCGCCTTTCTACCTTACACAGGCAGGATGTGGTTTCCTCTCCCCTCCCTCGTTGTTCATACTTTGAGGTGGTGTTCATGGATTTACCGACTCCCCACCACAGAAACTTGACCAAAACTTCTGCATCTGGCTGACACTGTCGCATGTCAACAGGATTTTACTATTACGGTTTGTCTTGTTTTATGTTGTTCTCTGGCGGCACATCATAAGATCTCCAAACACGCTGCTGTTAGTGATATTAGCATGAGCTTTATTCAAAATGATGGAAGCTTTAGTAAGAGTACGTGAGAAAAGGGACACTACAGGCTGGCGAATGTCTACTTGTACCAGGAAAGAGGCTCGCTTGGGCTGTTCAAAAGAATCTATGCCAAGCTTTACCCCACCAGGAAATGCTGGCTTTCCTCACCTCAGGGAGTCATTTTTGGATCCAATTACTTACAAAGTCTCACCTACTCTGGGATGTAGGTTAAACATGGCAACATTGGCCACGCTGCCTGGCTTTTCCATGACCCACCTGAGGTAATCCTTGTCCTGCCCAGTAGGGTTAGCCCTTTTCTGCAGCATTTTCTTGTTTCTGTCCATCTTTTGGTAGGTCTCCTCTTTCATTTGACTGAATTGTTTTAGATTGTGTCCCATCTAAGCCAGACTGGATGCAAGCCCCGCTGGGTATCTAAGGATGACCTGGAACTTCGATACTCCCTGCCGCCACTACCTTCTAAGTGCTAGGATCCCAGGCCTGAACCTCTGTGGCTAGTTTATATAGTGCTGGCGCTTGAACTCAGAGTTCCATGCACGGCAAGCAAGCATTTTACCAATTGAGCTACACCTTTAGTCCCTAGAGTCACCTCTCACTGGCCTGTGACACATTTATTTCTCCCCTTGTTCTCCCTCCCCCTCCTTCAGTCAGGGTGACTCCAACCACCAGATCTGACTTCCTCCAAGAAGCCCGTCTGGGGTTACGCATCTCCCAGACCTGCAGTCACACTGTGGCTTCTCCAAGTACAAGGTTGACGGTCTTCCATCAGCTCTGTTTGCCGGCTGTTTTTCTCATTTACTTCCTACAACAATCCATGTTGAATGAGGTGGCAGGATACCTTTGAGCTTGCTCAGCATAATTGAGCTTGTAACTACCAGGTCCTGTTAGCAGTCACAGCTGACCCAGCCATGACATGGAACAATGTCCAGAGACATTGCAAGTCTCTAAGGCTAAAACTGCCCCAGGTGGGGAACCACAGTCCTGAGAAAGGGACCTCAATTTTGTCTGCTAATTAAGTTTACCTCTGGGCACATCTCACCCAAGAGACTCTAAATCAGTGTTTTAGTTACTGTGGAGTGAAGCAAGATCACTAAAATTCAAATGAAAGCAAACAAGAGAATTGGACACTTAGCTGATATGCCTCCTGAGAGAACAAGGGTTTGGCTTACTTCTGGCAGACCAGTGCTTACACAGCCCACTCTTGGCAACCGCTACTTCAGAACCATGGGCTGAGTGAATCCTACAAGCTGTGTCTATCAACAATCACGCACACCACTCACTGAAACAATCTGTTTATAATTATGACCACAGCTATATATTCTTGGAATAAATTTGTCTCTACATTTTCCTGCTAGTATCACTGAGATACGTTTGACAGTTCTAAGTATTGTTTTTTTAATTTTAGAGACTATAAAATAATTACGTATATAATATTATTATATACAATTATAATATAATTACATTTCTGCCTTCCCTTTCTTTTCTCCAAATGCTCCCATATAGCCCCTTTTGTTCTCTTTCCAGTTCATATGTTATTACATATGTATATACATATACATTCCTAAATATAATCACTTCAGTCTCTAATGTTTCTTATATGTATGTCTTCAGGGCTGGCCATTTGGTATTGGATAGCCAATTGGTGTATTCTTCCCTAAGGAAAACTATTTTTCTCACTCTCAGCATTCCTTGGATGCCTATAATTCTTTGTGTGGGGTTGAGGCCTCATGGGCCTTTCCCTTCCCACCTTGGCATGCCTGTTGGCATCGTCCTTGGTATCAATTTTTAAATGATGAGTGAGTGACTCATTGCGTCCTGAGCTCATTCTTGCTGTGGTAGAAACTACTGATTGTGGTCTGTTATTCCCAGTATAACTTGATCTAAGGTATGTTCCCTTTGAGGGCTTCTCTTTAAGATTATAAACTCTGAGTGTAAAGATATCTATTCTTACTTCCTCCAAGCAGTGGGATGCAAATTAACTAAAAGACCAGATTGCCCAGTTTTGTAGCCAGCTGTGGCTACTAGAGAGAGTCAGGCAGCAAGACGTCAGAAGCGAGCGTGGAATGGATGTCTGAGGAGTTCATACAGAAAGAAAGAGTGCCACTCTTTGTCTCCTGTCTCCTTAGTGTCTTGCTCTCTCATCTACAGATGGCCAAAGTCTCAAATTCCATGCCGGCTGTGGGGTGACTTTAGAATGAGGATCATTTGCTCAAGAGGAGAAGAACCTGAAGAGGAAGAGTTGTCATGGCAGCACTGGGCTGTTTCTCTCTCTCAACCTTCTGGTTTAATTGAGAGGAAAAGAATAAAATTCAATCTTACTTCTGATGTTTGCTATTAGTAGGTTAATGCAGGTCTCAGTTCCTGTGCCGCTAGAACACAGCGTGCTGAACAAACCCATTAGCTTACCTCCCTTCAGCACAGACTTTGAGGGAGAGAATCTAAAACTGAAAGCATCTCACAGTGTCATAATTTCCTTGAGAATGTGAAAATGGTCCCCAGCCTGGATGCATACGTTTTGATCTGACTTTGTGTATTAAGCCTTTGTCCCTTTATGTAAAATCATGTTTAGACATTTCCAGAATGTACCTTTAAAACACATCTGAACTGGGCACACAACATGCACTTGCCTTTAAAATGAATTCTCTTGCTGTGAATATGCCATCCATGTCAGAATGCTTCCTGCCTGGGTTTGCACTTAAAATTTAGAATTGTGAGCCACACACATAAGAAGCCACCAGCAGGCCTGCTGTTAAGCAGTTGCTTTTAGAAAAATAAACCTTTCCTTCTAGCCAGAGTGAGCGCTTTAAATTCACTCAAATGGATTGGAAATTGCCCTTTTGGCTAATAATACACTGGGAAATGTTCACTTAAGGATAATTGTCCATTCATTTGTAATTACCCTCACCATCCGCCATCTTTAAGAGGCAAAGAAGTAACTGTAAAGTTCTGAGAACTAGAAAGGGGGGCATTGTGCAAAGATTGCAAGCACTTGCCAAACAAACTCTGAAGTGAGTATCGGCTCCAGGTTCTTGTCTAATTGCTTCAAACCCACCAATGGGAATGTGAGGGCCCGACCCTACCTGTTCCCAGCAGATAAAATAAACAGCACTGTCTTTGCTTCTCATCAGGTTAACATCAGATCCCTAGGACTCGGAGAAACCTGGACTGCTGTCCCTTTCTTCTCTTGTATTTATGAATCTGAATCTTAGTTTTTCCTCACATTAGAAATTAAGGAAAACAGTTTCCTGTGAGAGGAAATAATCAAAATTGACTGTAAAAGGATATTTACATCATAGCAATTCCATGACAAACACAGCAGTTAATTGTTGAAAGTGCATGACTTAGTCTAGAACAATACTGTGGGCGAAAGGTACATTTCAATACTGTTTTTAATGTTAAAACCAAGAGCAAAGGGGTTAACTGCCTCAGTCCTGCAAGGCTTCCAATAGCAATTCCTCACTAATCCTTCCAGGTAGCACTAAAAAGACCACCGTAGCATGTGACTTTTAAGTCTCTCCTTATTCCTTGGAGGATCTTCCTAAGTCAGCTGGACAGAGTACTCTGCCCTGTGAGTATCTCCCTCCCGAAGGGATTTGTTAGTGTTCTCTGAAATAGCCCAGCCTTTGCTTTCAGAAATTAGCTACAATTATACATTCTATTTTGTTTTCAGTTCTATGAAATCCATTAAGGATTTCATGGGACAACTGGGCCTCCAGGCCACAAGCAGAGCAAGCGGGCATTTATAACAGAGATCAGAGGAATGCTGGGAAGGCTAGAGTCCTTGACCAGAGCGTACTATCAACCTAAAGAGTTGTCGGGCAACATTGTGAACACTGAAGAGGCCATGTTACTGAGAATGACAGGTTGGTCTTCAGGCTCCATTTTCTTTGCAGAACTGTTCTTTGGAGAATTCATAAAGGACTGGCTAGAGATGCAGTGCATACGACGACTCCATGGAAATTTCGTAGAGAGAAGGGTTGGCCATCACCCTGTGCAAGATGAAGGCATTGCAGTTATATAATTCTCCTGTTTGATAAGGCCACACACTGTGTTGCTTCCGTAGCTTGCCTCTCTCTTTACCTGGATAAGCTTTGCTGCTGTGTGGCTGGTTTACAGTGTAGGCCAGGTTTTCAGCCTTTGGTGGGTGTTTCTCCCTCTGACCCAGAAGGTGCTTCTTATCTGTGTTTGCTAAAAGGATACATTCATTTGGGGAATTTTTCTTCAACTATGTTTCCAATCAATTTTATTTCATTCAATTGCTGGCAGTTTTGCTTGTTTCAACTGTTTAGAGCTATGGAGGGTAGCAAAATTCTTGGGGGAAGTTTGATTTTATGAATGATTGACAGCAAATATGTATATTTATATTTTCTTGCTCTTCATGTGTGAGGTTTTATAAATCATGAGCCAACAAATGTTAGTTGCAAAATAAGAACAAAATTCTAATATTTAGGAAACTAAAGCTATAGAACTTGCAATAAAAATTATTTATGCTCCAAACATATTTTCATAAAGGCCTCTTAGAGAGATGATATAAGATCTCATGTATGGATTTGGTACCTAAGACCTTAGCCAATAACAATTATAGTCAAAAATGCCAAATACATATATGTATATGGTACACAAAAACAGAGTCGCCAAGAAGCACAGATTATTTACACAGGAGAAGCCTCACTGGCAACCGTATGAAGAGTGCTGTGGTAAGAAACATTGTTATGGTAGTTTAACATAATAATTAGGATTGGCAGAAACACAAATGACCATTTTGTTTTTAGAAACTGTGACACCAGGTTTCACTTTAAGAAATATAGGCCCTAATTGTTATACACTGTGGCTAATATTTGTGCCTAATAAAGATGTACTTTTAACAAGTATAGAAGTGCAAGACTGGATTAGTGTTGATCCACCGAGGTTCAGTGAAATATTTCCTGTAAATAGCACCTGGATCAATCTAAGCTGCACATTCTTCTTCTAAATATTAGTAATAGTTTCCAGGAAGCATGTTATATTTTGTAAAGAGGTTTGATCATCAGTTTGGAATGTGCTAAATATTCTGGGATATGAGGTTGTATTAAAACGTAGTCCTGCAAATTGTGGAACAAGAAATAAAATATAAAATCCACCAATAATGATGCTAACTCAGGATGAAAAACGTGGTACAAAGAAGGGATTTACATTAAATTTAAGGTAGTCTCAGAGATTAGTGTTTAATCAAATATATTCTAATTTCCCAAGCTTATCAAATGAGCTTTAACTGAATTTTTAAAAATATTTTATAATCAATTTTAATTATTTAAAACTTATTATTCTTCAAAACCTTTTATTGGAATGCTTCCGTGTTTATTCCCTGCACCATAGCACATGTGTGGAAGTCAGAGGACTATGGTTGGAGTAGAATCTCTGTGTTGGCCACATATATGAGTCTCAGGGATCAAACTAAAGCCCCTGTCCTGCTGCTAGGACCTTTACCCATCAGCCAGCTCGCTCACTGATCCAGATAGTAATGTGACTCGGATCCTTGCAGCACAAAACAACCACCAACATCAAGTCCATTCTCAGAGAGTCAGAGCTCCTGCCACCAAACTCCAAAACTGCTAATAAGAAATTAAATATGGTACAAAGTAACCATTGCATACTGTGCTCCAGGGCTGAAGAGCAAACATCATTTCAATGAGTGTATAGGAAAAGAATTGCTCATCAGAGGATAGAAAATCATAAGACAAAATAAAACAATGTAATGAGAATAAAAAGTTTATTTGTGATCAAATTCATTGGTATTTTAGTAACATGGGAACAAATGGGAAGAAGTGGTTCAAGACACAAAGTGACAGACTTCAAAGGGCTGAAGACCTCGAGTGTGAAGAAAGCCTAAGTCACTTCAGAGAGAAAACCAAAGGGTCATCTTCTTGTCTGGCAGCCCGGAAGGATGATCTAGGGAAATACAGATGACAAGTGGGTCAACAACCACTTGTAATACACTAAACTGAGCCATTCCTGAAGCAATCACCAGAAACAGTGGGAGAGAAGTGGATACATTTAAACAGATCAGTTTAAAACTTAAGGCAAAGTTTAGAACAGAGGCAAAAGGAACACCCATTCAGAGCCTGCCCCACATGTGGCTCATACATATACAGCCACCCAATTAGACAAGATGGATGAAGCAAAGAAGTGCAGGCTGACAGGAACAGGATGTAGATGTCCCCTGAGAGACACAGCCAGAATACAGCAAATACAGAGGCGAATGCCAGCAGCAAACCACTGAACTGAGAAGGGGACCCCTGTTGAAGGAATCAGAGAAAGAACTGGAAGAGCTGAAGGGGCTCAAGACCCCATATGAACAACAATGCCAACCAACCAGGGCTTCCAGGGACTAAGCCACTACCCAAAGACTATACATGGACTGACCCTGGGCTCCAACCTCATAGGTAGCAATGAATATCCTAGTAAGAGCACCAGTGGAAGGGGAAGCCCTGGGTCCTGCTAAGACTGAACCCCCAGTGAACATGATTGTTGGGGGGAGGATGGTAATGGGGGGAGGATGGGGAGGGGAAGCCCATATAGAAGGGGAGGGGGAGGGGTTGGGGGATATTGGCCCAGAAACTGGGAAGGGGAATAACAATCAAAATGTAAATAAGAAATACTCAAGTTAATAAAGATAAAAAAAGTGATAGCTTACTTAAAATGTTTATAATGTATGTGGCATTTGTCAGCTTTAAAAATGTATAATCGTGGTTCATTTTTCACTATAAATAAACATTTGCTTTTAGGAAAAAAAAAACTTAGGTTAGAACTAAAACTTAAAATGGCACCAGCAATGACCTCCTTGCCTCTACTTCCCTGGTACTGGGTTACGGGAGCACACCATTGCACCTGGCTTTTACATGGGTGCTGGGAATTTCTTGTGATCATTCAAACTAATATCCCAGCCCTTCCATTGCAAACAGCTCATACTATTATAGCAGTCTTGTAGTGATAGAGGGAGACTGAAACATACGCTCTAGTATTTTCTGATGTGGCATAAATCAGCAAATGCTTGCTAATAAGTAGCCACCGATTTGAAACTCCATTTAACTTTCTTATGAAAAAGAAGTCAGAAGAATAGCATCTCTCTCCTCATTCAGTGACCTGAATCAAAACTTGCCATTTATACCTGAGCACCACCTCACCAATCTCCTTGAAGCCTGAGCCCATTGCAGAGAGCTTTTTGAAAATGCTTTTAGCACCATGACTTTATTTAGATTACAATTTCCAAAGAGTCACATTTTTTTAAGACTAATCTTAACTGGAACTTTAACCTTCCGCCTTATCTGCTTGCAATGAGCACTATCTATTTTCACTGTGTCCTCTTCCATCTGCTCTCACTTAGGACTAGACATTCAGAATTAGAAAAACACAGTTTCTGTCCTCCACCGTGCATTGTTCTTTTACCAAAGACAGAAATCTTCAAATTGAAAAATTATAAAACTTCATTTGTCGGCACAAGAGTACATTATGGAGTGTGAGTGTGTGTGTGTGTGTGTGTGTGTGTGTGTGTGTGTGTGTGTGTGCATATGAATGTGTGCATGTGTGTGTGTGCATGTATGTGTACATGGAAATAATTTCTGAGCTATTATTGATAGCTTATATCTACTTTGCCATCAAGCTCACACTTTCAAAAGCAATAATCAGCGGAGCTGAGCAGGTTGTAAGATTCTCTTCTCTGGCTGCCACGCTCCGTGCTCTGCCATTTACTGTCTGTGACCTTGGGCTGAATATTTCATTTTCTCATGCTTTAAATGCATCATCCATAATAGGGGCTCCGTGAGAATCCGATCTACAAATTGGCGATTACATTCAACTGACAACTGGAATCATGGATTAGGTCATCTGACATGAAGGAAATGCTCAGACATATCCTACTTAACAAAAGGGTGATAGGGGTTGGGATTTAGCTCAGTGGTAGAGCGCTTGCCTAGGGAAGCGCAAGGCCTAGGTTCGGTCCCCAGCTCCGAAAAAAAACAAAAAAAAAAAAAAAAAAAAAAAAAACAAAAACAAAGGGTGACATTAGTCACGTCCTAACACCTGTTCAGACAGGTGAAGTTCACTCTAGATCATGGATAAAAGGGGTAAAGATACAATACTGAGAGTCTTTTATAAAATAGAGTGTATTCTATTCTGAAAAATCACTTGGTATGTATGAATGCTTTACCTAAATGTATGTGTGTGCACATGTGTGGTGCCTGCAGAGGCCAGGAGAACGCATCAGGTCCCCTGAAGCTGGAGTTACAGAGGGTTGTGAGCTGATGTGTGGGTGCTGGGAAGTAAGCCCCCTCCATGTCCTCTGCAAGAGCAGCCGGTGCTCTAGCCGCTGAGCCATTTCTCCATCCCCTGAGTTTATTCTCTTCATGAAATCCTCCTTTATTAGGAAGTGGCTTGTTGTCATACCTTTTGTGTACCTTTGCCTTTGTTTGTGACTAGGAATGTAGTAGACTTTTACCACCCCTATTAATAATCTGTTTCATATATAGAAAGAGATATCTACCAAGCGTAAGTTATTTCCTGCAAAGCATTTGAAATATTAGCCCACGAACTGAAAGTGTGTAAACTGGCTATTGAGGAAGCCCACTGCCAGCTTCTTCCTAGTGCTACTGTTAGGGAGCTATGGTACAGTAAAAATGCCAGGACATAAAATAAGAAGAAAAGCTAAAATCCACTTCTGTTTATCATTATTTTGTCAGGTTAAGCAAAGAACTTTTCATAATTTCACATTTCTTATTTCTAAAATGAGTGAGATGTCCTTGGACTTTTAATAAAAGCAACCATCATAGGACTGGCTCACAAGAGATACTCTGAGACTATATGGAACACACAGTCACCGTGTGTTTGGAAGCAGGTAGCTCTAGACAGCCATCAGCGTCTACAAACAGGGCAGGTCAGCTCCAGGATTGAGGAGTTTCTTCCCACTGGCTGCACTTTGTCAACACCAGGAGGAGTGATGGAACCAAGAGTGTGCAAAAGCATCGCTTAGCACAAGAGACATACGGAGAGGGGGTTTGTAGGCTCTGAAGCAGCTGGAATTTGGACAGAGCATCTGAGACAGGGACACTGTTGAGAAAGAAGACGTATGTATGATGAGTTGCACCAGGCTCTTGGTGAATAAGGAGCTGGAAGAACCAAGCAGCAAGCATCATGAGTCAGAAAACCTGCTGTGGGCTGACTGACCTCTCAGGCTAACAGGGAGGCAGCAAAACTGGTGAACACTGGAGTAGAACGAAAGGGCTCTACCCTGTCAATCCCTCCATTCCCCAGAGTGAACTTTGGTGGAGTCATGGTTATCATTGGAACCCCAGGGAGAGGGGTGAATGTTGTTTATGTCTCCCCAGGGAAGAAATTATAGCAACACAGTGAAACTATTAACAGTGAAAGCAAACTAAAATGTATTTAACTTTTTCTCCCCCCCCTTCTTAAATAGGGTCTTACTTTGTAGCCCTGGCTAGACAGTAATCACTCTGTAGACCAGGCTGGCCCCCAACTTGAAATGAGTCTCTCGTCTCTGACTCGAGAATTCTGAAATGGAAGGCGTGCATTGCCACACCTGGCTTCAAGACTCAAGATGAGAAAGACTGAAAGGATCCTCCACCAGCAGATTCCTTCAGTAGATAGCAGAAAGGGTAACTCGGAGTGAAGAAACAAGAAACAGAAATGGGTGAAGAAAACCTTAGAAACTGTAATTACACTGTGAATCTGAGGGGGGGTCACACAGCATACGCGCCTGTGTGCAGAGCCCCTTCAGCCTACCCTGGATTATAGAGAAGTGAGGTGTGAAATACGAACAAAAGCTGCCCTTTGCCTGAGATGCTCTGACCATGAGTCCGGGTGCTCAGGAGGCCCTCAGTGCCTGTCCTCACTGGGACGTCACAGACAGGGAGCTGCTGACTTCAGGATCCCTCAGTCCCAACCTGGTGAAGACCAATTAATTAATTAATTAACATAAGATACTCAGAAAGTTCGCGAAGAGCAGCTGGTACTCAATCAGTAGCAGGGTGCTCTTCCTGTCGTGCCCTCATAGTGCAGGCAATACCAGAAGTTGCTGCCCACCCTTCCACGTCAGTTATGGTAATCAGGAAATTTCTTCAGAGGAGAATTCTATTCAGGTGACTGTAATTTATAGCAAGTTGACAAAAGCCTTCTATCCCAGCATCCTTCTGGCCCTTGGATATCTATGTGGTCTCCTTTCATGGTGCCTTAAATTAGTGAAATGCGTCGTTAAATACTTTGTTGAAAACAGAAATTATTGAATAGTATAACATTAGTAGTAAAATGCCAGCCCTAACTTTTTCCTACAAGTAGGATCACTTCTCTACTTTATAAAACACTGCCTTTCCTATAATGCTGGAAGGAATAACTTCTTCCAGTCACAAAGGGCCACGTGTTTTCCCACTAGGCAGTCCGGTATAGCACGTGCCCACAGACATGTGCGCCTTTTCTGTCTCTCTCTTTAGTTAAATGAGATCATCATACATCCCGATTCACAACTTTCTCCAGTCGCAAAAGAAGCAGGTACAAACGTGTTTTTGTTTTTGTTTTTTAATAACTCCTCACTCCGCCCGCTGTCTAACAGCACTGCGGCCTGTCAGCATTCACCTGGTAAGATGTCACACATTGTACTGACTCTATGGATCCTCACATTGATCATCCTGGTACCTGGGACTCGGGGCTTTACCTATTCATTTGTTCCCATCTGTTACGTTAGAAGAGAGAGGCTGCTAGACCAAGGGAAGGAAGACGGTAGACATCATGGTTCTTCGCTCTGGTCTTCGCTTTTCAACTTCCCAATCTATAACAAACTTGTTCACCTGGCCGCACATTGTTTTCTACAGTCAGCCTTGACAAACAGCTACGGGCATACCATTCCATCCTCTGCCTGTGACATGACTTTATTAACGGGCAAGCCTTAGAAATGCAGGTGATTTTTTTTTTGACAAAGTGTGTTATTATCCTTTTGTGCAGTTATTTTAGAAAATGGCCTTAAAATTATATTGCCGAGTTCAATGATAGCTGGTGACATTTTTAAGGCATTTAAGACATTTTCTTTTCCCAAATTACCCTAAACAGGCTGCTAATACACACATTCTGGCTATAGTTTATGTGGGGCTTTCTTTCACATATTTTCACTGCTCAAGAGAATGCTCGATGAATTGCAGTTCTCCCTGACTCATTTCTGAGAAATCGCAACGGTTTCCACCTAGTTTTAAACAAAACCACCTTTGTGTACCTGTCTGTATGTAGGCTGTGTGAGTAACGTTTTAGAACAGACAATGAGGCAAATGCTTTCAAGCAATGGGACCCTTGCTAGGCACAGTGGCACAAGCCTGTATTACCAGCACTCTGGAGGCTCTGGCAAAATTTCAAGCATTTTTTTCTTTTATGACACATGCTATTTATAATGGTCTTTAATAAAATGCTTTAACTAAAGTGGTTTTATATTTCATAAGCAAAAAATAATGGTGTATAGTAATCCACTACTAAAGTAACACTTACATTATCTGGGATTTTATATATTTGTTTGCACTGGAATGATGAAATACAGGATGCTGGGATATTTTAAATGTGATGTTTCCCCGATAATAACTGAGTGATAGAATGTGGTTAAAGAAATGATTATATTTGTTAGACTTTTTTTTAAAGCACTTGGGTAAAGTAAAGGATTGGGGGAAGAACTGGAAGGGACAGAGTGGGGTGGATTGGGCCAAAATACATTATGTGCATGTGTGAAATTCTTAAGCAATTAAAAAACAATTGGAAAAGGGGACTTGTTTCTGCAGAAAGGCACCTGAAATTGTTTGTTCAAAAGGCACAGTTTTCGACACTTCATGTCTTCAGTGTTTCCTGTTTCATTCATTCTCTCCATTTGTATGGTCTGTGTTTTATGGTTAATAGTTGGCATCTTGATATTTTTTGGTTCTGCTGAAAGCCATGAGGCAATCCACAAGCTTTACTTTGCTCACTGACCTTTGTGTGCTGAGGCTGCACCGTGGCTCACCCAGTTTGTGTGCATGGAAAGGCCTGACTATGTTCCCAGCCCAGCTCTTCTTCCAAGAGCTCTGTTAAGCCCCTGCTTAGAGAGGACCAGCACTGAGCATTCCCAGGAGAGAAGGCATGAGTTTCCTTGACAACTGCAGCCACATGCAATCGCCCGGAACAGCTCCTCCTACTCCTGGGTTTCCTAGGTAGCGGGCTGCATATATTTTATAAAGACAATGGGATAATGGGATAGATATCACCTTTCTCAGGCCTGCAAGGGGAAAATGGGCCTGCTACACTGACTGTCAACTTCAGGGATGATATGAATTGCATATGGGAGTTACTTCTCTCTACCTTAGCATGAATATTTTAATTCAAGGCCAAAAACAGATTAGATTATCATCAAGGCTACATTAATTTTGTAATAGGTAAACACAACTTTTTCTCATTCTACTTTTCCTGTGTCAGCACACCACCATTAACAAATGTGTGTGTGTGTGTGTGTGTGTGTGAGTGTGTGTGTGTGTCTGTGTCTGTATAAGGTGTGTGTGTGTGCATGACCCTATTGACAAATGTGTGTGTGTGTGTGTGTGTGTGTGTGTGTGTGTGTGTGTGTGTGTGTGTGTACATGTGCATGCAGTGCAGGTGAATGATGACTACCTTAGTTTCCCCTGGAGCTCTGTCGCCAATGCAGGGGAAACTCAGCCTTTATATGACGTGAATGAAAAAGACTTGTTTTTTCCAAATCGACTATAATGAGCCCATAAGCTCAAAGCATCAAGACATCTCTATAACCTGAAAATACTAGGGCCTGGATAATTTTTATAACCAAAAAAAAATTGAAAGGAACGTTGAAAAAATTGACGACACAGAGCCAGTGCTCACAAGTGATTTCTTTTTCTGAGCATAGAGAAAGCTGAGAGACGCGAAGTGAATATATTTACATTATGCAGACTCCTCTGTTTTTCAAACACAAAACTGTTGAGAAGAAATTAAAGAGCAAATTGCATTATTAAATGTGGATACAACGCATGCAAAATGTTCTGGCTAATTATTAGCCTTTTCAAGTCAAATATTGTTTTAAAATTATCATGCAAACTTCTTTAAGCTCTTAATTTCATGTAATAGGGGCTCCCATTCTCTCACAAGGCAATTAAGTATGATTATCTATTGAGTTGCACACAAAGAAAAATATAATTTATCTGTAATTAATCAGCTCTGGAGCCCTGAATTTTAAATTATGCACAAGTCTAAGAGTCCAGCTTACATTGTTTAAAAGTGTTTTGCTAACACTGAACAGAGCAGCATTCTCCAGTTAGAATCTGTTAGGAGAATATCACAAGATGCTCCTGTGAATAACTCTATGGCAAGGCAGATCAGCAGTTGCAGGGTGTGCTGGCCCTTACCTTTATTCCTTGAGCATGGAAGTGGAAGCAGGAGGATCAGAAGTTCAATGTTGCCCTTGCCTATTGTGGTGGTTTGAATATGCTCGGCCCAGGGAGTGGCATTTTTAGAAGGTGTGGCCCTTTGGCATAGGTGTATCACTGAGGGTGTGGGCTTTAAGACCCTTATCCTAGCTGTGTGGAAGCCAGTATTCTGCTAGCAGCCTTCAGATGAAGATGTAGAACTCTCAACTCCTCCTACACCATGCATTCCTGGATGCTGCTTTCCTGCTATGATGACAATGGATTGAACCTCTGAACTTCTAAGCCAGCCCCAATTAAATAGTATACTATTTAATAGCATACTAGAGTAAAACATATCCACTCAAATATATGTAACCTTCCATATGTTCATCTGAAAATAAAGGTTGTGATGCACTAGAAGGTTTCAATCCCATAAATCAGTGAATGGGACAGAATGTATGTACATAACACAGAGCATGAAGGACACATACTGCCTTAGCTCCTGGCTTTCTGTTTAGCTGTCTAGTTGGTTTGGGGTTAGTATGCTTGAAGCATCAAATACTAACCGCTATTATGACGAATACTTTGCTTTATTTACTGCATGACTTCACAAGACAATTCTGTTTCCCTCGTTATAGCTGTGCTTAGTTCTCCTTTTAGCTCACAGGATCTTTCCTGTTATCCCTAATGATGAGCCGTGGACATATTACAAAATGTATGAAAACAGACAACAAACACCCTCATTCACTTCTGTTTCCATGGTGTGAAGACCTCCTTATTCTGAGGAACTACAAGATCATTCCTTATATTTTGTCAGGGGTCCTTCACCTTGCAGTGGGCTAATTCCAGTAAAGAATGATGGATCTGCCTATGGTTCCTGTTTCATGACAGTGAACAAAAAGCTTACGACGAAGAACACTGAAATCACGCATCTTGAATACATGTCTACCTTTTAACAGGTGCAGTTTCTTTACGTCTCTTTTCAGCAGGAATGTTGATGTAACAGGCACTGGCAGAGTAAAAGTCTCCCCTTAACATTGTGTACCTAAGGCGTGATCCCATAGAAAGCTTGGACACGTGTTTTGGAAATCAGGGTTTCTTACAATGGAAGTGGAAACTTAAAAATTTCTAAAAGAAATGAACTACAAGGCTAGGGAGACAGCTCAGCTCCTACTGACCATTCTTTCAGGAAGCCCGAGTTCAGTTCCCATCACCAACATCAACTGTCTCACTACTGCCCGTAACTCCAGCCCTAGGTCTCCACCAACACCTACAGTCATGAGTGTCTGTTCACCTTCTCCAAACGCACCCAGTCATATGTTCCGACCTACACACACACACACACACACACACACACACACACACACACTTTTTAAAGCAATAAATCAACTAACCATGCCACCTCAGAGACGAAATTCAGTTCCAAGGCTTAATGAGGTACATTAAACACCTTTTGTGAATCTTTATTTGAACTATTAAGAAAATCTGGGAATCTGAATGACTAAGGGATGCTTTCCATGTTGGTGATTCAAAGCATGTTCTTTGGAATTATAAAGGTCTGCAAATAACTATCAGCTTTCTATCCTGAGAAATGCGACTTTCTCACCTGTGATAACACATGCACTCTTACATGCCCTTGGCCCGCAACATCACACAAAAGCAAAGCTCTTCCCCTCTGCAGAACCATGAACTGTTGCTTTTCAATAAATTCTTAAAAAGTCATCAAGGTCATATTGGACAATGACACAGCAATATAAGCTTTTTATTTGGGTTTCTGTTTGCGTGGAGGTCATAGAAAGGTGCAGTGCCTATCAGTGGCAATAGTACTTAGTAATCTCTCCCTCGCTTGCCCTGTGAAATTGATCTCCAGTGAAGGAAGTAGATAGCATTCAATTATCAAACATGGCTGCTTACATCTGTCTCTACTTGTGCCTCATGGAACAGTGTACAGAGACAAACAGATTTAGGTCATATGACTATATGTGACAAACTAGAATGATGCAACGGACAAGATAAGGACATAATCAATAACACAATAGCTTACACGGCATGTGCTGCGCTGTCTCTCTGATCTCATCTTCATTTTATCATGTTTAAATGTTAGTTTTAGGTTTTCTTGTAAGTTATATAATGTTTTATAGACAATCTAGTGGACTGTATTGATTTCACTTATGGACAGGTTTCCAAAACCCACTTGTTTTGTCTGTGAGACTACAGTGACTCAGTTTCTTTGCCATGTCATATGTTAATATACAAACACACTGCAAGCCATGGGAGTGGGATGGTATTCTTTCTCTTTAAGTCTATTTCTTTTTTTTAATTTTATGTGTGTATGCATATATATATATATATATATAAACTATATGTGTACAATACCTATAGATGCCAGAAGAGGGCGTCAGACCACCCAGAAGTGAAGTTACAGATGTCTGTGGGAAACTGTGGGTGCTGAGTACTCAGCTCTGGTCTCCTATAGCAACAGCCAGTGCTCTTAACCACTGAGCCAACTCTCCAGCCCCAGTAACTGTTGCTCTTAGTCAATGTATAAAACCGTTTGTCATTTTTACTTTAACTTAATTTTAATTACTGGAGCTTTTCCTATGCTAACCGTCTATACTGGCATCTTTTGTCATGTGCTTGACCTACTTTGTTCCTTTGAGTTTGTTTATATTTATCCGTGAATTTATAATTATTTACATGCTAGATACTAAAGATTTGTGGGCAGAGTCACGTGTATGCACACACTGTATCTTTTTCCAGCTTCTGGTTTGACATCTGCTGGTGAAGAGTATTTGTGAGCTTTCCATTAAGTTTTAATCAATATGTATCCTGTTAGCAGAAAACCGAAAGCAAACAGGTTATCTTTTGTTTCCTCTTGCACGGTTAGTCATACTGAGGTCCTACCCACAGGCAAACAAAAACTTAGCCAAAACAGATAGGATATGCCCATAAAGCTTCCTGTTGGGAGCTGAATGCAGAAAAATCTAAAGGCTTCAGGAAAGCCAGTAATGTTTACCCTGCATGACTGCTGGGTACCCCAGAATGCCCTATGCCATGATAATCTTTAGTTATAAGAAATTAATCTGTGTTCTTCAGCAGCTGTTGTTACTGTGCTTGGCATTGTCCTCTTGGGTGGAGCAAGTCATCTCCTAAAACCTGTTTGAGGCATGGCTATGTTCACACCTAGATTAAAAACCATACTTACCAAGGAAGTCACTGCCATGATCTCATGGGGGTCTTTGTGCTACTCTCAGCACAGAGCCCCGAGTCTCAGGCTTTACTCCTCTGGGACAGAATTTTGTTAAGATGACATAATCATGATTTATCTCATTTTATTTTTCTATAAAATATTGTTCTCTTCCGTTGCTTAGTGTATTATTAGTCAGGACTCTCTATAGTAATAGAAACTATAGAATGAATCTCTCTCATATATATGATAATTACATATCATAACACATATCTATCATAGTGTGTGTGTGTGTGTGTGTGTGTGTGTTTCATTAGAATGACTTATAGGCTTAAGCTAATCCAACAATGACGGACTATGACTAGAAAGGCCAAGAATCCAGAAGTTTCTCAGTCTAGGAGGTGAGATATCTCAGCTTGCCTTAAGAAAATGTTGAAATCCTGAAGACATAGGCTTTGGTGCCAGTAAAGGAATGGACTTCCTAGTAATGAGAAAGCAGGTGGACAAAGAGCAAGTGTATCCTTCTTTCACATCCTTATGTAGCCTTCCGGAAGCAGAAGATCTAGCCTTCCCACTTCAAGGTACACATTAAAGGTGTGTCTTCTTACCTCAAAGGTCTGAATTAAAAGTGGAAAATCCTGCTTTAAATTAAGCAAAAATCCCTCACAGGTATCCTTCCTTCTATTTTTGGTTTTATTTAAGTCCAGATGTAGACAAGTTGAAACCAAGAATGGCCCTCACATGTGGTTAGCTGTATAATTTGGGCTGGCACCCGGATTAACATTTCACTTTGTTCAGGCACATGTATTCCAGTTTGGGATCTCGTGGCATATAGTATCTTAACCACACATTCCAAGCCTTTCAATTCCAAATGTCAGATCTGACATAAAAGCATTCAGATCGTGTTGCCAGTCAGATGTCTGTTTTTACTCCAAGGCAAAAGCGAGAATGGGTTCTGGGGAGAGCCACAGAGTCTCCACTGAATAGTGCTTTCATGCTTTGTCCATGGGGAGGCATGGGGAGAGGTAGCAATCACCAGTCATATTCCCTGAGGTCTGCACAGGCACTGCTCCCATTGGTCCTTCACCCCTGTACGGTAGATATAAAGATTGGACTGAGAATAAATTGATTGACAGTATGTAAAGAAGAGAAAAATGTATGTCCCTCTTTCAATTCTCTCTTGGCTCTTCTCCTGCATGTCATCTGTTCTCTCTTCTCTCTCTCTCTTTCTCCCACCCTCCCTCCCTCCTCCTTCCCTCCTTCGATTTCCACACAGATTGAGGCTCCATTCAGGAATGCCTCACTATCTTGGGTCATATAACCAAAACAGCCAAACAGAATGTTTAATGCATGAGATGATAACACCAAACAGAACACAGCAAGCCAACTTCAAATCCCATGTGATAGGATTGACAACGGAAGGTCCTCAATCCTTGTGAGCCAAACTCACAGTTATCCCAGACAGATAACTTCATTCCCAACATCCAATCAGTTTTCATCCATGCTGATTAACTTGCATCATTATTCTTGATTTGTTCTTTCTATCTTTACCCCTGGCAATCTTGCTGAGGGTTTACTAATTATATCTTATCGCCCCAATCTTCTCCTGATCACCTCCTCCTTTTTTTCCCCCTCTAATACAGAGTTCAGTCTTCTGCAAGGCTAGCTTCCTCCAGCCTAACCATGCTATGCACTCGTGCTTCAAAACGCCTTCAAACATTAATTAACGTTTTCTGAAGAGCACCCAACCATTCGGCTCTGATAGCAGCGAGATTGAAAAGCACGGAGTTCTGCAGAGGTTTGGCAGTGTGGCGAAGGATCCAAACACAAAACCTGGAAGCTGTGTGTGCCTGCTGCACTTGCCTTACTGTGATGCTATCAGGTAATTCACTTTTCATGTTCTCTTAACTTAAAGACCGGTTACTTCCTGTGTGCATAACATCATGTTTCCAAAAGAAATCAGTCACCCGCCACAGGAAGAACTCTTTCAAACCATCAAATCTGTTCCCCTCCACTTTGGTGACTCTCCAGGAAGCCAAGTGTCCTGTCAGAGCTCACTTTAGAGAAGATCGCTCTTCCAGGTGATGGTTCCAAGGTGTTCCAAATGGCAAACAATTGGTTTGTAAACAAACCTATGCATACCTTCCTACAAGGAAGAGACACCATTCCTATGGAGGGTGCAGGAAGGATTAACAGCAATTTTATGTATGCGTTGAGAGCGAACCTCATCAAATCTGAATTCTTGCCCAATTTCAGAAAAGATGCAGGCATAGAAACACAACATATGCCCTATTTGGTTTTTTACTAAGAATAAATCACTTGCTTTATTAATATGGTAATCCTTTTCCATAAAATATTTTAAAGTATGAAGTTTTACTTATAACACTATTGTTCTTTGGCACATTTTGAATTATGGCAATCATCTAGAACGTATTTTTAAATTTTAGCTTTTAATCAGTTATTTTTCTGACAGTTTCATACATGTATCAAGTGAGTTCTTTTTACTCTCATTACCCACTTTCTCTCTGCTCCCTTCCATCTCTGTCAGTAACCCCTTCTCCACAACAGCTCATCTCCCGGAGTCATGATTGTGTGGTTTGTTTGTGTGTCATGTTTAACCTAACAGGAATTGTCCCTGTGATCACTGGGCTGAACTCATCATCGGAGCCTTTTGGGGTAACCAGCAAGTACACACATGAAGGCAATGTCTGTAGGATGTCTTACACGTGAAGGCAGGTACAAGATAGAATGAGGCCTGTCATTGGACAAGAAGGAAGGATGGGCGGGAGAAAAGTTTGAGGGAAGAGGAGGAGACTGGAATGGAAGGAGACGGGAGAGGCAGCCACCGAGAGAACATGGAGGCACATGTTAAGATTCCACTCTGTACCTTTATAGGTTGTTATGAATGTTCTTAAGGGACGGATGTGTATAGGGCTTTGTATGTTCAGGTGGGCAATTATATCTTACCAATTGAATCAGAGGTTATTGTGTTGTGTGTTCTTTCTTGTGGCACCACTAAGCCGCCATGGAATTGAGATGTATATTTCTGGCATGGTGGCAGCCTGCCTTGGGAACTGGATGGGTAGAGAAATTGTTGCCAAGCTCAGAGAGAGGCCATCGCAGTGTGATATGGGATAGAGCACAGCAGGTGAGAGGCTTCGTTGACTGAGATTAAGATATCTACAAGATATCTCAGGGCACTGACCTAGTGGGGGTAAAAGACAGTATTTTTTTTACAATTTTACAGCAACAAATGTCTCTCCCATTCCCTGAATCTGTTGTTGGGAATGGTTCAGCAGTGTTTGATAAAATCCTCTTAGCCCTTACTGTAGCCATGCCTGGAGGCTGATGGGCCAGTTCTTATACACATCTGGTAGAGTCATCCAGAGTTGTTAAGAGTTTATGACTGCAAGGTCTGGATCTTGCCCAGAAGGTGGCATTTTACAGCCCTTCTGTCTTTCAGTTCCTGGGATCTTTCTAACCCTTCTCCCACATGCTCTTTGGGCCTTCCTGTGGGTGGCATAAATGTCTTGTGTAGGGATAAGCATATTCATCCATCAATTATTCTCAACACCTTACTGTTAGAATACTGCATCAAAAGAATGACAAATAGTGAACAATGCCTTAGGAAACTATGAGAGGCTCCAGGAAAAATGGCAGAGGGCCTTTTACCTCAGGTGCATTTTGTTCCTTGGATGTTCTTGAATGTGATGCCTCCTGAGACAAACATTTACATTCAACTCATAAGACATGGCATGGTTAGTCTTGTTGGATGTCAGATCATACGTATACAACCCAATCTGGTCAGCATACTTTGAATCTGGATACGGCCTTCTGCCTCACCTTCATGCTCTCCCAGTTACACTCTTTAGTACGTTGCAGGCAATTATGTTTAAATTGGCCTGTTCTGAGAAAGTTCCAGGAAAGGGACGCTCTGTTAACATTTAGTATGTGCTTACTGGTGTGTATTTACGTGTTTTTCTGATCATGCTTTTCTGAACTCAAACAACCTGCCTTGAATCATTGCTTTTTTTGTTACATTCCTGTATAAAAGTACACTGAAACTGAAGTAAAGTTGTCTTTAACATCAGACTGTAGTCTGTCCCGTTCTTTCAGGTCCTCAGATTCCAAGTCCAGCAGACAAGTCTTCATTCGTCAGCTGAAGAGTCAGCGCCTTATGTAGCCACGTGTCTCTCTGCATTTACTGCTGCTCATTGGAGAGAGACCTGTCTGCTGAAGGCTGAGGGTGACATCTGTCTCTGACATAAGTGATTAGAAAGTAGTTCAATACCATCTTGATCTGACTAAACAATAGTATTGAGTTCTACCCCTAAGCTTATAACTTGCCCTACTATGGGTTTTAAAATCAGATTTACAACACCAACCACAGTTCCCTTCTGATGGGAAGGAACAAATCCAACCAGAGAGCAGTTGCTTGCCCCCATGACAACAGCACCGCTAATGTACCAGTGAGCACATCTTGCCTGGCAGGTTCACAGCTTGATAAGACTACTGCTGTTTTTTCTCCCCAAGTAGACTGAGTAGCACATCCCAAGGCTGTGAAAGCTAAACACCAGGGAGGGCACTTCCAGCTAAATTCCAGTTTGATTTCTCTGTATCATGCAACCAAAGTACATGGTGCCTTCAGCTAGCATGTGGTGTCTTATCATGTAGTTGATGGGCAAACGAGTCTGTTTTTCACTAGCTTCTGGAACCTCCCAGACCAACAGTTCACAATCAGGTATTTCACTCTTGGCACTGGGGGTATGGGTTTAAAATGCCCAGCTTCTAGAAACAGTTTTTCCCAGTCTTTTAAACTCCCCTTAATAAATTGTGCTTTTAATTTGGTTACACAATAGTAAGTTTCCGTGTATCTTTTTCATACCCCATTTGTTTGTCTGTTTGTTTTTGACCCTTTCCCTCCCCGTTCATCTCTCCTATACCCCATGCTTAAACTCTCTGTCTCCCCACTGTGCTTCATATTACCCGTATTCCAGGACTCACCTTCCTCAAAGCATCCCCTTCCCAGTGGCCTCCTTCTAGTTTCTTGGCCTTTACAGGAACTTCACACTAAACATACAAAATTTAAAAAGATTCTACACATAGGAAACATGATCTAAGTTTTTTAATAAAATTTTGAGAAACCTTCCAAGTTTGATACTATTTTGTCCATGAGTTAAATCTTCCTTTACATAGATTTTTTTTCAAACTTCAGCATCTTCTAAAATACATCTCATTAGATTGTCAGTGGTCGCTTAAAGGTAATCGTTTTGAAAAACATCAGTCCCATATAGTTTATTGGCCTAGCGGTATGGCTGGACTTGAGGAAAGGGTGATTGCACAGGAAACATCTGTGAGAACACCTAGTTCTTGGCACAAAGATGTGATACACATCCCCTTGTCAGGGGAAATAGCTGGGTTGACATTTTGCTGAGGCTCCTCACTGGACCCAGTGGTACGAAGCCTGTCTCTAGCTGTCAATACAATGACAAAATTCAGTTGTTTTCTCAATTATTAATTTGTCACTGTACTAAGTGTTAATTTATTATTAAATGGCTCTTCGGGTGGTTCCTTCATAGGGAAGTCAATACACACAAAGCACAGGCTGAGCACTACAGTGAGAAAGAACACTTATCCATAGATGCTTGCAGGGTGAGGGATAAGCTTCAGCAAGAGAATGTTGACTAGAGAATCAGAAAAGTCCCATTTCAAGCTTAGGAAACATGCCCGTGCCCAGGATGCTTCTGTTTATGAATGACACCACACGAGTTCCAATCTGCTAACCTGGCTCTTAGTTTCAAGTCAGCAGAACACAATAAAGGAGAAGTGACTTAAAATAGTAGTCGATCATTTCCCTTTGGTTTGAACGCGTTTCTACTGAAATTGAAGCTGGAACTTATTTTAGAAGATGTCTAAAATGTGTTCCTTTTTCCTTTCCCCAGCTGTAGATCCAATCCCCATCAATCAAATACACAGCAGATGAAAATCTTTTTTACCCTTCTGCCTTCTCTACTGAAGACAATATTTGCCTCTCATAGAGCTGAATTTTTTCATCAATGAGTTGGACTTTGTAAAGAGAATAATGTCTGTCCCAGTCTTCATCACCCTAAATCTGCATTGGCCTTGTTCAGAGGACCTGAGTTCATTTTCCAGAACTCAGGCCAGGTACCTCACAACTCCAGTGTTAGCCTCCACCAGTCTTTGTCACATGCATGCATACACACAAGAAAACATTCACACACATAAAATAAAAATAAATTTGAAACAAGCAAGTTGCTGTGCAGTTGTACTTAGATTTTTCAATTTTCAATTTAGCCAGGTTTAGAGTGTTTGTTTCCATAGAAAAAGTTTCAGAGTGCATCTCTCTTGGCTGCCATTTTCTTAATCAAATCTCAATTTGGAGCAAACAAAAAGGCAATCAATTTGTATTATCATTGCATCAGTTATATGCGTATGAAAAAATTAAAGAAATCTGCACAGGTTTGTTATAGCCCAAGAGCCATTTAAGGATCCTTGTATCACCCAGGGTCTGGTGAAAACCAAGTTCTGATTTTCCCTCTGGCTTTCTGCTTTCCCTCTTTGCTTACAGGAAAGAAGGGGTAAGGCTGCAGCTCCGAATCACCTCCTGAGGCACTGCACCCTCATGATCTGAGAGAATATCGTTTCGAAAATGAAGATTTCAGCATTGGAATTTGGGGGACATTTCCCCCATAGCTTCCCTAGTTTGCTTTCCTGTTGCTGTGATAAACACAATCAAAAGCAACTTGAAAGGGAAAGGTTTATTTGTTTTATACAACCCAATCATAGTTCATCACTAGCAGAAATCAGGGCTGGAACCCAAGGGAACCTAGAGGATGGAATTGAAGCAAAAGCCATGGAAGACCACTGCTTACTGGCCTGCTCCTCGTGGCTTGTTCCGCCTGCTTTCTTCTAGCACCTAGGACCACTAGGAAAGGGGTGGCATCTTCTACAACGGGCTGGGCCCTCCCATATCAGTCATTAAACTAGCAAGTGCCCCATAGATTTGCTTCCAAGCCAAATCAATGAAGGTGATTTCTCAACTGAGGTTCCAGATTCCTAGGTGAGCCTTGTTTGTACCAAGTTGAGAAGAAATAACTCACAGAGTAATAATCACACAGGAGGAGCGTAGCAGACTGACAGCTTTGACATTTGAACTCAGGTCCGGACACATACTTTGTTATTGTTAACAACGTGATCCTGAGAGAGAAATTTAAACACAGGCGTCAATCTGTGCTCCCTTGGGTATAGGTTTATAGATGATTCGTGACCTTTTGTGTTTATCAACACTAGGTTTCCACTTCCGTTGCTGTATCCATCCATCTCAATGCCATTTCCCTAAATGGTGGTTCAAAGAACTGTTTTCAGTATTTACTTATGCACGTGTTCTTTACCACTTAACGTTTTTAGTATTATTGCTTATCCATTATGTTGATCTGGTACTTCCTGTGTCTTAAATACATGCTGATAGCTAAAATGGCCCCTAAGACCCAGCCATTTTCATGAGGGTTAGAAGATAAAGGAAGACGTTCTTTGTCTTCATATCTGAATATTGAGTCCTGTTTGCATAATTTTAGCCACATGTTATCTTAGACTATGGGAAGTCTGTTTTAGAAAGGATGACAGGATGTTCTGTATAATGTTGTCAAAAATATTATACGAAACAAAACAAAACAAAACAAAAAGAAACAGCTTTTGCTGATTCCATTCATATCTTTTTTGTTTTTCTAAAATCATTCTTCTTTTATCAATAGATCCACATCCCCAAATATTAAAAATACATAGGGTTTCTTAATTAAATTTATTTTAGAGTGGAAATTTCTATCTTAACAAGGTGCGGTAGCTCTTAGAATAGACCTGACAGGGATTGAGCCATCAAGGACAATTGCAGCCAGCTATAGACATGTTACCGTGTGCAGCAGCAAAGCCTATGAGGAAATAAAACATTACATGGGTACATCTAATAGCATGTGATTGTTTTAAATCATTCTCTTCATGCATGCACAACCTATATTTGTCGCTTTTATTCAAGAAACTTTTAGTATGTTTAAAGTATTTATTTATTTTGCACTTGTCTGCATGTACCCACATGCAGCACAACACTCCTGTGGTCAGAGGACAACCCAAAGGAACTGATTCTCCCTCCAAGAATCAAACTTAGGTCACATGCTTTGGTGATAAACATGTCTGCCAGCAGAACAGCTTCCTAGCCTGACCTTTAATATTGTTTGACGTACGACTATCATATCATCTGGGTGTATTTCAATATAAACATTGGAATTCACAGGTCATCGAAAAGAAAACCTTCTATTACTTTGATTTGGATCACATTGGATGTGGATCCGCTGGTAAAATTTATGAGTACTGAGTCATAGCAAAAGGTTGCTATTTAGATGGCCCTCCATTTAGTGTAGCAGTGTGCATTGATGGTATTTGGATGGGTATTGTTCTTCTTCTTTTTTATTTTACATTTGTCTGAAGCTCATATGGTGTGTTCTTCCCAGATTTAGTCACTACTTCAAAAATCCGTTCAGGAGAGTCAGCAGAATATATGCAAAAAATGAGTCCTTTTCAAGTATAAATTGTTCTAATTTTCCTCTTTGATCCTTACAGCTTTTAAATCTTCCTTTTCCTATTTCATTGGAGAAACACTTCACAATATTGCAGAATAAAACTGGTTAAATGGCTGCTGTCACATGTCATCTCTGTAAAAACCATTCAGTACCTGAATGTTATCTTGTTATTTCTCTGTTAGTTTTCCTACTGACGTTTTACGTATGTGCAAAATACATTTACCCCTGGTGTAGAGAGAACGTCTTGTGTATTGCGTGGATGTATCACCTGTCAGTTAAAACGTCTATGTCCTAGGTAGGAAAGAGAGGTGGGACATCCAGGAGGCAGAAAGAATTATGGGAGAGAGCCAGGCAGGAGATTTGCTGGGAAGACGTAATGAGAAGGACATATGGTACCTGGGCACGAGTAACCAGGCATGTGCAGAATGTGGGTTAAAGTAAATGGGTTATCTTAAGCTATTACTGTAGTTAGAGAAGAGCCTAGCTATATGGCCAAGGCAAACATGTTTTGAATCTGAGTGTTATTTCTGGGGTTATGGGGCTGGGAGGAAGAACCAGGCCTAATGTCAACACACTGGTATGTCTACACCCTATGAACATGAAATTGTATTTTTGTTCCACAATACTAAATGTCTTCTAGTCTGTCTTGTGGCCTCTTCCTGTCTTTATAGGCCATTTAAAAAATTTGGTTATCATTTTTCTATATACCTTAGTTATTATAAGAACTTTTTTGCTTCCTGATCTGAAGATATAAGTGAATTATTTTGCTTCTTAAGTATTGCATTCTTGCCAGCAATCTAACTTAGTATTTGAATAAGAAAGCCATCAAGATGGCTCAGTAGGTAAATGTTCTTAATGTTCAGGCCTAACAACCTGAGTTTGATCCCCTGATCCCATAGTGGAAGGAGAACATTCTAGTTCACTTTCTCCTGCTTGGATAAAGACCATATATACCCAAAAGTGACTTGGGGGGCAAAGAATTTACTTGGCAAAAATAACCTGGTCACAGTCCAACATCAAGGGAGGCAAGGCAGGAATTCAAGACAGGACTATGGAGACAGGAACCGAAGCAGAGAACATGAAGAAACACTGCTTACTGCCTTGGCCCTCATGTCTTACTCAGTTTGCTTTCTTATGCCTTGCACACCTGATAAGGGATGGCAGCACACTCAATGAGCTGGGTCCTCCTCCACCAATCATTAATTAAGAAAATGCCCACAGACTTGCATAGAGGCCAGTCTCATGGAGACAATTCTTCAACTGATATTCTCTCTACCCTAATGATGCTTGTATCAAGTTGTCATAAAACTAACCAGCACATAGAGAATCTATTGCGCGCACACACACACACACACACACACAAACACACACACACACACACACACACACACACACTGGAGGATTCTTGAAAACAGTTGTTATTTTAGTCATATAAATTAACCTATATTACAGTCAACTTTAATAAACTTTAATAAACTTTGCCAGAATTACATATAAAGCCATTCACTGGCATAACGATAGTGCACATTTAATATGTAACCCTGTGGGTAGAAAGAGAAGCAGCAACAGCTAATTGTGGGCACCATATTTTAAGCTTCACTCTTCATGGAATTTTATAGAATGTGTCCATTAAAATCACTGCCTTGTCCTAGTTACAAGCAGTCTGTTTTCTATGATTTATTTTTTTCCTTCCTCTTGTCTTCTCGGTTCTTATATCAGTGATTAGAACTATTCTCAATTATTTTTTTCTTCCAACTCTCTGATTTAACTTCACATGCACAGTTCCCAGCTGTGTGATTATTGGTAAAATTTCCAAAACTATTAATGGTTTATTTTGGTACTGTGCGACTGGTACATTTAGGCTCTGTGTGTTCCTTTGAAAACTCCCCAAATCTTACTTTTCTTTTTTCATCACTATTATTTATTTATTTATTTTTACACTCCAGATTTTATTCCCCTCCCAGCCCACCCTCCAACTCTTCCACATCCCATACTTCCTTCCCACCCCACTCCCACCCCCATCCCAGTCTCCATCTTCACAAGGAGGATGTCCCCACCCCACCCACCCCACCAGACCTCTAAACTTCCTCGGGCCTCCAGTCTCTTGAGGCTTAGGTGCGTCTTCTCTGACTGAACCAAGATCCAGGAGTCCTCTGCTGTATATGTGTTGGAGGCCTCATTTCAGCTGTGTATGCTGCCTGGTTGGTGATCCAGTGTCTAAGAGATCTCAGGGGATCAAGTTAATTGAGACTGCTGGTCCTCCTACAGGGTCGCCCTCCTCCTCAGCTTCTTCCAGCTTTTCCCTAATCCGACTACAGGGGTCAGCAGCTTCTGTTCATTGGTTGGGTGCACATATCTGCATTTGAGTCTTTCAGCTGCTTGTTGGGTCTTTCCAAGGGTAGACATGATAGGTCCCTTTTTGTGAGCACTCCATAGCCTCTGTAATAGTGTCAGGTCTTGGGGTCTCCCCTTGAGCCGGATCCCACTTTGGGCCTGTGACTGAACCTACTTTTCCTCAGGCTCTTCTTCATTTCCATCCCTGCATTTCTTTCAGATAGGAAGAATTATGGGTCAGAATTTTGTCTGTGGGATAGCAGTCCCATCTCTTACTTGATGCCCTGTCTTTCTGCTGGAGGTGGGCTCAACAAGTTCCCTCTCCCCATTGTAGGGCATTTCATCTAGGGTCCCCCCCCCCTTTGAATTGTGAGAGTCTTTCACCTCCCAGGTCTCTGTTGCATTTTGGAGGGTCCTCCCAACCTCTTTTTTCTCGAGGTCACCTGTTTCCATTCTTTCTGCTGGCCTTCGGGGCTTCAGAAAGTCTTACTTTTCAATAAACATTATGTCTAGCATTCTAAAACCATTTTTCACAGAAATTTTATTTGAGGATTTAAAAAGCAGACTTGGAATCTTTGTTAGTTTGTTTACATGATTTAGTAACAACAGATTTTTAAACCAAGGGATAAAGAACCAACAGACAAGTACGTATGCCTTGCAGATAGATTGCACTGTGAGACAAAAGCAAAGACTAAGCCATCTGTTTTATGGGAATTTAATTGTTTTTGCCATTATTAAAGTAATATGAAGGTAGACAAGATGTGTCAACAGGTAATGAAACTTAACACCCAAGACTGGTTACCTAAGATCCATCTCCTGGACTCACAGGGTTAAAGGAGAGAACCAACTCCCTCGAGTTGTCTCTGACCTACAGTGTGTATGTGTGTGTGTGTGTGTGTGTGTGTGTGTGTGCGCGCGCGCGCGTGCATCCCACAGCATACAGGTCCTTACCTATGCAAACAGTGAGCACAATGAATAATGAGAACAACAAAAAATTAAAGGAGATTATTTGGTATTCAGTCACTTTTTAAATACATCCCAACTCATGCAAATTTGAAGCTATTTAAAGAAAGGATTAGGAAAAAAAGGAATTGAGAACTCAGAAACCTTAAATTACATTCTAATCAACAGTTTAAACTCAGCTTCTCTTTTTTTTCCCCTCTCAACAGATAAGGAAGGGTCAACAAGTGGTTCACGGACAGCATTTTATGCCTCTCTCAGTTGCTAACAGAGCCCTATTTAGATACCACTTGACTTCCACTGTGGCCAGCCATAGCTCACACTGAGGATGGACAGAAACAACATGCAAGTCCAGATCTTAGGTAGAAGCCCTAAGTATGCATCTATTCTGGATTTTTCTTGAGAATTAAGAAGAAATAAGAAGATATAGAAAATGACAACTGTAAAGGGAAAATGAACAGATAAGGAAAGTGACAGTAGTTCAAGCACTTCCTGTATCCTGGTAGAACATTCAGATAACAGGGAAAAATAAACAGCTAAATGCCCCATCACCTGGTAAAGTAAACCCATGGTTATGTGACCTTAGAGTTTAAGACAAAGTCTAACCACGTGTTCCAATCTGGCTTTAAAGTCGGCACCCTTCTGCTGTTGTCTTCTGAATACCAGGACTGTATGAGCCGCCAGCCTGAACTGAATGTTGGTTTTATACGCAATGATAAAGCCCGCTCAGAAAATTAGTAATTCATTTAAGCTCACATTACTGATTAATGGTAGAAGCAAGAACTAGAAAACAATAAAACAAAACAATAAGAGGCTTTTGGATTTCCCACACTGCCTTTGTTTCTTCTATGAAGTGCAGGATAGAGGTGGAGGAACTTGGGGAAGATCAGCAGGTAAAAGCTTAACCTAAAATTGCAATCAGAGTGCCCACCCAACATTGCATGCATGATGTGTGCTACTCACAATCTAGCTTGGTGCCATTAGCTTCTCTTATTCCTAACAAAGTACAAGGCAGATTTATAAATTAAGAGCCACCCATTACCCATGCTCTAAGTGAAGCTTCCGTCACAGGGCAGAGCAAACAATTCTAGTCCTGTAGCATTTTTTTTTATCACATAGCTGCATATTTTAATGCTATAAGTTTTTGTTTCTTCAGGATATATTTTTCTTCTGGGACACCACCTTTTCTAGTTTGGGTACAATTTGTTCCTTTTCAGTGAGGATCATCCAAGAGTATCCAAGGAGCTCGTGTACAGGTTAATCAACCATGAGCTCTGGAAATTGTCTGCACATCTCGGGTGCTTTGATCACCGAATGTGTTAATGATGAGAGATTCTCCATCTGAATCCTTAAGTTCAGCATCACTTTCTGCATTTCTAATCGAGTACAGGAAAAATTCAGCCTGCCCATTGGGCCACAGACCCTGCGCTCTGCCTCACTCTGTCCTGGGCATTCATACCAAGTCCATCATCATACTCTGGGACCAGGAGCACACACATGGCTTCTTTAAACGAACATCCTTTGGATTTTTGGTGACTTTTTGGATATTTGTACCCATGGTGGCCTGGGCAGTTTCACAGGTGTTCTTAAAATGAACAAGGAAGATTTGAATTTCTTGATTTGCATGATTTTATAGGGTTTTCTGGGCCACGGGGGTAGCTAACCGCCCTCACAAGTCACCTCAGGTGCTCACAAGAAGAGCTAGCTCTACTCCTGCAGCAAGTCCTTTACTCCTAAAAACACCACAGACTGAATATCGGAATTAACTACCATGCTATAGGTGGCCCAAGAGCAAAGGATTTCCCCAAACCATCTCGTTCATCATCTGTAATCTCTCACATAGCCATTGTTGTCTGTACCTTGGTCAAAATCATTGGTTGATCAATAAGACCAAACGTGGGCCTCAGGTAGAGTTCTACGCCTTAATGTTGACCATATTTTGAGATATCAAACTGTATTCAGGGGCTTGTTCTGTTCACCTGGGGCTCTCTTACTCCCTTTAAACTGTTTCTGCAGATGAAAACAAATAAAATACACAGTCACTATACTTTAAATCTACCATTAGAAGAGTTAGTGCTGATACGTCAATCATTGTGTGATAGATCACGTTTTATGTGCTTTAACTCATCCAATCTCCATGTTATTAGGTCTTTCAAATAAGAAAGTTGAGGTGACTTTAAGTAATTTAAGGACAACATTCTCAGAAGGAATTGGTTGAGGTCCAACTTGGGTCACCAGCCTCAAGGTTTTTACTTCTGCACCATATGTTAAGCAAGACTGAGGCCCGAGACCCATCTTAAATGCAGGAGCAGGAAGAGGGCTCAGCTGCCTGTTTTGAACTCAGTTTATATAGCTAAGGGCCAGTGACAAAATCAGAATGACCATAGAGAATGTGTTCCTGTGGCTGTGACCAGCCGTGGTGCATTTGGGACCAGCAATGTCCCTGGGTGCTCCATGTGCATTCCACCTCATTGCTTCTGTGTCACACCTCTGTGCCAACATTCCGAGTTGATTAAACATATTCATACTGCAATTCTCTTCGTTTCGGTATGTAGAAGTATCATGGTCTTGCATGACTTTACAGTGATGGAGTCATGAATCCATCCTATGACCCATGGAGCTGTACTCTTAGCCAAGACTCTCCTATGGAGCTGAGGGTCCCACTAGAATATTAAGTGGATGGGAAGGGGATATAGGTCAGCCTTCTTCATTCTTGTTCTCTTAGTGCCCAGAGCACAGCCAGGAGAAGAGGTATATCATTATACTAGATCTTACTTTATGTGCATGTGTGTGTGTGTGTGTGTGTGTGTGTGTGTTGTATGCATGTGTGTAGTGGTGTGTGTGTTGGAGCATACACATATGTGCAGGTGTAGGCACCAGAGGTCAACACTGGATGTCTTTCTCACCACTCTCTACATTTAAGGCAGGGTGTTTCACTAAATGTTGTCTTTACTATTTGACCAGTAAACACCTGAGATCTGTTTATGTCTGCATCCCCCTTGCATTAGTCAGGGTTCCTATTCCTGCACAAAACATCATGATCAAGAAGCAAGTTGGGGAGGAAAGGGTTTATTTAGCTTACACTTCCATATTGCTGTTTCATCACCAAAGGAAGTCAGGACTGGAACTCAAGCAAGTCAGGAAGCAGAAGGTGATGCAGAGACCATGGAGGGGTATTACTTACTGGCTTGCTCAGCTTGCTTTCTTATAGAAGCCAGGACCACCAGTCCAGGGATGGCACCACCCACAATGGGTTGGGCCGTTCCCCCCTTGATCGCTAATTGAGAAAATGCCTTACAGCTGGATCTCATGAAGAAATTTCCTCAACTCAGGCTCCCTTCTCTGTGATAATTCCAGCTTGTGTCGAGTTGACACACAACACTGGGATACAGACATAAGCCACCACATACCAATTTTCACATGAGTGCTAGGACTCACACTCAGGTCTTCATGCCTTTGTAGCAGACTTCAGTCACCAGGTTGTCTCCCTAGTCCAACATCTCTAAATCGTATTTAATAGGAAGCCCTGGATAAAAGCAGAAACTCTTCACATGAAATGGGTAAAGTAAATCAATCACACAACATGCTCTTCTACCTGGTCACACAAATGACAAAAATAAACCAAGAGAGAGAGGAAGAGGGGGGGGGACGGTGGGGGGGGAGACAGAGAGAGAGAGACAGAGAGAGACAGAGAGAGACAGAGAGACTTTTAAATATGTGTTTTAGCTACCCCAGGGGAACTTTAAGTCCACAATATTTCTGAGCCATCTAGAGCTAGCTAGCCTTGCTCTCCACATTCCCAGTTCAGTCACAGCACAGATCACTGCAGGTGCCACAACTGGATGAGATTGATAGCATCCTGTCATTTCACAGGAGTAGACTTGCAAGCTCTTTTCTGTCTTCTATGGTCCCTCTGAAGAAAATTGTTCAGAAAGCAGATGGAAAGTATTGTTGAGCAAGAAAGCCCAATCACCTCCTACCCACATTTCCTCCTCTCTCATCCTCCCAGTGACAGTTGGCACCGAGAGAAGCTCATTAAAATAATAAACATGCTTTTTCATTAAATCAAGTACAGATCGCAGACTATAAAATGGGAATATTCCGTAACATCTTCTTGCGTCTGGACCGCTTAACCAACTGGGTCCCACAAACATCATAGAGATAAAAAGGGAACCTGCTTTAAAAACTGTTTGAGAAAATAGACTGAGAAATGTCTTGGAAGAAAACCATAGGGCAGGATCCAAGTACTTAATAATCCAGTGGATAAAGGTGCAGCCTGCGGGGGTGGGGCAGATGTAAGGTTCATGGATGAACAGGCAGTAAATAGTTCTTGTTGTCCTAACTGTGGCCCAGGGCCTGGGGAAAGATGGCACTGCATTCACTGTTAATAGAAACGGATGAGGGCACACTCCAGGGACCACAGAGTCTGAAGCACTAAAATCTGAGCCCTCATGTCTGGTCAGATGCACACATAACTCTAAGAACACAGGCAAGTAGGATGTACTCACTGGACACTACAAATCTGTTTGGGACATTCGTGTTGGTCTTTGGGAGCTTCAAAAAAGGGTATATTTTCCAAAAATAATTTTGCACATGTAACTGTGTATCCTGCTAGTAACGGCTATGATTAAACCAGGCTCACAGGTCAGTCCTGCCCTGTTCTACAAGTAAAGAAGGCAACATATTTCACATACTCCCAACCCTCCTTTATATTTACAGAAAGATGCTTTATTTTGCCACAAACTCCACCTTGTTCTCGGGTTTTCCCTGCCCCTGATGCAGGACAAACACATTCACACGCATTGAACCATCTATGGGGCAGTTTCATACTGTGTTTTTAAGCAGGTATAAGAGATACTGATTTCATAAAGGGTTTTTGTTTATTTTGTGTGTTTCTTGTTTTGTTTCGTTGCCTGTTAAAAGAAAAATATTACATCAGCCTTAACTTCTTCACAAGAAGTTTAAATCCAATCGTGTCTTGAAAGTATGAACCCATGAGCTTAAAACTGTACAGGTGCAGTTTCTGCCCTGAAAATGCCTTAAAATGGCAGGTTTACAGCTCTCACAGGCATTCTGCCTTTGACACTAAGACAACGACAATGTACTGCTTGGAGAGTTTACTTAGAGCATGCAGACCCACAGATGTTTAATAAATATCTTCTTTCGTCCATTTTTTCCTTATGTTGAACTCCTAAGAATAGTCTTATTATTTCTTTTTCAGCATGGAATCTGGACGTCGGGTAATCATTTTCAATGCATTCCCCATGTGTGAGATGCTTAGGAAAATGGTTTTCCTGAAGTTAAACTGTGGGGAAAATGGAGCCTTTTCCATTTAGAATTTTCTAGCACTAATACTTTGCCTCAAAGGCTAATGATGACTTTGATGGTTTGTGCTTTAGGAGCTGTTTGCAAGTAAACCATTAACCTGATCTTGCTCCCTTGGGGAACACTGGGGAGAGTCCAGTTGCCTTGTGGAACTGGGGAAGAGGTAACCCCACTCCATTTGGTTTGGCCAAGCTGACAGTGTGCTCTGTAATACATGGTGGTGAAAAGACAGAGGAGGTGAAGAGTTTCAGAAGTGTTTGCTTTTGCCAGATTAGATTCACATTGATGATACTGTGTCTACTATTTCACCAGATCCAAAATAGCATCCTATGAAGCAAATAGACATGCCCGTTTTGCCGCAGGAAGTCAAGGCTACAGCTACTTTATGCATCCCCAAGCAGTTATCAAAAAACATAGAATACAGCCCACACCAATTACCCCAACATCTTCCATACCTGCTCATATTAATTGCCATCCCATGAGGGTGTGAGGCCTATTAAATTAGACCTGCTTAAAGTATTTCATTCTCCAAAATTAACGAGAAGGTAGAGTCTTCTTTTATTAGAGTGTTTTTTTCTTCAAATCTTATGACACTAACAGGAAGCCTGCAGAAATTAATAATTGTGCCAGCTATCAATCTTCTCATGCATAAAATTCAAAATTTGTTTCTCTGCCTACAGATGAAATGTCATTTTTATCAAAAGCTGATAATATGCACCCACAAGTGTGCCTGTCAACACCCATGAGCCAATCACAATCTGCAAAAGTTAAAGCTGAGTGTGATATTAGATTCATTTGAATATGGACGGAAAAATCTCAGTACACTCAGATCATGTTAAATATCAATACAATTTCGTTTTCTGGTGAATGAGAGACTTTTAAAGTCACAAAATTATAGCTAGTTTGATACCATTAGTGCACATCCTGACCTTCCCTAACTGCATAGGGAAGGCTGCCAAGGGTCACAGAGAGAAGTAGTTCGTCATGCCAGGGCTGGTCTGGAAAATGTCTTCCAAGTCTTCCCAGTATCTCCACTTCAGTTTCCATTCTGCACCTGAAGTTATATCAGGGTTCTTCACTTGTTTACTGAAGCCGATCATAACTCATTCCAGAAAATGCTTGAGGTTATTTTCGAAGGAATTTTAAAGATAAAATATACGAAGAATAGGAGAATAATTTATATAATCACGGACAGAGTTAGGATAAAAAACCTAGGACTGTTCTACATATTCAACCTTTATCTCCCAGAGGCCCTTATGTTGGAATTTTCACCCCCTGTCTGTGGTGCTACTAGAGACAGAAGAAGCTTTAAGGGGTAAAATCAAGAGAAAGTGAGGTCATCAGATTTGTGCCCTCAAAAAGGATTATGGGAGCCTGATTCCATTCTGTGTATTTCCCTCTTCTCCCTTCCCCCTCTTTTTTTCCTTTCCATTTCTGGCCCCTGGTACCTGCTTGAGTTCCTGCCTTGACTTCCCTATATGAGGGACCATGTCCTGCAAATGTAAATCAAGTAGATCCTCTCCTCCCCCAAGTCGCTTCTTGTCAGAGTGTCTTAGCACAGCAACAGAATGAAGTTGGTACAATATTCAACATCGTCTCGGCTGCAAAACAGCAGGCTGAAGACTTACAGGCTGAAGTCTCTGACTCAATGACTGAACATAAACTTCTCTCTGTATAAGGTGATTTGCTTCAGTCATGCTGATAGCTGCCAGGCATGGGGTAAGACAACAGAAGCACAGCCTGACAGTCTACGTGGGTCATTCTTAATTGCCTTTCATGGCAACTCAAAGCCTTGTAATACTAAACTGAAGGTGGACTCATAGGAAATACGTTGCATCCACAGGTGAAAGAACCTGCTGTAGAAGTGTGCTTACTCCAGGAGCGGTAGTATCCAAAGCCCACATTTGCTCCAGCTAAGGCCACCTTATAGAGTTGTCCCATCTCTTCCTAGCAGTCTATTCAAATTAACAACCATGGTAAAATTCACACCAGATGAATAAAATAAGTCTGTAAAGAAGTTTCTTGTGTCCTGAAGAGCTGTTTTATTACATATTCAACAGTGAATCCCACTCTTAATGTCTTTATAGATATATAAAAACATGTATTGGACATGTCTCATGATAACCCTATTGTAGGCATGGTTCCTTAAATATGTAATAATCACTGAAGTGAAAAGATCCATGACTTCACTGGGTAGTTGTCTAGGTTTTCAATACCAGGCATGGTTTCCCTCTTGTCTGAGTCCAATGAGAGAGGTGTTGGTTACTAGGAGGATAAGTGAGTCACTACTGTATCTGTCAGGAGCCATCTAGGAGAGGCTAAGCCTAGCAACTGGCCTTTCTGGAGGTGGCCCATCTTTTTGCATGGACTAAGATGGGTGAGCTCTGAAAGGCAAGGTGCCAAAGAGACTTCATCTCAGGACTGATTCTTTTGGCTGATATGCCTTCCCTGTCATTATTAAATTAACAGAATAATCCCTGGGCATTAGCCCACTGTATTGAGCAGATATCTTACAGATCAACATAAAGATGACCTTTTATGAATCAATGCTGTTTAGGTGAATTGATGATTTTATTGAGTTCCTGATTTGATTTAAATAGTCTTAGGAAGAAAGTTTTAAGAGATGGCTTTAGTGGTTTGCTAGAAATATGTAATGAAGTCAAAATCAAGAACAGAATGTACCCACTCCTCATAATAGTAAGTAAAGGCTGCATAATAAGAAATACAATGAGTTCTCAAAATCACTTGAAAAAGTGAACATTTATATTCAAGGAAAACCATTTTGGTCCAAGGATGAAGCCATAGTGTGCACTATGATAAGGCAAGGCCAGATAAAACTGTTGCTTTGAACTTATAATGAGCTTACAGAATGAAACATTGCTTTGAACTTAATGTCAACGTTGGTAACTCCCATTTTGTGTAACATTTTATCCATGAGGTAATTTTCTAAAGAATGTTTGTATAGACAGTATAAAAAGGCCAGAGAAAAGAAGTAAGGATGAGGTGGCTTGGGAGGCTCTGCCCCATCCATCCATCCATCCATCCATCCATCCATCCATCCATCCATCCATCCATCCCAATATATAGGTCTGTTTATATGTGCATATGTAGGTATATTGTATGTATGTAGGCATGCATGAAAACTTATAGAGTTTATTGAGACAGATGTCTGGGCCCTGCCTCTGTGTGTGTGTGTGTGTGTGTGTGTGTGTGTGTGTGTGTGTGTGTGTGTGTATGTGTGTCTGTATATATTTGCCTGTGTAAAATATTTTAATTCTTTTTCTTTCCTTCCTCTCTGGTTCACAAAGAGTTAACCAAGTTACCCAGCATGGACAGAGAAGGGAGGCTAGAGATAAATCCTTTACCTAATCTCCCATTGTCAAGTGACAGGTGTTAATTCCTCTGAAGCCATCAGCTTCTTTCCCCAAAGTAACTAAGCATAAGGATAGTAAATATTATTTATACTAAACAACTTTTACTCTCAAAAAACTAATTTTTGTCCTCCAGAAGATGCTCTACCTCCTCAGCTGCCTTCTAGAGAGAAGCTGTGCTCTGGCAAGCTCCCTGCATGTACTGTGTTATCCTGCTACACTGGTTATTGGTGTGGTTTATAGGCTTCAGAGCTAGGTAAGACTGTTGGTTATTTCTCTCCCGGGGAGGCTTGCATGGTGCCCCATGATACCATGAAAACTAGTCTTCAGGGAGAAGACATTTGAGTCTATTTTAGTGTGGGTCATCTGGCCCCTGTGTCTGAAGTGAATGATGTATTCAACATGAAAGACTTTTGCCTCTGGAGATGACCCAGAGAAATGACAATAGTAATGTTTTGTGAGTCTCTCGGACAACCCTGACCAATCAGCATAATCCTTAACTGCATTCTAAAACTATGTTTTTCTACCCACAGATAAGTGTAGTTCTTACCCCATATCAAGAAAAATTCTCTTTGAAAGAGCAGAGACCAGTACAGCAATCTACAACCAATCAAAATGCAGCACTGTGGAGCCCAGTGCCAACAGATGCATATGTAATATGATCCCCCCACCTAAGGCCCATGGAACATTGCAGAAGGGTTGGAAAGATTGCAAGCACCAGAAGATTTGGAAATTTGCCAAGGTTGTGTCTCCTAGCAATGTCAAGGTACACACAAAACGTCTCACCAACATGACTGCCTGAAAAAGACACAAAGAAGGACAGCAACAGTATACATGCTAACCTGGGACAGAGAAAGCTCATGAGGCCTCAAGGCTACCCACAAACAAAAAAACACCAGGCAGGGTAGGGATGCCAAGAGCAGGAGAAACGGTCTTCTCCAGTGTCTTAGTCAGGGTTTCTATTCCTGCACAAAACATGATGACCAAGAAGCAAGTTGGGGAAGAAAGGGTTTATTCAGCTTACACTTCCACATCTCATCACCAGCTGTTTCATCACCAAAGGAAGTCAGGACGAACACTCAAGCAGGTCAGGAGGCGGGAGCCGAAGCAGATGCAAGGGAGGAATGTTACTGGCTTGCTTCCCCTGGATTGTTCAGCTTGCTTTTCTATAGAACCCAAGACTGCCTGCCCAGGGATGGCCCCACCCACCTTGGGACCTTTTACCCTGGATCACTAATTGAGAAAATGCCTTACAGCTGGGTCTCATGGAGGCATTTCCTCAAGAGGGGCTCCTTTCTCTGTGATAAATCTAGCTTGTGTCAAGTTGACACACAAAATCAGCCAGTACATCCAGGAATGAGCATGCTGATTGCTCACCCAAAACCAATGGACAGCCCCAAGAACATATACATACAAGTGACATTATATGGACCGAGCAGGTCACAGTTACATACTTAGGAAAAAAATATCGACAAGGAGAGGCTGTGGACTTGAAAAGAGGCAGATGTAACATGGGAGGGTTTGGATGCAGGGAAGGGAAGGGGGAAATGATGTAAAATTTTATAGTCTCAAAAAAAAAACAAAACTAGAATTCAGCTACAAGGTCAGAAAATGCAGACACTGTCACAAATTAGAATTGAACAAGACTGCTTTCAAAGTGTCAAGTTATATGAAGAAAATAAGGAAATAATTTTTTTTTACCACTTTAAAAAAAAGAGTTGCAGTATTGTACCCTACATACCTACACCTTGGTTGATCAAAAGTAATCATAGAGATGTTTGGTTACAAGGGGTGGGGGATGCAATGCATAACACACACTTGTTGTTACTTCCTTTAAGCATTTCTTTTTCTTATGCTGAATGTCAATCATTAAAGCAATTAGCTCAAAATAGTAGCATCTGACAATGGGATCTAATCCTATTGGTAGCAATAAGACACAAAGGACAATAAACCTGAGAGAATTGAGGCCTCTTAAGAGGAGTGATGGTCTAGGGCTTCTGCCAGTCCTCCTTTTGTGATTTAGTTTCAGTGCATCAAGTTGGATGTTGCAGGGCTAAAAGTTGTAAAACCTGTGGGAGAAAAGGCCATCCGTAAGCCTTGAAAACAAGCCAAAGCACCGGCTTTTAAGTCCCCTGAACAGCTGTCTTGAACTCACAAAGTTTTGTTGATATGATAAAGATTCTTTGTAAAATTATCTCTGACCAGAGAAGATAGGGGCTTTGTGTGTATTCTTAGGCCTTTCGTCTCAACAGCAACCTATTATATAATGTATGAGCCGATTGTCAGCTGGCGTACATTTCATAGTAGACCACACTAAATTAATTTTGAAGGCCGTCTATGCTCTGTGGGACTATTAAATGTTAAGTCTTGTCCTAAGTGCTGTAGGGGTCTCAGTTCTGACCTCTGAATTTTTAAGAATTGGCTTGTTCTAATCCTCAGCTATCATCTGTGCATTGATCTTGCATCAGACACAACTTATAAAAGTAGGCACTGCCTTATTCTTCCAAAGACAGAACCACAAGAGTGAAAATCAGTGGGTTGGGAGAAAGTATTTGTATGGCTCATGTTTAGACATGTGAGAGAAATCCAGCAAGAATAATGTAACTCACACATTTCCAAAATAAAATAAATGTAACCCACCTTAAGATGGAGACATGATCTAGGTGAGTATTTCTTCGAAGAAAAAATGCAAATGGCCAATAACAGGAAAGATGACCAATAACCTAGTAAAGTATGGTCAATAACCTAGTAAAGGATGGCCAATAACCTAGTAAAGATGGTCAATAACCTACTAAAGGTGGCCAATAACGTGAAACGTGCTGTGTGAGATGTGATGTGGCACCAATGCAGATGCATGCGTACATGCAGAATAAACTACACTTGTATCTTTTAATCGACCTCACTCCCACCCAGGAACACACTTGGCAATTCTTTTTGGTGGCTAAAAGGATCCTTGCATATCTCCTCCATGTAAAACAAAGTTTCCATGTAGCTGAGATACCATATATGCACTGAATGAACCCTTCTAGTGAGCAATCCCAGCCTCAGATACTTAAGTATTTATATAGAAATCACTGGGAATTTTTAAAATGAGTCGCACTGTCATGGAGAACAAGAAATATTGAATAATGATTTGTTTGTAATAATGTGTGATTACGAGAAGACAGTGTGAGGGCCCTTCTTCAGAACAGGACTATTGCAAATTTCACAAAAATATTGGCTATACATGATTTTACCATCCCTGGTGTTAGGTTTCACTGCTAATTTTTTTCCTTCGATAAATTAGAACTCCTGAAAGTCACTCTGACTGTTTTAATTTCCTTCAAAAGGTAATAAATTTTAATTGTTAAATATTTTTATGTTTAACATGCATTTATCCTAGGTACTTCGCATGTAGCTGCTATACAATAAATCAAATTACAATGCAAGGAGATATTTCTAATCTTGATGCGTAAAGCATGGTTGTTGAATAACAATGTAGTTGATTGGGAAACAAGTCATCAAAACCTACCAAAATTAAAATTAAATTAAATTAATAAAATTTACTTGTGCAATAAAATCTTTAAAACTATTTCATTGGTAACATAAGATAATTGTATTTATTAAATGAAGGAAGTTTATATATGAACCTTTGAGAGTGGTTTGATATTTGAAGATTAATGTCCACAAGAAATGGTTTTGACTGGATCTTGTCTCTGATGCATGTTGTTGGGCTAATGAAAGTGTCTGCTTTGTCAAAGCAGGAAATGATTTTGTATAAAGTAGGAAACAAATCTCAACATCCATTTTGCTTCTAAATTGTTATAATCCCATGTAAATGCTTGTCTAAAAATATCCCTTTCAGTTTCTTACATTTAATCTTCATTACTTCCCTAACCCACCAGTCCCATTGTCTAACAGAAATTTCTGAATCACTTAGACCTTTCATTAGAAAAAGGAAACCTGAATGTAAATTGCTTATTAAGCCCTAAGCAGAGGCTGCAGGGCTTATGACAGATGGCATTTTCCTTCTAGAGAACTGAAAAGTGGCTCAGTCTCTTCTCAAGGAAGGTGGCATGCTGAGGCTGCCAAGCTAACTTTTGAACTTTTGAAATTCCTTCGTTTGCAGCCCACTATGGAGGAACAAGGCTGCTGCAGGAAGCAGAACACCTGTACAGGCTGACACCAGTGGAAGAAGAAGTACATGCCCACGTGACTACGTGCATACTGACTGGATTTGTGGTGTCTCGTGTAGTCCACTGTATATGGAAAAACTAACTTTGTATGGCACAAAAGGAAGAGAGGCCACACAAATTCTGAATGGATCTTTAAACTCAACCTCCCCCTTCCCCCTCCTCCTCCCCATTCCTTTCCCCCTCCTCCTCCCCATTCCCTTCCCTCTCCCTCTCCCCTTCCCCTCCTTCCCCCCCCTTCTCTCTCCCTGCACTCCATCCCCTCCCTCAATCCTAGAGATGAGGACAGAACACAGAATTTCTATGCTATTCTATGAAGCAACATCTGGATAAATACTGGTGTAGATTTATATTTTAAAACAACATTATTTACATTGTTATTAGTTTTACATTATTGTTAATATAACAATATCTTTTGAGATAAAGACAAAGATAACTGTGCCTTTGTATATCCCAGGGAAAATAGTGAATGTCAAAATAGCAAGGGGATATATTCCTTAAAGGAATGGGGGTAAAGAGACTTGCTCTTTTATAAGAAAAAAAATTAAGCTGATGGCTTTGAGTTATCAAATGGTTGTGGAAACCAGGTGATAGACGGATAGTGGCCAGCCCAGGCCACTTTGAAGCTGGAGCCACCTTCAGCACAGTGGATCTCCTCCATGTGAGCACTTGAGTACTGAAGGAACGTGTCCCAGATACAGGACAGATGAACAATTACAGAGCATAGTAGAGGGGTCAGTGTGCACTGGTTCCTTATTCACATGCACACAAATGCACACCAGGAGACTGAGAATAGAAGCGTGACCTTGGGTTTCCCACACACACTGAGTGGAGAACGAAGGCATAGTCTAACAACGAACAGTGCTAATGTCGAGTGTTCATTCTGTTTTGTGCCCGAGAAAGTATCAAAATGCTGAAACCAGGCAATGGTGCGTTTCAAAGGAAGAGTACAATTGTGCACCCCTTTTTTTCAAGAAGGTATAACTGAAACAGAGAAAACGATGCCCCACATGTTGATTGCTTCCTGGTCAGTCCTTGCAACCATTTTCAATGTTTTCTTAATGGGTGGTTATGTCTCGGTCCCCACGGGCATGACTCACGCACAGCACATGCTCGGATCCCAGAGTGCATCCAATCATCTTCCCAAAGCGGAACTGTTATTTGTGGCATTAGCAATTTTTGCCTCTCCCAAAGACACAGGATCCCCCAGTGTTAGCACAGTGTGGAACAGTAAGTTGTCGTCTTAAAGGACCCAGGGCTGCTGCACACACAGCCCGGCTTCACTGCACTAAAGCAACTTTATTCTTCACACTAGAGTGAGCACGGCTCAGGCTTTCTCTAGAATCGTAACGTTTCTCAACAACTTCCCTGCTCCCCCTTTTCAGAGTTGCAAAAATATTTAAACTTTAATTCTGATATCTGTTCCTTCTTTGGAATTATCAGCCTGAAATCCTTTGGGCTGTAGTGACTCAGGTGAGCTTCATACAATGCTCACTGAAGCCTTGCTCAGCACAGCTCTGCTCACTGCAGCCTTGTACAGCATTGCACTGCTCACTGAAGCCCTGCTCTCAGCATAGCCCTGTCCATTGCAGTCCTCACAGCATTGCACTGCTCACTGCAGTCCTTCTCTCAGCATAGCCCTGCTCACTGCAGCCTTGTACAGCATTGCACTGCTCACTGCAGCCCTGCACAGCATTGCACTGTTCACTGAAACCCTGCTCTCAGCATAGCCCTGCTCACTGCAGCCTTGTACAGCATTGCACTGCTCACTGCAGCCCTGCACAGCATTGCACTGCTCACTGAAACCCTGCTCTCAGCATAGCCCTGCTCACTGCAGCCTTGTACAGCATTGCACTGCTCACTGCAGCCCTGCACCTGCTCACTGCAGCCCTGCACAGCATTGCACTGCCCACTGCAGCCCTGCACAGCATTGCACTGCCCACTGCAGCCCTGCACAGCATTGCACTGCTCACTGCAGCCCTGCACAGCATTGCACTGCCCACTGCAGCCCTGCACAGCATTGCACTGCTCACTGCAGCCCTGCACAGCATTGCACTGCCCACTGCAGCCCTTTACAGCATTGCACTGCTCACTGTAGCCCTTCACAGCATTGCACTGTTCATTGCAGCTCTGTTCACTGCAGCCCTTTACAGCATTGTACTGCTCACTGCAGCCCTACTCAGGATAGCTCTTCTCCAGTCCATCAGTAATGCCCAGGCTGCCAACTAGTCCTTACTTCATCTTTGACACTTCACTCTCATTTCATAGTTGCTGAATTTCTCCTTCATTTTGATCATTTCATATCTCAGAAGCTCAAAACAAAGTTCTCTGGTGGAGTTTTATTTAAGTACATATCTCTAAGAATACAGTGGTATAAATAATGTAAGACTCAAGGTAGGGCAATTATTCACTTCTTTTCCATTTATTTAATCAAATATATTTACATTCACATCATTGAGCAGTAGGAAATGGGAAGGAAAGCAGTGACAAGCAAGCAGACTGTGATGACAGCAGGACCTCCTTCAGTGGGAAGATGTGCTACCCGCAGTGGGCAGCCCTCTTCTCTGGACAGTTGTGAATTTTCCCTGCTGTCCCACTGTTCTGACAGCTGATAAACTCGTCATTCTAGATAACATTAATTCCTTTTCTGGTGAAAGGATAGCCTTGCTACAGATTAAAAGAATTTGAAGTCACCATCCCCGGAAGCCTTTAGGGTCTTCTGGGATCTTGGTTAGGATGGTTTTACCTGTTGAGGAAATGGTAGGGTTTTTACAAGACTTCCCCTGTCATTACCTGTGTTAGGCTCAAAACCCCAGTGGAATCTTAGGGGTTGCTTTGCTTTGACCCCTCTTTGCCTTGTTTCCTGGGTAGATGGGAATTGGAGGCATTGCTGTCTCATGCCTGAATTGTAGGCTGTGGACAAACAAGCATCCACAAAGTGCATGTGTGAGACGCAGTAGGCTAATGAAGCTTCCACTGAGACCCACACCAGACCAACTGCACCGGGTTAGCTTTTAATTTTAGAGGCAGGGCTGAGCCCTTCTGGAAAAGATAACCCTTGGTTGAGTCTTACTGTTCTCATGACACTGGACACTTACACAGGATTAAAAGTACTTTTTAGTATTATGAGACACTCTTCTCTTTCTGCCCCTTCCTGGTAATTTTCCATCCTCATTAAATTGTGCACGTGCTTATTTTTTTTCCTTCCTGAAAAATCATGGTTTATAAAAAGCCAGAATTTAAATACATAATCTCTTGCCACTGGCCCTAGAAGAAAAATAAATGAACTCATTAAATATGTCAGTTTCGGCAGAGAAAGTCTCATCATTTATTTAAATTGTTCTGTTGAGACTGATAATATTTGGTGCCCATAAAATATTGATAATTTTTCATGAGGACAAATACTTTTGGGTTCAGAGGAGAATGTATTAGAACCTCAGAATGAGGGTTGTAATAATTGCTTAATTAAACACAACATGCAAGACAAATGAGATAATTAACTTGAGTGTGTTTTAATGCTTCCAGCTAGTAAACATGACTTAAACACCCAGAAACACATACTTTAAAGCATCCACATTCTGCCAAACACTGCTCTCTAAGTGAGTGTTAGCCGATCAAGCTTCTTCCCATGGCACAGAAACCACAGCTGAATTTCTTTATGAAATTGCCCTCTACTGTCATGTTTGATGATAGGAATCCAAATGATGAGACTATACAAATATGTTTCTGATCTCAATGTATATCTGGCACCCATTGACTTCCTTCTGGTGTACCATGAAAACATAACCACACATAAACAATAGAGATATTTCTTGGACAAGTTGTTAAAGCTGTTGCAGTGTAAGTGAGGTAGACTGAATGACTTCATCACTTGTTTATAGAATAAATGCCCATATGTGGAGAGAGCAGGTTCATTAGAATGACTTACGGCTGTGGTCCAGCTAATCCAACAATGGCTGCCTGTAAACAGAAAGTCCAAGAATCCAGTAGTGACTCAGTCCACCAGGCTGGCTGTCTCAGCTGGTCTCCAGTATATGCTGGCATCCTGAAGAAGTAGGCTCTCATACCAGTGAAGAATGGACTTGCTAGCCAGGCAAGAACAAGTGGTTCAAGAGCACAAGCTTCCGTCGCCCATGTCCTCATACATGCTTTCAGCAGAAGGAGCAGGCCAGTTTAGAGGAGCGTTTTTTCCAGCTCGAATGATCAGAACTAAAGGCATGGCTTCCTCAAAGATTCTGAATAGATGTGAATCTTTCCTACTTTAAATTATATAAAAATTCCTTACAAGTATGCCTTCCAGGTTTAGTTAATTCCAGGGGTAGTCAAGTTGACAACCAAGAATAGCCATCACATCACTCTCAAAATGTGTTTTCCTACCCAAATGATTCACAGGTGACATTGAATATGTAAATGTAATGATCCCATTGATTAGAGTCCATCTAATCCAGCAGATCTCAACCTGGGAGTCAAGATCCTTTGGAGGTCACCTATCAGGTATCTGCTTTATAATTCATAGCAGTAGCACAATTAGAGTTATGAAGTAGCAATGAATGATTTTATGGTTGGGAGGGGGTCACCAAAACATGAGGACCTATATTAAAAGGTGTCAGCATAAGGAAAGCTGAGAGTCACTGTGCTAAGCAGGCTGAGATAAGAATTTGACTCCCAGTTGTTTATCTGAGATAGAATGGCAGTAAACAGTAGGTGGGTGGAGAAAGGGAAAGGGGAAAAGCAAGTGTGCACATACAGTCTTTCAAGATGGCTGACCCAGCTGTGGCTCGTTCACTGGGGACTGGTGGAATTAGCAGAAAAATAAGCTACAAAAGAGCCAATAACAGGCAAATGAACTTCTTAGACACTCTGGGAAGGTACAAATGGCTGATAAATACATTCTTAGAAGCTCAATAATCCTAAAGTATTAGAGAAGTGAAGACAAAAACTCCACTGAAAATTCATCTTATGCCAGTAAGAGTGGATGTCACCGGGAAGATAATAAAACAACGAATTTTGGTGTAGCTATAGAGGGGAAAAATCAACTCTTAAGTTATAAACAGTTGGTAGGGATGTAAAGTAGTGTAACCACTGTGAAAATCCAGATGAAGCTTCCTCAATAACTATGAGCAACACTGCCAGATATAGGCGAAGGGACAAAGGAGATACCTGTACACATATGCCTATTGTGGCATTATCCAGGATGCTCAAGTCATGAGATTAGCCTAGGTTTCTACCAAGATGAAATCCACAAAGAAAACATGTTATGTGTACTGTTGCAAGATATTTAATCACACCGTGAACCCCCAGATTGTGTTGTTTACTGGCAAAACCTGTTTCTACTAGTGGTATGGCTCAACCCTAGCACACACCTTTAATTAAAGAACTTTCTGCTTATTGTAACTAGGATTAAAGTCAACCATAGGTCAAAAGGCAGAGCAAGCAACCATTGACAGGGAGTGAACATAGGAAAAAGCTGTAGAGAGGAAGAGGAAGTCAGGAAGATGGACACACAAGGGAAGTAGAAGGGGGGGACATTGAATTTGAAGGGTTTTTGAGACAGTATGGAAAAAAAGAACTTTCTGTTCAGGATGTCAGCTGAGGAGGAAGGCCTGCTGGGTGCTTTCTCTGCCTCTCTGAGCTAGCAGGCTTTCACCTCAGAATCTGGCTCTTAAGTCTTTATTTGTAAAAGTGAACATTTGAGAGCGTGTTTAAATAAAAGTGTACATAGAACAGTTTTATTAAGTCATCGTGACCTGGGCTAGCTGATTATTCTTCAGTGACAGCTTCCTGAAAGGGAGGAGCAGGAAACAAGAAAAGTAAAGCTAGGAGAGTGGAATTAGACAGTCCTACACAGCTAGGTCCTAGGCCAAGTTTATTAAGAAGCACAGCATTGTATACACAACTTGCAGCAAAAATGAGAGTCAGCAGAAAGCTATTATACAGAGGAAAGAATTGCACAATGCTACATAAGGGGAACAGAGGGTCCTCAAGTGAGTCACTGCCCTGAACACACTGCAGCCTTGGGCTTGAGAACTGTAGTCCCTTAGGATGGAAGACTTGGATTTTTAGGATTCAAAGTTGCAGCTTCCCCAAGCTCTGAGCCCAGGCATTATTGCCCTTGCCAAAAGTGTTCCTTGGACAAGAAACCATGTTCCTTCCCCATACACAGGCCTCTGGGAAAGCCTTATATCCTCCTGGTTCCCAGCACCATAACTACGAATGAAATCATGCCAAGTGTGGAAAAATGGGTGTCACCAGGGACCTCACATTAAATGACAAAGCCAGGGTCAAAAGACAAGTCCTGATGTCTTATCTGTAGTGTTGAGCTTTCTTACCATGGTGGCAGAACACCTGAAATATAAAACTTAAAAAGAGGAAAATGAAAAAAAAAAAGGAAAATGGAGGCCACCTGCTGATGACCAGATTTTTAACAGTGATCCTGGTTTGAGGCAGGCATTTCAATTTGGATGTTAGTCATAACACTCAGGTAATAGGACAAAGGCTTGCTAGTGAAGGGGAAACCATGAAGATTAGAGAAGTGTAAGAAGTAGGGAATAAGAGAGTAACAGACACAAAACTGATGGATGCATATTTATGCACATCTGCAAATATCACAATAAAACCCCATACTTCATATTTTTAATACATGCTCATAAAGTAGAATCTAAAAATGATACAAATGTCTATATGTGTAGGGGGTGCAAGTTGGTGGGAAATACTGACTAGTTAACTCAATGAGACATGTGTGTTAGGCTAAAAATATCAGTAGACATATGCAACACAAAGAAGAGTTGGGTGAAGTGAAACAATGCTGTAAAATAAAGAAGTATTTCGGGGATACAGTAACATCTAAGTAATGTCCTCAAATACGTGAAGGAATGAGATCCGGGATGCAATGTGTGAAGACCATGCCAGGCAACAGGAGCAGCTGTGTGCTGAGTCTAAGGAGGCCAGAGTACTTGGTAAGATGTGAGGTCACAGAACACACTGTGATCCATAAAATAGGGCCTTGTATGTATTATATGAACTCTGGCTGTTTACCAGCAGGGGCATGGAGCAGTTCACAGCCAGAGGTGTTACAAACCAAAACAGGGTTTTCACAGTCTGAACTTAGTATTAACTGTTATAGATGTGAAGACCTACTTCGCAGGATAGATTCTGTTTGTTTTAAAATATTTTATTTTAGTATCAATACATGCAAAAATAATATGTTTAGATCACTCACCCTCATCCCCTTCCTTCTAATTTATCCCAAGTGCCTCCTAACTTTTCCCTCTTAACTTCATACGTTCTCTTTGCTGTCTGAATGCACCTGAGTGTGGGACGGTCTGCTGGAACATAGGTATACTCTCTTATCCCAATTCCTGGAAGAAAACTGACTTTCCCTCCATCAGCAATCATCAATTGTCCCCTCAGATAGGGTGGGGCCTTATGAGACCCTTCCTACCCATGCTGAGATTATCTGGCTTGGTCTTGTGTGAGTCCCATGAATGTAACACTAGCCACCATGAGTTCTTGTGTCTAACTGCACTATCATTTCTATAAATACTGTTTTGCTACACATGTCTACTCCTTCTGGCTCTTACAATCCTTCCACCCACTCTTTCATGAAGATCCCTGAGCTTTGCAAGGAAGGAGTGTGATGCAGATGTCCCATTTACAGCTAGGCACTCACAGTCTGTTTCTCTGCATGCTGACTGGCTGTGTTTCTGCCTTGGCTATCATTTAATGCAGACACTCTTATCTGATGAGTGTTGAGAGATGCACTAATCCGTGGGTACAAAGATAAGAACTTAGGGGGCAGTTTATTATTATGTTCATTTAGTAGAATAATAGTTCTGAAGTTTCTAATAGGGCCTATGGTCTAGCCATCCACAGGGTTTTGCCCCAGTTAATGGAACCAAGCATGAGTTCCATCTTGTGGAGAGGGCTTGAAATCCAATCAGGATGTTGTTGGTTTGGTTTTTGAGTCAGGGTCTCACACAGCCCAGGTTAGCTTGTTTTGTGTCTGAGTTTGGACTTGAACTCCTGGTCTTTATGCTTCTCCCCTCCACTTGCCATCACATCGGACTGCCAGCGGAGTCTTGTTCTACTTGTCTTCACACATTCTTTCTGAAAATCACCACACAGCTTCTCTGAGCTTACACACTTTGACCAAATCTTTGTCTCTGTGGGCATACAGATTTATAAGTCAAGCAGACAAGCAGGTACAGCTGTGAGAAATGCCAGGGAGGGCAGGAAGAGAGATGTGAGAGATGAGTATTTGTGGAGCATCTGTTGGGAAAGAAATAAAACTGGAAAACCCCAGCAGAACATGGAACTGACATGAAGCATCTTAACCATGACCTAACATAGGGGGAAGAGACCCAAAGACAGATCCAACACAATATGGCAGGCCATTCTTTATGGGTAGGGCTCAAATTGAGTGCTGGAACTCATGCAGGGTTTCATCAGTCAAAAATGACAGAGCTTGCTGAATTCAGGAGACATTTTGAAGATGTGGGGCTGAAAACACAATTACCTTCAAGAATAAATTTAGCTGATACTAATTTTGTCATGAATTTTTGGCAGTTTTGACACTTTCACTATACAATTAACTAGAAAATTTAAATTAAAATTTAAAAAAGATTAACATGTGGATGTTATAAGATAAATTAGGTAAAAATAATGGCAATTATAAGAAATATGACTTGGATGAGTCACCAAGTTTGAAAAGAAGAAAATTTAAACTCTTCACTTAGGAATTATTATTTTTTGAAGGTAGAACAATTTCAGCACCATTTTCCAAAACATTTACCCTGAGGGAAAAAAGTCACAACTAATAGAATTTTTTTTTACAAATTCAGTACATACATAAAAACAAGAACTTACCTATTACAATAGGTAAGTTTCACAGAACTATCAATATGTTTATAAAACAAAATACAACATAGTTTATTATAAAAATTAAGTAAATTTGCATATATTTGCTTTAGAAAATAATTCAAAGCTACAATATGAATACATGGGGATGTATCATTAGTGCGTTTTGTGGAATTTAGTTTAAATGGAATACATGTCACTGCATTTAAAGAAATTTACAGTAGAAACTTTACTTAACAGTGAGTATTTAACCCAGTAATGTAGTCACTGTCAACTTAATTATATTAGGAAATGGCTAGACAACCATCATAGTGCACATTGGTGAGTATCTCCTAGTCTATGCAACTTCATCATAATTAGTGATTGATTTCACTGATGGACTCATTCATAATATGAATCAGCATTAGACACAGTAAGAAGCTGGCAGTGGCACTCGGAGGGAGAAAGTAAGTTATGGAGGAGATGGCTTGGGATCTGTAACTTGTCCTGGCCACTTGCCCTGTTACTCTTTCTGCTTCCTGTCTGCCATGAACAGGCTCCACATGGCTCTACCACCATGATGTTGGATCTTACCCAGAATCAACAGAGCTAAGAAGCATTGTAAAATCTTAGGGACTAGGCACAAAAATAAATAATACTTCTCCTTCTAAGTCATTTCTGTCAGTTACTTTGGCATACAAAGATCAATAATGGGCCATTTTGGAAAAGGTCTCAAATGTTTAAAGAAATAAATCCACAACCGTCACACTGGAAGTATTATGCGTAAATATAAGCACATGTCTCCCTTTGAAGGAGTCAACTCTCCTGGATTGTGCCTTCTGTTAGCTCCCAGAAAGCTAGCAGACATCCCTTCATCCTCTGGGTGCCTGTGTTTAAAGATCAACAGGAAGATGTCCTATTATTGACAACGGAGGTACACTTAAACAAAACTTTAAACAAAAGAAGACTGCTTTTAAGGGAACTCATTGGGTCAACTCTAATAGATACATAAACACCAGAAATAAAAAAAAAATGAATGTGCAGAGTTAAGAGGTAAGCCTGACATGCTAGAGCTGGGAGAACAGCATGGAACACTGAGCTAGGAGACAGCTAGAGCCAGAGGCTGGGAGGCTCAGAGAGAACCAGTGCCATCCACCGTGATGATTGCTGCCCTTGGGAACTCAGAGCAGCTGAGACTTCCTGTACTAGATCAATCCACTCAACACTCCAATGGGGGTCAGGGATGGGGGAAGTTTGTGAGTTCCCATTGCTAACTGAGGAGCTATGAACAGTTGGTTTGTGTGGTAGGGAGACATTTTTAAGGGTGTGGCTTCTGGTAGGTTGGCCATATTTCAAAATGGCCCCACATCTAGGACTCTATGAACCACACAGATTGGACTCAGTGGCTTATAAAAATAATTATAAATAAAGACAAAAAGACATGAAATTGGGAAGGGTAGGAAGGTGGGAATACAGTTAGAAAGAGTTAGGAGAGGGAGTTTAGGAAGTGAGTGTAGACAAAACATATTGTATTCACATATGAAATTCAATAAATTAATACCAATATTTATTTTAAAAGATAAACCAGAAACATCTCAAAAAAGACAGCAACAAAATAAATAAAAGTTATTTTTCAAAAAATTAGAAAATGTCCAACATCTGCATGAGAAAATGTTGTTCAAAGAATATTGGTAAATGGATCAGCAATCGACACCAAGACAGTTCATACTGAATCTGGTATCACTTGTGAGCTGCCGTTAACTGTGCCATGAGTCTGTGGCCTCCCCTCCACCCCTGCGCCAACCCCCTGTTGGGCCTGAATAAGAGGTTCTTCAATACCATGGACAGCTCAAAAGAGCATCTAGAGTGGTCTCCTTGCCTTGGACTCCTCAGCCTGTTTGACTGGCATTTCTTCCACACATTAGGCCTGAGATGTATTTTATCTAGAATGAGGCACCTGTGAAACGTCCAAGACTCTACTCTACTAACCATTGTGAAGCGGCTCCAAAAGACTCCCTGATGAGCTGAACTCATCGGGACCCTGCTCTGGTGTGTTCGCCTTCCCAAGATCTGCTGTGGTCATTTACCTCTTCCTTGCAGTGCTAAACTTGTTTCCCATAGCTGAACAACACATTCATGAGGTATAGTTACAGTGGACACAGAACTACAGAGAAAAGCAAAGACTAGTATTCGGACTCCTGGCTGTTCCTGGAAGTCAACTGAGTCAGCAAAGACACAAGTCCTCTGAAGCACCAGTTACATTCTGATTCTTAATCTGGTTAGTGAGTTTGCATTGATTCTTGAAACAGAAATTACAAACTTACAATTTGTAAGAATCGTCAAACAACAAAACAATTTTGTGGGGTACTTACTCTTTTCTTTTAGACCATCAAAAAATCAACAGGGTTATAAAATGTGTCACTGTCTTGTGTTGTAGAATCTTTGACTATAGGAAATAATTCTAAGCAGAGGCTAATAATTTAAAACTTTATTTGGCTTTTAGATTTACAAAGAAGAACCTATTAAGGATCAAGGAATATAACATGTGCATATGAATATAACACACACACACACACACACACACACACACTTCCATCTAGACACACATACATATAATACACAAATGCACCAAATAAACCCATGTGTACACAATTTCCATTATTTTGTTAGCATGTCTATGTACTTACCAGGCATTTTTTTTATTGTCAGACACTGATTATGTACAGGGTGCAATAGAAAATGATGCTAAGTAATTTTAAGGGAAACAGTTATAGGTATACCAAACACACTTAGGAGTTATAAATTGTCTAAACAATACATGACTTACTACTTAAAATTTAGTTTTTATTATTTATTTGGGCTTTTTCTTTTTCATTCTAACAGGGCTACACATTTTTTCCATCATCTTTGAGAGTTATTTAGCTGGGTTCAGCTCCTCAGAGGAACCAATACTGTCAAAGTCTGGTTAGTAGATACAAACTTAATTGCTCTGACCTCTCCTTAAGCACATAATTACCTAATTAAGAAGAGTAGCAGCTCACTAAGCAGCAAGGAGCTGCAGTCTGTGGTAGATGAAGGACTGCTGGGCTTCTATAGTGAATTGACTTGAAGGCTATCACACCTGCTTTTAAAAAACGACTGGAGATTCTAGTGTCCAAAAGAAACACAGTTATTTTTTATAACATTGAAATCATGAAATATTTGTCAAAAAATCTTGTATACTTGATTGTGTCTGGGAAGATATTTAACCTTAGGGTAGATGCTTCTCCTTGCCGACAAGTTTTTTTGTTTTGTTTTGTTTTGTCAAAGCTGGAGAGAAGACGAAATTGGGAAGAAATACTCCTGAAAAGGGGACAAAGAAAGCACATTGAATGTAGACATTAAGATAATCTCAAATCAGATAAAACACAATAGGCCCCCAAGAAGACACAATTCTTTACTTGTATTATCTACAAAGAAACATGAAAATTATATTCAAGTACCATGTCAGCAATGAATATTAATAACTAGGTTTGTTGAGAGGTGAACATTGAGACCAGGGGTTTCATCAAGAAGAGTAACTAACTTAGATACTTTTTAAAGGCAGGAAATTGGAATTCTGTGTTACTGTTGAGGGTGAATTATCAAGTAAAGCCACCAGACATTCTCAATCAGGGGAGAAGAGAAAGACAGGATAGAGGCCAATCATCTCAACTGTGGGCCACCCGTTTAGAGAACAACACCTGGAAATTCCTGGCAGATGCTCATTTCGTCACAGCCCATGTTTTTCTCTGCTTTCCAAAATTCATATAACTGGCATTTAAATGGAACCCTGTTGGCAGAGAAAGATGGTAAATATTTAAGATGTAAATGCACAATGATAAGCTAAAATTGACACAAAGATAGATTAAATAATACCTAGCTTTAGACTGGTGGTCCGCGAGTTTCCAAGTACAGCAGATTCTTCAGTGGGGAGTGGGTTTCATGCAGCAGAAGCTATAATAATATCCAAATTTAGGACTTTTCCCACTTGAAATTCAGGGTAATATTTGCTGTCAGTTCATAACAGGCATATTTTAAACAATCCTTTATTCTCACTTGTAAACTTCAAGCGCTAACCCATCCCAGAACTTTCCTCCAATATAACAAGACAGAACTAGCCTCTTTAATGAAAAAGTTACAGCTATAAATAGTAAAATCCAATTTCTATTTTCTGTCCTCATCTAGAATTCCTATTCACCAAACAACTCTCACAGTCTTGGCCAAATGAAATTATCCTTAGTTGCACTTTTATGCCTCAAAGGAGTCAGTCTCCTTAAGATAACACAAATTATAGCCTTGATGCTTGTAAATTTTCTGTCTCTCTGCCCCCTTGGTGTGTGCTAAACAGTAAGAAATTCATATAAAAATCACCAATATTGCCTCTGCCCCAAACTGCTTGAGTTGAAGTTCACATGCTACCATTTGCCAGCAAACAGTCTTGCCACATGTGCAGAGATGCATATGTGTGCACATACATGACATGCATACACACAAATGTACATGCACATATGAACACATACATGAATGTGTGTGCACATGTGTGTACATGCACACACATATGTGCACACTCATCCATGTGTGTATTCCCGTGTACTTGCCTGAATACTCACACACACACATACACACACAGACAACAATAAGAGTATGATGATCTCTATCATCTAATCTATTTAAAATAATGCATTGTCAACAGTCAAAGATAAAGAATAAAATTAAAGCAAATCAAAGAACAGATGATGGTGGTGGTGGTGATGACAAGGAAAAGAAGAACGAGAAAGAGGAGGAGAAGGACAAGGAAAGAAGGAGAAGACAATGACAAGAGACAGAATGCTGTGTAGCTCAGCCTGGCTTGCAACTCGCTACGATGACCTTGGCTTTCTGATCCTCCTGCCTCTACCTGCCAAGTGCTTAGATTATAGGCATGTGCCCAGTGTGTGTGCTATGGTACTGGCGTTCAAGCCCAGGGCTTCACGCATGGTTGGCAAGCACTCTATCCATTGAACTAAATTCTCAGCTAATTTTTGAAGAACAATAATAATCTCATATTTTTTATTAAAAATGAATATAACCAGCTATGATAATGTGTTTTGAACATGGCAAGAGAAACCACTTAGAGCCTGGGGTTGAAGCTGCTCTTACTGGGCCAATGCTGCTACCACTCAGTGCAGTACTGGTGGCTATGTACAGTCTTGGTATTTTGATGTAAAGAAAATGCTTCAGTTTTTCCCTTCCCCTACCAACTGCATCTAGGTTTGCTGTGAAATTTATTACTGAGTGCGACAGCACAGAGTGGCACCAAAGGCAGACAGCTGCATTTGTTCTTGCTTCTCAGTGACCTGAAGCCTTCAGAGACAAAAATACAAACGAACCTCTTGAGGTTGTAAGAACAATTTTTCCAGTGATACAAATTCATGCGGGACAATCCTGAATCGAATATTCTCAGTGTTTGATGGACATGGGAAGAAGTGGGATTGTCAGCCCCATTTGGAAAGAAACAAGTCTTCCATAATGGATTTTGGCAAGTTGAAAACAATTTCTAAAAACCGTGGTGATTGAGTCCAGTCTTCCCAACGAATGCTCCCAGAGCTAAAAGGACATTCATGTGTTATCGAGTCCTAATTAGCCTCCGAGAGTTTTAGAAAAAAACAGGAGAATGCATGTTAAATGCACTAAAAACCCCGCAGAAATGGCCCCCTTACCTCACTTCCTTCAAGCATAAATGTTATAAGATTTTTGTGACAGACTCCGCTTTTACACTTGACTTCTGCCCTTCAGAGTCTGTTAATGGGCGAAGTTATTAAAATTTGACTGTAGTAAAGCAGCCTAATAAACTGGTCCCACCCCAAATAGACAAGAGCAAATGTCTAGGTTCCTAATTGAAATTTTGGCAGGTTCCCGATAGACTGTGACCAAATGGAGAGTCTGTTAGAATAATTAATTTCATATTAAAATGAGATGTGTATCTTTTAATACAACACATTATTAAAAGGACAACTGGTTGAGCTCCTCTTGGGCACCTCCTGTAATGAGCCTCGGCAGGGAGCCCTAAGGCAATCTTCCTGGCTGACCTTGTCCTTTTGAGCAACAAACTGTTCTTTTTCCAACACATCTTCATCTGTACTGATCGTGGTTTGATTATTTATTTAGAGTCCAATAGATTCTTACTCAATAAACCTGAGAATTCACAAGCACAAAACAATGTAATGAAAACTATGCAGTACAACAATTTAAGCTTATCTAGCTTACAAATAAATGAGATTCAGACTATGGTTATTTTATTTGGTTTTGGCAATTTCTGGGCATAACCCCTTAATCTACTCTTCTAACTGCTACCTCCCTAGCCGTGTACCCTAGATACTTGCTGTTTCTCCTAGCCATGTGCTGGGAGTTCCTCTCCCCTCTACGTCTCTGTCTCTGTGTCTTTGTCTCTCTTCTTCTCTCTCTCTCTCTCTCTCTCTCTCTCTCTCTCTCTCCTCTCTCTCATCCTCCTTTTCCTAGTCTCTCCTCCTCCAACCAGGTCACTCCAAACCCACCTACCTCTAATCCTCTAATCCCTCCAGTAACCGGCTTTAGACAATTTTATTTAACCAATAGCTTTAAATCAAGGAGCAAGGTTTACACAATAAAAGCTTGTAAGCATGAGAAGTCCCAACTCAGGTAAAAAATTTAGCATCACTATACATAACAGTAGACCAAATCTCAACGATGTAACAATGGCTCAAAAGCAAAAACCACAAGCAATGCCACCAGACCACCACCACCCTGGCACCCTACCCTCACCACCCACCAAAACAGCTGAGAGCCCAACCTGTTGTCACATTCCATGATTCCTTCTTTATCTATTTTGTTTTTTGTAGCATGACCCCAGCCAGTTGTGAGGCTGAGGTGAGTTTGTTTTTCCTAGTCTGTTTTATACCATTTTAATTACATGCAAGGGAACGAGCAAGACAATGAACAAAGTTCTGTGATCACTGTTTCTAAGAGCTTATGAGGATGACCAAGATACCTAAGGATGTAAACGCTCTGGTTTTATTTCTCTGCCTCCTTTAAGCTCCTACAGAAACATTTCCTGTGAGCGCAGCATTCTACAGTGCAGACTGCTGTCTTTTGGGTTTGGTGAGCCTCTCATCCATTCGTTCTGGCCTTGCAGTCTTGCCTTGTGTCTAGGGAGGGTGAGCACTTCTTTGTCATTCTGTGGCATTCACAGCACTTTCTTATTCAGTGACATATTGATTCTCTGTAGCAGAGCATGGCCATCAAGTGACAAGGTCTCAAGTCCTAAGAACAACCCAGGATTTCCCCCTGCACATTCTCAAACACTGAAGCAGGTGAATTCTCTCTCATGAGCTAAGCTGAAACAATTTTTGGTATGAAACAGTTATGTAATTTCCATTTTGTCTACTAACACCCCACTTTCTGTAGATGAGAATAAGATTTTTGAGCAAATTGCTTATTATTCCTTCTGAAAAAAAAAATCAATATCCTATTTAACCTGCAAACAGAACAAATTAGGGCATGCCATTACAAGTGTTTTTAGGTCCCAAGAAGAACATGAGGCAATGATGTCTGTCTTATTCCAAGCACACTAGTCTTTCTTAAGAGGAAAGGGCAGCACAGAGCACCCCATTGGACGAGATGTTTCTTGTGTAGGTGATTATCTGCCCTCTTAGTGTTCATCTGTTTATCTATTCATTTCTTTTCTCTGTGTGACTGTTTTTTTTTTACATGTATGGATGTGCACGAAGCACGTGCCATCAGTTTCCTCAGAGACCATAAGAGGTCATCAGATTCCAAAGAACTGGAGTTACAGATGATCATGAACTGTTATGTGGCTGCTTGGGAACTGAATTTAAGTCCTTTGCCGAGACTATCGAGTGCTTTTAGCTGCTGAGACCTACAGCCCCTTTGCTTTCTGTTTTGGAGAGACACAGGTCTCCCTCCACCTGTGATGGTTGGGAAGAGAATGGCCATGAGCTGGTACATTTGAATGCTTAAACAGAAGTCAGTAGAACTATTTGGGAAGGGATATGGAGTGCGTCCTTATTGGAGTAAGTGTGTCCTAGGAGGAGGGTGTCTGTGTTGAAGGATGTGTGCCCTGGCTGGAAAAGATGTCTCCTTGTTAGAGGGAGGGTACTCTTGTTGGAAGGGTATGTCACTGGGAGATTAAGGTTTCACAAGCCAAGATCAGACCAGTTCCACTCTCTGCCTCTCTTTGCTGCCTGTGGGTCAGGATATAAATTCTCAGCTACTCCTCCCGTGCAGTTCCTGTCTGCTTCCCACCATGTGGATCATGGACTAACCATCTAAGACTGTAAGCAAGGCCCCAATCAAATGCTTTCTTATATAGGAGTTGCCTTGGTCACGGTATCGCTTTACATCAATCAAACGGTAATTAAGACACCACTCTTTTAGGATGCTCATGAATGTTTAACTATTTGCCTTTGTAAACTATCTCAATACCCAAGGAAAATGTTGCCTGGCTATTCTGAGGAATACTCAGATAAGTCAGAAAGTGGAACTGATGAAGATCCCTGCATCTAAAACGCAGGAAGGCAGACTTCTGATGGAAAGAGACATTCTCATCTGCAGAAAGCATCTTGTTTCTTGGCTAATACATCAGTAAGACTTCTGCATGGCTCTGGAAGAAGATGACAATTACCACCATTATGTATTTCTTTCTTTTGAGGTCTGGAACACTGCATTTCAGATCCTCTGGGAAACATTTCTAGGTCACCAGCAGAGAAGGACCTCCAAGGTGGGGCTCTGGGCTTAGTCTTGACACAGCTTTGTGCCTAGCTCAACTCTACCCACAATCCACCCTACCCTATCAGGCTGTTAGTCTCCATTGTCAAGAAAGTCAATCAGTAACTGTTCGTGTTTTACTTCTTCTCCTCTCCCCTCTTCCTACTTCTCTTCCTCTTTGTCCTCTTCCTCATCCTCCTCCTTTGCCTCCTCCTCTTCCTCTTCTGTATCTTCCTCCTCCTATTCTTCCTCCTCCTCCTCTTCTTTATTCTTCTAATTTTCCCAGCAGAGATTACATTTTAAAAACTCTAACCTATAAAATAGAGTTGACTTAAAATAAGCTGTGTATGTTTAAAGTCTATTGCTTGATGCTATTACCCACAGCATAACAGATACACTCATCCCTACAGGAAGTTCCTGATGGTGTTCCCTTACCCTCACCCAATTCCATCACTCTCCTTTCCAAATGTACAGAACAATCATAATGATCATTTTTACATGCTGGTCTGAGTTTAGTTGATTTGCCTCCTCATTATGAATCATACTTTTCTGATTCATTGCATACCTGATAGATTATGGGACGCCTGCTTCTTTCCTGGGCACTAGTCATTATGTATATCTCCAAACATTACCGAGCTGTGGTCTAGAGAGCACTTAAGGTACCTGTCATTGTTTGAAGCAGGGCTTGATCTAATTTTAATTATTCCCCACTTCTGAAGCAGGAAAGGTCCTCTGTGTACTTGACCCAATGCCTCATAGATAATTAGGTTTCTCCATTTGTCTGGAAGGATTATGTATTACTGTGTCCAATGTAAATAATAAATGCTGTTCTCTTTAATCTACTGGATTGTTCTTTCCTTGAACAAAAGAATGTTCTCACAAACCTGTGTTGTTCGTGACTCCACTTAAAGTTTGAAGATCAGCTTTGGTGTTTTTCGTGGGTCTTAGTATGGTTCCTTTGTCCAAGTCCCCCTGGTCTTGTGTTCCGCTGCTCCATTTTAGCTCAGGAAGACCATCAAACTGTGTCTAGAACCTTCCTCCTTATTCCATGACCTGGAGAGTGCCCAAAAAGGAGGCAGACACTGTCAGGAGCTCAGTGTCTCCTCTGTGTGGCCTCACTGTCCTTTCTCCAAAGATGCCAAAGCCTTGTTTATCACTGTGCTATGATCCCACTGTAGGATTGATTATACCTACAGCCCAGATTTTAAGACTGGAGGATCTGATTTTTCAATAAATAGTAAACATATTTTTGAGTTTTCCTTTTATTTTTCTTTTGAGATTATGCTTCACGTCTTTTGCAGTGATTTTGAATCTTGGGGCTGGAGTATGAAAATGTAGATGGACACATGTAATCTGAGTATCTGCTCTAAGTGAGGAAGTTTCCTTGCAGAACCAATGTGGGGACAGGTTTCAGAACATCGTAACTGATATAGGTTCACTGGCCAAGAGAACTTGGGTTAATAGATGCAACAAAATCTTGAAGACAAGAAGCCCACAGCTGACAGTGGGAATGTAAATCAAGGGAAGGATTTCCCAAGTGAAAGAGGCAAAAATAATAGGAAATTGAAATTTGTGCAGCAGAGGGTTGTAGAGCAATCTTCTGAGACAACATAAATGTTGAAAGGGTTTCTTTCAGTCAGGAAGAGTAAGGCCAGGGAGAGAATGAGACTCCATCTTGGACAATCCTCTTTGAATTGTCTCCAAAGGTCAGTGACTGGTTGCCAACAGTAGATGTGTATGTCTTGATCCAGAGAAATCTCAGATTAGATTTGAGTCATCACACAAGTAAAAGGCATAGCCACAGGAATGTGTCAAGCTTCAAGCAACAGTTTGTTTTGTGATGAAAAGGAGGAAGCATTGTTAAAAGTCCCGCATGATTTAGAAGGGAGAAATTCTAGAGAAAGAAACAAAGCGAGGGTGTGTAAGTGTGTCACATAAGAATTCACACAAATTAGTTTGAACTGCAGTTTTTATAGTCTAAGTAGCGGAACGAAATGTCATAAATAATGGTAACTTAAAAGGGGGTTATTTAGCCTAGCAGACTGCAGATAAGGATTAATCAAGCTGAGTCCAATCCCAAGAGACTTGTACATTTGGGAACAATATGAGGCAGGGGTAGAGAATGACTCCTGGGTAAAAAATAAGAGAGAAGTAGAAAACATACATGATTCATAATAACAGAAAGTTAACTGCCTAATGAAAACATGGTTTTGGATGGTTGCGGATTTGGCTTTAAGAGAAGATATTGCATATATTTTGTTTTGGTTCTGCTGCTCTTCTCCTGGCTCAACACTCATTTAACCGTCATAGGGATCATTTCCTGACCTCCTGACCAGTGTCCCCAAGTCCCCCTAACATAATGGAAGGATGCTTTTAATCGTGGTCATAGAGAGCATACCCCTCTGCTCTCCAGCCTACGCTAGAGTCCACATAGCACTAGGGATGGGGCCAACATAGAATTGCCTTGGAAACCTCTGTGTATATTGGCCTCAGTGGTTCCCCACCCCATCCCCTGCCCTTGAACATATGTTCTCATCAAAGAACAATAGCTTAGACATATAAGTCAGGTCACCTGTGACTTTAAGTTTGTGTTATATTATTTTACCTAGCACTTAAAGTGAAGAGAACAGAAACAATATACAATTGCAAAACTGTATTTTTTAGTTTTAAACTTAATTGTAATTTTAATTTTCTTGAAATTCATATCAACAACACCATAGGGTCTACCTCCTGCACCAGTCTAAGCCTGGCTAGAAAATCCCTGTCGTCCAAGTGAAGAGAAATCACATTTCTCTTTTGCAGCACTATATTTCTTGTCTGTGAAAAGATTGACTATGAAAGATAAACAATGGCAGGTTGGATTGTTCCCAATGTCTTTTCATTTGGGAAATTCTGATAACTCATTTAGGATTATACAAGACAGTATCTCAAAATACCAGTGTTTCTAATGATGATCCCACTCTCCTTCACTTACAGCTCTTAGCAGAATTAGCTAGCTACATGTACTTACTGCTGTGTTTATAAAAGATAGAGAAAGGGGAATTATGTTCTATGGGGGTCTCGAGAAAGGGGGTGCCTCAGCAGGCCCATGCTGAGACATCCCTAACCCCTAAGGGACCAGCAACACAAAGGTATATTGGAATAGAGTTTATTCAGGACATGGGGAAGGGAGTTAAGAGGGGAGAGAAAGGGAGAGAGAGAGAGAGAGAGAGAGAGAGAGAGAGAGAGAGAGAGAGAGAGAGAAAAGAGAGTAGAGAAGAGTAGAGAAGGAGAAAAGTAGAGGAGAGTAGAGGCTGGCCATGAGCACATGGAGAGAAAGGAAAAGGTGAATGGGGTAAGAAGGGACAAAGGGGGCAAGAGATAGCAAGAACAAGAGAGAACAAGATGGTATACTTAACTGACCCCAAAAGTTCCACCAGAGAACTACTAAGCCTGGTAAACACCTTCAGCAAAGTGGCTAGGTGTAAAATTAACTCAAACAAATCAGTAGCCTTCCTCTACTCAAAGGATAAACAGGCTGAGAAAGAAATTTGTCACAATAGTCACAAATTACATAAAATACCTTGGTGTGACTTTAACCAAGCAAGTTAAAGATACATATTACAAGAACTTCAAGTCTTTGAAGAAAGAAATTGAAGATCTCAGAAGATGGAAGGACCTCCCATGCTCATGGATTGGCAGGATTATTGTGGTAAAAATGGCTATTTTGCCAAAAGCAATCTACAGATTCAATGCAATCCCCATCAAAACTTCAACTCAATTGTTCATAGAGTTAGAAAGAGCAATTTGAACAATTTGCAAATTCATCTGGAATAACAAAAAACCCAGGATAGCTAAAACTATCCTCAACAATAAAAGGACTTCAGGGGAATCACTATCCCTGAACTCAAGCAGTATTACAGAGCAATAGTGATAAAAACTGCATGGTATTGGTACAGAGACAGACAGATAGACCAATGGAACAGAATTGAAGACCCAGAAATGAACCCACACACCTATGGTCACTTGATTTTTGACAAAGGAGCCAAATCCATCCAATGGAAAAAGATAGCATTTTCAGCAAATGGTGCTGGTTCAACTGGAGGTCAACATGTAGAAGAATGCAGATCGATCCATGCTTATTACCCTGTACAAAGCTTAAGTCCAAGTGGATCAAGGACCTCCACATCAAACCAGACACACTCAAACTAATAGAAGAAAAAATAGGGAAGCATCTGGAACACATGGGCACTGGAAAAAATTTCCTGAACAAAACACCAATGGCTTATGCTCTAAGATCAAGAATCGACAAATGGGATCTCATAAAACTGCAAAGCTTCTGTAAGGCAAAGGACACTGTGGTTAGGACAAAACGGCAACCAACAGATTGGGAAAAGATCTTTACCAATCCTACAACAGATAGAGGCCTTATATCCAAAATATACAAAGAACTCAAAAAGTTAGACAGCAGGGAGACAAATAACCCTATTAAAAAATGGGGTTCAGAGCTAAACAAAGAATTCACAGCTGAGGAATGCCGAATGGCTGAGAAACACCTAAAGAAATGTTCAACATCTTTAGTCATCAGGGAAATGCAAATCAAAACAACCCTGAGATTTCACCTCACACCAGTGAGAATGGCTAAGATCAAAAACTCAGGTGACAGCAAATGCTGGCGAGGATGTGGAGAAAGAGGAACACTCCTCCATTGTTGGTGGGATTGCAGACTGGTACAACCATTCTGGAAATCAGTCTGGAGGTTCCTCAGAAAATTGGACATTGAACTGCCTGAGGATCCAGCTATACCTCTCTTGGGCATATACCCAAAAGATGCCCCAACATATAAAAAAGACACGTGCTCCACTATGTTCATCGCAGCCTTATTTATAATAGCCAGAAGCTGGAAAGAACCCAGATGCCCTTCAACAGAGGAATGGATACAGAAAATGTGGTACATCTACACAATGGAATATTACTCAGCTATAAAAAACAACGACTTTATGAAATTCGTAGGCAAATGGTTGGAACTGGAAAATATCATCCTGAGTGAGCTAACCCAATCACAGAAAGACATACATGGTATGCACTCATTTGATAAGTGGCTATTAGCCCAAATGCCTGAATTACCCTAGATGCCTAGAACAAATGAAACTCAAGACGGATGATCAAAATGTGAATGCTTCACTCCTTCTTTAAAAGGGGAACAAGAATACCCTTGGCAGGGATGAGAGAGGCAAAGATTAAAACAGAGACTGAAGGGACACCCATTCAGAGCCTGCCCCACATGTGGCCCATATATATACAGCCACCCAATTAGATAAGATGGATGAAGCAAAGAAGTGCAGAAGTGTAGATCGCTCCTGAGAGACACAGCCAGAATACAGCAAATACAGAGGCGAATGTCAGCAGCAAACCACTGAACTGAGAATAGGACCCCCGTTGAAGGAATCAGAGAAAGAACTGGAAGAGCTTGAAGGGGCTCAAGAGCCCATATGTACAACAATGCCAAGCAACCAGAGCTTCCAGGGACTAAGCCACTACCTAAAGACTATACATGGACTGACCCTGGACTCTGACCTCATAGGTAGCAATGAATATCCTAGTAAGAGCACCAGTGGAAGAGGAAGCCCTGGGTCCTGCTAAGACTGAACCCCCAGTGAACTAAACAGTTGGGGGGAGGGCGGCAATAGGGGGAGGGTGGGGAGGGGAACACCCATAAGGAAGGGGAGGGGGGAGGGGGATGTTTGCCCGGAAACCGGGAAAGGGAATAACACTCGAAATGTATTTAAGAAATATTCAAGTTAATAATAATAAAAAAAAAACATCTAAATTAAAAAAAAAGAAAATTTATTTGGAATAACAAAAAAACCAGGATAGAGAAAACTATCTTTAACAATAAAAGAACTTCTGGGGGAATCACCATCCCTGACCTCAAGCAGTTTTACAGAGCAATAGTGATAAAAATAAATGTATGGTATTGGTACAGAGACAGGGAGGTAGATCAATGGAATAGAATTAAAGATCTAGAAATAAACCCACACAACCATTGTCACTTGATCTTTGACAAAGTAGATAAAACTATCCAGTGGAAAAAAGAAAGCATTTTCAACAAATGGTACTGGTTCAACTGGAGGTCAGCATGTAGAAGAATGCAGATTGATCCATTCTTATCACCATGTACAAAACTCAAGTCCAAGTGGACCAAGGACCTCCACATCAAACCAGATGCACTCAAACTAATAGAAGAAAAAGTGGGGAAGAGCCTCAAACAAATAAGCACTAGGGAAAATTTCCTGAACAAAACACCAATGGCTCATGCTCTAAGATCAAGAATCAACAAATGGGATCTCATAAAACTGCAAAGCTTCAGTAAGGCAAAGGACACGGTCATTAGGACAAAATGTAAACCAACAAATTGGGGAAAGATCTTTACCAATCCTATATCTGACGAGGGGCCAATATCTAATATATACAAAGAACTCAAGAAGTTAGACTCCAGTGAACCAAATAACCCTATTAAAAATGGGGTACAGCGCTAAACAAAGAATTCTCAGCTGAAGAATATAGAATGACTGAGTTGCACCTAAAGAAATGTTCAACATCCTTAGTCATCAGGGAAATTCAAATCAAAACAACCCTGAGATTCCACCTCACACCAGACAGAATGGCTAAGGTAAAAAACTCAGGTGACAACAGATGCTGGCGAGGATATGAAGAAAGAGGAACACTCCTCCATTGTTGGTGGGATTGCAGACTGGTACAAACACTCTGGGAATTAGTCTGGAGGTTCCTCAGAAAATTGGACATTGAACTACCTGACGACCCAGCTATACCACTCCTGGGCATATACCCAAAAGATGCTCCAACGTATAACAAAGACACATGCTTCATTATGTTCATAGCAGCCTTATTTATAATAGCTAGAAGCTGGAAAGAACCCAGATGCCCTTCAACAGAGGAATGGATACAGAAAATGTGGACTTCATGAAATCCTTGGCAAATGGATGGAACTAGAAAATATCATCCTGAGTGAGGTTACCCAGTAACAAAAAACATGCATGGTATGCACTCACTGATAAGTGTATATTTGCCCAAAAGCTCGAATTATCCAAGACACAATTCACAGACCACATGAAACTCAAGAAGGACGACCAAAGTGCAGATGCTTCAGTCCTTCTTAAAAGGGGAAACAACGATATTCATAGGAAGAGATATGGAGAAAATGTTTGAAGCAGAGACTGAAGGAATAGCCATTCAAAGCCTGTCCCACCTGTAGATCCAGCCCATATATATACAGCCACCAAACCTAGGCAATATTAATGAGGCCAAGAAGTGCATGCTGACAGGAGCCTGATTTAGCTGTCTCCTGAGAGGCTCAGTCAGAGCGTGACAAATACAAAAGTGAATGCTAGCAGCCAATCGTTGAAGTGAGAACAGGGTCCCCATTGGAAACGTTAGAGAAAGGATTGAAGGAGCTAAAGGGGCTCCCAACCCATAAGAACAACAATGCTAACCAACCAGATCTCCCAGGGACTAAACCACTACGCAAAGACTATACATATGGGATAGGGGCTTTATAGAGGGGAAACTGGGAAAGAGAATAACATTTGAAATGTAAATAAAAGATATCCAACAAAAAAAGGCGTGTGTGTGTGTGTGTGTGTGTGTGTGTGTGTGTGTAAGAGAGAGGGGGGGGGAGGGGAGAGGAGAGGAGAGAGAGGAGAGAGGGAGAGGGAGAGGAGAGGGAGAGGGAGAGGGGAGAGGGAGAGGGAGAGGGAGAGGGAGAGGGAGAGGAGAGGAGAGGGAGAGGGAGAGGGAGAGATCATGAAAGTGAGGAGGGGCAAACAGCCCATTATAGTGTCAGGCATACCTGGCTGTTGCCTGGTAACTGTGGGGGTGGAGCTTAGACAAAATGCTCACACTTACATCTAATGATCAGTTACAGTTGTACTTGGTAGGTCAGGGACCTGGGTCTGATCCATGCTTGTCAGGGCTGACATTTATTTATGGCATGGAAGAGACGAGAGTGTAACGGCACATTTGAAAATATCTGCCTGAAAGACAAGAGTTATTGCATTAATTTGCATGTTTCTTTTTAAAATTTAGATGAATGTAAGTATTTATGGAAAGAACAAATGCTGTGAGCTGGCACTAAGATCTGTCTTCTGTGTGGAGCATGGGGTGTTTACCCGTCGTGGTGTCTTTGCGTTGGAATTTTTAAAGAGAGTTGTAGCATGGTGAGTGTTTGTGAAAGCTCTGTTGACTCGGCTTGGCGGTCTATACTCTTCCACATAGACTGGAAAGAGAGAAGCAAGAGGACTGACAGCAAGCCAGAGTTTGGAACTGTGACAGGCCATAAAGGAAGTGGGCTGACAACTATAATTCAGGTTTATACCATATTTGTTTTTGAATTAAAGGCATTTCCATGAAAGTGTAAACCAGATGAAAAACGAGATGAAAAAAAATCTTACCAAATAGAGAAATTCAGTCTCTTCAGTGAAGAAAATAATTGCTACAAGCTCTAAGATATTTGGCAAGAAAACATACAGTGAGAAACATCTGAGCCTGACATTTGTAGCCGAAAACAAAATGAAAAGGCTTAATTTTTAATTCTCTTCCTTCGAAAAGCCTCAATTACATCTTCACAGTTATTGTGCAGATTAAAATATCATACTTTGTGAGGAATAAAATGTTTTGAAAGGAGACGAACATTTTCAGCCTAAGTAGTCAACAGTGCGTAGGAGTCTGGGCTCTGCCAGGTACCAGCTGCCCAGCTAGGTTGGCCATCCATGGTCTCAGTGGCCTCCTGCCCCAAATGTCAGCAGTGACGCTCACAGGGTGAGCCTGTTGCCTCCGTCCCCTGGCATCCTTCCTAAAGTTCATGTGCCAGGAGCTGGCGCATACCTGGACCAATGCCGGTTCTCGTCAAGGCGGATTCCTTGCAAGGACCTAGGAAGTTTATTCTTTCTGTTCTGCTATCCACGCATTTGCTAGCTTATTATACCATAATTAATGTAATTAATAACTAAAATTGTCTGATGGCAGATCAAGCGCTTAGGTTAAAAAACAATGAGAACGAAGGACGGCCTTGCGGTGGGGCACAGAGTATGGTAGCAGGAAAGGCAGCTGCTACGGTGGTGCTCCCATGATGAAAGTTAATTGTTCATTTCTATTTTAGTCTGTGAGTTTTCAGTAAACACAGCCCCCAAAAGTAACAGAGACAGAGAGAGAGGTCGTGCTTAGGATAAATCAGATGCCATAAAAACAAAAAACAGAGGCAAGAGGTCCATTGTGGAAGAGTTCAGCAGAGAAGCATTTGCAGCCCATTTTAGAAGAAGGGAAGGGTATTCGTTGAAGCCAAGCAGTAGTCATTTAAAGCTTTCATTGTCGCCTTGCTGGAACAAGTCCAGTGTTGGGGCGGGGCAGTCTCGGAAGCTGAGGATTTGGTGCTGACTTGAGATAAGTCAAACGACATCTTCCACTGAGTGGGGAAGGGTTGGAAGAAGGTCTCAGGAGCGGCGCTCTCTGCGTTTTCTTCATTGGTTTTAGCTCACCCTTAGGTCACAGGCATTTGCTTCCTAAATGTCATTTGTTGTCACTCCTTGGGATGGTTAATGTTACCTTCATATCAACACAAGTTTCTGGCTGTTGAAAGAATGTGTCAGTCCTCTTAGACATAACAGATTTTGCTGTGGCTATGATTAATACGGGATGACTCACCGGTGTTAGAAGTACACGGTGATTGGCCACTTTTCCCCAGAACAGCCATTCTCACCCTCTCTTCTCCTCCACCAAAGTGCAGTTTCCCATAGACTTGATGGGTGGTTTTACACCAGAAATAGCTACTATTCAAGACGACATGTCAAAAATGGTCATTGTTTTTATTTATTTCAGAGTAGATTAAGTTCATTCTGTAGCTGCTAAAAAAAAATAATAATACGTGTCCTTTTTTGTTTTCCATTCAGCAAATACTGGTTGCATAGTCAGCACATATTGCAAAGCAAAACAAGTCAAGAGGAATGAAAATGCACACTGCGTGAATCCCGGCTTTGCGTGGATTCTGGCTTTGCGTGGATCCTGACATCCGTGAGCACAGTATTTTCAGGGTATTTGTAAGTTTATAGACTGCAGTGATGGGAGAGGCATGTTGTGAAAAGAAAATATTGCGGGGAGATGAGACTGAGACCCCTTTTTTAGTACTATTTACATATTCTTCAGTGTACAGCAAAGTGAGAAATTCAGATATTCAACTCAGCCTGATAGGTCAGCTTTAGGCAAAGAATTGCTTATGATATAGGAAAACACCCAGTTAGAAAAAAATTGTATTCTAGCTAAACTAGTATATCCATGCAAGCACCTGTTCTAAGTTGAGTAGCCTCCTCCGTGACCCCATCATCCTTTGCTTGTCCCCCTTTGTCCCTTTGTCCCCTAGTTTCACTTTTACTTTCATACATTCATCTCTCTCTCTCTCTATATATATATATAGATAGATAGATAGATAGATAGATAGATAGATAGATATGTATATATATGGAGATCCACAGTGAGAGAAAAGAAGCAACACTCTGAGACATGCCTAATTCATTCCACATGATGGAACACGGGCAAGTTGTGATTAGGGTCTACAGTTGCTCAGGTCTGATTCTGTCACTTTCACAAGAATTTTACAGTCAGGATGCCTTGGTTGTCAGCATAGACAAAATGAAAACTACTGAAGGTCGCTGAATTTCAGGAACATGTATCACCTCAAATGTCAGGTCTCATCCCCCCCCCCACATATACCAATATTCAATGCCAATACTTTGGCATGGTCAGCAAGTTAAAATTACCAAATGGAGCTGGATACATAGATCAATGGCAGAGTGCTTGTCAAGTACACACAAGGCCCCGAGTTCAATCCCCAGCATCACCAAAACTAAACAAACAAAAAGTAAATTAATTTCCACAGTAAAATTGCTATTGCGAGAGCAAGAGAAAAATATAGGTACATTTTTATTTGTAAAATTTTTATTAATTGATAATTTCATACATGTACACAGTGACATTTTTATTAAATATACCCCCTTTCCCTCTCCCTCTTTCCATTCTTTTCCTATTTCCCACCACTTATCCCCAACTTCCTCTCTCTCTCTCTCTCTCTCTCTCTCTCTCTCTCTCTCTCTCTCTCTGTGTGTGTGTGTGTGTGTGTGTGTGAGAGAGAGAGAGAGAGAGAGAGAGAGAGAGAGAGAGAGAGAACTGAGTCCAATTAATGTTTTCTCGATGTGCATGGATGTAGGACTATCTACTGGAGTGTAGACACTTTCTAGGGAGCCATATCTCTAAAGAAAACTGATTTTTGCCCCCCGCCCCCAGCAGCCATCAGTCGCCAATAGCTCCTCACCTAGGGGTGGGACTTCAGAAGCCCTTCCTCAACCTACGATGAGACTGTGTCTGGCTTGACCTTATGCAGGTCTTGCACATGCAGTCACAGCTGCTGTGAGCTCATGTGTGCACTGACCCTGTCATATTCAGCACATATTGCTTCTCTGCGGGTGTCCTCAACCTCTAGCACGTATAATCTTTCCACAACATTCTCTCCCATGATGCCTCCTAAGCCTCAGAAGGGGGTGGGAAGCAAGTGTCATATTTAGAGCTGAGAAGTCCACGGTCTCTTATTTTCTGCAGACTTACTAGTGTGGCAATCTGCTGCAAAAGGAAGTTCTCTAATGAGTACTGAGATACGCAGTAACCTATAGATAGAGATAAAAACTTAGCGGCAGTTTGTAGCTGTCTCTATTTAGTAGAACAACTGTATTATGGTTTCCGCTGGGGCCTATGACCTGGCTGGTCAGATGTTTGGTCTAGCTAGTGGTACCAGAGGGCTTTTAGTTCAATTAGAAAGTAGATCTGCTCTCTGAGCTAAGGCTGTCCCACAGCCCTCCAGACCCAAAGTCTGCCTGGAGAGAACTCCTAGGAGCACTCTTACTCCTAAGCCCACAGGTGAGACCCTATTATCGCTCCAATAACTGTCCAAAGAGGGACCCGCCAGGAGTGCACAGGGCAGAGGAACTGCAGAGCAGCCTGGGACAGGACACTTCCGGTCTCTATCTGAGCCCAGAGCCCTCCTGGACCAAAGGTTGCCCAGAGAGAGCTGGTCTCCCAGGAGTGTTCTCACTCCTAAGATCATAGGCTCACAGGCCTACAGGAGGGACAAGCTCCAGACAAAGACAATAAAACCAACTAACATCAGATATAACCAGGTAAAGAGAGGCAAGCATAAGAACCTAAGCAACAGAAACCAAAACCACTTGGCATCATCAGAAACCAGTTCTCCCACCACGACAAGTCCTGGATATCCCCGCACACCGGAAAAGCAAGTTTTGGATTTAAAATCACATCTCATGACAGTGATAGAGGACTTTAAAAAGGACATAAATAACTCCCTTAAAGAAATACAAGAGAACACAGGTAAACCAGTAGAAGCCCTTAAAGAGGAAACATAAAATCCCTTAAAGAGTTACTGGAAAACACAACAAAACAGCTGAAGGAATTGAACCAAATCATCCATCTAAAATGGAAATAGAAACAATAAAGAAATCAGAAAGAAAGACAACCCTGGTGATAGAAAACATAGGAAAGAAATCAGGAGTCTTAGAGCAAACATCACCATCAAAATACAAGAGATAGAAGAAAGAATCTCAGGGGCAGAAGATACCATAGAAAACATTGACAGAATAGTCCAAGAAAATGCAAAATGCAGAAAGCTCCTAACACAAAGAATCTGGGAAATCCAGGACACAATGAGAAGACCAAACCTAAGGACAATAGATATAGAAGAGAGTGAAGATTCCCAACTTTAAGGGCCAGTAAATATCTTCAACAAAATTATAGAAGAAAACTTCCCTAACCTAAAGAAAGAGATGCCCACTAACATACAAGAAGCCTACAGAATTCCAAATAGATTGGACCAGAAAAGAAATTCCTCCCATGACATAATAGTCAAAACGCCAAATGCACAAAACAAAGAAAGAAAAAAATATTAAAAGAAGTAAGGGGGAAAGGTCAAGTAACATATAAAAGCAGTCCTATCAGAATTACATCAGACTTTTAAACAGAGACTATGAAAGCTAGAAGACCCTGGGCAATATCATACAGACCTTAAGAGAACACAGAGCCAGCCCCGGCTACTATAGCCACCAAAACTCTCAAATAACATAGATAGAGAAACCAAGATAGTCAATGACAAAACCAAATTTACACAATGTATTTCCAAAAATCCAGCCCTACAAAGGATAATAGATGGAAAATTCCAACACAAGGAAGGAAACTATACTGTAGAAAAAGCAAGAAATTAATCTTCTTTCAACAAATCCAAATAAGATAGCCACACAAGTATAATACCACCTCTAACAACAAAAATAAGAGGAAACAACAATGACTAATCCTTAAGATCTCTTAACATCAATGGACTCAATTCCCCAATAAAAAGACACAGACTAAGAGACTGGATATGTAAACAGGACTCAGCATTTTGCTGCATATAGGAAACTCACTTCAGTGACAAAGAAAGACACTACTTCAGAACAAAAGGCTGGAAATATTTTTCCAAGCAAATGATTCCAAGAAACAACCTGGAGTAGCCATTCTAATATGAAATAAAATCGACTTTCAATAAAAAGTTATCAAAAAGATAAGAAAGGACACTACATATTCATCAAAGGAAAAATCTACCAAGATGAACTCTCAATTCTGAACATCCAAATGAAAGGGCACCCACATTCATTAAAGAAACTTTACGAAAGCTCAAAGCATACATAGCAGCACACACAATATTAGGGGGAGACTTCAACCCCTCACTCTCATCAATAGACAGATCATGGAAAGAGAAACAAAACAGAGACATAATGAAATTAAGAGAAGTTATGAACTAAATAGATTTAACATATCTATAGAAGATTTCATCCTAAAACAGAAGAATATATCTTCTTCTCAGTTCCTCATGGTACCTTCTCCAAAATTGACCATATAATCAGTCACAAAACAGTCCTCAACATATACAAGATTGAAGTAATCCCTTGCATCCTATCAGATTACCATAGACTAAGGCTGTTCTTCAATAAAAACAAAAACAACAGAAAGCCCACATACACATGGAAGCTGAACAATCCTTTACTCGGTGACAACTTGGTCAAGGAAGAAATAAAGAAAGAAATTAAAGACTTTTTAGAATTCAGTGAAAATGAAGGCACAGCATACCCAAACTTATGGGACACAATGAAAGCAGCGCTAGCACTCACTTGGAGTGCACTCTGGGCGCCTCCAAAAAGAAACTGGAGACAGCACACACTAGCAGCAGATTTAAAGCACAGTTAAAAGCTCTAGAACAAACAAACATACCAAAAAAACAGCAAATACACCCAAAAGGAGTATACTGCAGGAAATAGTCAACTCAGGGCTGAAGTCAACCAAGTAGAAACAAATAGAACTATACAAAGAATCAACAAAACCAGGAGCTGGTTCTTTGAGAAAATAAACAAGATAGATAAAAGAGTTTTGGCACAACATACCAAAACTTATGGGATACAATGAAGGCCGGAATAAGAGAAAAATCCATAGCTCTGAGTGCCTCCAAAAAGAAACATACACTAGCAGCCTGACAGCACTACTGAAATCTCTAGAGCCAGGAGAAGCAAATGCACCCAAGAGGAGTAGACAGCTGGAAATTATCAAATTCAGAACTGAAATCAACCAAGTAGAAACAAAACGAACTATATAAAGAATCAACAATAAGAGGAGCTGGTTCTTTGAGAAAATCAACAAGATAGATAAACCCTTAGCTAGACTAACCAGAGGGCACAGAGACAGTATCCAAATTAACAAAATCAGAAAAGAAAAGGGAGACATAACAACAGAAACTGAGAAAATTCCAAGAATTATCAGATCTTACTACAAAAGCCTATACTCAACAAAATTGGAAAATCTCAATAAAATGGACAATGTTTTTAGACAGATACCAGGTTCCAAAGTTAAATCAGGACCAGAAAAACAATCTAAACAGTCCCATAACTCTAAAGAAATAGAAGTCATTAAAATTCTCCCAACCAAAAAACAAAAACCCAAAAAACCAAAAAAACAGGACCAGATGGATTTAGTGCTGAATTCTATCAGACCTTCAAAAAAGAACCAATACCAATACTCTTCAAACTATTCCACAAAATCAAAACAGAAGCACTACCCAATTCCTTCTATGAAGCCAAAATTATGCTTATACCTAAACCACACAAAGACCCAACAAAGAAAGAGAACTTCAGACCAATTTCCGTCATGAATACTGATACAAAAATACTCAATAAAATTCTTGCAAACTGAATCCAAGAATAAATCAGAATGATCATTCACCATGATCAAGTAGGCTTCATCCCAAGGTGGCAGGGATGATTCAATATATGGAAATCTATCAACGTAATCCACTATATAAACAAACTCAAAGAAAAAAACTGCTGATCATTTCATTAGAAGCTGAGAAAGCATTTGACAAAAATCAACACTCCTTCATGATAAAAGTCCTGGAAAGATCAGGAATTCAAGGCCTATACCTAAACATAGTAAAAGCAATATACAGCAAACCAGTAGCCAACATTAAACTAAATGGAGAGGAACTTGAAGCAATCCCACTAAAATCAGGGACTAGACAAGGCTGCCCACCCTCTCCCTACTTATTCAATATAGTTCTTGAAGTTCTAGCCAGAGCAATCAGACAGCGAAAGGAGGTCAAAGGGATACAAATTGGAAAAGAAGAAGTCAAAATATCACTATTTGCAGATATGATAGTATACTTAAGTGACCCCAAAAGTCCCACCAGAGAACTCCTTCAACTGTTAAAGAACTTCAGCAATGTGGCTGTGTATAAAATTAACTCTAACAAATCAGTAGCCTTCCTCTACTCAAGTGATAAACAGACTGAGAAAGAAATTAGAGCAACAACACCCTTCACAATAGTCACAAATAATATAAAATATCTTGGTGTGATTCTAACTAAGCAAGTGAAAGATCTGTATGACATGAACTTCAAGTCTCTGAAGAAAGAAGTTGAAGATCTCAGAAAATGGAAAGATCTCCCATGCTCATGGATTGGCAGGATTGATAGGTAAAAATGTCCTTCTTGCTGAAAGCAATCTGCAGATTCAATGCAATCCCCATCAAAATTCCAACTCAATTCTACATAGAGTTGGAAAGAGCAATTTGCAAATTCATTTGGAATAACAAAAACCCAGGATAGCAAAAACTAGCCTCAACAATAAAAGAACTGGGGGATTCATCATCCCTAACCTCAGCTGTATTGCAGAGCAATAGGGATCTAAAAAAAAAAAAAAAGACCTGTATGGTATTGGTAGAGAGACAGGCAGGTAGATCAATGGAATAGAACTGAAGACCCAGAAATGAACCCACACACCTATGGACACTTGGTGTTTGACAGAGGAGTTAAAATCATTCTATGGGAAAAAGAAAGCATTTTCAACAAATGGTACCAACTTTGAAGCCGTGTTATTTTCATATAGCCAGTTAATAACTGCACATCATGATGATTCTTGTCCTCAGCTTCTCTGGGTTCCTAGTTCGTTACCTTTTGTAAGACATCACCAGTTGATGAAGTGTTTAAGAATAATCAGGGGGCGTGGCCTTGTTGGAGGGGCATGGTCTTTTTGAAGGGGCGTGGCCTTGTTGGAGGGGCATGGTCTTTTTGAAGGGGCGTGACCTTGTTGGAGGGGCATGGTCTTTTTGAAGGGGCGTGGCCTTGTTGGAGGATGTGACCTTGTTGGAGGGAGCGTGGCCTTGTTGGAGTGGGAGTCTCATTAGGGGATGGGCTTTTTTAAAAGATTTATTTATTTATTTATTTATTTATTTATTATATATAAGTACACTGCAGCTGTCTTCAGATACACCAGAAGAGGACAAATCTCATTACAGATGGTTGTGAGCCACCATGTTGTTGCTGGGATTTGAACTCAGGACCTCTGGAAGAGCAGTCAGTGCTCTTACCCAATGAGCCATGTCTCCAGCCCTGTTTTCCAACTCTTATCTCACAACTGTCTATAGCTCGAGTTCCAGGGTATCTTAGATTTCTGGGCTCCACAGCCTCTCACAATCAGGTACATACCCCCATACCCATATTTTCATACACATAATTAAAAATAATCACACCTTTAAAACAGCAAATCTGCATGTAATAAAGTCCTTGATAATCTATGCGCGGGAACCTCAATACAGATCTCCAGAGTCCAGAGATAACACTGTGTGACTTCACACGTTTGTAATCCCAGTGCTGTCAAGGAAAGGTTAAGACCACTGCTGAGGCTTGCTGGCCACCAGCCTCTGTCCAGGTTCAGCAAGAAACCTTGTTTTAAATGAGTAGAACGGCCTTCAGGCTGATAAAGAAGGACACTCTATGTCTCATCTGTGAGCGCACATTGAAGCATGAACACACAGACCACACTCATACATACCTACACACATACAGATAACGGACACATTTCAATCAACATAAATACCACTTTTAAGTAAAAAGGTAACTTAGTTCTGAAGCCAAACGAGTACAGTCCAGTACTGAATGCCTTTAATCTCAGCACTCGGGATGTTTAAGGTTTCAAAAACCATTTTCCATCTTTCTCTCTCTCTCTCTCTCTCTCTCTCTCTCTCTCTCTCTCTCTCTCTCTCTCTCTCTCCCTCCCTCTCTCTCTGTCACCTGCTTGTCAATCAGAAGTAAGCTCCTTAGCTACTGCTCCAGAGCTGTCTGTCTCCTGGCTGCCATGCTGTCTGCCATGCTGGTCATGACTCTAACACACTGGACCTGTGAGCCCCAGATTAAATGCTTTCTTTTATAAGTTGCCTTGGTCCTGGTGTTTTATTGCAGCAATTGAACAGCAAATAAGGCATGCTTCCTTCCTCATTCTTGTTTTGGTGCTGAACTTGGGTGTAATTGTCCAAGGACTGTGCAATTATTTTTTTAAAACGTCAATAATGCTGTTTCACATTGCTTACTTGGTGGATTTCCCTAGCATTACTTTAGGAATCACATGTCTTGCGTTTCTCCTGTTTTACTTAAAAAGATGCTTATGCACATGGGTATTTGCCAGTATGTGTATCCGTGCCATATGTGTATGGGTGCAGCACCCTCAGAGCTCAGAAGAGGGCGCTAGATCCACTAGAACTGGAGTAACAGAAGTTGTGATCCATGCTGGGAACTGAACCTGTGTCCTCTAGACAAGCAGCAGTCCATAAGGGGTGGGGAAGTGGGGGTGACACAGAACCACTGCTCTGTCTCTTAAGCACCTCCAGTTATTTAAATGCAGTAGCATTAACACATTCTTGAGATTAAAGTTAAAAATCTCAAGTTTCTGGGTAAGAGACATTATATCTCATAATAATTTATCCTCGTTTGCAGTGGACTGTGTGGTGGTTTGAATATGTTTGGCCCAGGGGAAGTGGCACTGTTAGGAAGTGTGTCCGTGTTGAAGTAGGTGTGGCTTTGATGGAGGAAGTGTGTCATTGTAGGGGTCCTATGCCTAAGCTTCACCTAGTGTGGAGGACATTCTCCTCCTGGCTGCCCGCTGAAGAGAGTCTTTTCCTGGTTGCCTTCAGATCAAGATGTAGATCTCTTGTTTCCTCCAGCACCATGTCTGTCTGGATGCTGCCCTGCTTCCTGCCATGATGATAATGGACTGAACCTCTGAACTGCAAGTCAGCCTCAATTAAATGTTATCCTTCATAAGGGTTGCCTTGGTCATGGTGTCTCTTCACAGCAATAAAACCCCAAGACAAACTGGTTTTGCTCTTATTTATAATATTTTTAAATGGTTTCGTCTTCTATTCATATAGGTAATTTCTTCCCTGGGGCACTTCTGTACAGTCTGAGATGTTTTCCAAATATCCTGATGTTTTTCTTTTGTAAGATGTTCAACTTTTTGACCAACTTAAGCTCGCTTCTCAGTTTTGATTATGTAACATTTTATATATTAAGCTCTGGTCTCAGATTCATTTATTAAGTAATGTTTTCCATAAGGAGAGGTAGTTTCAACTAAAGTGAGACCAACAAACATGTGTGGTATGGGAGAAGAGCATAGAAGTGTTCTCGCCCCTCATTTCTCGGATCTCAGCAGTGGTCTACATCCCTAAGACAGACAGTGAACCCCCACGATGAGCTTCTGCTCCTGCCTTCCCTGAGCTTCAGCCCTGAAGTAGTGTCCTCTGTCTTGCCCCTCCCACTGCTACAGACCCCTCCCACTGCCCTACATGGCAGTTCCCTCTTCTGGCTATACCCTGCAGTTTTCAGAGAACCTGGAAAGGTTATTGAAAATTATCTATTTTATTTTTCCAGAATTTTTTAGTCTTTGTGTGGGAGAGGCTTCCTGCCAGCCTGGGCCACTATTTTGCCAGAATTAGGCAGGGGTTTTTTTTTTATGTTATTATTGTTTTAAAGCAGAATTTTTTTTTCTAAGCTTGGGTAGAAGCCATTCCTAATTTCATAATAATTTGCAGCAAGTCTATATCTGCACCCAGGACAGAAACTCTATGTTTAAAAAAAGAAAAGAGTAATAATGTTGTATATTAGCAAAAAAAGAAAAAAAAAAGAATGAGATGTAAGAGGTGATGTAACTTAAAATCCAGTCACCTTTTAAAGCCATTGCAGAAGAAAGGGTTATGTCAGGGAAGCTGGCAATCAGTGCGAATGCCTAAGCTCTTCCAGAGTGGGACTTTCACAGTGGCCTCCAGGGAAGGATGTCATACTTGGGGACTGGGAGGAGAGCGACTTTCACAAACCATTTCAGCAGCTTCTTATAAGCGTGCAGTAAGGAGCCTGCTGATTACATAATGTGTTTGGATGGGTCTAGGGGTCTGAAGCAGTGCAAGTGGCTGGGGCTATCTTCAGTGACTTTGGAGAACCACAGTGAAAACGCAAAGATGAGTTGCTGGTAGCAGGAGTCTGGAGTGTAGCTCTGTCCTTAGCAGCAGCTCCTGGGTATGGAGCAGAGAAGAGCATAGTCCAGGCATCCTGCGGGGTAGATGTAATCTCCACACTAAAGAGCTGAAGAGAAAAATAAGAGTTCAAGGTCATCTTCAGCTAAATAGAGAGTTCAAGAGGAGCCTGGTTTAGCATCTGCTGTTGGGGGCTGGGGGGAGGGGAGGAGATGGAAGGAGGGAAAGAGAGAATGGGGGAGAGAAATAAAAAGCTGGTTAATAGGGAACACTGAATCCTCCCACAAGCAACATATGGTTTGTGTGGACAGCAAAGACACCATAAGAATCTCAAGAGCACATGATATGAAAACACTGGGATCATGGTTCGTTTATCTGCAGTACAAGCGACAGCTCTTCAGTCTGCCCAGAGTCCTAAGATGAAGCAGCAATTAAATAATTAGTCCTAACCTAAGGCCCAAGAGCCAAATGCTGCATGCCAGTCATTTTCATACGGCCTTTGAGGCCGGAACAACTCCAAAGGACCATGGGTAACACACACACACACACACACACAGACACACACACCACACACACACACACACACACACACCACACACACACACACACACACACACACACCACACACACACACACACACACTCCCCCCTCCACACACACACACACACACACACAAACACACACTCCCACCACCACCCCCACACACACACACAAAGAGAGATTGAGGGAGGGAGGGAGGGAGGGGGAGAGAGAGAGAGAGAGAGAGAGAGAGAGAGAGAGAGAGAGAGAGAGAGAGAGAGAGAAAACGAGAACAAAGTATCTGGTCAGTTTTTTGAAAAGAACCTTCTAGAGTCTCCTGCAGGAAATGTATCTAAGAAACGGGCTGCTGTGAAGAAGGTTGTGGGGGAAATGATAGGAATCTCCACAGTTGCCTGAAAACTCACACAGTGGCCCAGCATGGCGGTGGGTTCCTCCTCCTGCGCTCTCATGCTCCTGGCTCTGAAGATGATGGAATGATGGTTCAAGTCCTGTAGCAAATAATCTCACTGAGGTTCTGTGGGTCTCCAGTACAGAGTAAGTTCTTAAAACACAGAGTAAGGGTCATACTAGGAGATACCAAGTGTCAGAATGAAAATCCAGAAGGTTGTATTAGAATCATGAGTATAGATTGTGAGGAACACCGGAAACAGAACACAGGAACACAAGGTTGGGGGTTTGATAGAGCTCTCTGGTCTACGCGTGGTTTCAGGTAGACACCCGTGTAAAAGTTGGCTCTGCTGGTACATAAACCTGCCTGACCCAAAAGACACTCCTTTCTTGTCTGAGTTTGTTCAAGACTCGGTAGGAAACTCGAATCGAGGTTAAACCTAATTCCTCTTGTAATATGGAAGCTCCGAGAGTTTGTGGTCTGATCCACTGTCAACCTGAGGCTCCGAGACATGTCTTGATCTGCCAGAAACTGGTTTGTTAATCAATAAAATGCCAGCCAAAGGGGTGAATGGTGAACGGTGACGAGAAGAGCAGAACCAGAGCGTGGGGAGAAGGAGAAGCTGTGCTGACTCACAGGCAGGGAATGCTTCCCAGGCTAAGAGGGGTGAGAGCCAACCAGCACATTAAACAATCAATATTGCTACTTCTTTGTTTCTAAGCTGTCTTGGAATGGCTAGCCATCTGAGCTTAGCTGTGGTTAGCTGGTTACCTGCATGGAGAACCAAAGACACCACCTTAATTTAATGTTTATCCAAATTAATTCAAATCAGGAATTTTATTGGCTATTAACATCTAAGACTATTTCAAGTTACACCTTTGATTTTGGGGGCGGGGTGGGTAATGTTATTTTTTAAATCTTCAGCCCCCTGAATGTCTAGTCACTCTTCATGTTAGTTTTCAGTCCAAACAATCCAGTTGTCTCTCCAAGTGCATTTCCTTTCTCATGGCCGCTGACAAACACAGTGGACTCTTACCACCGGGCATTTTCCTACACTAATTTACAATTTCCCCTTTAGAGCTTTAATCAGAGCTACCTCATTGCACACCCTCTGAACTGCAGGGACTAGAGTTATGTGTTTTGCAAGTGTAAGCCGTTCATCCATCTGCCCTGCTATTTCTCTCTATTTTTCTGCCTTCAAGTAATTAGTGCTGTATTCCTCATCTTGTACATTAATTAACAGTATATGTTGGTTTGGTCCTTTTTCTTATAATGATGTTGTGATTTACGGTAGCGATTATCTCTGTAGGTCACCATAGCACACTGCCCATGCCACAACAATTACTACAGAGAGTGGAGTCCAACAATTTACCTCAGTGATAGTTAGTGCCATGGTTGCTTTACAGACTGAAGACTTTTCATTAGCTTTTCAGGCCAGCTTTTGTCTTAGTTAGGGTTTTACTGCTGTGAACAGATACCATGACCAAGGCAAGTCTTATAAAGACAACATTTAATTGGGGCTGGCTTACAGGTTTAGAGGCTCAGTCCATTATCATCCAGGCAGGAGCAGAGCATGGCAGCATCCAGGCAGGCACAGTACAGGCAGAGATGAGCCTTCAGCATCTTCATCTGAAGGCTGAAGGTGGAAGACTGACTTCCAGGCAGCTAGGGTGGGTTTCTTAAGCCCAAGCCCACAGTGACACACCCACTCCAAACAAGGCCACACATCCTAACAGTGCCACTCCCTGAGCCAAGGACATACAACACATCACAGTTTTCCTCCAACTGCCAACTCAGGGAAGAATCTAGAAGTTAGTCATCTACCAGTCTCTAATACATATCATTCTTTTACATCTGGCTGCATTGGTAAGAGAGAAAATGTGCCAAGGTTGCTGGGTGGGGAAGGCTTCTATGGAGACCAATCATAGAGGAAACATACAGGAATGTCACACAAGTTCTATTGGTCAGTATGGTCACATGGCCTCCTTTGATAAGAGGGTCTAAATATTTGATTAAGATATGTGTGCAGAAGCAAAAGGAAAACACTGGAATACACACGTGCTCAGTTTGTTGTAACATATGCACAGACAATTACACAGACAGCAGATTGTCAGTGGAGGAGACAGCTTAAAGCTGTGAAAGTCCCGAAATAACACTGGGGATCCATGGTCCGAGGATGGAGGGATGGTAGCATGGTTCTTGATAAACATCTGCAACCTGTGGCTAGCTGACTTCTCTCCTAAGCATACAATTATTTGACATTTTCATTGTCATTGAAACTTTGAAAAATCATTATATACTTTACCTGGTCTCATTTTTGCAAATATTTTAATCAATTTTTGAGCAATATTGGCACACCTGTCAATTAGATAGGAAAAAAATATGTATCATATCTATCTATCTATCTATCTATCTATATATATATATATATATATCAATAGTTATTTTCATAAATCATGGAATTCACAGATTTCAAAAAATGAATACATTCAAAATTATTTGTGCTTAAATATGTAAACACAAATTATATTTGGTTTTAACACAAGAGAAAGAGTTAACATTTATGTAAATGCTATTAGATAAAAGTGTGACTATATGTTAAAAGTACAATTATACAATCTGCTTTATGAAATAAGAATATATTTTAATTTTTAAATGATGATTAATAAACATAGGAGGTTGATGTTTTTCCTTTGAATCACAAACTATTTTGTAACACAGGAAGACTTTCACTTTCAGAAAGATGTTATAATATTTTCCAACCAACTTAACACCCCATAACAACTGTCAGGGCAGTGTGGTTTTCGAGTAGTTCCCTTGGGTTTTGTAGACATGAATCCCCTTGAGATCTTGCTGAAATGTCACTCTGAACCAGCAGGCCGTGAGCAACCGGTCCAACTGGTCACCACGGGGAGTTTGTGCAGCTAATCCAAGAGGTAGCTTCTGAGTAGCCAGGATCCATGACATGTGCGTCAGTTGGTTTTCTCATCACTGTGACAAAATAGCCAAGTTCTTTATGGCCGAGTAGAGCCAGAGGCCACAGACCCACAGCTGGTTTTCGCCTTCATCTGTTATTCTGTCAGGCCCCTCAGCTGATACTCTCCGCAGACACCTCCGTGGCATAACTAGAGATATCACTCACAGGAGAATTCATTCATTCAACTTGTCAGTGGAGATCAACTGTGTGTCATACTGTACAAGACAACCTGCTACTGGTATGATTAGAATTCTGTTGGTGGCCTATAGACGATATAGCCATTGTGATAAACATCTAGTTGGAATGCACTGGAAATTAAATGAAGCTGTTATTAATAACTGTGCATATACAAAGCCCAAATCAGAATGATGTTCTCAAACCTGGGGCATCTGGTCTCTTCTACTTTGAATTATAAAATGTTGTAAATACTCTTCAATTAGGGTCAACCATTCTGAGACACATGAAACTGGAAACCCCACGGATAGCTTACCAGTCAGTGTGCCTGAGAGAATCAACTTGGAACACAAAACAGCATTTCAAGGAGAGTGCTTCAAATTAGGAGAGGGTTACATTTTGTAAAATGCATAGTGGAGGAAAATTACACCACACCGAAATGAGTGTAAATTTCCAGGCTGCAACTAACTAGGCAGCATTGTTCTTTTTAAATACTAAAGTGAATTTGCTTGTTTCAAATGAAAACGACAAAGTCTTGATTAAATCTGTTGGCCTTTTCTATCTGAGATTTAAAAATTGCTTGTAATTTCTCATAGTAAATAATTATGATTAAATAGTCTTGATATCTTCAGATTCAATCACGAATTTATGTGGTTTCCTAATTAATTTTGGAAATCACTCCTTTCAAAGATTTTATTATAGATTTTTTGTTGAAAATCAAATTTTCATATGTTTTAATCATATCATTTCCCTTCCCCCAACTCCTCCCAGATCTTCCCTCCTATCCTCTCTCTCTCTCTCTCTCTCTCTCTCTCTCTCTCTCTCTCTCTCTCTCTCTCTCTCAAAAACTAAAAACAACAACAACGAAAAAAAACCCAATAAGATAAAAAGGGCGAAAACTAAAACTAAATAAAATAAAATAAAATAAATGTCCAGTGGCCTGTAATGATGACTTACCTAAAAGATCTAATGGTAAGATATTGGTAAAATGTTCTGGGAGTAACCAACCACTTTTTATTTTTATTTTTATTTTTATTTTTATTTTTATTTTTATCTTTATATTTTCATTTCAGGCCACTCAACCAGATGAAGCCCATAGCTGACACTACTGATGTGGTTGTTGATCTTTGTGTGACTTAGGTCCATAGCTTGATTAGTTTCCCCACAGGTACTTTTTCTGAAACGTAAGTATTTAAGACACTGACCCAGTGCCCTAGGGCAAAATCATAAACAGCTAGAAAAATAAACTACACTTTAAGAAATGTAAAATGGTAAAAAAAAACATGCAGGGTGAATGAAATTATGTGCATAAAATCCAATGCATGGTTTTTACATGTGCAGAAAATTCATGTGCAGAATATTTTTAAAAACAGATTTCAGCAGCCAACAGAAGCTAATGTGTGTAAACATGATTAAAGTGAAACTGTGAAGGAGTCTTGGTTTTAAATCACAAGACTCCTCCCACCGCATCTGAAAATGTCGAAGTAGAGGAGTTTGTTCCTTCCCGTATGGAGAGGCACATTTAGCCATCATTCCTAACTCTCATACAAATATTCTAAGCAGAGAGGATTAATATTATGGTCTTGATCATAAAAAGTTTTTTTTTTAAATCCTATTCAGTACTGAAAGAGCCTTAAATGTGAGGTCTGATATTTTCTCATAATGACATATGGTTTTAAGAAAAATAACAGAAACTGACATTCCAGAAAAATAAAATGAGTGATTCACTAAATATTATCTCCAGGACATTATGTATTTCATGTGGCAAGTTAGTCACAGATTTGGATCTTCTCTACTAATGTTCCCAAGACGTTTTTGTTTTTCTGTCTTTTTTTTTTAATTCTAATGTATCATTGAAATTGTTTCCACATATGAATAACTCAGAATTTAGACAGCAAATCCAGCCTCACAGAACTGAGGGTTGCTGGGCTGCCCCCACCTAGAGCTGGAAACAAGCTCCCCAGTGCATCCTACACGGTGTCTGCCTTCAGCCTGTGCGATGTTCTCCAGGAACTGGGTGCATCCCCTGTAAACACATCCAGTCACATTTGGATGTGCCTCTATTTTAAAATTCCTTTCCACTTAATTTAACACACATCTCTTTGCACCTGGCCCTGGTGATGGTGGGGACGTACACAGAAGCCAAACACATCCTCTTCGCTTGAGCTCACATTCAGGAAAACATACAAGAGGGCAAACATTGCAGCAACTTGAAACATGCAAAGAAAATGCAGAAATGGGACTCTGGAGAAGGAGATGGGGAAGGAGAAGGAGCTCTGGTTCCCCTTCATTCAGCGAGCATCTCTTTCCCCAGATGGACTGGCTTTGGATCTAGTGATGATCTTAGCAGAGGAAGTGACAGCTGTTTCCTTGTCTTCTGGCCAAACTGAGCCTGCCAATGCCTCTACCTCCTGTCTCTCAAACAAAACTTGAATCTCCTTCATCATCTTCTACAGACACTATGTTCTACTCCCCCCCTTAAAGCTAGTTATCGAAAGGAAGCACATTCAATTCCATGATTAGAAGTATAATATATATGATCCTAATTGTCAACGTTATAGTTTTATAAGTGCAGCTGAAGATATTACTACTTCTTATGATTTTGCTATTATAATAGTAAACTCGGCCACTTCCTCCTTAATTTTTAGTAAAACAGGGCTGATGCGTGATGGAAGAGTCTTGTTTGCTTGATTATAAAGAAATAATGATTTATCTCTATTTTTTCAATCTGTTCAAAGAGTTTGCATTTAAGCCCTGATAGCAAACCCATCAACTCCCTTATCAGATTCAGAGTTGGCCAGCAATGCTTTCAATGGAAGTCAAGAATAGGGTTTAGGAATTCCATAGGACATAGACAGAAGGCTTACCAATAACGTACTTGAACAGAGCCTGCCCCAGTGGGCAGGATGTTTCTGCAGAGATTGTTCAGGCCTTAGAGACTGGGACGCCATCAAAGATACATTGATTGCTGCATATTCCACATTCTTAATCTATCCTGTTTTATATATGGCATTTGCTTGCTTTTGTTTTTAAAAAAATCATACTTGAAAATATCTTACTGATAAATAAAAGAATGTATTTTATCACATACAATATTTTACAGTGTATTTACATCTCATTAATTTAAATTTTTGCCTATTATTTATCTGTGTATGGTGTGCATGTGAGTACATGTGCCAGGGTGCATGCCAGGGAATAGCTTTGTGGCCTCCGTTCTCTCCTTCCACCTGTACCAGAGTTCCAGAGACGAGCCCATACTGCTAGACTTCTGCATCAATTGTACCATGTCATCCTGTGGGCGCCTGTCCTAGCTAACTTTAGCCAATGCATCACCTTGCACACTTACCACTTTGACGACAAGAGCTTAAGTCAGTCAACCTTCCAATGCTTGGCACACGACAATTGGCATAAGGCAGAAATACGTAATTCCATTCATAGCTTTGGAGATTCTGGTAATGATCAGTTGGTTCTCATGCTTTGGGGCATGTCTGGAAGCAATACACCACAGTAGGAACTGGGGTTGGGCAAAGACCACAAGCCTTATGAACATGAAGCAAAAAAGTTGGGAGGGAGGCATCTGGGTCCCACTGTCTCCTTCAAGGACATGGCCCCCAGTGGCCTAATGACCTCTCTGCTCACCTGAACTTTCAAAACTCTGCCACTTCCTAGTAGCCTAAGCATGGAGGTGGGGTCTGTAACAGCTGTGCTTTGGGGAAGGTCCCAGCAGAGAACAGAAATCAAATTTGTTTACATTTTTCATGTTTTTGGGGCCCCTTCTATTTTGATTCTGCCATGTGTAGAGTGAATAGTTCTCGGTCAACTCCTGCTGTGGCCCATGGCTTCATCTCTAGAGTCTTTCTGGTGTATGCATTAAAACCTTCCACCAGGTAGTACACTTTTCTCATGCTTCTGAGGACTTACTTCCTTATGGCTGTTCTTCCTGTAGTCATTTTATTTAATAATGTTGACTGCTTGAGATGTGGAAATCACCTTTTCAGTTGTTCTGGCTACTTCTCATTTAGTCTTTCTAATAAGCCTGTGAGTTGAATCCCGTATTAGACCATTTCACAACAGAAGAAGTGGACACCTGGTAGAGATACCCAAACCTGCAGTTAATAGGTAGAGCTGGAAAATTAAATGTGATCTGTGGATTATCATTCTTCGGGATAATTTTAAAGCTGGAGGGAGGGGTGTTCTACCATTGTTCATTAGTAACGATTTCAGAGAAGGTAACAACGCTTTTAAAAATGAATGGCCACTCAATCTCCTCTCCTGCCCCAGGCACAGAGATAAAATAAAACAGACTAGTAAAATCAAAGAATACACAGTAGTTGGGTCCTTCATATACTATGAGTGCAAATATGACTACTTCTCTTAAAGCTCTTTGAAAAAAGCTAAGCTTTAGTGTACTGACACTAGAGTATTACTCAGTCATGAAAATAACTGTGTGAGTACTAAGTGCAAAAAAGCATGACTTAAGCAAAAAAAAAGAGCCTTTGGCAGAAGTTAGTATATAGAAAGGTGAGAGACAGAGAGACAAAGACAGACAGACAGACAAGAAGAGGGAGAGACACAGAGAGAGACAGACGAACAGGCAAGCAGATAGAGAAACAAAGGGAGAGGAAGGAAGGAGGAAGAGAGGTAGGGATGGGAGGGAAGGGGAGAGAGGGAAGGAGATGGAGAGGAGAAGGGGAGAGAGAGAGAGAGAGAGAGAGAGAGAGAGAGAGAGAGAGAGAGAGAGAGATCTGGAATGTATTTTTGATGACTACAAACACCAATGCCAGTGCCAGCACTTGCTTCGTACCTACGTGTTTCACCCTCAGATGCTCTGAGAGACTCGTATTACATTCTCACATGTATTCCATCTTTCATTTGTTGAAAACAATTACTTTTTTGGACCCTAGTCACCAGTTTCATTTTCTACAGTTGACTATGTTGCTCAACCTGGTTCCAGAAGGTTCTCTCTCTGGACCCTGGTATCGCTCTTGCTGATAAGTGCTCAGTCCTGAAGGGGCAGAACTATGCATCCTCTCCCCATATGCCGGGACGTCAGCAGTATCTTCTGTCTCACGGTTTTCATGAGACATGTCCTCTTCATAAACAGGACAAAGCCAGCACAACCGAGCAGCTCCCTTGGTTTCTTCCCTTCAGGGAAGACGCGCTTCATCCATTGCACCTCTCACTTTGAACCTAATGAAACTGGTTTTTTTTTTTATTGTTTCTAGTTCCTTTTTGAAGACAAGTTCTCTCTCTCTCTCTCTCTCTCTCTCTCTCTCTCTCTCTCTCTCTCTCTCTCTCTCTCTCTCTCTCCCTCTCTCTCTCCCTCCCTCCGTCCCTTTCTCTCTCTCTCTCTCTCTCTCTCTCTCTCTCTCTCTCTCTCTCTCTCTCTCCTCCCTCTCTCCTCCGTCCTTCTCTCTCTCTCTCTCTCTCTCTCTCTCTCTCTCTCTCTCTCTCTCTCTGTGTGTGTGTGTGTGTGTGTGTGTGTGTATCAGTTCTCCTTTGCCTCTTTTTGCTATGTGGGGAGCACACTCAAGTCCATGAGCAAGCACCTCTAGCCACTGTGCCCACTCAACAGTCCTGGTTTATTATGTTTCAAAGTGTGCATACATGTGGTGTACATACATGTGTGTGCCACTGTGTACATATGAAGGCCAGAGGACAACATCTCAGGATTCTTCTCTCCTTTTCTACCTTCCTGATGGGGAGCCTCTCTTGTTTCTACTGGGCTGGGGACACTAGGCCACTCGGCCCATTCACTCTGTCCAGTGTTCTATCTCAGCCTCTCAGTAGAACTTGGAAGATTACATGTGCATGCACGGAGCCAGCTCTCTGTCCTGTCCCGAGTGTACCACAGTATCTGCAGTCTTCCCTTCTGCTCCTCACTGTGTTATGAATGCTATAATTGTTTGTCGCCTGACTGTCTTCATTTGATGAGCCCACTCCTTGAACTCTGAGATAATTGGCTGTTGTCTTTATGAGCAGGTGCCAGTCCTTCAAGGTGAATCTTCACACAAGAGCCAGTGCCCTCCTTGAAAGGCTGTAGGTGGCTTTGAGCTCTGTAAAACCCCAACTTACGGTTTATAGTGTTATTTGTGAGTTCCTGAACTTGTCTAGTGTCTAGAGGGGAAAGATATAAAGAAGAACCTGCCAGAGCCATCCATCTGTCTATGCCCAGAGTCTGTCTGCAGTAGCCTTTCTCTGACTGGCTGGAGTTCCCGCTGGCAGAGTGTCACCACAGTGCACCTGTCTGGATGCAAGCATGACAAAAACTCCTGTCCGTAACGGCAGCGCCTGATCAGCTTTGACATTTAGTCATCTAGTTTGACTTGGTCTTTAATCTTGCTTTTCCTTCTACAGAGTACAATGGCTTAAATCTCCTTAACGTAGAATGGTCTTGTGGATACTTTTCTCTGCTTCATGCTTTCTCTTGGCCTTGTCTGCAGAAGTCAGCCTTAAGTGACCACAATGCAAACATCTCTGTCACCAGAGAGAGGTGTGATGGGAGGGAAAAAAAAGGTTGCCACTGAGTTGAGAAGAACACAAATGTCACACAATCTGCCTTTTATTTTATCACCTTGGTTTTGTTTACTGAGAAGTGCTGCTTCCTTCTCTGATCATCTGAGTACATCAGACTCTTTTCATTGCTGCCAAATGCCACCCGATGTCATTGGTGGCCAAAGTCTGGAGTTAGTTCCTAAGTGAATTCTTTTCTGTTTTACTTGCAGCATGCCTCTTCCTGCTATCGTTTGTCCTGACTCTCCGTTGTAAAACTTTCATTTCTGCTAAATTCGTTTTTTGCTTTCCTTCTCATGTAATTTTCCATTCTCTAAAATATGTGTAACTCTTTCTCATGCATGTTTGTATGGAGGAGAGGGGAAGCTGCATGGGCACCACAGTGCCCGTGTGCAGCTTTGAAGACAACCACATAGAGTTGTTTTTTTCCCTTCACTATACATGGGCTCCAGAATTCAAACTCGCCTGGGTCGTCAGCCTGGCCTAGTGTCTTGATTTCATTTCCTACTGTTGTGATAAAATACTCCTACAGAAGCTTCTGGAAGGAGAAAGTGTTTATTTGGCACAGAACTGTAGGCTGCTGTCCATCGTGGGGAAGTCAAAGCAATGGGAACTTACAGCAACTGGTCACATCACACCCACAGTCAAGTGCTGGGAGCCATGCATTAATGCCTGCATTCTTTTCTCGGCCCATATATTCTACCTTTAAACATTTCAAGACACCTTGCCCAGGAACTGATTCCACACAGAGTGGATGCATCTTCCTGCCTCAATTCATATAATCAAGGGAATTCCACACACACACACCTATAGGCCCACCTACCTACCTGCTTTGTTTTGAGAATCCCCAGATTTTTCTAGATCGGGTCAACATGACAAAACTAGCCATCAACAGCTCCGTATACCTTTACTTGATGATTCATCTCCCAGGCCCAGGCCACCCTTTTTACAACTTTCAAAATCCCAATTTCTTTCTTTTTTAAAATGCATTTGCTTCGAGAACCAGGCAAACTCTCTTTATTTCCTGACTTATGTGAACCCTTAAGATGGCCGAGAAAGAGTACAACAGAGGAGGTAGGAGGAAAGCAGCAGCCAGAAGGCAATCTCATTTCTCTGCTCTCTGAGGCTTGTCCTCAGGGATGTTCTCACTGGAGATGCATTTGGACCATTAAAACTGGTTAAGCCAGGTCAAGTGCAAACAAAATTATGAACAGTATTTTCAGTCGTAAACATGTCACTGAGAGTCTCCATCTTGATAAGAGCAATAATTAGCAAATTTATTTATTATTTTGGGTACCATTCCTTCTGTGAGGAGAATAGAAAAGGGAATAAAACACAACACACTCAACACTCCACATGGTGAAATTGGCCCTAATGATGGTAATTTACATCTAACTACAAAGTTGTTAATTGCTGTGTTTTAGTGGGTGTTTTCCCATAATGCCAACAGCTGGCAGTCAGTGTTTTAAGTTTAGTCTTTGGTGGATAGGCTAATAGGCTCCCAGCTGGAAGATTAGAAAGAGGGCGAAGGGTTTCGGGGTTATCTTTGATTTGCCACTGCCAGTCTGCCTGCGTGGGGATTCAGTGTCATGGCCACTGCCTGTATTAGTTGCCACAGCAGTCGCAGGCAGCTGTGTGACATGCACTGTTTGGCTGCCTTTTCAGCACCTTTGCCATGAAGCTTGACCAAAACACAAGCTAAGGTTTCAGTATACTTACCCAGCAACACTCAGGAAGCTGGCACTGACCTATTTATTCTGTAGGGGGTGGTGGTATCAAACCCAGGTTTTATTATCCAAGGCAAGCTCTCCACCACAGTCCCATTCCCGCCACCTCCCTCCCCTGGAAACGCTGATTTTTATAACAGGAACATCTTGAGTTACAGCAATAGAGGTTTCAACATGTCATCAGGAAAATGTAGCCCAAGCATGAGAAAGATCACAGAGGCAGGCAAGAACGTTATGGAACAATCATAGATGATTGGCTTTCCAACAACTGTTTTCCCCAGAAAGCAATCTCTGGGGTCAGTAGCCAGCCTCACTGAGGGTGGATGCTGAGTTAGTGCATCTGGCATCACCATCATGGCCATTGCTGCCCCAGGACTAAAGGCACAGAAGGATGATTGGTACGTGGCTTCAGAACATACCTTACTTTGTTGTCCATTAGCCATGTGACTTGGGAAACATTTGACCTCTCGGAATACCAAACTTTTATTCTAGAAAATAGAAGTGACCTGATCTCACAGGACTTTTAGGGGAGACAAACTGAAAGGGTGATGGAGGAGTACGTTGTCAGCACAAAAGACCATCAACACGCAGCAAGCACACTGCTATGGCTGATGGCTGTTTCTGGAATTATGAAGGCTGCTGGGCCTTAGACAAACCTGGGAGCAAAATACACACAAAACCATTTAGGATATCATTCACGAACTAAGCAAAAGAATGCAAAGGCACATTTACTTAATTTCTCATTCATAAGAATATTTCATAAGTCTTGCTTTACTGATCTCTCTCTCTCTCTCTCTCTCTCTCTCTCTCTCTCTCTCTCTCTCTTTCTCTGTCCTTTATCTGAAAAGTTTTGCAAATGTGTTTAAAATTAAAAATAGAAAAGGTTTACTTTTAAAAAATGTTTCATCTCCTCTTGAAAATACAAATACCATAATTTTTCTCACATATGGAATCTCTATTTGAGTATGAGTGTGTATGTGTAAGAAAGTATGTGCTGTGTGTGTGTGTGTGTGTGTGTAGTGTGTGTGTGTGTGTGTGTGTGTGTGTGTGTGTGTGTGTGTGAGTGTGTGGTGTGTTTGTGTGTGTGTGTGGGGTGTGTGTGTGTGTGTGTGTGGGTGTGTGTGTGTGTGTGTGTGTGTGTGTGAGAGGTGTGGATGGGGTGTTTGGGTGGGGGTGTGTGTGTGTGTGTGTGTGGGTGTGTGGTGTGTGTGGTGTGTGTGTGTGTGTGTGTTTGTGAAATTAGAAATGAGATCATGACAGGAGAAAAGAGGAAGGGGCAGGTTGGGTCGGACGCACACAGCAGAAGAGAGGGTTATTTGGGAAAGGAAAAGGACCCACAGGAAGGATGAGATGTCATTGGGGGTATGAGAGCAAATCAGAGAAATATTAGTGACACATGTGCATATACATATCAGAAGAAAACCCATGACTTTGTATGCCAACTTAAGAAGCAAAAGTTAAGTCATTGTACTCTAATAAAACGAATGCAAACACATTCTTGTCTCATAAATTTAGCTGTAGAGATCTTTCCACTCCCATTTCTCAGTCTGCTCAACACCCATTAGCACATTAGTCCTCAGCTTGTTCCCATCACATCCCTCAACCCAAACCCCAACCCCATCCCATCTCTCAACCCAAACCCCAACCCCATCCCATCCCTCAACCCAAACCCCAACCCCAACCTAGAGCTTGTTCCATAGAACACTGGCCTTAAGTCTCAGATATGTGCTGCACTGGCCATGGATGAGTGTGGGCGTCAATGCTCTGCTGACTTCCTATAGGCAGCACCAGGCCCGAGAGTCTGCTCAGGACAGCTGGAAGAGATCCATCGCCACATCCCCAAGGCTGCTTGTCCACTCTTTCTCCTCATGTGAATTCAGCCTCTGGTCCTGCTTCTCTTCTTCCACATCTTGTTTGAGGCATTTCTGTTGCCTGACAATTCTCCCTTCTCCTCAAGTTACTGCTCACGTCTTGAGGATGCTCCCTTTTCACCAGAAGTCATCAAGCTGTCTTTGTTGCAGGTCCTCCTTTGAAATCATATTGCTTCAATGATATGCAACATGTAATAATAATAACAAGTTCCAGAGGCTTCCTTGAGGCTCTAGAATTTTCTGGAATCTGCGGCAACTTCCTTCTTTCCAAATAGGTAGTGCCAATATGGCCACCAAGTAGGCCCTGAGCTGATCCATCATTGAAGCACAGTAATTCCCTAGAGGTAGCCCTCCACTTCTACTCCCTCACCCTTCACAAAAGCCTTTGAAATGTCTTATACACATCTAACTCCAAGGTAAAGTCTGGAAACAACTGGCCCAGTGGTTAATTTTTTTCTAGACATCTCACTAAGCACTTGGTTCATAATTTTTCAAAGTCAGAAGAGAGTAATTGATATTCTCATTAGGAGAATGAGAAAATTGACACCTTGATTCATCTTTACCATATTAGTAGAAGGAAGACTTCTGTTCTTCCTTTGGAAAATGTTAGGAAAACAACCCAGAAGATACCCATTGCCTTGGCAACACAGAACAATTCTGCCATCTGAGTAATCCTCATTGGTGGCCAAGTTTTTAGACAAAAAGACTAAAGTAAAAAGCTGGTCTACTAGGCCATCACTTGCTATTCTGATTGGTGTTTTATATTTTTGTTTTGAAGTTTACAGTATTACAGCTTTTTTTCCCTATAACTTATGAAGTCAATATCCAGAATAGAGTTGTAAAAACTTCAACATAAAATTCTTACTAATGAAAAATAAAAATCCATTGACAACTTGGCCTTCAGTGGGGTGGGCTGAGCACTGTGTTGTGAATGGAGACTTGAATTAAAGCAAATGTTGTCCGCCAAAATGTTCAAAATGAGCCCGTTAAAGCAAAACTGATAATTCCTGTGACGGAATATATTTTCCTTTTATAGGTAAAGAAAAAAATCACTTTGTAGAAATTATATTTTGGAGCTGAAATCTAATAATCTAAGTCCTTATATTTTTAAAATCTGTGAACAAGCTTTTCCATATTTTTTTTTCTTTCTGTTTATGTCTTTGAGTTTTTATCCTAAGAGATTCAAAGGTTATTTCTAAATCAAAATGAGAAATGTATTTTTAGTGATACTTAATGCATAAACACGAAGAATTCTACCCATAATACAGATTATACCAGAGTGAATCACACCATTACTTACAGGAATAATGTCTTGAGGAAAATAAACCGTTAAAAAGTTGACACTGAGAGAATTCAAGATCTGCTAACGTGCACACTTCTGTGGATGGATGGCTAATAGATAATGGTTAGATACTCCCCTTGAGTCAATCTCCTAGTATGACTAGGGATGGCTGAGTGGCCAGACAGGAGCCGGCGATTAATGGGGTTTAAGTTCTGTGAGTGGCATTGCAGGCTTCTGAAGTGTGCATTATACAGCAGTGATGAGGAGGGAGAGGGGTTTTCATGACACCTGTCACTGAGTACAATTTTCTAGTTTTGATTAATGCCTGAACGTGTATGTGTGTCTTCACACACCTATATGTATTACATATTTGTATTACGATGTATGTATTACATATATATTTCTATTTGTATTACAAATGAGCATTTAGGCTTAAGATTTGGGGACACTGTATTCTTTTTTCCCCAAAGTATTTGTCTAAGTGTATATGTTTAATAATCCCAGATATGTTAAGTATAACGCGAGCTCAGTTGCAACATGTGCGCTTTCTGTCTATGTCTAGGGCTGATTTAGTAGCAGTTGATGAAACAGAAAGAAAAAATAACCCACAGGAGTGAAAGGCACAGGTGGCTGGGGATACCCTAGAGAGCTGCAAACATGGGTGTCATAGCATGCACTCTGTGGGGGCTGCTCAAGGCTTCCCCTCCCGCTGAGAAATCGCTAGATCTGCCAAGAGCTGAAGTGTGCCCTCCAGCTGCCTCCGAGCCTGCTCATCCAGTGGTGGTACACGCAGAGCAGAACCCCAGCACCAGCCATGAGAAGAATCATGCTACAGAATGGCTCCCTTACAGAAGCCAGGGGTGACGTTTGATTAATCACAGCCCACAGGTGCCGCTCTCTGGACTTATTTGGTGAGCTATTTGAAAGGAACACAGCTGAGGAAGCTCGGCACCGTGAGTCGCCACTTGCGAGACTTTTACTTTCTGACAAAGAGGAGCAGCCAGTCTCTGTTCAGTTAGCTTTGCAGTCTGGATACTGTTTTCAAACTAAAGCAATGGCTCTGACTGTCAAGCCCAGGACTTGTTAAATAATCAAAAACAAAATGACTGGCAGCTTGTATGAGTACAAACACAAACACTGATATAAACTCACAGTTTATATCCACTGTTTCCACAAAACATTGCTTACTTTCCTTTTCCTGATTAAAAAAATGCATACGTTCGTGATAGGACGTAAATATATTTGGAAAGTATCAAGTTTGGGGAAAACAACACATCTAGTACTCCACTCACCATATTTGTAGCTACAAATGACATCTAAATGTATGTATTTCTGGTTGGCCTCTGAGTTCATATGAAGCAAGGGCACATAAAAATAGAAATGTATTATGACATGTATTTGTGCATGATTTGGGTCAGTTGGTGAAGAAGTTTGAGCAGGGTAGCTGGAAGTGAACTGCAGACAGTTTCCAACAGGAAGGATTTTATACGTCTGGTCCTTTTCCATCCCTGTTGACAGTCGCCTTGGGCTCCAGTTTCCTCCCGTCCTGATGCCTGTCTTAGCTTTTAGAGATTACTAGTGACACGGCCCGAGATGCAGCATCACTGTGGTTGTGATTTAGAATCATTGGTGTTATTGATCTCTTACATGCACTTATGAGCAACTTTAGATTTTGTTTGGAGAAATGTCTAGTGAACTTTCACTCATTTTTGTTGTCATTTATCTGTGTTTGTGTTGCTTTTCTGTGGCTGTGACACTGAGATTATGCACATTTGTGTATTAAATGTATGTCTGATTATGATTTACAAATAAGTCTTCTTATTCTGTGGGGCTTTGCTTTACTTTTAATTTTTTAGAAATTAACACACACACACACACACACACACACACACACACACACACACACACACACACACACACTTGTCTGTTTGGAAGGGGCGAGCATATGCCAGAGGAAGCCAGAGGAAAACTTTCAGGAGTCTGTTCTCTTTTTTAAGCACACAGGTCCTGGGACTCAAACTCAGATCACTAGGCCTGAACACACTAAGCCACCCTGCCGGTCTATGGTTTTTCTTCCTTAAACACAGCCTTTGATGCACAAAAGTTTAACATTTTGATGAAGTTTTAATGGACCACTTTTTGTCTGTTTGCATCGTTTCCCATAGTTTCGGAGCAGAATGTGAGAATCAATTCTAATTCCAATTCGCGGTTACCCATGTTCCCATTTCATATGTCTGTGAGGCTCTACGGCCTTCGGTCTTGTGTCTGTATACCTCTCCGTTCTGTCATTTTAGTGATGTGGGGTAAGGTAGGAGACTTCATCCCCTGTGTATGGAAATCCACTGTCTTATCATCATGGGCCCCATCTCTGCAGACTGGCTTTATACTCAGATACTTTTCCAGTGTTTACCTAGTTTGTACTGAGCCAAGAAATAAACCACAGAGGAAGCACAGGCTCCTTTCTACTTGGCTCTGAAGATCTTTACGGCTCAGAATCCCCCAGTATGCACAGGCACCTCAAAAATATTCCAGCTTCCCAAAGAGACTCCCCCCAAGTTTTCTTCCCCAGCTTGGTTGGTTCACACGTTGTAGGTCTCAGCTCCAACCCTCTGCCCCAGGTGCCAGTGTTTCCTGGTAGTCAGGTGGCATTTTTGAACAAAGCCTACTTATTTCCTACTCCAAGATGCTAAGTGCTGTGGAAAACAAAGATAAGTATTTTTTGTGCCCGCCCATCTGAAAGTCGTCATTCAGATGAAAGAAAAAAAACCTATTAATTTTAAAGCAAGGTCTAATCTACTCTCTCTTAACAGGAATGAGACTTTACACAGTCCAGGCTGTCACCTTTAAAGTGGCTGGAAAGTCAAGGGAGGACGGTGAAGATGTCGCAGTGTTGTCCTGTGATTTAAGCTGCATTAATATTCACCTGGTTAATATAGCCTCTGATGATTTTTTTTTCCTGGCTTCTCCTACAGTCGCTTCTGGCATGCAATGCTAATGAGCTGCATAATTTTAAATCATTAGTCCCCGTCTAAGAGCAGGGTTTTATAATAATAGCTATACAAACAATAACAGCAAAAAAAAGTGCATCCACTGACTGTTTTCTGTCCGTTACTAACCGTCACTGTAATATTTCATCATAATAGCAACCCCCGAAGGCCAGGTTAGGTTTGATGTGCATTTTAACTAGTAATGAAATAGAATTCTCACTTGCTGTTTGTTTAGGGCCAAAGAAATGCCAAACATGATCAAAACTCTGTTTTTGGAAAGTTAGCTTTCCAATTACCAATGAGGCTCATGGATGTGATCTACAACACAGCACGTTTCCTATATATTAAATATGAGAACTATACTTCATACATTCTAGAGTATTTATTTTCACAGTAATTTGCAGTTACCTATAATTAATTACTAATAAATTGACAAATAATAAACAATAAATTATTGAGCTTTTTGTTATGACAACCACCAGTGGCTGATTTGGATTCTAGAATGGCCATTTGACTTGATGTCTAGTTCCTGGGCTTTCCTTGGGCTACTGAGAGGAAGTTTTGAGCTATTTTCTTTGGCAATGGTTCTCAACCTATGAGTCATGACCCTTTGAGGGTCACATATCAGATATCATGCATATCAGATAGTTTCATTATGACTCCTAACAGTAACAATGTTACATTTACAAGGTATCAATGAAATAATCTTATGGTCAGGGTCACCACAACATGAGAGATTGTGTTAAAGGGTTGCAGCATTAGGAAGCATGAGAACCACTAATGTATGGGATCAAAGTATCTAAGATGATGCCACGTATTGATGAAATACCTGTCAAGCAACTGTCAATACATCTTTAAATATCCTGTTGTCACTAAACTTATCTATAAGCAATAGAGAGCAGAAATGCATACACAACGGAGACAGGTTTCACAGTGTTTCACACAGCCCAGGGAAGTTAGGGTTCTGGCAGTGATAGTCAATTCACAGCTGTGTCCTAAGAACCCAGAGAAAAGAAAAGCATAGCTAATTCTCCCCCACTGTTCTGGTGGTTCAGTGGCTTTGTTCTGCCTTCTAGCCCACTTTGTGTATTCACAACATATCTAAGTTTGCATTGATGTTAACAAAGTGTCTTGCCTGTGTGAGTTCAACCTTACTAGGAGGCTAAAAGAAACCTGTGCCAGTTTTATCAAATGCTCAACTTTGGCAGAGAAGCATGGACTGTCCATTCTCCCCAAACCCCAAGCACCTGTTGAAGTTCTCTGAAGAAGGATCTTGGATACTTGTGGGACTTGTCCCACTTGTAATCCAAATATTTAGGTTCTGCCTTCTAACATGCAAGCAAACTTGGAAGAAATTTGATTCTCAAGATTTTCTCACTTAAAAATTATGAAACAGTGAAGAAAAAATGATTTCCTGGTTTCTTCTGTTTTTGTTCAGTTTTCAAATTATAGTATGTATGTGTAAGTGTGTCTCTGTGAGAGTGTGTATGTGTGTGTGGATGTAAGTTGTCTGTGTGATTTTGATGTTAACCGTGTGTGGTGTAAAGTGTGTGTGTAAACTGATATGATACCAGTAACTGCCTTAAATCTTGGAACCTAGCTCAGTGACATCCCTGTCAGGTGTTTCCATTCTCTATGCTTTCACTGACAAGACCAAAACAGAATTTGTTCATTTTCCTTCAGAAGTATAAAGTGACTTACAAAACAGTTTGTAAAAACTGTTAAAAAAAACTTAAAGTTAACTTTTCTCTCCATCAATTTTAATGAATCATCTGACCTCTGCTTTCTTTATTTAAATATCGTTTCAAAATATAGTGTCCTTCACATGGCTAAATAATATTCTGTATAAACTTTACTGAACTGAATGAAAAGGGGATACAATCATTGGATAACAGTTTGTGACTTAGACTTAATTGTGTTTGATGGTATGCAGTATACTTTCTATTCCATTGCCCAAAATTGAAATTTCTATTGTAAACATTCTGTTGATGTTTTCACTTATTTCACATTAGACTCAGTGCACCTATAATGGGACATGTCCTTTTTATTTGCCATTCAACAGGAACCTTGTTTATATATAGTGACAAGGAGAGCAATGAAAGTTATAAATAAAATATTATGATATTTTGAGTACATTTATTGCATAAATGAGGAGAGAGAGAGAGAGAGAGAGAGAGAGAGAGAGAGAGAGAGAGAGAGAGAGAGCTGGGAGAAAGAAAGAAAGCTTTCTTCCAATTAGAAGAAGGATCTTGATGATAGGGATTTGCTATGTGCATTCAGGGCAGATGCTCTCCAGTTATAGAAAACAAATGTCTCTCTAGATAAGATGCTTGTCCTGCTTAATAGTCAAAGAATATTTAGGTCTAGCTGGAAAGATCTGAGGAAGCATCCACTTCCCATTCAGTATAGTCACTGGTCAAACTCAGCTCCGTGTGCCTTGGGAAGGAAGTCATTCACCATCTGGAACCTGAATCAAGACCAGTACCCAGCGTTCATGCTTCAAATAGCAGAGAAGTTCCCTCCAAACAAATTGCTCTTTCTTTAAATCTCCCTTACTTCCTTTTCTTCTCATGTAGATGGTATCCACTTAGATAATCCTCTTTGGTATGAATTCAAGGACACATGACTAGTATCTTTCATATCAGCAAGATGCCTTAACAGGGTAATGAAGCACACTCTTGAAGAGTGATCTTCCATTGCCATGCTCGAGATTGGAGTGAGGGATTTTAGGGAGATCACTGTAGAGGTCTTTCTGTGACTGGTTCTAAGGCAGTTGTATTCAGGAAACGTTAACAAGGCAAGGGTCTCAGAGGAATGTGCACAGCAGGTCCAGGGTCTGATATGTATGGGAGGAGCTCAGCATCCATGGGGAGGTGCTGAGGTGGGTGTTGTAGGGTTTAAGATCTTTCAATAACCCAAGGAATGGAATCTGGAGAACTGAGTGTTGGAGAAGCTTTTGAAATACTTTGGGGATAGCACAGGTCACAGGAGAACAAAATGCTGTTTTTTTCTATTCCTACATATTGTTAAATATTTTATAATAATAAGTAGCTTTTAAGTTCTTTATAATTTATTTCCAATGTTCACATTAGAAATAGCTTTCTTTCTGAAATGAGATCATTATGGAACTAAAATACTTTTTTTTCTTTCTTCAAGGGAAACAGATGATAATTTCTAAAGCAAATAGGCCAGGAAGGGTAAGTACTCAAGAGAGATCTTTTCAGCTATCATTATTGGATTCTATGTTGCAATTATAAAATCATTGTCTGTGACTTTGTTTTAGAGTTCCTTTTTATTTGATCAAATGTCAGTAATGATAATGGCAACAATAGTAACAATACTGACTCCCTGCTGGCTCTGAGAAGACATTTTGCTCAAGGCTCGCCTCAGTTCATCAGCTGAGATGCCGACAACACACCATGAAAGGAAGACACAACTGTTCTCTTTTAAGGGAATTTGCAGCTTGGAGAGTTTAAGAAACACACACTGCATGTATTGGTTGCCTTCCTCTGATGCACATCTTAAGTATTCATAATAAGTTTTTTCTTTTTTACCAAAGAATCTGCTCTAGGTCACAGAGCTACATTGATGCAAAAATGAATGGAGCAAATGCTCTCCTACATAAACATAATGATTTTTCATGAGCATGAAATGACAGGGCTACTAAGATTGTCACTATTTTGCAGCAATAATAAATATCTTATATTTTATACAGGCTGGATAACTTTTGCATATGCTAATGTCTGTTAAGTGGCCAAGTTTGATGTGAACTCATGTCCCTCTCTCTAAGGCCTCCACTCAGTGTTCCCTTTTAACACCTCCTTTATAGAGAACATGGAATTCTAGGGCCAAGATGACTTTGAAACAAGGAACAAGATGACAATCCCTCCACGTAGAATGCATACACATTTTAGGCTTTGAAAACCATAGAACCAGCACTCCCCAGATCTCAGCTCCATCTTCTATCATGAAAGATGCCGTAGCAATCACACGTAACAGAAGACAG